>NC_135888.1:52272160-52904756 GCF_964194155.1 Cetorhinus maximus | reverse complement strand
GAGGTTGTATGGTGGAATGTCCAGAGTGAGGGAGATCAGGATGTATGCAGAAATTTTCATAGTGAGGGAGCTGAGGATGTAGGGGAAATGTCCAGTATGAGGGAAATGAGGATGTATGGGGAAATGTCCAGTGTGAGGGAGATGAGGGTGTATGGGGAAATGTCCATAGCGAGGGAGTTGAGGCTCTAGGGGAAATGTGCTGAGTGAGTGAGGTGAGGATGTACGGGGAAATATCCAGAGAGACGGAGATGAGGATGTACGGAAAATGTGCAGAGTGAGGGAGATGAGGATGTAGGGGAAATGTCCAGTATGAGGGAAATGAGGATGTATGGGGAAATATCCAGTGTGAGGGAGATGAGGGTGTATGGGGAAATGTCCCGCGTGAACAATATGAGAGTGTAGGGAAAGGACCAGAGTGAGAGGGTGAGGATGTACGAGGAAAAGTACATAGTGAGGGAGATTTTGCTGTGCGGGCAACTATCCAAAATGAGGGAGATGAGGATGTATAGGGAAATGTCCAGAGTGAGGGAGATGAGGATGTACGGGGAAATATACAGAGTGAGGGAGATGAGGCAGTACGGGGAAATGTCCCACGTGAGGGTGATGAGGGTGCACAGGGTAATGTCCAGAGTGAGGGAGATGAGGTTGTACGGGGAACTGACCAGGGTGAGGGAGATGATTATGAACGGTGAAATGACCAGAGTTTGGGAGATGATGATGTACAGGGAAATGTACAAAGTGAGAGAGATTTTGCTGTGCGGGCAAATGTCCAGAGTGAGGGAGATGAAGATGTACAGGGAAATATCCATAGTGAGGGAGATGATGATGAATGGAAAAATGACCAGATTCAGGGTGATGAGGATATATGGGGAAATGACCAAAGTGAGGGTGATGAGGATGTTCGGTGAAATATCCAGAGTGAGGGAGATGAGGAAGTATGGGGAAATGTACCGCGTGAGGGTGATGAGGGTGTACAGTGTAATGTCCAGAGTGAGGGAGATGAGGGTGTAAGGGGAAATGTCCAGAGTGATGTAAATGAGGATGTACGGGGAAATGTCCAGATTGAGGGAGAAGAGGATGTACGGAGAAATATCCTGAATGAGGGATGTGAGGATATATGGGGAATTGACCAGAGTAAGGGAGATGAGGATATACGTGGAATTGTCCAGAGTGAGGGAGATGAGGATGTATGGTGAAATGTCCACTGTGAGGGAGATGAGCATATATGGGGAAATGTCCAGAGTGAGGGATATGAGGACGTATGCGGAAATTTCCAGAGTGAGGGAGGTGAGGATGTATGGGGAAATGTCCAGAGAGAGGCAGATGAGGGTGCACAGGGAAATTTCCTGAGTGAGGGAGATCAGGATGTACGGGGAAATGGCCAGAGTGAGGGAGATGAGGATATACGGGAATGGACCAGAGTGAGGGAGATGAGGATGTACCGGGAAATGTCCCGTGTGATGGAGATGAGGCTCTAGGTGAAATGTGCTGAGTGAGGGAGATGAGGGTGTATGGGGAAATGTCCAGGGAGAGGGAGATGAGGATGTACGGGGAAATGTCCAGCGAGAGGGAGATGAGGATGTAGGGTGAAATGTCCAGAGTGAGGGAGATGAGGATGTATGAGGAAATGACCATACTGAGGGAGAAGGGGATGTATGGGGAAATGTCCAGATTGAGGGATATGAGGATGTATGGGGAAATGTCCAGAGTGAGGGAGATCATGATGTATGCCGAAATTTTCATAGTGAGGGAGCTGAGGATGTAGGGGAAATGTCCAGCATGAGGGAAATGAGGATGAATGGGGAAATGTCCAGTGTGAGGTAGATGAGGGTGTATGGGGAATTGTCCATAGCGAGGGAGTTGAGGCTCTAGGGGAAATGTGCTGAGTTAGTGAGGTGAGGATGTACGGGTAAATATCCAGAGAGACGGAGATGAGGATGTACGGAAAATGTGCAGAGTGAGGGAGATGAGGATGTAGGGGAAATGTCCAGTATGAGGGAAATGAGGATGTATGGGGAAATATCCAGTGTGAGGGAGATGAGGGTGTATGGGGAAATGTCCTGAGTGAACGATAAGAGAATGTAGGGAAAGGACCAGAGTGAGGGAGATCAGGATGTCTGTGGAAATATCCAGAGTGAGGGAAATGAGGTTGTACGGGGAAATGACCAGGGTGAGGGAGATGATTATGAACAGTGAAATGACCAGAGTGAGGGGGTGAGGATGTACGAGGAAAAGTACATAGTGAGAGAGATTTTGCTGTGCGGGCAAATATCCAGAATGAGGGAGATGAGGATATATAGGGAAATGTCCAGAGTGAGGGAGATGAGGATGTAGACGGAAATGACCAGAGTGAGGGAGATGCTGATGTACGGGGAAATATACAGAGTGAGGGAGATGAGGCAGTACAGGGAAATGTCCCACGTGAGGGTGATGAGGGTCCACAGGGAAATGTCCAGAGTGAGGGAGATGAGGTTGTACGGGAAATGACCAGGGTGAGGGAGATGATTATGAAAGGAGAAATGTCCAGAGTTTGGGAGATGATGATGTACAGGGAAATGTATAAAGTGAGAGAGATTTTGCTGTGCGGGCAAATATCCAGAGTGAGGGAGATGAGGATGTATGGGGAAATGTCCACTGTGAGGGAGATGAGCATATATGGGGAAATGTCCAGAGTGAGGGATATGAGGACATATGCGGAAATTTCCAGAGTGAGGGAGGTGAGGATGTATGGGGAAATGTCCAGAGTGAGGCAGATGAGGGTGCACAGGGAAATTTCCTGAGTGAGGGAGATCAGGATGTACGGGGAAATGGCCAGAGTGAGGGAGATGAGGATATACGGGAATGGACCAGAGTGAGGGAGATGAGGATGTACCGGGAAATGTCCCGTGTGACGGAGATGAGGCTCTAGGTGAAATGTGCTGAGTGAGGGAGATGAGGGTGTACGGGGAAATGTCCAGGGTGAGGGAGATGATGATGAATGGGGAAATGACCAGAGTGCGCGTAATGAGGATGTATGGGGAAATGACCAAAGTGAGGGAGATGAGGATGTTCGGGGAAATATCCAGAGTGAGGGAGATGAGGAAGTACGGGGAAATGTCCCGCGTGAGGGTGATGAGGGTGTACAGCGTAATGTCCAGAGTGAGGGAGATGAGGGTGTAAGGGGAAATGTCCAGAGTGATGGAAATGAGGATGTACGGGGAAATGTCCAGATTGAGGGAGAAGAGGATGTATGGAGAAATGACCATACTGAGGGAGAAGAGGATGTATGGGGAAATGTCCAGAGTGAGGGATATGAGGATGTATGGTGAAATGACCATAGTGAGGGAGATGAGGATGTACCGGGAAATGTCGCGTGTGATGGAGATGAGGCTCTAGGGGAAATGTGCTGAGTGAGGGAGATCAGGGTGTAGGGGAAATGTCCAGAGTGAGGGATATGAGGATGTATGCGGAAATTTTCATAGTGAGGGAGCTGAGGATGTATGGGGAAATGTCCATAGCGAGCGTGTTGAGGCTCTAGGGGAAATGTGCTGAGTGAGTGAGGTGAGGATGTATGGGGAAATATCCAGAGAGACGGAGGTGAGGATGTACGGGATAATGTCCAGAGTGAGGGAGATGAGGATGTTCCGGGAAATGTCCCGTGTGATGGAGATGAGGCTCTAGGGGAAATGTGCTGAGTGAGGATGTATGGGGAAATGTCCAGAGAGAGGGAGATGAGGATGTATGCGGAAATTTTCATAGTGAGGGAGCTGAGGATGTAGGGGAAATGTCCAGTATGAGGGAAATGAGGATGTGTGGGGAAATGTCCAGTGTGAGGGAGATGGGCCTGTATGGGGATATGTCCATTGCGAGGGAGTTTAGGCTCTAGGGGAAATGTGCTGAGTGAGTAAGGTGAGGATGTACCGGGAAATATCCAGAGAGACGGAGATGAGGATGTACGGAAAAATGTGCAGAGTGAAATGAGGGTGTATGGGGAAATGTCCCGAGTGAACGATATGAGGGTGTAGGGAAAGGATCAGAGTGAGGGAGATCAGGATGTCTGTGGAAATATCCATAGTGAGAGAGATGAGGCTGAATGGGGAAATATTCTGAGTGAGTGAGATGAGGCTGTACTGGGAAATGTCCAGAGTGAGTGAAATGAGGGAGTACAGGGAAATGACCAGTGTGAGGGAGATGATTATGAACGGTGAAATGTCCAGAGTGTGGGAGATGATGATGTAAAGGGAAATGTACAAAGTAAGAGAGATGTTGCTGTGCGGGCAAATATCCAGAGTGAGGGAGATGAGGATGTACAGAGAAATGTCCAGAGTGAGGGAGATGAGGATGTAGGGGGAAATTAACAGAGTGAGGGAGATGATGATGAACGGGGAAATGACCAGAGTGAGGGTGATGAGGATGTTCGGGAAAATATCCAGAGTGAGGGAAATGAGGAAGTACGGTGAAATGTCCTGCGTGAGGGTGATGAGGGTGTACAGGGTAATGTCCAGAGTGAGGGAGATGAGGGTGTAAGGGGAAATGTCCAGAGTGATGGAAATGAGGATGTATGGGGAAATGTCCAGATTGAGGGAGAAGAGGATGTACCGAGAAATATCTGGAATGAGGGATGTGAGGATATATGTGGAAATGACCAGAGTGAGGGAGATGAGGGAATACGTGGAATTGTCCAGAGTGAGGGAGATGAGGATGTATGGGGAAATGTCCAGAGTGACGGATATGAGGATGTATGTGGAAATTTCCAGAGTGAGGGAGATGAGGATGTATGGGGAAATGTCCAGAGAGAGGCAGATGAGGGTGCACAGGGAAATTTCCTCAGTGAGGGAGATCAGGATGTACAGGGAAATGGCCAGAGTGAGGGAGATGAGTATGAACGGGAATGGACCAGAGTGAGGGAGATGAGGATGTACCGGGAAATGTCCTGTGTGATGGAGATGAGTCTCTAGGGGAAATGTGCTGAGTCAGGGAGATGAGGGTGTACGGGGAAATGTCCAGAGTGAGGGAGATGAGGGTGTACGGGGAAATGACCATACTGAGGGAGAAGAGGGTGTATGGGGAAATGTCCAGAGTGAGGGATATGAGGATGTATGGGGAAATGACCATAGTGAGGGAGATGAAGATGTATGGGGAAATGTCCAGAGTGAGGGAGATGAGGATGTACGGAAAAATGTGCAGAGTGAGGTAGATGAGGATGCAGGGGAAATGTCCAGTATGAGGGAAATGAGGCTGTACGGGGAAATGTCCAGGGTGAGGGAAATGAGGTTGTACGGGGAAATGACCAGGGTGAGGGAGATGATTATGAACGGTGAAATGTCCAGAGTGTGGGAGATGATGATGTAGAGGGAAATGTACAAAGTGAGAGAGATTTTGCTGTGCGGGCAAATATCCTGAGTGAGGGAAATGAGGATGTAGACGGAAATGACCAGAGTGAGGGAGATGATGATGAACGGGGAAATGACCAGAGTGAGGGTGATGAGGATGTATGGGGAAATATCCAGAGTAAGGGAGATGAGGAATTACGGGGAATGTCCCACGTGAGGGTGAGGAGGGTGCACAGGGTAATGTCAAGAGTGAGGGAGATATTGATGTACAGGGAAATGTACAAAGTGAGAGAGATTTTGCTGTGCGGGCAAATATCCGGAGTGAGGGAGATGATGATGAACGGGGAAATGACCAGAGTGCGGGTAATGAGGATGTATGGGGAAATGACCAAAGTGAGGGAGATGAGGATGTTTGGGGAAATATCCAGAGTGAGGGAGATGAGGAAGTACGGGGAAATGTCCCGCGTGAGGGTGATGAGGGTGTACAGTGTAATGTCCAGAGTGAGGGAGATGAGGGTGTAAGGGGAAATGTCCAGAGTGATGGAAATGAGGATGTACGGGGAAATGTCCAGATTGAGGGAGAAGAGGATGTATGGAGAAATGACCATACTGAGGGAGAAGAGGATGTATGGGGAAATGTCCAGAGTGAGGGATATGAGGATGTATGGTGAAATGACCATAGTGAGGGAGATGAGGATGTACCGGGAAATGTCGCGTGTGATGGAGATGAGGCTCTAGGGGAAATGTGCTGAGTGAGGGAGATCAGGGTGTAGGGGAAATGTCCAGAGTGAGGGATATGAGGATGTATGCGGAAATTTTCATAGTGAGGGAGCTGAGGATGTATGGGGAAATGTCCATAGCGAGCGTGTTGAGGCTCTAGGGGAAATGTGCTGAGTGAGTGAGGTGAGGATGTATGGGGAAATATCCAGAGAGACGGAGGTGAGGATGTACGGGATAATGTCCAGAGTGAGGGAGATGAGGATGTTCCGGGAAATGTCCCGTGTGATGGAGATGAGGCTCTAGGGGAAATGTGCTGAGTGAGGATGTATGGGGAAATGTCCAGAGAGAGGGAGATGAGGATGTATGCGGAAATTTTCATAGTGAGGGAGCTGAGGATGTAGGGGAAATGTCCAGTATGAGGGAAATGAGGATGTGTGGGGAAATGTCCAGTGTGAGGGAGATGGGCCTGTATGGGGATATGTCCATTGCGAGGGAGTTTAGGCTCTAGGGGAAATGTGCTGAGTGAGTAAGGTGAGGATGTACCGGGAAATATCCAGAGAGACGGAGATGAGGATGTACGGAAAAATGTGCAGAGTGAAATGAGGGTGTATGGGGAAATGTCCCGAGTGAACGATATGAGGGTGTAGGGAAAGGATCAGAGTGAGGGAGATCAGGATGTCTGTGGAAATATCCATAGTGAGAGAGATGAGGCTGAATGGGGAAATATTCTGAGTGAGTGAGATGAGGCTGTACTGGGAAATGTCCAGAGTGAGTGAAATGAGGGAGTACAGGGAAATGACCAGTGTGAGGGAGATGATTATGAACGGTGAAATGTCCAGAGTGTGGGAGATGATGATGTAAAGGGAAATGTACAAAGTAAGAGAGATGTTGCTGTGCGGGCAAATATCCAGAGTGAGGGAGATGAGGATGTACAGAGAAATGTCCAGAGTGAGGGAGATGAGGATGTAGGGGGAAATTAACAGAGTGAGGGAGATGATGATGAACGGGGAAATGACCAGAGTGAGGGTGATGAGGATGTTCGGGAAAATATCCAGAGTGAGGGAAATGAGGAAGTACGGTGAAATGTCCTGCGTGAGGGTGATGAGGGTGTACAGGGTAATGTCCAGAGTGAGGGAGATGAGGGTGTAAGGGGAAATGTCCAGAGTGATGGAAATGAGGATGTATGGGGAAATGTCCAGATTGAGGGAGAAGAGGATGTACCGAGAAATATCTGGAATGAGGGATGTGAGGATATATGTGGAAATGACCAGAGTGAGGGAGATGAGGGAATACGTGGAATTGTCCAGAGTGAGGGAGATGAGGATGTATGGGGAAATGTCCAGAGTGACGGATATGAGGATGTATGTGGAAATTTCCAGAGTGAGGGAGATGAGGATGTATGGGGAAATGTCCAGAGAGAGGCAGATGAGGGTGCACAGGGAAATTTCCTCAGTGAGGGAGATCAGGATGTACAGGGAAATGGCCAGAGTGAGGGAGATGAGTATGAACGGGAATGGACCAGAGTGAGGGAGATGAGGATGTACCGGGAAATGTCCTGTGTGATGGAGATGAGTCTCTAGGGGAAATGTGCTGAGTCAGGGAGATGAGGGTGTACGGGGAAATGTCCAGAGTGAGGGAGATGAGGGTGTACGGGGAAATGACCATACTGAGGGAGAAGAGGGTGTATGGGGAAATGTCCAGAGTGAGGGATATGAGGATGTATGGGGAAATGACCATAGTGAGGGAGATGAAGATGTATGGGGAAATGTCCAGAGTGAGGGAGATGAGGATGTACGGAAAAATGTGCAGAGTGAGGTAGATGAGGATGCAGGGGAAATGTCCAGTATGAGGGAAATGAGGCTGTACGGGGAAATGTCCAGGGTGAGGGAAATGAGGTTGTACGGGGAAATGACCAGGGTGAGGGAGATGATTATGAACGGTGAAATGTCCAGAGTGTGGGAGATGATGATGTAGAGGGAAATGTACAAAGTGAGAGAGATTTTGCTGTGCGGGCAAATATCCTGAGTGAGGGAAATGAGGATGTAGACGGAAATGACCAGAGTGAGGGAGATGATGATGAACGGGGAAATGACCAGAGTGAGGGTGATGAGGATGTATGGGGAAATATCCAGAGTAAGGGAGATGAGGAATTACGGGGAATGTCCCACGTGAGGGTGAGGAGGGTGCACAGGGTAATGTCAAGAGTGAGGGAGATATTGATGTACAGGGAAATGTACAAAGTGAGAGAGATTTTGCTGTGCGGGCAAATATCCGGAGTGAGGGAGATGATGATGAACGGGGAAATGACCAGAGTGCGGGTAATGAGGATGTATGGGGAAATGACCAAAGTGAGGGAGATGAGGATGTTTGGGGAAATATCCAGAGTGAGGGAGATGAGGAAGTACGGGGAAATGTCCCGCGTGAGGGTGATGAGGGTGTACAGTGTAATGTCCAGAGTGAGGGAGATGAGGGTGTAAGGGGAAATGTCCAGAGTGATGGAAATGAGGATGTACGGGGAAATGTCCAGATTGAGGGAGAAGAGGATGTATGGAGAAATGACCATACTGAGGGAGAAGAGGATGTATGGGGAAATGTCCAGAGTGAGGGATATGAGGATGTATGGTGAAATGACCATAGTGAGGGAGATGAGGATGTACCGGGAAATGTCGCGTGTGATGGAGATGAGGCTCTAGGGGAAATGTGCTGAGTGAGGGAGATCAGGGTGTAGGGGAAATGTCCAGAGTGAGGGATATGAGGATGTATGCGGAAATTTTCATAGTGAGGGAGCTGAGGATGTATGGGGAAATGTCCATAGCGAGCGTGTTGAGGCTCTAGGGGAAATGTGCTGAGTGAGTGAGGTGAGGATGTATGGGGAAATATCCAGAGAGACGGAGGTGAGGATGTACGGGATAATGTCCAGAGTGAGGGAGATGAGGATGTTCCGGGAAATGTCCCGTGTGATGGAGATGAGGCTCTAGGGGAAATGTGCTGAGTGAGGATGTATGGGGAAATGTCCAGAGAGAGGGAGATGAGGATGTATGCGGAAATTTTCATAGTGAGGGAGCTGAGGATGTAGGGGAAATGTCCAGTATGAGGGAAATGAGGATGTGTGGGGAAATGTCCAGTGTGAGGGAGATGGGCCTGTATGGGGATATGTCCATTGCGAGGGAGTTTAGGCTCTAGTGGAAATGTGCTGAGTGAGTGAGGTGAGGATGTATGGGGAAATATCAGGAGAGATGGAGATGAGGATGTACGGAACAATGTGCAGAGTGAGGGAGATGAGGATGTAGCGGAAATGTCCAGTATGAGGGAAATGAGGCTGTATGGGGAAATGTCCAGGGTGAGGGAAATGAGGTTGTACGGGGAAATGACCAGGGTGAGGGAGATGATTATGAACGGTGAAATGTCCAGAGTGAGGGTGATGATGATGTACAGAGAAATGTACAAAGTGAGAGAGATTTTGCTGTGCGGGCAAATATCCAGAGTGAGGGAGATGAGGATGTACAGGGAAATGTCCAGAGTGAGGGAAATGAGGATGTAGACGGAAATGACCAGAGTGAGGGAGATGGTGATGAACGGGGAAATGACCAGAGTGAGGGTGATGAGGATGTATGGGGAAATATCCAGAGTGAGGGAGATGAGGAATTACGGGGAATGTCCCACGTGAGGGTGAGCAGGGTGCACAGGGTAATGTCCAGAGAGAGGGAGATGATGATGTACAGGGAAATGTACAAAGTGAAAGAGATTTTGCTGTGCGGCCAAATATCCAGAGTGAGGGAGATGATGATGAACGGGGAAATTACCAGAGTGAGGGTGATGAGGATGTATGGGGAAATGACCAAAGTGAGGGAGATGAGGATGTTCGGGGAAATATCCAGGGTGAGGGAGATGAGGAAGTACGGGGAAATGTCCAGAGTGATGGAAATGAGGATGTACGGGGAAATGTCCAGATTGAGGGAGAAGAGGATGTATGGAGAAATGACCATACTGAGGGAGAAGAGGATGTATGGGGAAATGACCATAGTGAGGGAGTTGAGGATGTACCGGGAAATGTCGCGTATGATGGAGATGAGGCTCTAGGGGAAATGTGCTGAGTGAGGGAGATCAGGGTGTAGGGGAAATGTCCAGAGTGAGGGATATGAGGATGTATGCGGAAATTTTCATAGTGAGGGAGCTGAGGATGTATGGGGAAATATCCATAGCGAACGTGTTGAGGCTCTAGGGGAAATATGCTGAGTGAGTGAGGTGAGGATGTATGGGGAAATATCCAGAGAGACGGAGGTGAGGATGTACGGGATAATGATCAGAGTGAGGGAGATAAGGATGTTCTGGGAAATGTCCCGTGTGATGGAGATGAGGCTCTAGGGGAAATGTGCTGAGTGAGGATGTATGGGGAAATGTCCAGAGAGAGGGAGATGATGATGTATGTGGAAATTTTCAAAGTGAGGGAGCTGAGGATGTAGGGGAAATGTCCAGTACGAGGAAAATGAGGATGTGTAGGGAAATGTCCAGTGTGAGGGAGATGAGGGTGTATGGGGAAATGTCCATAGCGAGGGAGTTGAGGCTCTAGGGGAAATGTGCTGAGTGAGTGAGGTGAGGATGTACCGGGAAATATTCATTATGAGGGAAATGAGGATGTATGGGGAAATATCCAGTGTGAGGGAGATGAGGGTCTACGGGGAAATGTCCCGAGTGAACGATATGAGGGTGTAGGGAAAGGACCAGAGTGATGGAGATCAGGATGTCTGTGGAAATATCCATAGTGAGAGAGATGAGGCTGAACGGGGAAATATTCTGATTGAGTGAGATGAGGCTGTACTGGGAAATGTCCAGAGTGAGGGAAATGAGGTTGTACGGGGAAATGACCAGGGTGAGGGAGATGATTATGAACGGTGAAATGTCCAGAGTGTGGGAGATGGTGATGTACAGGGAAATGTACAAAGTGAGAGAGACTTTGCTGTGCGGGCAAATATCCAGAGTGAGGGAGATGAAGATGTACAGGGAAATATCCAGAGTGAGGGAGATGATGATGAACGGGGAAATGACCAGAGTGAGGGACATGATGATGAATGGTGAAATGACCAGAGTGAGGGGGTGAGGAAGTACGAGGAAAAGTACATAGTGAGGCAGATTTTGCTGTGCGGGAAATATCCAGAATGAGGGAGATGAGGATGTATAGGGAAATGTCCAGAATTAGGGAGATGAGGATGTAGACGGAAATGACCAGAGTGAGGCAGATGATGATGAACGGGGAAATGACCAGAGTGTGGGTGATGAGGATGTATGGGGAAATGACCAAAGTGAGGGTGATGAGGATGTTCGGGGAATTATCCAGAGTGAGGAAGATGAGGAAGTACGGGGAAATGTACCGCGTGAGGGTGATGAGGGTGTACAGTGCAATGTCCAGAGTGAGGGAGATGAGGGTGTAAGGGGAAATGTCCAGATTGAGGGAAAAGAGGATGTACGGAGAAATATCCGGAATGAGGGATGTGAGGATATATGGGGAATTGACCAGAGTGAGGGAGATGAGGGTATATGGGGAAATGTCCAGAGTGAGGGATATGAGGACCTATGCGGAAATTTTCAGAGTGAGGGATGTGAGGATGTATGGGGAAATGTCCAGAGTGAGGCAGATGAGTGTGCACAGGGAAATTTCCTGAGTGAGGGAGATCAGGATGTACGGGGAAATGACCAGAGTGAGGGAGATGAGGATGTACGGGAAAGGACCAGAGTGAGGGAGATGAGGATGTACCGGGAAATGTCCCGTGTGATGCAGACGAGACTCTAGGGGAAATGTCCAGAGTGATGGATATGAGGATGTATGCGGAAATTTTCATAGTGAGGGAGCTGAGGATGTATGGGGAAATGTCCATAGTGAGGGAGTTGAGGCTGTAGGGGAAATGTGCTGAGTGAGTGAGGTGAGGATGTACGGGCAAATATCCAGAGAGACGGAGACGAGGATGTACGGGAAAATGTCCAGATTGAGGGAGATGAGGATGTAGGGGAAATGTGCAGAGTGAGGGAAATGAGGTTGTAGGGGAAATGTCCAGTATGAGGGACATGAGGCTGTACTGGGAAATGTCCAGAGTGAGGGAAATGAGGTTGTACGGGGAAATGACCAGGGTGAAGGAGATGATTATGAACGGTGAAATGTCCAGAGTGTGGGAGATGATGATGTACAGGGAAATGTACAAAGTGAGAGAGATTTTGCTGTGCGGGCAAATATCCAGAGTGAGGGAGATGAGGATGTACAGGGAAATGTCCAGAGTGAGGGAGATGAGGATGTAGGGGGAAATGACCAGAGTGAGGGACATGATGATGAATGGGGTAATGACCAGAGTGAGGGTGATGAGGATGTATGGGGAAATGACCAAAGTGAGGGAGATGAGGATGTTCGGGGAAATATCCAGAGTGAGGGAGATAAGGAAGTACAGGGAAATATCCAGATTGAGGGAAAAGAGGATGTACCGAGAAATATCCGGAATGAAGGATGTGAGGATATATGGGGAAATGACCAGAGTGAGGGAGATGAGGGTTTACATGAAATTGTCCAGAGTGAGGGAGATGAGGATGTATGGGCAAATGTCCAGAGTCAAAGAGATGAGGATGTACGGGGAAATGTCCAGAGAGAGGGAGATGAGGGTGCACGGGGAAATGACCATTCGGAGGGAGATGAGGATGCAGGTGAAATGTCCAGTTTGAGGGAGATGAGGATGTATGGGGAAATGTCCGAAGTGAGGGAGATGAGGATGTATGGGGAAATGTCCATAGCGAGGGAGTTGAGGCTCTAGGGGAAATGTGCAGAGTGAGTGAGGGGAGGATGTACGGGGAAATGACCATAGTGAGGGAGATGAGGATGTATGGGGAAATGTCCAGTGTGAGGGAGATGAGGATGTAGGGGGAATGTCCAGTTTGAGGGAGATGAGGATGTATGGGGAAGTGTCCAGAGTGAGGGATATGAGGATGTATGCGGACATTTTCATAGTTAGGGAGCTGAGAATGTATTGGGTAATGTCCATAGCGAGGAAGTTGTGGCTCTAGGGGAAAAGTGCTGAGTGAGTGAGGTGAGGATGTACGGGGTAATATCCAGAGAGACGGAGATGAGGATGTACGGAAAAATGTGCAGAGTGAGGGAGATGAGGATGTAGGGGAAATGTCCAGTATGAGGGAAATGAGGATGTATGGGGAAATATCCAGTGTGAGGGAGATGAGGGTGTATGGGGAAATGTCCCGAGTCAACGATATGAGAGTGTAGGGAAAGGACCAGAATGAGGGAGATCAGGATGTCTGTGGAAATATCCATAGTGAGAGAGATGAGGCTGTACTGGGAAATGTCCAGAGTGAGGGAAATTAGGTTGTACGGGGAAATGACCAGGGTGAGGGAGATGATTATGAACGGTGAAATGTCCAGAGTGTGGGAGATGATGATGTACAGGGAAATGTACAAAGTGAGAGAGATTTTGCTGTGCGGGCAAATATCCAGAGTGAGGGACATGAGGATGTACAGGGAAATGTCCAGAGTGAGGGAGATGATGATGTACAGGGAAATGTACAAAGTGAGAGTGATTTTGCTGTGCGGGCAAATATCCAGAGTGAGGGAGATGAGGATGTAAAGGCAAATTTCCAGAGTGAGGGAGATGAGGGTGTAAGGGGAAATGTCCAGAGTGATGGAAATGAGGATGTACGGGGAAATGACCAGAGTGAGGGTGATGAGGATGTATGGGGAAATGTCCAGAGTTAGGGAGATGAGGATGTCCGGGGAAATGACCAGGGTCAGGGAGATGATTATGAACGGTGAAATGTCCAGAGTGTGGGAGATTATGATGTACAGGGAAATGCACAAAGTGAGAGTGATTTTGCTGTGTGGGCAAATATCCAGAGTGAGGGAGATGAGGATGTAGGGGAAATGTCCAGTAGGAGGGAAATGAGGGTGTATGGGAAAATGTCCATAGCGTGGGGGTTGAGGCTCTAGGGGAAATGTGCTGAGTGAGTGAGGTGAGGATGAACGGGGAAATATCCAGAGAGACGGAGATGAGGATGTACGGAAAAATGTGCAGAGTGAGGGAGATGAGGATGTAGGGGAAATGTCCAATATGTGGGAAATGAGGATGTATGGGGAAATATCCAGTGTGAGGGAGATGAGGATGTACAGGGAAATACCCAGAGTGTGGGAGATGATGATGTACAGGGAAATGTACAAAGTGAGTGAGATTTTGCTGTGCGGGCAAATATCCAGACTGAGGGAGATGAGGATGTACAGGGAAATATCCAGAGTGAGGGAGATGAGGATGTAAGGGGAAATATCCAGAGTGATGGAGATGAGGTTGTTGGTGGAAATGTACATAGCGAGGGAGATTTTGCTGTGCGGGCAAATATCCAGAATGAGGGAGATGAGGATGTAGACGGAAATGACCAGAGTGAGGGAGATGATGATGAACGGGGAAATGACCAGAGTGAGGGTGATCAGGATGTACGG
Source organism: Cetorhinus maximus (assembly GCF_964194155.1). Lineage (NCBI taxonomy): Eukaryota > Metazoa > Chordata > Chondrichthyes > Lamniformes > Cetorhinidae > Cetorhinus > Cetorhinus maximus. The sequence continues at coordinate 52,890,248 of NC_135888.1, read as the reverse complement.
GGAAATATCCAGAGTGAGGGAGATGAGGAAGTACGGGGAAATGTCCCACGTGAGGGTGATGAGGGTGCACAGGGTAATGTCCAGAGTGAGGGAGATGAGGTTGTACGGGGAAATGACCGGGGTGAGGGAGATGATTATGAATGGTGAAATGTCCAGATTGAGGGAGAAGAGGATGTACGGAGAAATATCCGTAATGAGGGATGTGAGGATAAGTGGGGAATTGACCAGAGTGAGGGAGATGAGGGTTTACGTGGAATTGTCCAGAGTGAGGGAGATGAGGATGTGTGGGGAAATGTCCACTGTGAGGGAGATGAGCATATATGGGGAAATTTCCAGAGTGAGGGATATGAGGATGTATCCGGAAATTTCCTGAGTGAGGGAGATGAGGATGTATGGGGAAATGTCCAGAGTGAGGCAGATGAGGGTGCACAGGGAAATTTCCTGAGTGAGGGAGATCAGGATGTATGGGGAAATGGCCACAGTGAGGGACATGAGGATGTACGGGAAAGTACCAGAGTGAGGGAAATGAGGATGTACTGGGAAATGTCCCGTGTGATGGAGACGAGGCTCTAGGGGAAATGTGCTGAGTGAGGGACATGAGGGTGTATGGTGAAATGTCTAGAGAGAGGGAGATGAGGATGTATGGAGAAAAGTCCAGAGTGAGGGAGATGAGGATGTACGGGGAAATGACCATAGTGAGGGAGATGAGGATGTAGGGGGAATGTCCAGTTTGAGGGAGATGAGGATGTATGGGGAAATGTCCAGAGTGAGGGAGATGAGGATGTAGGGGGAATGTCCAGTTTGAGGTAGATGAGGATGTAAAGGGGAATTGTCCACAGTGAGGGATATGAGGATGTGTGCGGAAATTTTCATTGTGAGGGAGCTGAGGATGTATGGGGAAATGTCCATAGCGAGGGAGTTGAGGCTCTAGGGGAAATTTGCTGAGTGAGCGAGGTGAGGATGTACGGGAAAATGTCCAGAGTGAGGGAGATGAGGATGTTCCGGGAAATGTCCCGTGTGATGGAGATGTGTCACTAGGGGAAATGTGCTGAGTGAGGATGTATGGGGAAATGTCCAGAGTGAGGGATATGAGGATGTATGCGGAAATTTTCATAGTGAGGGTGCTGAGGATGTATGGGAAATGTGCACAGCGAGGGAGTTGAGGATGTAGGGGAAATATCCAGTTTGAGAGAGATGAGGATGTATGGGGAAATGTCCAGAGTGAGGGGGATGAGGATGTAGGGGAAATGTCCAGTAGGAGGGAAATGAGGGTGTATGGGGAAATGTCCATAGCGTGGGAGTTGAGGCTCTAGGGGAAATGTGCTGAGTGAGTGAGGTGAGGATGAACGGGGAAATATCCAGAGAGACGGAGATGAGGATGTACGGAAAAATGTGCAGAGTGAGGGAGATGAGGATGTAGGGGAAATGTCCAATATGTGGGAAATGAGGATGTATGGGGAAATATCCAGTGTGAGGGAGATGAGGATGTACAGGGAAATACCCAGAGTGTGGGAGATGATGATGTACAGGGAAATGTACAAAGTGAGTGAGATTTTGCTGTGCGGGCAAATATCCAGACTGAGGGAGAAGAGGATGTACAGGGAAATATCCAGAGTGAGGGAGATGAGGATGTAAGGGGAAATATCCAGAGTGAGGGAGATGAGGTTGTTGGTGGAAATGACCAGAGTGAGGGAGATGATGATGAACGGTGAAATGACCAGAGTGAGGGGGTGAGGATGTACGAGGAAATGTACATAGCGAGGGAGATTTTGCTGTGCAGGCAAATATCCAGAATGAGGGAGATGCCGATGTCTGGGAAATGTCCAGAGTGAGGGAAATGAGGATGTAGACGGAAATGACCAGAGTGAGGGAGATGATGATGAACGGGGAAATGACCAGAGTGAGGGTGATGAGGATGTACGGGGAAATATCCAGAGTGAGGGAGATGAGGAAGTACGGGGAAATGTCCCACGTGAGGGTGATGAGGGTGCACAGGGTAATGTCCAGAGTGAGGGAGATGAGGTTGTACGGGGAAATGACCAGGTTGAGGGAGATGATTATGAACGGTGAAATGTCCAGATTGAGGGAGAAGAGGATGTACGGAGAAATATCCGTAATGAGGGATGTGAGGATAAATGGGGAATTGACCAGAGTGAGGGAGATGAGGGTTTACATGGAATTGTCCAGAGTGAGGGAGATGAGGAATGACGGGGAAATGACCAGAGTGAGCGTGATGAGGATGTATGGGGAAATGACCAAAGTGAGGGAGATGAGGATGTTCGGGGAAATATCCAGAGTGAGGGAGCTGAGGAAGTACGGGGAAATGTCCCGCGTGAGGGTGATGAGGGTGTACAGGGTAATGTCCAGAGTAAGGGAGATGAGGATGTAAGGGGAAATGTCCAGCGTGATGGAAATGTGCATGTAAGGGGAAATGTCCAGATTGAGGGAGAAGAGGATGTACCGAGACATATCCGGAATGAGGGATGTGAGGATATATGGGGAAATGACGAGAGTGGGGGAGATGAGGATGTACTGGGAATTGGGCAGAGTGAGGGAGATGAGGATGTACGGGAATGGACCAGAGTGAGGGTGATGAGGATGTACGGGGAAATGTCCAGAGAGAGGGAGATGAGGATGTACGGGGAAATGTCCAGAGTGAGGGATATGAGGATGTATGAGGATATTTTGATAGTGAGGGAGCTGAGGATGTATGGGGAAATGTCCATAGCGAGCGAGTTGAGGCTCTAGGGGAAATGTGCAGAGTGAGTGAGGTGAGGATGTACGGGGAAATATCCAGAGAGACGGAGATGAGGATGTACGGGAAAATGTCCAGAGTGAGGGAGATGACGATGTACCGGGACATGTCCAGAGTGAGGGTGATGAGGATGTACGGGGAAATGACCAGAGAGAGCGAGATGAGAATGTACGGGGAACTGTCCAGAGTGAGGGAGATGAGGATGTATGGGGAAATGGCCATCGTGAGGGAGATGAAGATGTACCGGGAAATGTCGCGTGTGATGGAGATGAGGCTCTAGGGGAAATGTGCTGAGTGAGGGAGATGAGGGTGTACGGGGAAATGTCCAGAGTGAGGGAGATGAGGATGTAGGGGAAATGTCCAGTGTGAGGGAGATGAGGATGTATGGGGAAATGTCCAGAGTGAGGGATATGAGGATGTATGCGGAAATTTTCATAGTGCTGGATCTGCGGATGTATGGGGAAATGTCCATAGCGTGGGAGTTGAGGGACTAGGGGAAACATGCTGAGTGAGTGAGGTGAGGATGTACGGGGAAATATCCAGAGAGACGGAGATGAGGATGTACGGAAAAATGTGCAGAGTGAGGGAGATGAGGATGTAGGGGAAATGTCCAGTATGAGGGAAACGAGGATGTATGGGGAAATGTCCAGTGTGAGGGACATGAGTGTGTATGGGGAATTGTCCCGAGTGAACGATATGAGAGTGTAGGGAAAGGACCAGAGTGAGGGAGATCAGGATGTCTGTGGAAATATCCATAGTGAGAGAGATGAGGCTGAACGGGAAATATTCTGAGTGAGTGAGATGAGGCTGTACTGGGAAATGTCCAGAGTGAGGGAAATGAACTTGTACGGGGAAATGACCAAGGTGAGGGAGATGATTAATCACGGGGAAATGTCCAGAGAGTGGGAGATGATGACGTAGAGGGAAATTTACAAAGTGAGAGAGATTTTGCTGTGCGGACAAATATCCAGATTGAGGGAGATGAGGATGTACAGGGAAATGTCCAGAGTGTGGGAGATGAGGATGTACGGGGAAATGACCAGAGTGAGGTAGATGATGATGAACGGGGAAATGACCTGAGTGAGGGTGATGAGGATGTATGGGGAAATGACCTAAGTGAGGGAGATGAGGATGTGGGGGGAAATGACCAGACTGAGGGAGGTGATTATGAACGGTGAAATGACCAAAGTGAGCGTGATGTGGATGTACCAGGAAATGTACATAGTGAGAGAGATTAGGATGTTCGGGGAAATATCCAGAGTGAGGGAGATGAGGAAGTACGGGGTAATGTCCCTCTTGAGGGTGATGAGGGTGTACAGGGTAATGTCCAGTGTGAGGGAGATGAGGTTGTAAGGGGAAATGTATAGAGTGATGGAAATGAGGATGTACGGGGAAATGTCCATATTGAGGGAGAAGAGGATGTACGGAGAAATATCCGGAATGAGGGATGTTAGGATATATGGGGAAATGACCAGAGTGAGGGAGATGAGGGTATACGTGGAATTGTCCAGAGTGAGGGAGATGAGGATGTATGCGGAAATTTCCAGAGTGAGGGAGATGAGCATGTATGGGGAAATGTCCAGAGTGAAGCAGATAAGTGTGCACAGGGAAATTTCCTGAGTTCGGGAAATCAGGATGTACGGGGAAATGGCCAGAGTGAGGGAGATGAGGATGTACGGGAATGGACCAGAGAGCCGGAGATGAGGATGTACCGGGAATTGTCCCGTGTGATGGAGATGAGGCTCTAGGGGAAATGTCCTGAGTGAGGGAGATAAGGGTTTACGGGGAAATGTCCAGAGAGAGGGTGATGAGGATGTACGGGGAAATGTCCAGAGTGAGGGAGATGAGGATGTATGGGGAAATGTCCAGAGTGAGGGAGATGAGGATGTAGGGGAAATGTCCAGAGTGAGGGATATGAGGATGTATGCGGATATTTTCATATTGAGGGAGCTGAGGATGTATGGGGAAATGTCCATAGCGAGCGAGTTGAGGCTCTAGGGGAAATGTGCAGAGTGAGTGAGGTGAGGATGTACGGGGAAATATCCAGAGAGACGGAGATGAGGATGTACGGGAAAATGTCCAGAGTGAGGGAGATGAGGATGTATAGTGAAATGTCCAGAGTGAGGGATATGAGGATGTATGCGGAAATTTTAATAGTGAGGGTGCTGAGGATGTATGGGGAAATGTCCAGAGAGAGGGAGATGAGGATGTAGGGGAAATGTTCAGTTTGAGGGAGATGAGGGTGTATGGGGAAGTGTCCAGTATGAGGGAAATGAGGATGTATGGGGAAATGTCCCGAGTGAACGATATGAGGGTGTAGGGAAAGGACCAGAGTGAGGGAGATCGGGATGTCTGTGGAAATATCCATTGTGAGAGAGATGAGGCTGAACGGGGAAATGTCCAGAGTGAGGGAAATGAGGTTGTATGGGGAAATGACCAGGGTGAGGGAGATGATTATGAACGGTGAAATGTCCAGAGTGTGGGAGATGATGATGTACAGGGAAATGTACAAAGTGAGAGAGATTTTGCTGTACGGGTAAATATCCAGAGTGAGGGAGATAAGGGTGTACAGGGTTATGTCCAGAGTGAGGGAGATGAGGTTGTATGCGGAAATTTCCAGAGTGAGGGAGATGAACATGTATGGGGAAATGTCCAGAGTGAAGCAGATAAGTGTGCACAGGGAAATTTCCTGAGTTAGGGAAATCAGGATGTACGGGGAAATGGCCAGAGTGAGGGAGATGAGGATGTATGGGAATGGACCAGAGAGCCGGAGATGAGGATGTACCGGGAAATGTCCCGTGGGATGGAGATGAGGCTCTAGGGGAAATGTGCTGAGTGAGGGAGATGAGGGTTTACGGGGAAATGTCCAGAGAGAGGGTGATGAGGATGTACAGGGAAATGTCCAGAGTGAGGGAGATGAGGATGTATGGGGAAATGTCCAGAGTGAGGGAGATGAGGATGTAGGGGAAATGTCCAGAGTGAGGGATATGAGGATGTATGCGGATATTTTCATATTGAGGGAGCTGAGGATGTATGGGGAAATGTCCATAGCGAGCGAGTTGAGGCTCTAGGGGAAATGTGCAGAGTGAGTGAGGTGAGGATGTACGGGGAAATATCCAGAGAGACGGAGATGAGGATGTATGGGAAAATGTCCAGAGTGAGGTAGATGAGGATGTATAGTGAAATGTCCAGAGTGAGGGATATGAGGATGTATGCGGAAATTTTAATAGTGAGGGAGCTGAGGATGTATGGGGAAATGTCCAGAGTGAGGGAGATGAGGATGTAGGGGAAATGTTCAGTTTGAGGGAGATGAGGATGTATGGGGAAATGTCCAGAGTGAGGGATATGTGGATGTATGCGGAAATTTTCATAGTGAGGGAGCTGAGGATGTATGGGGAAATGTCCATAACGAGGGAGTTGAGGCTCTAGGGGAAATGTGCTGACTGAGTGAGGTGAAGATGTACGGGGAAATATCCAGAGAGACGGAGATGAGGATGTATGGGAAAATGTGCAGAGTGAGGGAGATGAGGATGTAGGGGAAATGTCCAGTGTGAGGGAGATGAGGGTGTATGGGGAAATGTCCAGTGTGAGGGAGATGAGGGTGTATGGGGAAGTGTCCAGTATGAGGGAAATGAGGATGTATGGGGAAATGTCCCAAGTGAACGATATGAGGGTGTAGGGAAAAGACCAGAGTGAGGGAGATTGGGATGTCTGTGGAAATATCCATTGTGAGAGAGATGAGGCTGAACGGGGAAATGTCCAGAGTGAGGGAAATGAGGTTGTACGGGGAAATGACCAGGGTGAGGGAGATGATTATGAACGGTGAAATGTCCAGAGTGTGGGAGATGATGATGTACAGGGAAATGTACAAAGTGAGAGAGGTTTTGCTGTACGGGTAATTATCCAGAGTGAGGGAGATAAGGATGTACAGGGTTATGTCCAGAGTGAGGGAGATGAGGTTGTACGGGGAAATGACCAGAGTGAGGGAGATGATTATGAACGGTGAAATTTCCATAGTGTGGGAGATGATGATGTACAGGGAAATGTACATCGTGAGAAAGATTTTGCTGTGCGGGCAAATATCCAGAATGAGGGAGATGAGGATGTACAGGGAAATGTCCAGAGTGAGGGAGATTAGGAGTAGACGAAAATGACCAGAGTGAGGGTGATGAGGATGTATCGGGAAATGATCCAAAGTGAGGGAGATGAGGATGTACGGGGAAATATCCAGAGTGAGGGAGATGTGGAAGTATGGGGAAATGTCCCGTGTGAGGGTGATGAGGGTGTACAGGGTAATGTCCAGAGTGAGGGAGATGAGGGTGTAAGGGGAAATGTCCAGAGTGATGGAAGTGAGGATGTACGGGGAAATGTCCAGATTGAGGGGGAAGAGGATGTACGGAGAAATATCCGGAATGAGGGATGTGAGGATATATGGGGAAATGACCAGAGTGAGGGAGATGAGGTTGTACGGGGAAATGTCCAGAATAATGGAAATGAGGATGTATGGGGAAATGTCCAGAATGAGAGAGAAGAGGATGTATCGGGTAATGTCGAGCGTGAGGGAGATGAGGCTGTACGGGGTAATGTACAGAGTGAGGGAGATGAGGATGTACGAGGAAATGTCCCGAGTGAGGATGATGCGGCTTGAGGGGAAAGGAGCAAAGTGAAGGAAATGACGATGTACGGGAAAATGTCCAGAAAAGGGGAGATGAGGATTCATGGGGTAATGTCCAGAGTGAGGGAGATCAGGATGTATGGGGAAATGACCAGAGTGAGGGTGATGAGGATGTATGGGGAAATGACCATAGTGAGGGAGATGAGGAGGTATGGGGAAATGTCCAGAGTGAGGGAGATCAGAATGAAGGGGAAATTTCCAGTGTGAGGGACATGAGGATGTATGGGGAAATGTCCAGTGTGAGGCAGATGAGGATGTACCGGGAAATGTCCCGAGTGATGGTGATGAGGGTGTAAGGGGAAAAGTCCAGAGTGAGGGAGAAGAGGCTGTACAGGGTAATGTCCGGAGTGAGGGAGATGAGGGTGTAAGGGTAATGTCCAGAGTGAGGTAGATGAGGCTGTACGGGGAAATGTGCAGATTGAAGGAGATGAGGGTGTAGGGGGAAATGTCCCGAGTTAGGGTGATGAGGGCGTTTGGGGAAATGTCCAGAATGAGGGAGATGAGCTTGTACGGGGAAATGTCTAGAGTGAAGGAGATGAGGTTGTAGGAGAAAGGTCTAGAGGGAGCGAGCTGAGGATGTATGGGGAAATGTCCATAATGAGGGAGTTGAGGCTCTAGGGGAAATGTGCTGAGTGAGTGAGATGAGGATGTACGGGGAAATATCCAGAGAGAGGGTGATAAGGATGTATGGGGAAATGTCCAGAGTGAGTGAGATGAGAATGTAGGGGAAATATCCAGTATGAGGGAGATGAGGATATATGGGGAAATGTCCAGTGTGAGGGAGATGGGGATGTATGGGGATATGTCCCAAGTGAACGATATGAGGGTGTAGGGGAAAGGACCGGAGTGAGGGAGATCAGGATGTCTGGGGAAATGTCCTTGGTGAGAGAAGTGAGGCTGAACGGGGAAATATCCAGAGTGACTGAGATGAGGCTTCACTGGGAAATGTCCAGAGTGAGGGAGATGAGGATGTATGGGGAAATGACCAGTGTGAGGGAGATGATTATGAACGGGGAAATGTCCAGAGTGTGGGAGATGATGATGTACAGGGAAATGTACATAGTGAGAGAGATTTTGCTGTGCGGGTAAATATCCAGAGTGAGGGAGATGAGCATGTAGGGGGAAATGACCAGAGTGAGGGTGATGAGGATGTATGGGGAAATGACCAAAGTGAGGGAGATGAGGTTGCATGGGGAAATATCCAGAGTGAGGGAGATGAGGAAGTACGGTGAAATGTTCAGAGAGAGAGTGAAGAGCATGTACGGGGAAATGTCGGAGTGAGGGAGGTGAGGATATATGGGGAAATGACCAGAGTGAGGGAGATGAGGGTGTATGGGGGAATGTCCTTAGTGAGGGTGAGGAGGCTGTAGGAGAAAATACCAGATTGAGGGAGATGAGGTAGTATGGGGAAATATCCAGCCTGAGGGAGATGAGGATGTACGGGGTAATGTCTGGTGTGAGGGAGATGAGGAAGTAAGGGAAAATGTCCCGAATAAGGGAAATGAGGATGTAGGGGGAAATGTCCAGAGTGAGGCGAATGAGGATGTATGGGGAAATGTCCAGAGCGAGGGAGGTGAGGATGTACGTTGCAATGTCCCCAGTGAGCGTGATGAGGCTGGTGGGGAAAGGACCAAAGGGAGGGAAAATGTCCAGAATAAGGGAGATGAGGTTGCATGGGGAAATGTCCAGAGTGAGGGAAATTAGGATGTATTTGGAAATGACCAGAGTGAGGAAGATGATGATGAACAGGGAAATGTCCAGAGTGAGGGAGATGAGGATGAAGGGGAAATTTCCAGCTTGAGGGAGATTAGGATGTATGCGGAAATGTCCAGTGTGAGGGAGATGAGCATATATGGCGAAATATCCAGAGTGAGGGACATGAGGATGTATGCGGAAACTTCCAGAGTAAGGGAGATGAGGATGTACTGGGAAATGGGAGGAGTGAGGGAGATGCGGATGTATGGGGTAATGCCCAGAGGGTGGCAGATGAGGATGTATGGGGAAATGACCAGAGTGAGGGAGATGAGGATGTAGGGGAAAGGAGCAGAGTGAGGGAGATGAGGATGTACCGGGAAATGTCCCGAGTGATGGTGATGAGGGTGTAAGGGGAAAAGTCCAGAGTGAGGGAGAGGAGGCTGTACAGGGTAATGTCCAGAGTGAGGGAGATGAAGTTGCAAGGGATAATGTCCAGAGTGAGGCAGCTGAAGCTGTACGGGGAAATGTGCAGATTGAAGGATATGAGGGTGTAGGGGAAATGTCCCGAGTTAAGGTGATGAAGGTTTACAGGGAAATGTCCCGAGTGAGGGTGATGAGGGTGTAAAGGGAAAGGACCAAAGGGAGGGAGATGAGGATGTACGGGAAAATGTCCAGAATAAGGGAGATGAGGATGCATGGGGAAATGTCCAGAGTGAGGGAGGTGAGGATGTAGGGGAAATGTCCAGTATGAGGGAGATGAGGATGTATGGGGAAATGTCCAGTGTGAGGGAGAATAGGATGTATGGGGAAATGTCCAGTGTGAGGGAGATAAGGATGTATGGGGAAATAACCATAGTGAGGGAGATGAGGAGGTATGGGGAAATGTCCATAGTGAGGGAGCTGAGGAAGTATGGGGAAATGTCCATAGCGAGGGAGTTGAGGCTCTAGGGGAAATGTGCTGCATGAGTGAGATGAGGATTAACAGGGAAATATCCAGAGAGCGGGAGATGAGGATGTACGGGGAAATGTCCAGAGTGAGGGAGATGAGGATGTAGGGGAAATGTCCAGAAAAAGGGAGATGAGGATGTCTGGGGAAATGTCCAGTGTGAGGGAGCTAAGGATGTATGGGGAAATGTCCCAAGTTAACGATATGAGGGCGCAGGGGAAAGGAACAGAGAGAGGGAGACCATGATGTCTGGGGAAATATCCAGAGTGAGTAAGATGAGGCTGTACTGGGAAATGACCAGGGTGAGGGAGATGATTATGAACGGGGAAATGTCCAGAGTGAGGGAAATGATGATGTACAGGGAAATGTACATAGTGAGAGAGATTTTGCTGTGCGGGCAAATATCCAGAGTGAGGGAGATGAGAATGTACAGGGAAATGTCCAGAGTGAGGGAGATGATTATGAACGGGGAAATGTCCAGAGTGAGGGAAATGATGATGTACAGGGAAATGTACATAGTGAGAGAGATTTTGCTGTGCAGGCAAATATCCAGAGTGAGGGAGATGAGAATGTACAGGGAAATGTCCAGAGTGAGGGAGATGATTATGAACGGGGAAATGTCCAGAGTGAGGGAGATGATGATGTACAGGGAAATGTACATAGTGAGAGAGATTTTGCTGTGCAGGCAAATATCCAGAGTGAGGGAGCTGAGGACGTACACGGAAATGTCCAGAGTGAGGGAGATGATGATGTACGGGGAAATGTCCAGTATGAGGGAAATGAGGAACTATGGGGAAATGTCCAGTGTGAGGGAGATGGCGATGTATGGGGAAATATCCTCTCTAAACGATATGAGGGTGTAGGGGAAAGTACCAGAGTGAGGGAGATCAGGATGTCTGGGGAAACGTCCATCGTGAGAGAGGTTAGGCTGAATGGGGAAATAACCAGAGTGAGTGAGATGAGGCTGTACTGGGAAATGTCCAGAGTGAGGGAGATGAGGATGTACGGGGAAATGACCAGGGTGAGGGAGATGAGGATGTAGGGGAAAGGAGCAGAGTGAGGGAGATGAGGATGTAGCGGGAAATGTCCCGAGTGATGGTGATGAGCGTGTAACGGGAAAATTCCAGAGTGAGGGAGAGGAGGCTGTACAGGCTAATCTCCAGAGTGAGGGAGATGAGGGTGTAAGGGGTAATGTCCAGAGTGAGGTACCTGAGGCAGTGCAGGGAACCGTGCAGATTGAAGGAGATGAGGGTGTAGGGTGAAATGTCCCGAGTTAGGGTGATGAGGGTGTACGCGGAAATGTCCAGAATGAGGGAGATGAGGTTGTACGGGGAAATGTCCAGAGTGAAGGAGATGAGGGTGTAGGTGAAAGGTCCAGAGAGAGCGAGCTGAGGATGTATGGGGAAATGTCCATAATGAGGGAGTTGAGGCTCTAGGGGAAATGTGCTGAGTGAGTTAAATGAGGATGTATGGGTAAATATCCAGAGAGAGGGTGATAAGGATGTACGGCGAAATGTCCAGAGTGAGGGTGATGAGGATGTAGGGGAAATGTCCAGTATGAGGGAAATGAGGAAAGATGGGGAAATGTCCAGTGTGAGGGAGATGGCGATGTATGGGGAAATATCCTCTCTAAACGATATGAGGGTGTAGGGGAAAGTACCAGAGTGAGGGAGATCAGGATGTCTGGGGAAACGTCCATCGTGAGAGAGGTTAGGCTGAATGGGGAAATAACCAGAGTAAGTGAGATGAGGCTGTACTGGGAAATGTCCAGAGTGAGGGAGATGAGGATGTATGGGGAAATGACCAGGGTGAGGGAGATGAGGATGTAGGGGAAAGGAGCATAGTGAGGGAGATAAGGATGTATGGGGAAATAACCATAGTGAGGGAGCTGAGGAAGTATGGGGAAATGTCCATAGCGAGGGAGTTGAGGCACTAGGGGAAATGTGCTGCATGAGTGAGATGAGGATTAACAGGGAAATATCCAGAGAGCGGGAGATGAGGATGTACGGGGAAATGTCCAGAGTGAGGGAGATGAGGATGTAGGGGAAATGTCCAGAAAAAGGGAGATGAGGATGTTTGGGGAAATGTCCAGTGTGAGGGAGCTAAGGATGTATGGGGAAATGTCCCAAGTTAACGATATGAGGGTGCAGGGGAAAGGAACAGAGAGAGGGAGACCATGATGTCTGGGGAAATATCCAGAGTGAGTAAGATGAGGCTGTACTGGGAAATGACCAGGGTGAGGGAGATGATTATGAACGGGGAAATGTCCAGAGTGAGGGAGATGATGATGTACAGGGAAATGTACATAGTGAGAGAGATTTTGCTGTGCGGGCAAATATCCAGAGTGAGGGAGATGAGGATGTACACGGAAATGTCCAGAGTGAGGGAGATGATGATGTACGGGGAAATGTACATAATGAGAGAGATTTTGCTGTGGGGACAAGAATCCAGAGTGAGGGAGATGAGGATGTAGGGGAAATGTCCAGTATGAGGGAAATGAGGAAAGATGGGGAAATGTCCAGTGTGAGGGAGATGGCGATGTATGGGGAAATATCCTCTCTAAACGATATGAGGGTGTAGGGGAAAGTACCAGAGTGAGGGAGATCAAGATGTCTAGGGAAATGTCCATCGTGACAGAGGTTAGGCTGAATGGGGAAATAACCAGAGTGAGTGAGATGAGGCTGTACTGGGAAATGTCCAGAGTGAGGGAGATGAGGATGTACGGGGAAATGACCAGGTTGAGGGAGTTGAGGATGTAGGGGAAAGGAGCAGAGTGAGGGAGATGAGGGTGTACCGGGAAAAGCCCCGAGTGATGGTGATGAGGGTGTAAGGGGTAAAGTCCAGAGTGAGGGAGAGGAGGCTGTACAGGGTAATGTCTAGAATGTGCGAGATGAGGGTGTAAGGGGTAATGTCCAGAGTGAGGGAGATGTAGATGTACCGGGAAATGTCCCAAGTGATGGTGATGAGGGTGTAAGGGATAATGTCCAGAGTGAGGGAGATGAGGCTGTACGGGGAAATGTGCAGAGTGAGGGAGATAAGGCTGTACGGGGAAATGTACAGAGTGAAGCAGATGAGAATGTACGGGGAAATGTGCAGAGTGAGGGAGATGAGGATGTACGGGGAAATGTCCAGAGTGAGGGAGATGAGGATGTATGGGGAAATTTCCAGTATGAGGGAGATGAGGATGTAAGGGGAAATGTCCAGTGCGATGGAGATAAGGATGTATGGGGAAATGTCCCGAGTGAACGATATGAGGGTGCAGGGGAAATGACCAGAGAGAGGGAAATCAGGATGTCTGGGGAAATATCCAGAGTGAGTATGATGAGGCTGTATTGGGAAATGACCAGGGTGAGGGAGATGATTATGAACGGGGAAATGCACAGAGTGTGGGAGATGATGATGTACAGGGAAATGTACAAAGTGAGAGAGATTTTGCTGTGCGGGCAAATATCCAGAGTGAGGGAGATGAGGATGTACAGGGAAATATCCAGAGTGAGGGAGATGATGATGTACGGGGAAATGTACATAGTGCGAGAGATGTTGCTGTGCGGGCAAGAATCCAGAGTCAGGGAGATGAGGATAAACAGGGAAATGTCCAGAGTGAGGGAGATGAGGAAGTAGGGGGAAATGACCAGTGTTAGCGAGATGAGGAGGTATGGAGAAATGTCCAGAGTGAGGGAGATGAGGATGTATGCGGAAATTTCCAGAGTGAGGGAGATGAGGATGTACTGGGAAATGGGCAGAGAGAGGGAGATGAGTATGTATGGGGAAATGTCCAGAGTGAGGTGGATGAGGGTGCACAGGGAAATGTCCTGAGTGAGGGAGATGAGGATGTACAGGGAAATGACCAGAGTGAGGGAGATGAGGATGTACCGGGAAATGTCCCGAGTGATGGTGATGAGGGTGTAAAGGGAAAAGTCCAGAGTGAGGGAGAGGAGGCTGTACAGTGTAATCTCCAGAGTGAGGGAGATGAGGGTTTAAGGGGTAATGTCCAGAGTGAGGTAGATGAGCCAGTACGGGGAAACGTGCAGATTGAAGGAGATGGGGCTGTGGGGTGAAATGTCCCGAATTAGGGTGATGAAGGTGTACGAGGAAATGTCCAGAATGAGGGAGATGAGGTTGTACGGGGAAATGTACAGAGTGAAGGAGCTGAGGGTGTAGGCGAAAGGTCCAGAGGGAATGAGCTGAGGATGTATGGGGAAATGTCCATAATGAGGGGGTTGAGGCTCTAGGGGAAATGTGCTGAGTGAGTGAGATGAGGATGTACAGGGAAATATCCAGAGAGAGGGTGATAAGGATGTACGGCGAAATATCCAGAGTGAGGGAGATGAGGATGTAGGGGAAATGTCCAGTATGAGGGAGATGAGGATAGATGGGGAAATGTCCAGTGTGAGGGAGATGGCGATGTATGGGGAAATGTCCTGAATGAACGATATGAGGGTGTAGGGGAAAGTACCAGAGTAAGGGAGATCAGGATGTCTGGGGAAATGTTCATCGTGAGAGAGGTTAGGCTGAATCGGGAAATAGCCAGAGTGAGTGAGATGAGGATGTAAGGGGAAATGTACATAGTGAGAGAGATTTTGCTGGGCGGGCAAATATGCAAAGTGAGGGAGATGATGATGTAGGGGGAAATAACCATAGTGAGGGAGATCAGGAGGTCTGGGGAAATGTCCACTGTGAGGGAGATGAGGATTTATGGGGAAACGTCCAGTGTGAGGGAGGTGAGCATATATGGGGAAATGTCCAGAGTGAAGGACATAAGGATGTATGTGGAAATTTGCAGAGTGAGGCAGATGAGGATGTACTGGGAGATGGGCAGCATGCAGCAGATGAGGATGTATGGCGGAAATGTCCAGGTTGTGGCGGATGAGGGTGCACACGGAGATGTCCTGAGTGAGGGAGATGAGGATGTACGGGGAAATGACCAGAGTGAGGCAGATGGGGATGTAGGGGAAAGAAGCAGAGTGAAGGAGATGAGGATGTACCAGGAAATGTCCCGAGTGATGGTGATGAGGGTGTAAGGGGAAAAGTCCAGAGTGAGGGACAGGAAGCTGTACAGGGTAATCTCCAGAGTGTGCGAGATGAGGATGTATGGGGAAATGTTCAGAGTGAGGGAGATGAGGATGTAGGGGAAATGTCCAGTGTGAGGGAGATAAGGATGTATGAGGAAATGTCCTGAGTGAACAATATGAGGGTGCAGGGGAAAGGACCAGAGAGAGGGAGATCAGATTGTCTGGGGAAATACCCAGAGTTAATAAGATGAGGCTGTACTGGGAAATGACCAGGGTGAGTGAGATGAGGGTGTAAGGGGAAATGTCCAGAGTGATGGAAATGAGGATGTAGGGGGAAATGACCAGAGTGAGGGAGATGAGGGTGTAAGGGGAAATGGCCAGAGTGATGGAAATGAGGATGTAGGGGGAAATGAACAGAGTGAGGGAGATGAGGAGGTATGGGGAAATGTCCAGAGTGAGGCAGATGAGGATGTAGGGGGAAATGACCAGAGTGAGGGAGATGAGGAGGTATGGGGAAATGTCCAGAGTGAGGCAGATGAGGATGAAGGGGAAATTTCCAGTGTGAGGGAGATGAGGATGAATGGGGAAATGTCCAGTGTGAGGGAGATGAGCATATGTGGGGAAATATGCAAAGTGAGGGACATGAAGGTGAATACGGAAATTTCCAGAGTAATGGAGATGAGAATGTATGGGGAAATGTCCAGAGTGTGGCAGATGCGGGTGCACAGGGAAATGTCCTGAGTGAGGGAGATGAGGATGTACGGGGAAATGAACAAAGTGAGGGAGATGAGGATGTAGGGGAAAGGACCAGAGTGAGGGACATGAAGATGTACTGGGAAATGTCCCGAGTGATGGTTATGAGGGTGAACGGGGAAAAGTCCAGAGTGAGGGAGAGGAGGGTGTAAGGGGTAATGTCTAGAATGTGCGAGATGAGGGTGTACGGGGAAATGACCAAAGTGAGGGAGATGAGGATGTAGGGGAAAGGACCAGAGTGAGGGACATGAAGATGTACCGGGAAATGTCCCGAGTGATGGTTATGAGGGTGTAAGGGGAAAAGTCCAGAGTGAGGTAGCTGAAGCTGTACGGGGAAATGTGCAGATTGAAGGAGATGAGGGTGTTGGGGGAAATGTCCCGAGTTAGGGTGATGAGGGTGTACAGGGAAATGTCCCGAGTGAGGGTGATGAGTGTGTACGGGGAAATTTCCAGAATGCGGGAGATGAGGTTGTTGGGGAAATGTCCAGAGTGAGTGAGATGAGGGTGTACGGGGAAATGTCCCCAGTGAGCGTGATGAGGCTGGAGGGGAAAGGACCAGAGTGAGGGAGATGAGGATGCAGGGGGAAATGACCAGAGTGAGGGAGATGAGGAGGTATGCGAAATGTCTGTAGTGAGGCAGATGAGGATGAAGGGGAAATTTCCAGTGTGAGGCAGATGAGGATGTATGGGGAAATGTCCAGTGTGAGGGAGATGAGCATATATGGGGAAATATGCAGAGTGCGGGACATGAGGATGTATGCGGAAATTTCCAGAGTGAGGCAGATGAGGGTGCACAGGGAAATGTCCTGAGTGAGGGAGATGAGGATGTACGGGGAAATGTCCAGAGTGAGGCAGATGAGGGTGCACAGGGAATTGTCTTGAGTGAGGGAGATGAGGATGTATGGGGAAATGTCCAGAGTGAGGCAGATGAGGGTGCACAGGGAAATGTCCTGGGTGAGGGAGATGAGGTTGTACGGGGAAATGTCCAGAGTGAAGGAGATGAGGGTGTCGGCGAAAGGTCCAGAGGGAGCGAGCTGAAATTGTATGGGTAAATGTCCATAATGAGGGAGTTGAGGCTCTAGGGGAAATGTGCTGGGTGAGTGAGATGAGGATGTACGGGGAAATATCCAGAGAGAGGGTGAGAAAGATATATGGCGATATGTCCAGAGTGAGGGAGATGAGGATGTAGGGGAAATGTTCAGTATGAGGGAGATGAGGAAAGATGGGGAAATGTCCAGTGTGAGGGACATGGGGATGTATGGGGAAATGACCCGAGTGAACGATATGAGGGTGTAGGCGAAAGGACCAGAGTGAGGGAGATCAGGATGTCTGGGGAAATGTCTATCGTGAGAGAGCTTAGGCTGAATGGGGAAATATCCAGAGTGAGTGAGATGAGGCTGTACTGGGAAATGTCCAGAGTGAGGGAGATGAGGATGTCCAGGGAAATGACCAGGGTGAGGGAGATGATTATGAACGGGGAAATGTCCAGAGTGTGGGAGATGAAGATGTACAGGGAAATGTACATAGTGAGAGAGATTTTGCTGTGCGGGTAAATATCCAGAGTGAGGGAGATTAGGATGTACAGGGAAATATCCAGTGTGAGGGAGATGATGATGTACGGGGAAATGTACATAGTGCGAGAGATTTTGCTGTGTGGGCAAATATCCAGAGTGAGGGAGATGAGGATGGACAGGGAAATGTCCAAAGTGAGGAAGATGATGATGAATGTGGAAATGAGCAGAGTGAGGGTGATGAGGATGTATGGGGAAATGACCAGAGTGAGGGTCATGAGGATGTATGGGGAAATGACCAGAGTGAGGGTCATGAGGATGTATGGGGAAATAACCAAAGTGAGGGAGATGAGGTTGTATCGGGAAATATCCAGAGTGAGGGAGATGAGGCTGTACGGGGAAATGTCCTGAGTTAGGGTGATGAGGGTGTAGGGGAAATGAGCAGAGTGAGGGTCGTGAGCGTATACGGGGAAATGTACAGAATTAGGGATATGAGGGTGTAAGGGGTAATGTCCAGAGTGAGGGAGATGAGGGTGTACGGGGAAATGTCCAGTATGAGCGAGACGAGGATGTATGGGGAAATGTCCAGTGTGAGGGAGATAAGGATGTATGGGGAAATGTCCCAAGTGAACGATATGAGGGTGAAGGGGAAAGGACCAGATAGAGGGAGACCAGGATGTCTGGGGAAATATCCAGAGTGAGTAAGATGAGGCTGTACTGGGAAATGTCCAGAGTGAGGGAGATGATGATCTACGGGGAAATGTACATAGTGCGATGCATTTTGCTGTGCGGTCTAGATTCCAGAGTGAGGGAGATGAGGATATACAGGGAAATGACCAGAGTGAGGGAGATGAGGAAGTAGGGGGAAATAATCAGAGTGAGGGAGATGAGAAGGTATGGGGAAATGTCCAGAGTGAGGGAGATGTGGATGAAGGGGAAATTTCAAGTGTGAGGGAGATGAGGATGAATGGGGAAATATCCAGTGTGAGGGAGATGAGCATATATGGGGAAATATGCAAAGTGAGGGACATGAAGGTGAATGCGGAAATTTCCAGAGTAAGGGAGATGAGAATGTATGGGGAAATGTCCATAGTGTGGCAGATGAGGGTGCATAGGGAAATGTCCTGAGTGAGGGAGATGAGGATGTACGGGGAAATGACCAGAGTGAGGGAGATGAGGATATGGGGGAAAGGACCAGAGTGAGGGAGATGAAGATGTACCGGGAAATGTCCCGAGTGATGGTTATGAGGGTGTAAGGGGAAAAGTCCAGAGTGAGGGAGAGGAGGCTGTACAGGGTAATGTCCAGAGTGAGGGAGATGAGGGTGTAAGGGGTAATGTCCAGAATGTGGGAGATGAGGGTGTAAGGGGTAATGTCCAGAGTGAGGTAGCTGAAGCTGTACGGGGAAATGTGCAGATTGAAGGAGATGAGGGTGTTGGGGGAAATGTCCTGAGGTAGGATGATGAGGGTGTACAGGAAAATGTCCTGAGTTAGGATGATGAGGGTGTACAGGGAAATGTCCCGAGTGAGGGTGATGAGTGTGTACTGGGAAATTTCCAGAATGCGGGAGATGAGGTTGTTGGGGAAATGTCCAGAGTGAGTGAGATGAGGGTGTACGGGGAAACGTCCCCAGTGAGCGTGATGAGGCTGGAGGGGAAAGTACCAGAGTGAGGGAGATGAGGATGCAGGGGGAAATGACCAGAGTGAGGGAGATGAGGAGGTATGGGGAAATGTCCAGAGTGAGGCAGATGAGGATGTAGGGGGAAATGACCAGAGTGAGGGAGATGAGAAGGTATGGGGAAATGTCCAGAGTGAGGGAGATGTGGATGAAGGGGAAATTTCAAGTGTGAGGGAGATGAGGATGAATGGGGAAATGTCCAGTGTGAGGGAGATGAGCATATATGGTGAAATATGCAGAGTGCGGGACATGAGGATGTATGCGGAAATTTCCAGAGTGAGGCAGATGAGGGTGCACAGGGAAATGTCCTGAGTGAGGGAGATGAGGATGTACGGGGAAATGTCCAGAGTGAGGCAGATTAGGGTGCACAGGGAAATGTCCTGGGTGAGGGAGATGAGGTTCTACGGGGAAATGTCCAGAGTGAAGGAGATAAGGGTGTAGGCGAAAGGTCCAGAGGGAGCGAGCTGAAATTGTATGGGGAAATGTCCATAATGAGGGAGTTGAGGCTCTAGGGGAAATGTGCTGGGTGAGTGAGATGGGGATGTACGGGGAAATATCCAGAGGGTGAGAAATGTCCAGAGAGAGGGAGATGAGGATGTAGGGGAAATGTTCAGTATGAGGGAGATGAGGAAAGATGGGGAAATGTCCAGTGTGAGGGAGATGGGGATGTATGGGGAAATGACCTGAGAGAACGATATGAGGGTGTCGGCGAAAGGACCAGAGTGAGGGAGATCATGATGTCTGGGGAAATGTCTATCGTAAGAGAGGTTAGGCTGAATGGGGAATTATCCAGAGTGAGTGAGATGAGGCTGTACTGGGAAATGTCCAGAGTGAGGGAGATGAGGATGTACGGGGAAATGACCAGGGTGAGGGAGATGATTATGAATGGGGAAATGTCCAGAGTGTGGGAGATGATGATGTACAGGGAAATGTACATAGTGAGAGAGATTTTGCTGTGCGGGTAAATATCCAGAGTGAGGGAGATTAGGATGTACAGGGAAATGTCCAGAGTGAGGGAGATGATGCTGTACCGTGAAATGTACATAGTGCGAGAGATTTTGCTGTGTGGGCAAATATCCAGAGTGAGGGAGATGAGGATGGACAGGGAAATGTCCAAAATGAGGAAGATGATGATGAATGTGGAAATGAGCAGAGTGAGGGAGATGAGCAAGTACTGTGAAATGTTCAGAGAGAGGGAGAAGAGGATGTACGGGGAAATGTCGGAATGAGAGAGGTGAGGATATATGGGGAAATGACCAGAGTGAGAGAGATGAGGGTATACGTGGAATTGTCCAGAGTGAGGGAGATGAGGGTGTATGGGGAAATGTCCTGAGTGAGGGTGCTGAGGCTGTAGGAGAAAAGACCAGAGTGAGACAGAATGAGGTAGTACAGGAAAATATCCAGTCTGAGGGAGATGAGGATGTATGGGGAAATGTCCAGAGTGAGGGTGATGAGGCTGGATGGGAAAGTACCAGAGGAAGGAGATGAGGATGTACGGGAAAATGCCCAGAATAAGAGAGATGAGGATGCACGGTGAAATGTCCAGAGTGAGGGAGATGAGGATATATCGGGTGATCTCCAGAGTAAGGGAGGTGAGGAAAAACGGGTAAATGTCCAGAGTGAGGGAGATGAGGCTGTACGGGGAAATGTCCCGAGTGAGGGTGATGAGGCTGGAGGGGAATGGACCAAAGGGAGGGAGATGTACAGGAAAATGTCCAGAATAAGGGAGATGAGGATGTATGGGGAAATGTCCACAGTGAGGGAGATGAGTGTGTACGGGGAAATGTCCTGAAGGAGGAATATGATGGTGCAGTGTACTGTTCCAGTGGGAGGGAGATGAGGATGAATGGGGAAATGTCCATAGTGAGAAAGATGAAGCTGTAGGGGAAATGTCCAGAGTGAGTGAGATGAGGATGTACAGGGAAATTTCCAGAGTGAGGGAGATGAGGGTGTACGGGGAAATGTCCAGTATGAGCGAGACGAGGATGTATGGGGAAATGTGCAGTGTGAGGGAGATAAGGATGTATGGGGAAATGTCCCAAGTGAACGATATGAGGGTGAAGGGGAAAGGACCAGAGAGAGGGAGACCAGGATGTCTGGGGAAATATCCAGAGTGAGTAAGATGAGGCTGTACTGGGAAATGTCCAGAGTGAGGGAGATGATGATCTACGGGGAAATGTACATAGTGCGAGACATTTTGCTGTGTGGGCAAGAATCCAGAGTGAGGGAGATGAGGATATACAGGGAAATGTCCAGAGTGAGGGAGATGAGGAAGTAGGGGGAAATGACCAGAGTGAGGGAGATGAGGAGGTATGGGGAAATTTCCAGAGTGAGGGAGATGAGGATGTACTGGGAAATGTCCTGAGTCAGGGAGATGAGTATGTGCAGCGAAATGACCAGAGTGAGAGAGGTGAACCGGGAAATGTCCCGAGTGATGGTGATGAGGGTATAAGGGGAAAAGTCCAGAGTGAGGGAGAGGAGGCTGTACAGGGTAATCTCCAGAGTGAGGGAGATGAGGGTGTAAGGGGTAATGTCCAGAGTGAGGTAGATGAGGCAGTACGGGGGAATGTGCAGATTGAAGGAGATGAGGGTGTAGGGTGAAATGTCCCGAGTCAGGGTGATGAGGGTGTACGCGAAAATGTCCAGAATGAGGGAGATGAGGTTGTACGCCAAATGTCCAGAGTGAAGGAGTTGAGGGTGTAGGCGAAAGGTCCAGAGGGAGCGATCTGAGGATGTATGGGGAAATGTCCATAATGAGGGAGTTGAGGCTCTAGGGGAAATGTGCTGAGTGTGTGAAATGAGGATATACGGGGAAATATCCAGAGAGAGGGTGATAAGGATGTACGGCGAAATGTCCAGAGTGAGGGAGATGAGGATATAGGGGAAATGTCCAGAATGAGGGAAATGAGGAAAGATGGCGAAATGTCAAGTGTGAGGGAGATGGCGATGTATGGGGAAATGTCCCGAGTGAACAATATGAGGGTGTAGGGGAAAGTACCAGAGTGCGGGAGATCAGGATGTCTGGGGAAATGTCTATCGTGAGAGAGGTTAGGCTGAATGGGGAAATAACCAGAGTGAGTGAGATGAGGCTGTACAGGGAAATGTCTAGAATGAGGGTGATGAGGATGTACGGGGAAATGTCCAGAGTGAGGGAGATGATGATGTACAGGGAAATGTACATAGTGAGAGAGATTTTGCTGTGCGTGTAAATATCCAGAGTGCGGGAGATGAGGATGTACAGGGAAATCTCCAGAGTGAGGGAAATGAGGATGTACAGGGAAATGTTCATAGTGAGAGAGATTTTGCTGTGCGGGCAAATATCCAGAGTGAGGGAGATGAGGATGTACAGGGAAATGTCCAGAGTGAGGGAGATGATGATGTAGGGGGAAATGACCAGAGTGAGGGAGATGAGGAGGTATGGGGAAATGTCCAGAGCGAGGCAGGTGAGGATGTAGGGGGAAATGACCAGAGTGAGGGAGATGAGAAGGTATGGGGAAATGTCCAGAGTGATGGAGATGTGGATGAAGGGGAAATTTCAAGTGTGAGGGAGATGAGGATGAATGGGGAAATATCCAGTGTGAGGGAGA
This sequence comes from Cetorhinus maximus, assembly GCF_964194155.1. NCBI lineage: Eukaryota > Metazoa > Chordata > Chondrichthyes > Lamniformes > Cetorhinidae > Cetorhinus > Cetorhinus maximus. The sequence goes on along the minus strand of NC_135888.1, from coordinate 52,867,638 downwards.
TGAGCATATATGGGAAAATATAGCAAAGTGAGGGACATGAAGGTGAATGCGGAAATTTCCAGAGTAAGGGAGATGAGAATGTATGGGGAAATGTCCATAGTGTGGCAGATGAGGGTGCACAGGGAAATGTCCTGAGTGAGGGAGATGAGGATGTACGGGGAAATGACCAGAGTGAGGGAGATGAGGATATGGGGGAAAGGACCAGAGTGAGGGAGATGAAGATGTACCGGGAAATGTCCCGAGTGATGGTTATGAGGGTGTAAGGGGAAAAGTCCAGAGTGAGGGAGAGGAGGCTGTACAGGGTAATGTCCAGAGTGAGGGAGATGAGGGTGTAAGGGGTAATGTCCAGAATGTGGGAGATGAGGGTGTAAGGGGTAATGTCCAGAGTGAGGTAGCTGAAGCTGTACGGGGAAATGTGCAGATTGAAGGAGATGAGGGTGTAGGGGGAAATGTCCCGAGGTAGGATGATGAGGGTGTACAGGGAAATGTCCCGAGTTAGGATGATGAGGGTGTACAGGGAAATGTCCCGAATGAGGGTGATGAGTGTGTACTGGGAAATTTCCAGAATGCGGGAGATGAGGTTGTTGGGGAAATGTCCAGAGTGAGTGAGATGAGGGTGTACGGGGAAATGTCCCCAGTGAGCGTGATGAGGCTGGAGGGGAAAGGAACAGAGTGAGGGAGATGTGGATGCAGGGGGAAATGACCAGAGTGAGGGAGATGAGGAGGTATGGGAAATATCCGGAGTGAGGGAGATGAGGATGAAGGGGAAATTTCCAGTGTGAGGCAGATGAGGATGTATGGGGAAATGTCCAGTGTGAGGGAGATGAGCATATATGGGGAAATATGCAGAGTGCGGGACATGAGGATGTATGCGGAAATTTCCAGAGTGAGGCAGATGAGGGTGCACAGGGAAATGTCCTGAGTGAGGGAGATGAGGATGTACGGGGAAATGTCCAGAGTGAGGCAGATGAGGGTGCACAGGGAAATGTCCTGGGTAAGGGAGATGAGGTTGTACGGGGAAATGTCCAGAGTGAAGGAGATGAGGTTGTAGGCGAAAGGTCCAGAGGGAGCGAGCTGAAATTGTATGGGTAAATGTCCATAATGAGGGAGTTGAGGCTCTAGGGGAAATGTGCTGGGTGAGTGAGATGAGGATGTACGGGGAAATATCCAGAGAGAGGGTGAGAAAGATATACGGCGAAATGTCCAGAGTGATGGAGATGAGGATGTAGGGGAAATGTTCAGTATGAGGGAGATGAGGCTGTACAGGGAAATGTCCAGAATGAGGGTGATGAGGATGTACAGGGAAATGTTCATAGTGAGAGAGATTTTGCTTTGCGGGCAAATATCCAGAGTGAGGGAGATGAGGATGTACAGGGAAATGTCCAGAGTGAGGGAGATGATGATGTAGGGGGAAATGACCAGAGTGAGGGAGATGAGGAGGTATGGGGAAATGTCCAGAGTGAGGCAGATGAGGATGTAGGGAGAAATGACCAGAGTGAGGGAGATGAGAAGGTATGGGGAAATGTCCAGAGTGAGGGAGATGAGGATGAATGGGGAAATGTCCAGTGTGAGGGAGATGAGCATATATGGGGAAATATGCAAAGTGAGGGACATGAAGGTGAATGCGGAAATTTCCAGAGTAAGGGAGATGAGAATGTATGGGGAAATGTCCAGAGTGTAGAAGATGAGGGTGCACAGGGAAATGTCCTGAGTGAGGGAGATGAGGATGTACGGGGAAATGACCAGAGTGAGGGAGATGAGGATGTAGGGGAAAGGACCAGAGTGAGGGAGATGTGGATGAAGGGGAAATTTCAAGTGTGAGGGAGATGAGGATGAATGGGGAAATATCCAGTGTGAGGGAGATGAGCATATATGGGGAAATATGCAAAGTGAGGGACATGAAGGTGAATGCGGAAATTTCCAGAGTAAGGGAGATGAGAATGTATGGGGAAATGTCCAGAGTGTGGAAGATGAGGGTGCACAGGGAAATGTCCTGAGTGAGGGAGATGAGGATGTACGGGGAAATGTCCAGAGTGAGGCAGATGAGGGTGCACAGGGAAATGTCCTGGGTGAGGGAGATGAGGTTCTACGGGGAAATGTCCAGAGTGAAGGTGATAAGGGGGTAGGCGAAAGGTCCAGAGGGAGCGAGCTGAAATTGTATGGGGAAATGTCCATAATGAGGGAATTGAGGCTCTAGGGGAAATGTGCTGGGTGAGTGAGATGAGGATGTACGGGGAAATATCCAGAGAAAGGGTGAGAAATGTCCAGAGTGAGGGAGATGAGGATGTAGGGGAAATGTTCAGTATGAGGGAGATGAGGAAAGATGGGGAAATGTCCAGTGTGAGAGAGATGGGGATGTACGGGAAAAGACCTGAGAGAACGATATGAGGGTGTCGGCGAAAGGACCAGAGTGAGGGAGATCAGGATGTCTGGGGAAATGTCTATCGTAAGAGAGGTTAGGCTGAATGGGGAATTATCCAGAGTGAGTGAGATGAGGCTGTACTGGGAAATGTCCAGAGTGAGGGAGATGAGGATGTACGGGGAAATGACCAGGGTGAGGGAGATGATTATGAACGGGGAAATGTCCAGAGTGTGGGAGATGATGATGTACAGGGAAATGTACATAGTGAGAGAGATTTTGCTGTGCGGGTAAATATCCAGAGTGAGGGAGATTAGGATGTACATGGAAATGTCCAGAGTGAGGGAGATGATGATGTACGGGGAAATCAACATAGCGCGAGAGATTTTGCTGTGTGGGCAAATATCCAGAGTGAGGGAGATGAGGATGGACAGGGAAATGTCCAAAATGAGGAAGATGATGATGAATGTGGAAATGAGCAGAGTGAGGGAGATCAGCTAGTACGGTGAAATGTTCAGAGAGAGGGAGAAGAGGATGTACGGGGAAATGTCGGAATGAGGGAGGTGAGGATATATGGGGAAATGACCAGAGTGAGGGAGATGAGAGTATACGTGGAATTGTCCAGAGTGAGGGAGATGAGGGTGTATGGGGAAATGTCCTGAGTGAGGGTGCTGAGGCTGTAGGAGAAAAGACCAGAGTGAGACAGAATGAAGTAGTACAGGAAAATATCCAGTCTGAGGGAGATGAGGATGTATGGGGAAATGACCAGAGTGAGGGTGATGAGGCTGGAGGGGAAAGTACCAGAGGGAGGGAGATGAGGATGTACGGGAAAATGCCCAGAATAAGAGAGATGAGGATGCACGGTGAAATGTCCAGAGTGAGGGAGATGAGGATATATCAGGTGATCTCCAGAGTAAGGGAGGTGAGGAAAAACGGGTAAATGTCCAGAGTGAGGGAGATGATGATGTAGGGGGAAATGACCAGAGTGAGGGAGATGAGGAGGTATGGGGAAATATGCAAAGTGAGGGACATGAAGGTGAATGCGGAAATTTCCAGAGTAAGGGAGATGAGAATGTATGGGGAAATGTCCAGAGTGTAGAAGATGAGGGTGCACAGGGAAATGTCCTGAGTGAGGGAGATGAGGATGTACGGGGAAATGACCAGAGTGAGGGAGATGAGGATGTAGGGGAAAGGACCAGAGTGAGGGAGATGTGGATGAAGGGGAAATTTCAAGTGTGAGGGAGATGAGGATGAATGGGGAAATATCCAGTGTGAGGGAGATGAGCATATATGGGGAAATATGCAAAGTGAGGGACATGAAGGTGAATGCGGAAATTTCCAGAGTAAGGGAGATGAGAATGTATGGGGAAATGTCCAGAGTGTGGAAGATGAGGGTGCACAGGGAAATGTCCTGAGTGAGGGAGATGAGAATGTACGGGGAAATGTCCAGAGTGAGGCAGATGAGGGTGCACAGGGAAATGTCCTGGGTGAGGGAGATGAGGTTCTACGGGGAAATGTCCAGAGTGAAGGTGATAAGGGGGTAGGCGAAAGGTCCAGAGGGAGCGAGCTGAAATTGTATGGGGAAATGTCCATAATGAGGGAATTGAGGCTCTAGGGGAAATGTGCTGGGTGAGTGAGATGAGGATGTACGGGGAAATATCCAGAGAAAGGGTGAGAAATGTCCAGAGTGAGGGAGATGAGGATGTAGGGGAAATGTTCATTATGAGGGAGATGAGGAAAGATGGGGAAATGTCCAGTGTGAGGGAGATGGGGATGTACGGGAAAAGACCTGAGAGAACGATATGAGGGTGTCGGCGAAAGGACCAGAGTGAGGGAGATCAGGATGTCTGGGGAAATGTCTATCGTAAGAGAGGTTAGGCTGAATGGGGAATTATCCAGAGTGAGTGAGATGAGGCTGTACTGGGAAATGTCCAGAGTGAGGGAGATGAGGATGTACGGGGAAATGACCAGGGTGAGGGAGATGATTATGAACGGGGAAATGTCCAGAGTGTGGGAGATGATGATGTACAGGGAAATGTACATAGTGAGAGAGATTTTGCTGTGCGGGTAAATATCCAGAGTGAGGGAGATTAGGATGTACATGGAAATGTCCAGAGTGAGGGAGATGATGATGTACTGGGAAATCAACATAGCGCGAGAGATTTTGCTGTGTGGGCAAATATCCAGAGTGAGGGAGATGAGGATGGACAGGGAAATGTCCAAAATGAGGAAGATGATGATGAATGTGAAAATGAGCAGAGTGAGGGAGATCAGCTAGTACGGTGAAATGTTCAGAGAGAGGGAGAAGAGGATGTACGGGGAAATGTCGGAATGAGGGAGGTGAGGATATATGGGGAAATGACCAGAGTGAGGGAGATGAGAGTATACGTGGAATTGTCCAGAGTGAGGGAGATGAGGGTGTATGGGGAAATGTCCTGAGTGAGGGTGCTGAGGCTGTAGGAGAAAAGACCAGAGTGAGACAGAATGAAGTAGTACAGGAAAATATCCAGTCTGAGGGAGATGAGGATGTATGGGGAAATGTCCAGAGTGAGGGTGATGAGGCTGGAGGGGAAAGTACCAGAGGGAGGGAGATGAGGATGTACGGGAAAATGCCCAGAATAAGAGAGATGAGGATGCACGGTGAAATGTCCAGAGTGAGGGAGATGAGGATATATCGGGTGATCTCCAGAGTAAGGGAGGTGAGGAAAAACGGGTAAATGTCCAGAGTGAGGGAGATGATGATGTATGGGGAAATGACCAGAGTGAGGGAGATGAGGAGGTATGGGGAAATGTCCAGAGCGAGGCAGGTGAGGATGTAGGGGGAAATGACCAGAGTGAGGGAGATGAGAAGGTATGGGGAAATGTCCAGAGTGATGGAGATGTGGATGAAGGGGAAATTTCAAGTGTGAGGGAGATGAGGATGAATGGGGAAATATCCAGTGTGAGGGAGATGAGCATATATGGGAAAATATAGCAAAGTGAGGGACATGAAGGTGAATGCGGAAATTTCCAGAGTAAGGGAGATGAGAATGTATGGGGAAATGTCCATAGTGTGGCAGATGAGGGTGCACAGGGAAATGTCCTGAGTGAGGGAGATGAGGATGTACGGGGAAATGTCCAGAGTGAGGCAGATGAGGGTGCACAGGGAAATGTCCTGAGTGAGGGAGATGAGGTTCTACGGGGAAATGTCCAGAGTGAAGTTGATAAGGGGGTAGGCGAAAGGTCCAGAGGGAGCGAGCTGAAATTGTATGGGGAAATGTCCATAATGAGGGAATTGAGGCTCTAGGGGAAATGTGCTGGGTGAGTGAGATGAGGATGTACGGGGAAATATCCAGAGAAAGGGTGAGAAATGTCCAGAGTGAGGGAGATGAGGATGTAGGGGAAATGTTCAGTATGAGGGAGATGAGGAAAGATGGGGAAATGTCCAGTGTGAGGGAGATGGGGATGTACGGGAAAAGACCTGAGAGAACGATATGAGGGTGTCGGCGAAAGGACCAGAGTGAGGGAGATCAGGATGTCTGGGGAAATGTCTATCGTAAGAGAGGTTAGGCTGAATGGGGAATTATCCAGAGTGAGTGAGATGAGGCTGTACTGGGAAATGTCCAGAGTGAGGGAGATGAGGATGTACGGGGAAATGACCAGGGTGAGGGAGATGATTATGAACGGGGAAATGTCCAGAGTGTGGGAGATGATGATGTACAGGGAAATGTACATAGTGAGAGAGATTTTGCTGTGCGGGTAAATATCCAGAGTGAGGGAGATTAGGATGTACATGGAAATGTCCAGAGTGAGGGAGATGATGATGTACTGGGAAATCAACATAGCGCGAGAGATTTTGCTGTGTGGGCAAATATCCAGAGTGAGGGAGATGAGGATGGACAGGGAAATGTCCAAAATGAGGAAGATGATGATGAATGTGAAAATGAGCAGAGTGAGGGAGATCAGCTAGTACGGTGAAATGTTCAGAGAGAGGGAGAAGAGGATGTACGGGGAAATGTCGGAATGAGGGAGGTGAGGATATATGGGGAAATGACCAGAGTGAGGGAGATGAGAGTATACGTGGAATTGTCCAGAGTGAGGGAGATGAGGGTGTATGGGGAAATGTCCTGAGTGAGGGTGCTGAGGCTGTAGGAGAAAAGACCAGAGTGAGACAGAATGAAGTAGTACAGGAAAATATCCGGTCTGAGGGAGATGAGGATGTATGGGGAAATGTCCAGAGTGAGGGTGATGAGGCTGGAGGGGAAAGTACCAGAGGGAGGGAGATGAGGATGTACGGGAAAATGCCCAGAATAAGAGAGATGAAGATGCACGGTGAAATGTCCAGAGTGAGGGAGATGAGGATATATCGGGTGATCTCCAGAGTAAGGGAGGTGAGGAAAAACGGGTAAATGTCCAGAGTGAGGGAGATGAGGCTGTACGGGGAAATGTCCCGAGTGAGGGTGATGAGGCTGGAGGGGAATGGACCAAAGGGAGGGAGATGGGGTTGTACAGGAAAATGTCCAGAATAAGGGAGATGAGGGTGTACGGGGAAATGTCCTGAAGGAGGAATATGATGGTGCAGTGTAATGTTCCAGAGGGAGGGAGATGAGGATGAATGGGGAAATGTCCATAGTGAGAAAGATGAAGCTGTAGGGGAAATGTCCAGAGTGAGTGAGATGAGGATGTACAGGGAAATTTCCAGAGTGAGGCAGATGAGGGTGCACAGGGAAATGTCCTGAGTGAGGGAGATGAGGATGTACGGGGAAATGTCCAGAGTGAGGCAGATGAGGGTGCACAGGGAAATGTCCTGGGTGAGGGAGATGAGGTTCTACGGGGAAATGTCCAGAGTGAAGGTGATAAGGGGGTAGGCGAAAGGTCCAGAGGGAGCGAGCTGAAATTGTATGGGGAAATGTCCATAATGAGGGAGTTGAGGCTCTAGGGGAAATGTGCTGGGTGAGTGAGATGAGGATGTACGGGGAAATATCCAGAGGGTGAGAAATGTCCAGAGAGAGGGAGATGAGGATGTAGGGGAAATGTTCAGTATGAGGGAGATGAGGAAAGATGGGGAAATGTCCAGTGTGAGGGAGATGGGGATGTATGGGAAAATGACCTGAGAGAACGATATGAGGGTGTCGTCGAAAGGACCAGAGTGAGGGAGATCATGATGTCTGGGGAAATGTCTATCGTAAGAGAGGTTAGGCTGAATGGGGAATTATCCAGAGTGAGTGAGATGAGGCTGTACTGGGAAATGTCCAGAGTGAGGGAGATGAGGATGTACGGGGAAATGACCAGGGTGAGGGAGATGATTATGAATGGGGAAATGTCCAGAGTGTGGGAGATGATGATGTACAGGGAAATGTACATAGTGAGAGAGATTTTGCTGTGCGGGCAAATATCCAGAGTGAGGGAGATTAGGATGTACAGGGAAATGTCCAGAGTGAGGGAGATGATGCTGTACCGTGAAATGTACATAGTGCGAGAGATTTTGCTGTGTGGGCAAATATCCAGAGTGAGGGAGATGAGGATGGACAGGGAAATGTCCAAAATGAGGAAGATGATGATGAATGTGGAAATGAGCAGAGTGAGGGAGATGAGCAAGTACTGTGAAATGTTCAGAGAGAGGGAGAAGAGGATGTACAGGGAAATGTCGGAATGAGAGAGGTGAGGATATATGGGGAAATGACCAGAGTGAGAGAGATGAGGGTATACGTGGAATTGTCCAGAGTGAGGGAGATGAGGGTGTATGGGGAAATGTCCAGAGAGAGGGAGATGAGGATGTACGGGGAAAAGTCCAGAGTGAGGGAGATGATTATGAATGGGGAAATGTCCAGAGTGTGGGAGATGATGATGTACAGGGAAATGTACATAGTGAGAGAGATTTTGCTGTGCGGGTAAATATCCAGAGTGAGGGAGATTAGGATGTACAGGGAAATGTCCAGTGTGAGGGAGATGATGATGTACGGGGAAATGTACATAGTGCGAGAGATTTTGCTGTGTGGGCAAATATCCAGAGTGAGGGAGATGAGGATGGACAGGGAAATGTCCAAAGTGAGGAAGATGATGATGAACGTGGAAATGAGCAGAGTGAGGGTCATGAGGATGTACGGGGAAATGTACATAATGAGAGAGATTTTGCTGTGCGGGCAAATATCCAATGTGAGGGACATGAGGATGTAGGGGGAAATGACCAGAGTGAGGGAGATGATGATGAGCGGGGAAATGACTAGAGTGAGGGTCATAACGATGTATGGGGAAATGACCAAAGTGAGGGAGATGAGGTTGTATCGGGAAATATCCAGAGTGAGGCAGATGAGCAAGTACGGTGAAATGTTCAGAGAGAGGGAGAAGAGGATGTACGGGGAAATGTCGGAGTGAGGGAGGTGAGGATGTATGGGGAAATTTCCTGAGTGAGGGAGATGAGGGTGTACGGGGAAATATCCAGACCCGGCAGATGAGGATTTATGGGGAAATGTCCAGCATGAGGGAGATGAGTATGTACGGGGAAATGTCCAGAGTGAGGGAAATGAGGATATATAGGGAGATTTCAAAAGCGAGGGTGATGGGGATGTATGGGGAAATGACCAGAGCGAGGGAGATGAGGCTGTATGGGGAAATGTCCAGAGTGAGGGAGTTGAGGATGTATGGGGCAATGTCCAAAGTGAGGGAGATGAGGATGCACGGGGAAATGACCAGAGTGAGGTAGATGAGGATGTATGGGGAAATGTCCAGAGTGAGGGAGTTGAGGATGTATGGGGCAATGTCCAGAGTGAGGGAGATGAGGCTGTAAGGGGAAATGTCCAAAGTGAGGGGGATGAGGATGTATAGATTAATGGCAAGAGTTAGGGACATGAGGACGTATAGGGAAATTTCCAGAGTGAGGCAGATGAGGACGTACTGGGAAATGGGCAGAGTGAGGGAGATGAGGATGTATGGGGAAAAGTCCAGAGTGTGGCAGATGAGGGTGCACAGGGAAATGTCCTGAGTGAGGGAGATGAGGATGTAGGGGGAATTTTCCAGAGAGAGGGAGATGAGGAAGTACTGGGAAATGTCCCGAGTGATGTTGATGAGGCTGTAAGGGGAAAAGTCCAGAGTGAGGCTGAGGAGGGATTATAGCGTAATGTCCAGAGCGAGGGAGATGAGGCTCCAGGGGAAATGTGCAGAGTGATGGAGATGAGGGTGTAAGGGAAAGGTCCCGAGGGAGGGAGCTGAGGATGTATGGGGAAATGTCCAGTATGAGGGAAATGAGTCTCTAGGGGAAATGTCCAGTGTGAGGGAAATGAGGATATATAGGGAGATTTCAAAAGCGAGGGTGATGGGGATGTATGGGGAAATGACCAGAGTGAGGGAGATGAGGGTGTAAGGGGTAATGTCCAGAGTGAGGGAGATGAGGCTGTATGGGGAAATGTCCAGCATGAAGGAGATGAGGGTGTAAGGGAAAGGTCCATAGCGAGGGAGATGAGGGTGTACGGGGAAATGTGCTGAGTGAGGGAGATGAGGGTGTACGGGGAAATGTCCAGAGAGAGGGAGATGAGGATGTACGGGGAAATGTCCAGAGTGAGGGAGATGAGGATGTACTGGGAAATGGGCAGAGTGAGAGAAATGAGGATGTACGGGGAAATGTCCAGAGTGAGGGAGATGAAGATGTACCGGGAAATGTCCCGAGTGATGGTGATGAGGGTGTAAGGGGAAAAGTCCAGAGTGAGGGAGAGGAGGCTGCACAGGGTAATGTCCAGAGTGAGGGAGATGAGGGTGTAAGCAGTAATGTCCAGAGTGAGGTACCTGAAGCAGTACGGGGAAATGTGCAGATTGAAGGAGATGAGGGTGTAGGAGGAAATGTCCCGAGTTAGGGTGATGAGGGCGTACAGAGAAATGTCCCAAGTGAGGGTGATGAGGGTGTACGGGGAAATGTACAGAATGAGTGTGTAAGTGGTAATGTCCAGAGTGAGGGAGATGAGGATGTATGGGGAAATGTCCTGAGTGATGGTGATGAGGGTGTAAGGGGAAAAGTCCAGAGTGAGGGAGAGGAGGCTGTACAGGGTAATGTGCAGAGTGTGCGAGATGAGGGTGTAAGGGGTAATGTCTAGAGTGAGGGAGATGAGGCTGTACAGGGAAATGTGCAGAGTGACGGAGATGAGTGTGTAGGGGGAAATGTCCCCAGTTAGGGTGATGAGGGTGTACAGGGAAATGTCCCGAGTGAGGGTGGTGAGGGTGTACGGGGAAATGTACAGAATGAGTGTGTAAGGGGTAATGTCCAGAGTGAGGGAGATGAGGATGTATGGGGAAATGTCCATAGCGAGGGAGTTGAGGTTCTAGAGGAAATGTGCTGCATGAGTGAGATGAGGATGTACAGGCAAATATCCAGAGAGAGGGAGATGAGGATGTACGGGGAAATGTCCAGAGTGAGGGAGATGAGGATGTAGGGGAAATGTCCAGTAAGAGGGAGATGAAGATGTATGGGGAAATGTCTAGTGTGAGGGAGATAAGGATGTATGGTGAAATGTCCCGAGTGAACGATATGAGGGTGTAGGGGAAAGGACCAGAGAGACGGAGATCAGGATGTCTGGGGAAATATCCTGAGTGAGTAAGATGAGGCTGTACTGGGAAATGACCAGGGTGAGGGAGATGATTATGAATGGGGAAATGTCCAAAGTGAGAAAGATGAGGCTGTACTGGGAAATGACCAGGGTGAGGGAGATGATTATGAACGGGGAAATGTCCAGAGTGAGGGAGATGAGGATGTACAGGGAAATATCCAGAGTGAGGGAGATGATGATGTACGGGGAAATGTCCAGAGCGAGGGAGATGAGGATGTAGGGGGAAATGACCAGAGTGAGGGAGATGAGGTGGTATGGGGAAATGTCCAGAGTGAGGGAGATGAGGATGAAGGGGAAATTACAACTGTGAGGGAGATGAGGATGTATGGGGTAATGTCCAGTGTGAGGGAGATGAGCATATATGGGAAAATATGCAGAGTGAGGGACATGAGGATGTACTGGAAAATGGGCAGAGTGAGGGCTATGAGGATGTATGGGGAAATGTCCAGAGTGAGTCAGATGAGGGTGCACAGGGAAATGTCCTGAGTGAGGGAGATGAGGATGTACGGGGAAATCACCATAGTGAGGAAGATGAGGACACAGGGGAAAGGTTGAGGATGAGGGAGATGAGGATGTACCGGCAATTTTCCAGAGAGAGGGAGATGACGAAGTACCGGGAAATGTCCCGACTGATGTTGATGAGGGTATAAGGGGAAAAGTCCAGAGTGAGGGAGAGGAGGCAATATAGGGTAATGTCCAGAGCGAGGAAGATGAGGCTCTAGGGGAAATGTGCAGAGTGAAGGAGATGAGGGTGTAGGGGAAAGGTCCAGAGGGAGGGAGCTGAGGATATATGGGGAAATGTCCATAGCGAGGGAGATGAGGCTGTAGGGGAAATGTGCTGAGCGAGGGATATGACGGTGAAAGGGGTAATGTCCAGAGTGAGGGAGATGAGGCTGTATGGGGAAATGTCCAGCATGAAGGAGATGAGGGTGTAGGGGAAAGGTCCATAGCGAGGGAGATGAGGCTCTAGAGGAAATGTGCTGAGTGAGGGAGATGAGGGTGTACGGGGAAATGTCCAGAGAGAGGGAGATGAGGATGTATGGGGAAATGTCCAGTATGATGGAGATGAGGATGTATGGGGAAATGACCATAGTGAGGGAGATGAGGATGTATGGGGAAATGTCCAGAGTGAGGGAGATGAGGATGTACGGGAAATGTCCAGTGTGAGGCAGATGAGGATGTATGGGGAAACGTCCACTGTGAGGGAAATGAGCATATATGGGGAAATGTCCAGAGTGAGGGAGGTGAGGGTGCACAGGGAAATTTCCTGAGTGAGGGAGATCAGGATGTACGGGGAAATGACCAGAGTGAGGGAGATGAGGATGTACGGGAAAGATCCCGTGTGATGGTGATGAGAGTGTACTGGGAAAACTCCTGAGTGAGGGAGAAGAGGCTGTACAGGGTAATGTCCAGAGTGAGGGTGTAATGGGTCATGTCCAGAGTGAGGGAGATGATGCTGTACGGGGAAGTGTGCAGAGTCAAGGAGATGAGGGTGTAGGAGAATGGTCCAGAGGGAGGGAGCTGAGAATGTATGGGGAAATGTCCATAGCGAGGGAGTTGAGGCTCGAGGGGAAATGTGCTGAGTGAGTGAGGTGAGAATGTACGGGGAAATATCCAGAGAGACGGAGATGAGGATGTACAGGGAAATATCAAGAGTGAGGGAGATGAGGATATAGGGGGAAATGACCAGAGTGCGGGAGATGATGATGAATGGTGAAATGACCAGAGTGAGGGTGATGAGGATGTTCGGGGAAATGTACATAGTGAGAGAGATTTTGCTGTGCGGGCAAATATCCAGAATGAGGGAGATGTGGATGTACAGGGAAATGTCCAGAGTGAGGGAGATGAGGATGTAGACGGAAATGACGAGAGTGAGGGAGATGATGATGAATGGGGAAATGACCAGAGTGAGGGTGATGAGGATATATGGGGAAATGACCAAAGTGAGGGAAATGAGGATGTACGGGGAAATATCCAGAGCAAGGGAGATGAGGAAGTACGGGGGAAAGTCCTGAGTGAGGGTGATGAGGGTGTACAGGGTAATGTCCAGAGTGAGGGAGATGAGGGTGTAAGGGGAAATGTCCAGACTGATGGAAATGAGGATGTACAGAGAAATGTCCAGATTGAGGGAGAAGAGGATGTACGGAGAAATATCCGGAATGAGGGATGTGAGGATATATGGGGAAATGACCAGAGTGAGGGAGATGAGGGTATACGTGGAATTGTCCAGAGTGAGGGAGATGAGGGTGTATGGGGAAATGTCCCGAGTGAACGATATGAGGGTGTAGGGAAAGGACCAGAGTGAGGGAGATGAGCATATATGGGGAAATATCCATAGTGAGAGAGATGAGGCTGAACGGGGAAATATTCTGAGTGAGTGAGATGAGGCTGTACTGGGAAATGTCCAGAGTGAGGGAAATGAGGTTGTACGGGGAAATGACCAGGGTGAGGGAGATGATTAATCACGGGGAAATGTCCAGAGTGTGGGAGGTGATGATGTACAGGGAAATGTACAAAGTGAGAGAGATTTTGCTATGCGGGCAAATATCCAGAGTGAGGGAGATAAGGATGTACAGGGAAATATCCAGACTGAGGAAGATGAGGATGTAGGGGTAAATGACCAGAGTGAGGGAGATGATGATGAATGGTGAAATGACCAGAGTGAGGGTGATGAGGATGTAAGGGGAAATGTACATAGCGAGAGACATTTTGCTGTGCGGGCAAATATCCAGAAAGAGGGAGATGTGGATGTACAGGGAAATGTCCAGAGTGAGGGAGATGAGGGTGTACAGGGTAATGTCCAGAGTGAGGGAGATGAGGGTGTAAGGGGAAATGTCCAGACTGATGGAAATGAGGATGTACGGAGAAATGTCCAGATTGAGGGAGAAGAGGATGTACGGAGAAATATCTGGAATGAGAGATGTGAGGATATATGGGGAAATGACCAGAGTGAGCGAGATGAGGGTATACGTGGAATTGTCCAGACTGAGGGAGATGAGGGTGTATGGGGAAATTTCCAGAGTCAGGGCGATGAGGGTGTATGGGGAAATGTCCTTAGTGAGGCTGATGAGGCTGTAGGAGAAAAGACCAGATTGAGGAAGATGAGGTAGTACGGGGAAATATCCAGCCTCAGGGAGATGAGGATGTGGGGGTAATGTCCGGTGTGAGGGAGATGAGGATGTAAGGGAAAATGTCCAGGATAATGGAAATTAAGTTGTACGGGGAAATGTCCAGAGGGAGGTAGATGAGGATGTATCGGGTCATGTCCAGAGTGAGGGAGATGAGGCTGAACGGGGAACTGTGCAGAGTGAGGGAGATGAGGATGTACGGGGAAATGTCCCGAGTGAGGGTGATACGGCTGGAGGGGAAAGGACCAAAGGGAAGGAGATGAGGATTTACTGGAAAATGTCCACATAAGGGAGATGAGGATTCATAGGGAAATGTCCAGAGTGGGGGAGATGAGGATGTATGAGGAAATGACCATAGTGAGGGAGAAGAGGAGGTATAGGGAAATGTCCAGAGTGAGGGAGGTCAGGATGAAGGGGAAATTTCCAGTGTGAGGGAGATGAGGTTGTATGGGGAAATTTCCAGTGTGAGGGAGATGAGCATATATGGGGAAATGTCCAGAGTGAGGCAGATGAGGATGTACAGGGAAATGACCAGAGTTCGGGAGATGAGGATGTACGGGAAAGGACCTGAGTGAGGGAGATGATGATGTACCGGGAAATGTCCCGAGTGATGGTGATGAGGGTGAAAGGGGAAAAGTCCAGAGTGAGGGAGATGAGGCTGTATAGGGTAATGTCCAGAGTGAGGGAGATTAAGGTGTAAGGGGTAATGTCCAGAGTGAGGTAGATGAGGCTGTATGGCGAAATATGCAGATTGAAGAAGATGAGGGTGTAGGGGGAACTGTCCCAAGTTAGGGTGATGAGGGTGTACGAGGAAATGTCCAGAATGAGGGAGATGAGGTTGTACGGGGAAATGTCCAGAGTGAAGGAGATGAGGGTGTAGGAGATAGGTCCAGAGGGAGCGAGCTGAGAATGTATGGGGAAATGTCCATAGCGAGGGACTTGAGGCTCTAGGGGAAATGTCCTGAGTGAGTGAGGTGAGGATGTACGGGAAATATCCAGAGAGACGGAGATGAGGATGTACGGGAAAATGTCCAGAGTGAGAGAGATGAGGATGTAGGGGAAATGTCCATTATGAGGGAAATGAGGATGTATGGGGAAATGTCCAGAGTGAGGGAGATGTGGGTATACGTGGAATTGTCCAGAGTGAGGGAGATGAGGGTGTATGGGGAAATGTCCTGAGTGAATGATATGAGGGTGTAGGGAAAGGACCAGAGTGAGGGAGATCAGGATGTCTGTGGAAATATCCATAGTGAGATAGATGAGGATGAATGGGGAAATATTCTGAGTGAGTGAGATGAGGCTGTACTGGGAAATGCCCAGAGTGAGGGAAATGAGATTGTACGGGGAAATGTCCAGAGTGAGGGAGATGAGAATGTACGAGGAAATGACCAAGGTGAGGGAGATGATTATGAACGGGGAAATGTACAGACTGTGGGAGATGATGATATACAGGGAAATGTACAAAGTGAGAGAGATATTGCTGTGCGGGCAAATATCCAGAGTAAGGGAGATGAGGATGTACAGGGAAATATTCAGAGTGAGGGAGCTGAGGTTGCAGGTGGAAATGACCAGAGTGAGGGAGATGATGATGAATGGTGAAATGACCAGAGTGAGGGTGATGAGGATCTACGGGGAAATGTACATAGTGAGAGAGATTTTGCTGTGCGGGCAAATATCCAGAATGAGGGAGATGAGGATGTAGATCGAAATGACCAGAGTGAGGGAGATGATGAGGAACAGGGAAATGACCAGAGTGAGGGTGATGAGGATGTATGGGGAAATATCCAGAGTGAGGGAGATGAGGAAGTACGGGGAAATGTCCCAAGTGAGGGTGATGAGGGTGTACAGTGTAATGTCCAGAGTGAGGGAGATGAGGGTGTAAGGGGAAATGTCCAGACTGATGGAAATGAGGATGTATGGGGAAATGTCCATATTGACGGAGAAGTTGATGTACGGAGAAATATCCGGAATGAGGGATGTGAGGATATATGGGGAAATGACCAGAGTGAGGGAGATGAGGGTATACGTGGAATTGTCCAGAGTGAGGGAGATAAGGGTGTATGGGGAAATTTCCAGAGTCAGGGAGATGAGGGTGTATGGGGAAATTTCCAGAGTCAGGGAGATGAGGGTGTACGGGGAAATGTCCTTAGTGAGGGTGATGAGGCTGTAGGAGAAAAGAGCAGATTGAGGGAGATGCGGAAGTACGGGGAAATATCCAGCCTGAGGGAGATGAGGATGTGGGGGTAATGTCCGGTGTGAGGGAGATGAGGGTGTAAGGGAAAATGTCCAGAATAAGGGAAATGAGGTTGTACGGGGAAATGTCCAGAGTGAGGGAGATGAGGATGTATCGGGTAATGTCCAGAGTGAGGGAGATGAGGATGAATGAGGAAATGTCCCGAGTGAGGGTGATGCGGCTGGAGGGGAAAGGAGCAAAGGGAAGGAGATGAGGATGTACGGGAAAATGTCCAGAAAAAGGGAGATGAGGATTCATGGGATAATGACCAGAGTGAGCGAGATGAGGATGTACTGGGAAATGGGCAGAGTGAGGGAGATGAGCATGGATGGGGAAATGTCCAGAGTGAGGCAGATGAGGGTGCACAGGGAAATGTCCTGAGTGAGGGAGATGAGGATGGATGGGGAAATGACCAGAGTGAGGGGGATGAGGATGTACTGGGAAATGGGCAGAGTGAGGGAGATGATGATGTATAGGGAAATGTACATAGTGTGAGAGATTTTGCTGTGCGGGCAAATATCCAAAGTGCGGGAGATGAGGATGTAGAGGGAAATGACCAGAGTGAGGGAGATGATGATGAACGGGGAAATGACCAGAGTGAGGGTGATGAGGATGTATGGGGAAATGACCAAAGTGAGGGAGATGAGGTTGTATGGGGATATATCCAGAGTGAGGGAGATGAGGAAGTACGGTGAAATGTTTAGAGAGAGGGAGAAGAGGATGTACGGGGAAATGTCGGAGTGAGGGAGGTGAGGATATATGGGGAAATGACCAGAGTGAGGGAGATGAGGGTGTACGTGGAATTGTCCAGAGTCAAGGAGATGAGGGTGTACGGGGAAATGTCCTTAGTGAGGGTGATGAGGCTGTAGGAGAAAAGACCAGATTGAGGGAGATGCCGAAGTACGGGGAAATATCCAGCCTGAGGGAGCTGAGGATGTACGGGGTAATGTCCGGCGTGAGGGAGATGAGGATGGACGGGTAAATGTCCAGAATAAGGGAAATGAGGATGTAGCGGGAAATGTCCAGAGAGAGGGGGATGTGGATGTATCGGGTAGTGTCCAGAGTGAGTGGGATGAGGCGGTACGTGGAAATCTCCACGCTGAGGGAAATGAGGATGTACGTGGAAATGTCCCCAGTGAGCGTGATGACGCTGGAGGTGAAAGGACCAAAGGGAGGGAAATGAGGATGTAGGGGAAAATATCTAGAATAAGGGAAATGAGGATGCATGGGGAAATGTCCAGAGTGAGGGAGATCAGGATGTATGGGGAAATGACCAGAGTGAGGGACATGATGATGAACAGGGAAATGTCCAGAGTGAGGGAGATGAGGATGTATGGGGAGATGTCCAGTGTGAGGGAGATGAGCATATATGGGGAAATATATAGAGTGAGGGACATGAGGATGTGTGTGGAAATTTCCAGAGTGAGGGAGATGAGGATGTATGGGGAAATGTCCAGAGTGAGGCAGATGAGGGGGCACAGGGAAATGTCCTGAATGAGGGAGATGAGGATGTACGGGGAAATGACCAGAGTGAGGGAGATGAGGATGTAGGGGAAAGGATAAGAGTGAGGGAGATGAGGATGTACCGGGAAACGTCCCGAGTGATGGTTATGAGGGTTTAAGGGGAAAAGTCCAGAGTGAGGGAGAGGAGGCTGTAAAGGGTAATGTCCAGAGTGAGGGAGATGAGGGTGTAAGCGGTAATGTCCAGAGTGAGGTAGCTGAAGCTGTACGGGGAAATGTGCAGATTGAAGAAGATGAGGGTATAGGAGGAAATGTCCCGAGTTAGGGTGATGAGGGCGTACAAGGAAATGTCCCGAGTGAGGGAGATGAGGATGTATGGGAAAATGTCCAGAATAATGGAAATGAGGTTGTAAGGGGAAATGTCCAGAGTGAGGGAGATGAGGATGTATCGGGTAATGTCCAGAGTGAGGGAGATGAGGATGAATGAGGAAATGTCCCGAGTGAGGTTGATGCAGCTGGAGGGGAAAGGAGCAAAGGGAAGGAGATGAGGATGTACGGGAAAATGTCCAGAAAAAGGGAGATGAGGATTCATGGGGAAATGTCCAGAGTGAGGGAGATGAGGATGTATGGGGAAATTACCATAGTGAGGGAGTTAAGGAGGTATGGGTAAATGTCCAGTGTGAGGGAGATCAGGATGAAGGGGAAATTTCCAGTGTGAGGGAGATGAGGATGTATGGGGAAATATGCAGAGTGAGGGACATGAGGATGTATGCGGAAATTGCCAGAGTGAGGAAGATGAGGATGTACTGTGAAATGGGCAGAGTGAGGGAGATGAGGATGTATGGGGAAATGTCCAGAGTGAGGCAGATGAGGGTGCACAGGGAAATGTCCTGAGTGAGGGAGATGAGGATGTATGGGGAAA
The DNA here is from genome assembly GCF_964194155.1 of Cetorhinus maximus. Lineage (NCBI taxonomy): Eukaryota > Metazoa > Chordata > Chondrichthyes > Lamniformes > Cetorhinidae > Cetorhinus > Cetorhinus maximus. Next base: position 52,848,962 of record NC_135888.1, on the reverse strand, counting down.
TGACCAGAGTGAGGGGGATGAGGATGTACTGGGAAATGGGCAGAGTGAGGGAGCTGATGATGTTCAGGGAAATGTACATAGTGAGAGAGATTTTGCTGTGCGGATAAATATCCAGAGTGAGGGAGATTAGGATGTACAGGGAAATGTCCAGAGTGAGGGAGAAGATGATGTACAGGGAAATGTACATAGTGTGAGAGATTTTTCTGTGCGGGCAAATATCCAAAGTGCGGGAGATGAGGATGTAGAGGGAAATGACCAGAGTGAGGGAGATGATGATGAACGGGGAAATATCCAGAGTGAGGGAGATGAGGAAGTACGGTGAAATGTTCAGAGAGAGGGAGAAGAGGATGTACGGGGAAATGTCGGAGTGAGGGGGGTGAGGATATATGGGGAAATGACCAGAGTGAGGGAGATGAGGGAATACGTGGAATTGTCCAGAGTCAGGGAGATGAGGGTGTATGGGGAAATGTCCAGAGTGAGGGTATAATGGGTAATGTCCAGAGTGAGGGAGATCAGGCTGTACGGGGAAGTGTGCAGAGTCAAGGAGATGAGGGTGTAGGAGAAAGGTCCAGAGGGAGGGAGCTGAGAATGTATGGGGAAATGTCCATAGCGAGGGAGTTGAGGCTCGAGGGGAAATGTGCTGAGTGTGTGAGGTGAGAATGTATGGGGAAATATACAGAGAGACGGAGATGAGGATGTACAAGGAAATATCCAGAGTGAGGGAGATGAGGATGTAGGGGGAAATGACCAGAGTGATGGAGATGATGATGAATGGTGAAATGACCAGAGTGAGGGTGATGAGGATGTATGGGGAAATGCACATAGTGAGAGAGATTTTGCTGTGCGAGCAAATATCCAGAATGAGGGAGATGTGGATGTACAGGGATATGTCCAGAGTGAGGGAGATGAGGATGAACGGGGAAATGACCAGAGTGAGGGTGATGAGGATATATGGGGAAATGACCAAAGTGAGGGAGATGAGGATGTACGGGGAAATATCCAGAGTGAGGGAGATGAGGAAGTACGGGGAAAAGTCCTGAGTGAGGGTGATGAGGGTGTACAGGGTAATGTCCAGAGTGAGGGAGATGAGGGTGTAAGGGGAAATGTCCAGACTGATGGAAATGAGGATGTACGGACGAATGTCCAGATTGATGGAGAAGAGGATGTACGGAGAAATATCCGGAATGAGGGATGTGAGGATATATGGGGAAATGACCAGAGTGAGGGAGATGAGGGTATACGTGGAATTGTCCAGAGTGAGGGAGATAAGGGTGTATGGGGAAATGTCCCGAGTGGACGATGTGAGGGTGTAGGGAAAGGACCAGAGTGAGGGAGATCAGGATGTCTGTGGAAATATCCATAGTGAGAGAGATGAGGCTGAACGGGGAAATATTCTGAGTGAGTGAGATGAGGCTGTACTGGGAAATGTCCAGAGTGAGGGAAATGAACTTGTACGGGGAAATGACCAAGGTGAGGGAGATGATTAATGACGGCGAAATGTCCAGAGTGTGGGAGATGATGATGTACAGGGAAATGTACAAAGTGAGAGAGATTTTGCTATGCGGGCAAATATCCAGAGTGAGGGAGATAAGGATGTACAGGGAAATATCCAGAGTGAGGGAGATGAGGATGTAGGGGGAAATGACCAGAATGAGGGAGATGATGATGAACGGGGAAATGACCAGAGTGAGAGTGATGAGGATGTATGGGGAAATGACCAAAGTGAGGGAAATGAGGATGTACGGGGAAATGTCCCGAGTGAGGGTGTTGAGGGTGTACAGGGTATTGTCCAGAGTGAGGGAGCTGAGGATGTACGGGGACATGTCCAGATTGAGGGAGATAAGGATGTACAGGGAAATATCCAGAGTGAGGGAGATGAGGATGTAAGGGAAAATGTCCAGGATAATGGAAATGATGTTGTACAGGGAAATGTCCAGAGGGAGGGAGATGAAGATGTATCGGGTAATGTCCACAGTGAGGGAGATTAGGCTGTACGGGGAAATGTGCAGAGTGAGGGAGATGAGGATGTACGGGGAAATGTCCCGAGTGAGGGTGATACGGCTGGAGGGGATAGGACCAAAGGGAAGGAGATGAGGATGTACGGGAAAATGTCCAGATAAGCGAGATGAGGATTCATGGGAAAATGTCCAGAGTGAGGGAGATGAGGATGTATGGGGAAATGACCATAGTGAGGGAGATGAGGAGGTATGGGGAAATGTCCAGAGTGAGGGAGATCAGGATGAAGGGGAAATTTCCAGTGTGAGGGAGATGAGGATGTATACAGAAATTTCCAGAGTGAGGGAGATGAGCATATATGGGGAAATATCCAGACTGAGGGACATGAGGATGTATGCGGAAATTTCCAGAGTGAGGGTGATGAGGATGTAATGGGAATTGGGCAGAGTGATGGAGATGAGGGTGTATGGGGAAATGTCCAGATTGAGGCAGATGAGGATGTACGGGGAAATGTCCTGAGTGAGGGAGATGAGGCTGAACGGGGAAATGACCAGAGTGAGGGGGATGAGGATGTACTGGGAAATGGGCAGAGTGAGGGAGCTGATGATGTTCAGGGAAATGTACATAGTGAGAGAGATTTTGCTGTGCGGGTAAATATCCAGAGTGAGGGAGATTAGGTTGTAGAGGGAAATGACCAGAGTGAGGGTGTTGAGGGTGTACAGGGTATTGTCCAGAGTGAGGGAGCTGAGGATGTACGGGGACATGTCCAGATTGAGGGAGATGAGGTAGTACAGGGAAATATCCAGCCTCAGGGAGATGAGGATGTGGGGGTAATGTCTGGTGCGAGGGAGATGAGGATGTAAGGGAAAATGTCCAGGATAATGGAAATGATGTTGTACAGGGAAATGTCCAGAGGGAGGGAGATGAAGATGTATCGGGTAATGTCCACAGTGAGGGAGATTAGGCTGTACGGGGAAATGTGCAGAGTGAGGGAGATGAGGATGTACGGGGAAATGTCCCGAGTGAGGGTGATACGACTGGAGGGGATAGGACCAAAGGGAAGGAGATGAGGATGTACGGGAAAATGTCCAGATAAGCGAGATGAGGATTCATGGGAAAATGTCCAGAGTGAGGGAGATGAGGATGTATGGGGAAATGACCATAGTGAGGGAGATGAGGAGGTATGGGGAAATGTCCAGAGTGAGGGAGATCAGGATGAAGGGGAAATTTCCAGTGTGAGGGAGATGAGGATGTATACAGAAATTTCCAGAGTGAGGGAGATGAGCATATATGGGGAAATATCCAGACTGAGGGACATGAGGATGTATGCGGAAATTTCCAGAGTGAGGGTGATGAGGATGTAATGGGAATTGGGCAGAGTGATGGAGATGAGGGTGTATGGGGAAATGTCCAGATTGAGGCAGATGAGGATGTACGGGGAAATGTCCTGAGTGAGGGAGATGAGGCTGAACGGGGAAATGACCAGAGTGAGGGGGATGAGGATGTACTGGGAAATGGGCAGAGTGAGGGAGCTGATGATGTTCAGGGAAATGTACATAGTGAGAGAGATTTTGCTGTGCGGGTAAATATCCAGAGTGAGGGAGATTAGGTTGTAGAGGGAAATGACCAGAGTGAGGAAGATGATGATGAACGGGGAAATGACGAGAGTGAGGGTGATGAGCATGTATGGGGAAATGACCAAAGTGAGGGAGATGAGGTTGTATGGGGAAATATCCAGAGTGAGGGAGATGAGGAAGTACGGTGAAATGTTCAGAGAGAGGGAGAAGAGGATGTATGGGAAAATGTCGGAGTGAGGGAGGTGAGGATATATGGGGAAATGATCAGAGTGAGGGAGATGAGGGTATACATCCAATTGTCCAGAGTCAGGGAGATGAGGGTGTACGGGGAAATGTCCTTAGTGAGGTTGATTAGACTGTAGGAGAAAAGACCAGATTGAGGGAGATGAGGTAGTACGGGGAAATATCCAGCCTGAGGGAGATGAGGATGTACGGGGTAATGTCCGGTGTGAGGGAGATGAGGATGTAAGGGAAAATGTACAGAATAAGGGAAATGAGGATGTAGCGGGAAATGTCCAGTGAGAGGGGGATGTGGATGTATCGGGTAGTGTCCAGAGTGAGTGGGATGAGGCTGTACGTGGAAATGTCCACACTGAGGGAAATGAGGAGGTACGTGGAAATGTCCCCAGTGAGCGTGATGAGGCTGGAGGGGAAAGGACCAAAGGGAGGGAGATGAGGATGTAGAGGAAAATGTCTAGAATCAGGGAGATGAGGATGCATGGGGGAATGTCCAGAATGAGGGAGATCAGGGGGGAAATGACCAGAGTGAGGGACATGATGATGAACAGGGAAATGTCCAGAGTGAGGGAGATGAGGATGTATGGGGAGATGTCCAGTGTGAGGGACATGAGCATATATGGGGAAATATCTAGAGTGAGGGACATGAGGATGTATGCGGAAATTTCCAGAGTGAGGGAGATGAGGATGTACTGGGAAATGGGCAGAGTGAGGGATATGAGGATGTATGGGGAAATGTCCAGAGTGAGGCAGATGAGGGGGCACAGGTAAATGTCCTGAATGAGGGAGATGAGGATGTACGGGGAAATGACCAGAGTGAGGGAGATGAGGATGTAGGGGAAAGGACCAGAGTGAGGGAGATGAAGATGTACCGGGAAATGTCCCGAGTGTTGGTGACGAGGGTGTAAGGGGAAAAGTCCAGAGTGAGGGAGAGGAGGCTGTAAAGGGTAATGTCCAGAGTGAGGGAGATGAGGGTGTAAGCAGTAATGTCCAGAGTGAGGTAGCTGAAGCTGTACGGGGAAATGTGCAGATTGAAGGAGATGAAGGTGTAGGAGGAAATGTCCCGAGTTAGGGTGATGAGGGTGTACAGGGAAATGTCCCGAGTGAGGGTGATGAGGGTGTACGGGGAAATGTCCAGAATGAGGGAGATGAGGTTGTACGGGGAAATGTACAGAGTGAGTGAGATGAGGATATACGGGGAAATGTCCCCAGTGAGCGTGATGAGGCTGGAGGGGAAAGGGCCAAATGGAGGGAGATGAGGATGTACGGGAAAATGTCCAGAATAAGGGAGATGAGGATGCATGGGGAAATGTCCAAAGTGTGAGATATCAGGATGTATGGGGAAATGTCCAGAGTGAGGAAGATGAGGATGTATGGGGAATTGACCATAGTGACGGAGATGAGGAGGTATGGGGAAATGTCCAGAGTGAGGGAGATGAGGATGTAGGAGAAATGTCCAGTGTGAGGGAGATGAGGATGTATGGTGAAATGTCCAGTGTGAGGGAGATGAGGATGCATGGGGAAATGTCCAGAGTGAGGGAGATCAGGATGTATGGGGAAATGTCCAGAGTGAGGGAGATGAGGATGTATGGGGAATTTACCATAGTGAGGGAGATGAGGAGGTATGCGGTAATGTCCAGAGTGAGGGAATGAGGATGTAGGAGAAATGTCCAGTGTGAGGGAGATGAGGATGTATGGGGAAATGTTCAGTGTGACGGAGATGAGCATATATGGGGAAATGTCCAGAGTGAAGGACATGAGGATATATGTGGAAATTTTGAGAGTGAGGGAGATGAGGATGTACTGGGAAATGGGCAGGGTGCAGGAGATGAGGATGTGTGGGGAAATGTCCAGATTGAGGCAGATGAGGGTGCACAGGGACATATCCTGAGTGAGGGAGATGTGGATGTACGGGGAAGTGAGCAAAGTGAGGGAGATGAGGATGTGGGGGAAAGGAGCAGAGTGATGGAGATGAGGATGTACCGGGAAATGTCCTGAGTGATGGTGATGAGGGTGTAAGGGGAAAAGTCCAGAGTGAGGGAGAGGAGGCTGTACAGGGTAATGTGCAGAGTGTGCGAGATGAGGGTGTAAGGGGTAATGTCTAGAGTGAGGGAGATGAGGCTGTACGGGGAAATGTGCAGAGTGACGGAGATGAGTGTGTAGGGGGAAATGTCCTCAGTTAGGGTGATGAGGGTGTACAGGGAAATGTCCCGAGTGAGGGTGGTGAGGGTGTACGGGGAAATGTACAGAATGAATGTGTAAGGGGTAATGTCTAGAGTGAGGGAGCTGAGGATGTATGGGGAAATGTCCATAGCGAGGGAGTTGAGGCTCTAGAGGAAATGTGCTGCATGAGTGAGATGAGGATGTACAGGCAAATATCCAGAGAGAGGGAGATGAGGATGTACGGGGAAATGTCCAGAGTGAGGGAGATGAAGATGTAGGGGAAATGTCCAGTAAGAGGGAGATGAGGATGTATGGGGAAATGTCTAGTGTGAGGGAGATAAGGATGTATGGGGAAATGTCCCGAGTGAACAATATGAGGGTGCAGGGGAAAGGACAAGAGAGAGGGAGATCAGGATGTCTGGGTAAATATCCAGAGTGAGTAAGATGAGGCTGTACTGGGAAATGACCAGGGTGTACAAAGTGAGAGAGATTTTGCTGTGCGGGCAAGAATCCAGAGTGAAGGAGATGAGGATATACAGGGAAATGTCCAGAGCGAGGGAGATGAGGATGTAGGGGGAAATGACCAGAGTGAGGGAGATGAGGATGAAGGTGAAATTAGCAGTGTGAGGGAGATGAGGATGTATGGGGTAATGTCCAGTGTGAGGGAGATGAGGATGTATGCGGAAATTTCCAGAGTGAGGGAGATGAGGTTGTACTGGGAAATGACCAGAGTGAGGGAGATGAGGATGTAGGGGAAAGGACCAGAGTGAGGGAGATGAGAATGTACCGGGAAATGTCCCGAGTGATGGTGATGAGGGTGTAAGGGGAAAAGTCCAGAGTGAGGGAGAGGAGGCTGTACAGGATAATGTCCAGAGTGAGGGAGATGAGGGTGTAAGGGGTAATGTCCAGGGTGAGGTAGATGAGGCTGTATGGGGAAATGTGCAGATTGAAGGAGAAGAGGGTGTAGGGTGAAATGTCCCGAGTTAGGGTGTTGAGAGTGTACGAGGAAATGTCCAGCATGAGGGAGATGATGTTATAAGGGGAAATGTCCAGAGTGAAGGAGATGAGGGTGTAGGAGAAAGGTCCAGAGGGCGTGAGCAGAGGATGTATGGGGAAATGTCCATAATGAGGGAGTTGAGGCTCTAGGGTAAATGTGCTGAGTGAGTGAGATGAGGATGTACGGGGAAATATCCAGAGAGAGGGTGTTAAGGAAGTACGGCGAAATGTCCAGAGTGAGGGAGATGAGGATGTAGGGGAAATGTCCAGTATGAGGAAGATGAGGAAAGATGGGGAAACGTCCAGTGTGAGCGAGATGGGGATGTATGGGGAAATGTCCCGAATGAACGATACGAGGGTGTAGGGGAAAGGACAAGAGTGAGGGAGATCAGGATGTCTGGGGAAATGTCCAGAGTGAGTAAGATGAGGCTGTACTGGGAAATGTCCAGAGTGAGGGAGATGAGGATGTATGGGGAAATGACCAGGGTGAGGGAGATGATTATGAACGGTGAAATGTCCAGAGTGTGAGAGATGATGATGTATAGGGAAATGTACATAGTGAGAGAGATTTTGCTGTGCGGGCAAGAATCCAGAGTGAGGGAGATGAGGATGTACAAGGAAATGTCCAGAGTGAGGAGATGAGGGTGTAAGGGGTAATGTCCAGCGTGAGGTAGATGAGGCTGTATGGGGAAATGTCCAGTATGAGGGTGATGAGGAAAGATGGGGAAACATCCAGTGTGAGCGAGATGGGGATGTATGGGGAAATGTCCCGAGTGAACGATATGAGGGTGTAGGGGAAAGGACAAGAGTGAGGGAATCAGGATGTCTGGGGAAATGTCCAGAGTGAGTAAGATGAGGCTGTATTGGGAAATGTCCAGAGTGAGGGAGATGAGGATGTATGGGGAAATGACCAGGGTGAGGGAGATGATTATGAACGGTGAAATGTCCAGAGTGTGAGAGATGATGATGTACAGGGAAATGTACATAGTGAGAGAGATTTTGCTGTGCGGGCAAGAATCCAGAGTGAGGGAGATGAGGATGTACAAGGAAATGTCCAGAGTGAGGAGATGAGGGTGTAAGGGGTAATGTCCAGGGTGAGGTAGATGAGGCTGTATGGGGAAATATCCAGTATGAGGGTGATGAGGAAAGATGGGGAAACGTCCAGTGTGAGCGAGATGGGGATGTATGGGGAAATGTCCCGAGTTAACGATATGAAGGTGTAGGGGAAAGAACCAGAATGAGGGAGATCAGGATGTCTGGGGAAATGTCCATCGTGAGAGAGGTTAGGCTGAATCGGGAAATATCCAGAGTGAGTGAGATGAGGCTGTACTGGGAAATGTCCAGAGTGAGGGAGATGAGGATGTCCAGGGTAATGACCAGGGTGAGGGAGATGATTATGAACGGGGAAATGTCCAGAGTGTGGGAGATGATGATGTACAGGGAAATGTACATAGTGAGAGAGATTTTGCTGTGCGGGTAAATATCCAGAGTGAGGGAGATTAGGATCTACAGGGAAATGTCCAGAGTGAGGTCGATGAGCTTGTGCGGAGGATTGTCCAGAGTGAGGGAGATGAGGGTTAACGGAGAAATGTCCAGAGTGAGGGATATGAGGATGTACGGGGAAGTGTCCAGAGTTAGGGAGATGAGGCTTTACGGGGAAATGTCCAGAATGAGAGAGATGAGGCTGTGCGGGGATAGGTCCAGAATGAGGGAGATTAGGGTGTATGGGGAAATGTGCCGAATGATGCAGATGAGGATGTATGGGGAAATGACCAGAATGAGGGAGATGAGGATATATGGGGAAATGTCCAGAGTGAGGGAGGTGAGGCTGTAGGGGGAAATGTGCAGAGTGAAGGAGATGAGGGTGTAAGCGGAAATGTCCAGAGTGAGGGAGATGACGGTGTACCGGTAAATGTCCAGAGTGAGAGAAATGAGGGTGTACGTGGAAATTTCCAGAGTGAGGGTGATGAGGGTGTATGGGGAAATGTCCATAGTGAAATAGATGAGGATATATGGGGAAGTGTCCAGAGTGAGGGAGATGAGGCTGTAGGGGAAATGTCCAGAGTGAGAGAAATGAGGGTGTACTCGGATATTTCCAGAGTGAGAGAGATGAGGGTGTACAGGGGAAATGTCCAGTGTGAGGGAGGTGAGGGTGTACAGGGGAAATGTCCAGTGTGAGGGAGATGAGGCTGTACAGGGGAAATGTCCAGTGTAAGGGAGATGAGGCTCTATGGTGAAATATCCAAAGTAAGTGGGATTAGGGTGTACTCGGAAATTTCCAGAGGGAGGGAGATGAGGTTCTATCGAGAAATGTCCAGAGTTAGAGATATGAGGCTGTAGAGGGAAATGTCAAGAGTGAGGGAGATGAGGATGTATGGGGAAGTGTCCAGAGTGAGGGAGATGAGGCTGTATGGGGTAATGTCCAGAGTGAGGGAGATGAGGCTGTACGGGGATATGTCCAGAGTGAGGGAGATGAGGGTGTACGGGGAAATGTCCAGAGTGAGGAAGATGAGGGTGTTCGGGAAGAAATCAAGAGTGAGGGAGATGAGGATGTATGGGGATATGTCCTGAGTGAGAGAGAAGAGGATGTGCGGGGAATTGTCCAGAGTGAGGGAGATGAGGACGAACGGGGAAATGTCCAGGGTGAGGGAGATGAGGATTTATGGGGAAGTGCCCAGAGTTAGGGAGAAGAGGCTGTAAGGTGAAATGTCCAGTATGAGAGAGATGGGGCTGTGTGGGGATATGTCCAGAGTGAGGGAGATGAGGGTGTATGGGGAAATGTGCCGAGGGATGCAGATGAGGGTGTATGGGGAAATGACCAGAGTGAGGATGCTGAGAGTGTACTCTAGAGGGAAGTGTCGAGAGGGAGGGAGATGAGTTGTACGGGGAAATGTCCAGAGTGAGGGAGATGAGGGTGAACGGGGAAATGTCCTGAGTGAGGGAGATGAGGATGTATGGGGTAATGTCCAGAGTGAGGGAGATGAGGGTGTACAGGGAAATGTCCAGAGTGAGGGAGATGAGGCTGTACACGGAAATTTCCAGAATAAGGGAGATGAGGGTGTACGGGGAAATGTCCACTGTGAGGGAAAAGAGTCTCTATCATGAAATCTCCAAAGTGAGTGAAATTAGGGTGTACTGGGAAATGTCCAGAGTGAGGGAGATGAGGTTGTATGGGGAAATGTCCAGAGTGAGGGAGATGAGGATGTACTGGGAAATGGGCAGAGTGAGGGAGATGAGGATGTATGGGGAAATGTCCAGAGTGAGGGAGATAAGGGTGTAGTGGGAAATGTACGGAGTGAGGGAGATGAGGGTGTACGGGGAAATGTCCTTAGTGAGGGTGATGAGGCTGTAGGAGAAAAGACCAGATTGAGGGAGATGCGGAAGTACGGGGAAATATCCAGCCTGAGGGAGATGAGGATGTACGGGGTAATGTCCGGTGTGAGGGAGATGAGGATGGAAGGGAAAATGTCCAGAATAATGGAAATGAGGTTGTACGGGGAAATGTCCAGAGGGAGGGAGATGAGGATGTATCGGGTAATGTCAAGAGTGAGGGAGATGAGGCTGTACGGGGAAATGTGCGGAGTGAGGGAGATGAGGATGTACGAGGAAATGTCCCGAGTGAGGGAGATGAGGATGAAGGGGAAATTTCCAGTGTGAGGGAGATGTCCAGTGTGAGGGAGATGAGCATATATGGTGAAATATCCAGAGTGAGGTACATGAGGATGTATGCGGAAATTTCCAGATTGAGGGAGATGAGGATGTACTGGGAAATGGGCAGAGTGAGGGAGATGAGGATGTACGGGGAAATGTCCAGAGTGAGGGAGATGAAGATGTACCGGGAAATGTCCCGAGTGATGGTGATGAGGGTGTAAGGGGAAAAGTCCAGAGTGAGGGAGAGGAGGCTGTACAGGGTAATGTCCAGAGTGAGGGAGATGAGGGTGTAAGTGGTAATGTTCAGAGTGAGGTAGCTGAAGCTGTACGGGGAAATGTGCAGATTGAAGGAGATGAGGGAGTAGGGGGAAATGTCCTGAGTTAGGGTGATGAGGGCGAACATGGAAATGTCCCGAATGAGGGTGATGAGGGTGTACGGGGAAATGTCCAGAATGAGGGAGATGAGGTTGTACGGGGAAATGTACAGAGTGAGTGAAATGAGTATGTACGGGGAAATGTCCCCAGTGAGCGTGATGAGGCTGGAGGGAAAAGGACCAAAGGGAGGGAGACGAGGATGTACGGGAAAATGTCCAGAATAAGGGAGATGAGGATGCATGGGGAAATGTCCAGAGTGAGGGAGAAAAGGATGTATGGGGAAATGTCCAGAGTGAGGGAGATGAGGATGTATGGGGAAATGTCCAGAATGAGGGAGATAAGGGTGTAGTGGGAAATGTACAGAGTGAGGGAGATGAGGGTGTATGGGGAAATTTCCAGAGTGAGAGAGATGAGGGGGTAAGGGGTAATGTCCAGAGTGAGGGAGATGAGGCTGTATGGGGAAATGTGCAGAGTGAAGGAGATGAGTGTGTAGGGGGTAATGTCCACAGTTAGGGTGGTGAGGGTGTACAGGGAAATGTCCCGAGTGAGGGTGGTGAGGATGTATGGGGAAATGTACAGAATGAGTGTTTAAGGGGTAATGTCCAGAGTGAGGGAGATGAGGATGTATGGGGAAATGTCCATAGCGAGGGAGTTGAGGCTCTAGAGGAAATGTGCTGCATGAGTGAGGATGTACAGGGAAATCTCCAGAGAGAGGGAGATGAGGATTTACGGGAAAATGTCCAGGGTGAGGGAGATGAGGATGTAAGGGAAATGTCCAGTAAGAGGGAGATGAGGATGTATGGGGAAATGTCCAGTGTGAGGGAGATAAGGATGTATGGGGAAATGTCCCGAGTGAACGATATGAGGGTGCAGGGGAAAGGACCAGAGAGAGGGACATCAGGATGTCTGGGGAAATATCCAGAGTGAGGGAGATGAGGCTGTACTGGGAAATGACCAGGGTGAGAGAGATGATTATGAACGGGGAAATGTCCAGAGTGAGGGAGATGATGATGTACAGGGAAATGTACATAGTGAGAGAGATTTTGCTGTGCGGGCAAATATCCAGAGTGAGGGAGATGAGGATGTACAGGGAAATGTCCAGAGTGAGGGAGATGATGATGTACGGGGAAATGTACATAGTGTGAGAGATTTTGCTGTGCGGGCAAGAATCCAGAGTGAGGGAGAGGAGGATGTACAGGGAAATGTCCAGAGCGAGGGACATGAGGATGTAGGGAGAAATGACCAGAGTGAGGGAGATGAGGGGGTTGGGGAAATGTCCAGTGTGAGGGAGATGAGGATATATGGGGAAATATGCAGAGTGAAGAACATGAGGATGTATGTGGAAATTTCCAGAGTGAGGGAGATGAGGATGTACTGGGAAATGGGCAGAGTGAGGGAGATGAGGATGTATGGGGAAATGTCCAGAGTGAGGCAGATGAGGGTGCACAGGGAAATGTCCTGAGTGAGGGAGATGAGGATGTACGGGGAAATGACCAGAGTGAGGGAAATGAGGATGTACCGGGAAATGTCCCGAGTGATGGTGATGAAGGTGTAAGGGGAAAAGTCCAGAGTGACGGTGAGGAGGCTGTACAGTATAATGTCCAGAGTGATGGAGATGAGGGTGTAAGGGGTAATGTCCAGCGTGAGGTAGATGAGGGAGTAGGGGGAAATGTCCTGAGTTAGGGTGATGAGGGCGAACATGGAAATGTCCCGAATGAGGGTGATGAGGGTGTACAGGGAAATGTCCAGAGTGAAGGAGATGAGGGTGTAGGAGAAAGGTCCAGAGGGCGTGAGCTGAGGATGTATGGGGAAATGTCCATAATGAGGGAGTTCAGGCTCCAGGAGAAATGTGCTGAGTGAGTGAGATGAGGATGTACGGGGAAATATCCAGAGAGAGGGTGATAAGGATGTACGGCGATATGTCCAGAGTGAGGGAAATGAGGATGCAGGGGAAATGTCCAGTCTGAGGGAGATGAGGAATGATGGGGAAACGTCCAGTGTGAGGGAGATGGGGATGTATGGGGAAATGTCCCGAGTTAACGATATGAAGGTGTAGGGGAAAGGACCAGAATGAGGGAGATCAGGATGTCTGGGGAAATGTCCATCGTGAGAGAGGTTAGGCTGAATCGGGAAATATCCAGAGTGAGTGAGATGAGGCTGTACTGGGAAATGTCCAGAGTGAGGGAGATGAGGATGTCCAGGGTAATGACCAGGGTGAGGGAGATGATTATGAACGGGGAAATGTCCAGAGTGTGGGAGATGATGATGTACAGGGAAATGTACATAGTGAGAGAGATTTTGCTGTGCGGGTAAATATCCAGAGTGAGGGAGATTAGGATCTACAGGGAAATGTCCAGAGTGAGGGAGATGATGATGTACGGGGAAATGTACATAGTGCGAGAGATTTTGCTGTGCAGGCAAATATCCAAAGTGAGGGAGATAAGGATGTAGCGCGGAATGACCAGAGTGAGGGAGATGATGATGAACGGGGAAATGACCAGAGTGAGGGTGATGAGGATGTATGGGGAAATGCCCAAAGTTAGGAAGATGAGGTTGTATCGGGAAATATCCAGAGTGAGGGACATGAGGAAGTACGGTGAAATGTTCAGAGAGAGGGAGAAGAGGATGTACGGGGCAATGTAGGAGTGAGGGATGTGAGGATATATGGGGAAATGTCCTTAGTGAGGGTGATGAGGGTATACGGGGAAATGTCCTTAGTGAGGGTGATGAGGCTGTAGGAGGAAAGACCAGATTGAGGGAGATGAGGTAGAATGAGGAAAGATCCAGACTGAGGGAGATGAGGATGTACGGGGATATGTCCAGAGTGATGGACGCGAGGATGTGTGGGGAAATGACCAAAGTGAGGGAGATGAGGGTTAACGGGGAAATGTCCAGAGTGAGGGAGATGAGAATGTATGGGGAAGTGTCCAGAGTTGGGGAGATGAGGCTTTACGGGGAAATGTCCAGAATGAGAGAGATGAGGCTGTGCGGGGAAATGTCCAGAATGAGGGAGATTAGGGTGTATGGGGAAATGTGCCGAATGATGCAGATGAGGATGTATGGTGAAAGGACCAGAATGAGGGAGATGAGGTTATATGGGGAAATGTCCAGAGTGAGGGAGATGAGGCTGTAGGGGGAAATGTCCAGAGTGAGTGGGATGAGGGTGTAAGCGGAAATGTCCAGAGTGAGGGAGATGACAGTGTACGGGTAAATGTCCAGAGTGAGAGAAATGAGGGTGTACGTGGAAATTTCCAGAGTGAGGGTGATGAGGGTGTACAAGGGAGAAATCCAGAGTGAGGGAGATGAGGGTGTATGGGGAAATGTCCATAGTGAAAGAGATGAGGATGTATGGGGAAGTGTCCAGAGTGAGGGATATGAGGCTGTATGGGAAATGTCCAGAATGCGAGAAATGAGGGTGAACTCGGATATTTCCAGAGTGAGGGAGATGAGGCTGTACAGGGGAAATGTCCAGTGTGAGGGAGATGACGGTGTACAGGGGAAATGTCCAGTGTGAGGGAGATGAGGCTGTACGGGGAAATGTCCAGAGTGAGGGATACGTTGGTGTACGGGGAAGTGTCTAGCTGGGGGGAGATGAGGTTGTATTGAGAAATGTCCAGAGTGAGAGATATGAGGTGATGGAGAGAAATGTCCAGAGTGAGGTCGATGAGCTTGTGCGGTGAATTGTCCAGAGTGAGGGAGATGAGACTTTACGGGGAAATGTCCAGAGTGAGAGAGATGAGGCATAGGGGGAAATGTCCAGAGTGAGGGAGATGAGGCATAGGGGGAAATGTCCAGAGTGAGGGAGATCAGGGTGTACGGGGAAATGTCGAGAGTGAAGGAGATGAGGATGTCTGGGGAAATGTCCAGAGCGAGGGAGATGAGGCTCTAGAGGGAAGTGTCCGGAGTGAGGGAGATGAGACTGTACAGGTAAATGTCCAGAGTGAGAGAAATGAGGGTGTACGTGGAAATTTACAGAGTGAGGGAGATAAGTGTGTACAGGGGAAATGTCCAGTGTGAGCGAGATGAGGCTGTAGAGGGAAGTGTCCAGAGGGAGGGAGATGAGTTGTACGGGGAAATGTCCAGAGTGAGGGAGATGAGGGTGAACGGGGAAATGTCCTGAGTGAGGGAGATGAGGATGTATGGGGTAATGTCCAGAGTGAGGGAGATGAGGGTATACAGGGAAATGTCCAGAGTGAGGGAGATGAGGATGTATGGGGAAATGCCCAGACTGAGGGAGATGAAGATGTATGGGGAAATGTCCAGAGTGAGGGAGATAAGGGTGTAGTGGGAAATGTACAGAGTGAGGGAATTGAGGGTGTATGGGGCAATTTCCAGAGTGAGGGAGATGAGGGTGTATGGGGAAATGTCCTTAGTGAGGGTGATGAGGCTGCAGGAGAAAAGACCAGATTGAGGGCGATGAGGTAGTATGGGGAAATATCCAGCCTGAGGGAGATGAGGATGTGGGGGTAATGTCCGGTGTGAGGGAGATGAGGATGTAAGGGACAATGTCCAGAATAATGGAAATGAGGTTGTACGGGGAAATGTCCGGAGGGAGGGAGATGAGGATGTATCGGGTAATGTCCAGAGTGAGGGAGATGAGGCTGTACGGGGAAATGTGCAGAGTGAGGGAGATGAGGATGTATGGGGAAATGTCCCGAGTGAGGATGATGCGGCTGGAGGGGAAAGGACCAAAGGGAAGGAGATGAGGATGTACGGGGAAATGACCAGGGTGAGGGAGATGATTATGAACGGTGAAATGTCCAGAGTGTGAGAGATGATGATGTACAGGGAAATGTACATAGTGAGAGAGATTTTGCTGTGCGGGTAAATATCCAGAGTGAGGGAGATGAGGATGTACAGGGAAATGTCCAGAGTGAGGGAGATGATGATGAACGTGGAAATGACCAAAGTGAGGGTGATGAGGATGTATGGGGAAATGACCAAATTGAGGGAGATGAGGTTGTATGGGGAAATATCCAGAGTGAGGGAGATGAGGAAGTACGGTGAAATGTTCAGAGAGAGGGAGAAGAGGATGTACGGGGATATGTCGGAGTGAGGGAGGTGAGCATATATGGGGAAATGACCAGAGTGAGGGAGATGAGGATTCATGGGGAAATGTCCAGTGTGAGGGAGATGAGCATATATGGGGAAATATGCAGAGTGAGGGACATGAGGATGTATGCGGAAATTTCCAGAGTGAGGGAGATGAGGATGTACTGGGAAATGGGTAAAGTGAGGGAGATGAGGATGTCTGGGGAAATGTCCAGATTGAGGCAGATGAGGGTGCACAGGGAAATGTCCTGAGTGAGGGAGATGAGGATGTACGGGGAAATGGGCAGAGTGAGGGAAATGATGATGTACAGGGAAATGTACATAGTGAGAGAGATGTTGCTGTGCGGGTAAATATCCAGAGTGAGGGAGATTAGGATGTACAGGGAAATGTCCAGAGTGAGGGAGATGATGATGTACAGGGAAATGCACATAGTGTGAGAGATTTTGCTGTGTGGGCAAATATCCAAAGTGCGGGAGATGAGGATGTAGAGGGAAATGACCAGAGTGAGGGAGATGATAATGAACGGGGAAATGACCAGAGTGAGGGTGATGAGGATGTATGGGGAAATGACGAAAGTGAGGTAGATGAGATTGTATGGGGAAATATCCAGAGTGCGGTTGATGAGGAAGTACGGTGAAGTGTTCAGAGAGAGGGAGAAGAGGATGTACTGGGAAATGTTGGAGTGAGGGAGGTGAGGATATATGGGGAAATGACCAGAGTGTGGCAGATGAGGGTATACGTGGAATTGTCCAGAGTGAGGGAGATGAGAGTGTACGGGGAAATGTCCTTAGTGAGGGTGATGAGGCTATAGGAGAAGAGACCAGATTGAGGGAGATGAGGTTATACAGGGAAATATCCAGCCTGAGGGAGATGAGGATGTAAGGGGTAATGTCCGGTGTGAGGGAGATGAGGATGTAAGGGAAAATGTACAGAATAAGGGAAATGAGGATGTAGCAGGAAATGTCCAGAGAGAGGGGGATGTGGATGTATCGGGAAGTGTCCAGAGTGAGTGGGATGAGGCTGTACGTGGAAATGTCCACGCTGTGGGAAATGAGGATGTACGTGGAAATGTCCCCAGTGAGCGTGATGAGGCTTGAGGGGAAAGGTCCAATGGGAGGGTGATGAGGATGTAGGGGAAAATGTCTAGAATAAGGGACATGAGGATCAAGGGGAAATTTCCAGTGTGAGGGAGATGAGGATTTATGGGGAGATGTCCAGTGTGAGGAAGATGAGCATATATGGGGAAATATACAGAGTGAGGGACATGAGGATGTATGCGGAAATTTCCAGAGTGAGGAAGATGAGTATGTACTGGGACATGGGCAGAGTGAGGGAGATGAGGATGTAGGGGAAAATGTCTCGAATAAGGGAGATGAGGATGCATGGGGAAATGTCCAGAGTGAGGGAGGTCAGGATGTATGGGGAAATGACCAGAGTGAGGGAGATGATGATGAACAGGGAAATGTCCAGAGTGAGGGAGATGAGGATGAAGGGGAAATTTCCAGTGTGAGGGAGATGAGGATGTATGGGGAGATGTCCAGTGTGAGGGTGATGAGCTTTTATGGGGAAATATCCAGAGTGAGGGACATGAGGATGTATGCGGAAATTGCCAGAGTGAGGGAGATGAGGATGTACTGGGAAATGGGCAGAGTGAGGGAGATGAGGATGTGTGGGGAAATGTCCAGAGTGAGGCAGATGAGGGTGCACAGGGAAATGTCCTGAGTGAGGGAAATGAGGATGTACGGGGAAATGAGCATAGTGAGGGAGATGAGGATGTACGGGAAAATGTCCAGAATAAAGGAGATGAGGATGCATGGGGAAATGTCCAGAATGAGGGAGATGAGGATGTATGGGGACATGACAATAGTGAGGGAGATGAGGATGTATGGGGAAATGTCCAGCGTGAGGGAGATGAGCATATCTGGGGAAATGTCCAGAGTGAAGGACAAAAGGATGTATGTGGAAATTTCCAGAGTGAGGGAGATGAGGATGTACTGGGAAATGGCAAGGGTGCAGGGGATGAGGATGTATGGGGAAATGTCCAGATTGAGGCAGATGAGTGTGCACAGGGAGATATCCTGAGTGAGGGAGATGAGGATGTAGCGGAAAGGACCAGAGTGAGGGAGATGAGGATGTACCGGGAAATGTCCTGAGTGATGGTGATGAGGGTGTAAAGGGAAATGTCCAGAGTGACAGAGAGGAGGCTGTACAGGGTAATGTCCAGAGTGTGCGAGATGAGGGTGTAAGGGGTAATGTCCTGAGTGAGGGAGATGAGGCTGTACGGGGAAATATGCAGAGTGAAGGAGGTGAGTGTGTAGGGGGAAATGTCCCCAGTTAGGGTGATGAGGGTGTACAGGGAAATGTCCAGAGTGAGGGAGATGATGATGTACAGGGAAATGTACATAGTGGGAGAGATTTTGCTGTGCGGGCAAGAATCCAGAGTGAGGGAGATGAGGATGTACAGGGAAATGTCCAGAGTGAGGGAGATGAGTATGTAGGGGGAAATGACCAGAGTGAGGGAGATGAGGAGGTATGGGGAAATGTCCAGTGTGAGGGAGATGAGCATATATGCGGAAATATGCAGATTGAGGGACATGAGGATATATGCGGAAATTTCCAGAGTGAGGGAGATGAGGATGTACTGGGAAATGGGCAGAGTGAGGGAGATGAGGATGTACGGGGAAATGACCAGAGTGAGGGAGATGAGGATGTAGGGGAAAGGACCAGAGTGAGGGAGATGAGGATGTACAGGGAAATGTCCCGAGTGATGGTGATGAGGGTGTAAGGGGTAATCTCCAGGGTGAGGTAGATGAGGCTGTACGGGGAAATGTGCAGATTGAAGGAGATGAGGGTGTAGGGTGAAATGTCCCGAGTTAGGGTGATGAGGGTGTACGAGGAAATGTCCAGAATGAGGGAGCTGAGGTTGTACGGGGAAATGTCCAGTGTGAAGGGGATGAGGGTGTAGGAGAAAGGTCCAGAGGGTTCGAGCTGAGGATGTATGGGGAAATGTCCATAATGAGGGAATTCAGGCTCCAGGGGAAATGTGCTGAGTGAGTGAGATGAGGATGTAGGGGAAATGTCATGTATGAGGGAGATGAGGAAAGATGGGGAAACGTCCAGTGTGAGGGAGATGGGGGTGTATGGGGAAATGTCCCGAGTGAACGATATGAGGGTGTAGGGGAAAGGACCAGAGTGAGGGAGATCAGGATGTCTGGGGAAATGTCCATTGTGAGAGAGGTTAGGCCGAATGGGGAAATATCCAGAGTGAGTGAGATGAGGCTTCACTGGGAAATGTCCAGAGTGAGGGAGATGAGGATGTACGGGGAAAAGACCACGGTGAGGGAGATGATTATGAACGGGGAAATGTCCAGAGTGTGAGAGATGATGATGTACACGGAAATGTACATAGTGAGAGAGATTTTGCTGTGCAGGTAAATATCCAGAGTGAGGGAGATTAGGATGTACAGGGAAATGTCCAGTGTTAGGGACATGATGATGTACAGGGAAATGTACATAGTGCGAGAGATTTTGCTGTGTGGGCAAATATCCAGAGTGAGGGAGATGAGGATGTACAGGGAAATGTCCAGAGTGAGGGAGATGATGATGAACGGGGAAATGACCAGAGTGAGGGTGATGAGCATGTATGAGGAAATGTACATAGTGAGAGAGATTTTGCTGTGCGGGCAAATATCCAAAGTGAGGGAGATGAGGATGTAGGGGGAAATGACCAGAGTGAGGGTGATGAGGATGTATGGGGAAATGACCAAAGTGAGGGAGATGAGGTTGTATCGGGCAATATCCCGAGTGAGGGAGATGAGGATGTACAGGGAAATGTCCAGAGTGAGGGAGATGATGATGAACGGGGAAATGACCAGAGTGAGGGTGATGAGGATGTATAGGGAAATGACCAAAGTGAGGGAGATGAGGTTGTATGGGGAAATATCCAGAGTGAGGGAGATGAGGAAGTACGGTGAAATGTTCAGAGAGAGTGAGAAGAGAATGTACGGGGCAATGTCGGAGTGAGGGAGGTGAGGATATATGGGGAAATGTCCTTAGTGAGGGTGATGAGGGTGTATGGGGAAATGTCCTTAGTGAGGGTGATGAGGCTGTAGGAGAAAAGACCAGATTGAGGGAGATGAGGTAGTACGGGAAAATATCCAGCCTGTGGGAGATGAGGATGTACGGGGTAATGTCCGGTGTGAGGGAGATGAGGATGTAAGGGAAAATGTCCAGAATAAGGGAAATCAGGATGTAGGGGGAAATGACCAGATTGAGGGACACGATGATGAACGGGGAAATGTCCAGACTGAGGGTGGTGAGGATGTATGGGGAAATGACCAAAGTGAGGGAGATGAGAATGTGCAGGGAAATATCCAGAGTGAGGGAGATGCGGAAGTACGGGGAAATGTCCCGACTGAGGTTGATGGTGGTGTACAGGGTAATGTCCAGGGCGAGGGAGATGAGGGTGTAAGGGGAAATGTCCAGAGTGAGGGAAATGAGGATGTACGGAGAAATGTCCAGAGTGAGGGATGTGAGGATATACGGGGAAATGTCCGGAGTGAGGGAGGTGAGGATATATGGGGAAATGATCGGAGGGAGGCAGATGAGGGTGTATGGGGTAATTTCTAGAGTGAGGGATATGAGCGTGGATGGGGAAATGTCCTTAGTGAGGGTGATGAGGCTGTAGGATGAAAGACCAGATTGAGGGAGATGAGGTAGTACGGGGAAAGATCCAGACTGAGGGAGATGAGGATGTACGGGGATATGTCCAGAGTGATGGAGATGAGGATGTATGGGGAAATAACCAAAGTGAGGGAGATGAGGGTGTACGGCGAATTGTCCAGAATGAGGGAGATGAGGGTGTATGGGGAAATTTCCAGAGTGAGGGTGATGAGGATGTATGGGGAAATATCCAGAGTGAGGGAGATGAGGAAGTACGGTGAAATGTTCAGAGAGAGGGAGAAGAGGATGTACGGGGATAGGTCGGAGTGAGAAATGTCCAGAGTGAGAGATATGAGGCGATAGTGGGAAATGTCCAGAGTGAGGTCGATGAGCTTGTGCGGGGAATTGTCCAGACTGAGGGAGATGAGGATTAACAGGGAAGTGTCCAGAGTGAGGGAGATGAGGATGTATGGGGAAGTGTCCAGAGTTAGGGAGATGAGGCTTTACGGGGAAATGTCCAGAATGAGAGAGATGAGGCTGTGCGGGGATATGTCCAGAATGAGGGAGATTAGGGTGTATGGGGAAATGTCGCAAATGATGCAGATGAGGATGTATGGGGAAATGACCAGAATGAGGGAGATGAGGATATTTGGGGAAATGTCCAAGGTGAGGGAGGTGAGGCTTTAGGGTGAAATGTCCAGAGTGAGGGAGATGAGGGTGTAAGCATAAATATCCAGAGTGAGGGAGATGACGGTGTACGGGTAAATGTCCAGAGTGAGAGAAATGAGGGTGTACGTGGAAATTTCCAGAGTGAGGGAGATGAGGGTGTATTGGTAAATGTCCATAGTGAAAGAGATGAGGATGTATGGGGAAGTGTCCAGAGTGAGGGAGATGAGGCTGTATGGGAAATGTCCAGAGTGAGAGAAATGAGGGTGTACTCGGATATTTCCAGAGTGAGAGAGATGAGGGTGTACAGGGGAAATGTCCAGTGTGAGGGAGATGAGGGTGTACAGGGGAAATGTCCAGTGTGAGTGAGATGAGGCTCTATGGTGAAATATCCAAAGTAAGTGGAATTAGGGTGTACTCGGAAATTTCCAAAGTGAGGGAGATGAGATTCTATCAAGAAATGTCCAGAGTTAGAGATATGAGGCTGTAGAGGGAAATGTCAAGAGTGAGGGAGATGAGGATGTATGGGGAAGTGTCCAGAGTGAGGGAGATGAGGCTGTACGCGGTAATGTCCAGAGTGAGGGAGATGAGGCTGTACGGGGATATGTCCAGAGTGAGGGAGATGAGGCTGTAGGGGGAAATGTCCAGAGTGAGGGAGATGTGGATGTATGGGGATATGTCCAGAGTGAGAGAGAAGAGGATGTATGGGGAAATGTCCAGAGTGAGGGAGATGAGGATGAACGGGGAAATGTCCAGGGTGAGGGAGATGAAGATTTATGGGGAAGTGCCCAGAGTTAGGGAGATGAGGCTGTAAGGTGAAATGTCCAGTATGAGAGAGATGGGGCTTTGTGGGGATATGTCCAGAGTGAGGGAGATGAAGGTGTATGGGGAAATGTGCCGAGGGATGCAGATGAGGGTGTATG
Organism: Cetorhinus maximus; assembly: GCF_964194155.1. Classification (NCBI taxonomy): domain Eukaryota; kingdom Metazoa; phylum Chordata; class Chondrichthyes; order Lamniformes; family Cetorhinidae; genus Cetorhinus; species Cetorhinus maximus. The sequence continues at coordinate 52,826,703 of NC_135888.1, read as the reverse complement.
GGGAAATGTCCAGAGTGAGGAAGATGAGGGTGTACAGGAAAATGTCGAGAGTGAAATGGGATGAGATGTATGGGTAAGTGTCCAGAGTGAGGGAGATGAGGGTGTACAGGGAAATGTCCAGAGGGAGAGAAATGAGGGTGCACACAGATATTTCCAGAATGAGGGAGATGAGGGTGTACGGGGAAATGTCCAGAGTCAGGGAGATGAGGGTGTACAGGGAGAAATCCAGAGTGAGGGGGATGTGGATGTATGGAAAAATATCCAGAGTGAGGGAGATGAGGCTATACGGGGAAAAGTCCAGGGTGAGGGAGATGAGGCTGTACGCGGTAATTTCCAGAGGAAGGGAGATGAGGGTGTACGGGGAAATTTCCAGAGTGGGGGAGATGAGGATGTACGGGAAATGACAAGAATGAGAGAGATAAGGATGTGAGGCGAAATTTCCAGAGTGAGCGAGAAGTGGCTGCATGGCCAAATGTCCAGAGTGAGGGAGATGAGGCTGTATGGAGAAATGTCCAGAGTGAGGGATATGAGGATGTACGGGGAAATGTCGCTAGGTTGAGAGATGAAGATGAACTGGGAAATGTCCAGAGTGAGGGATATGTTGGTGTACGGGGAAGTGTCTAGCTGGAGGGAGATGAGGTTGTATCGAGAAATGTCCAGATTGATATATATGAGGAGATAGAGGGAAATGTCCAGTGTGAGATCGATGAGCTTGTATGGGGAATTGTCCAGAGTGAGGGAGATGAGGGTGAACGTCGAAATGTCCAGAGTGAGCGAGATGAGGATGAATGGGGAAATGTCCAGAGTGAGGGAGATGAGGGTGTAAGTGGAAATGTCCAGAGTGAGAGAGATGAGGGTGTACGGGAAAATGTTCAGAGGGAAGGAGATGAGGATGTATGGGGAAGTGTCCAGCGTAAGGGACATGAGGCTGTACGGTTAAATGTCCAGAGTGAGAGAAATGAGGGCGTACGTGGAAATTTCCAGAGTGAGGGAGATGAGGGTGTACAAGGGAAAAATCCAGAGTGAGGGAGATGTGGATGTATCGAAAAATATCCAGGATGGGGGAGATAAGGATGTATGGGGAAATGTCCAGAGTGAGGGAGATGAGGCTTTAGGGGGAAATATCCAGAGTGAGGGAGATGAGGATGTACGGGGAAATGTCCAGAGTGAGGGAGATGATGGTGTACGGGGATATGTCCAGACTGAGGGGGATGAGGCAGTGCGGGGACATGTCCAGAGTGAGGGAGATTAGGGTGTATGATGAAATGTGCCGAATGATGCAGATGACGATGTACAGGGAAATGACTAGAGTGAGGGAGATGAGGATGTAGGGGGAAAAGTCCAGAGTGAGGGAGATCAGGATGTACAGGAAATGACAAGAATGAGAGAGATGAGGGTGTCAGGTGAAATTTCCAGAGTGAGAGAGAAGAGGCTGCATGGCCTAATGTCCAGAGTGAGGGAGATGAGGCTGTATGGAGAAATATCCAGAGTGAGGGATATGAGGATTTACAGGGAAATGTGGCTAGGTTGAGTGATGAGGCTGTATGGCTAAATGTCCAAAGTGAGGTAGATGAGGCTGTATGGAGAAATGTCCAGAGTGAGGGATATGAGGATGTACGGGGAAATGTCGCTAGGTTGAGAGAAGAAAATGTACGGGGAAATGTCCAGAGTGAGGGATACGTTGGTGTACGGGGAAGTGTCTAGCTGGGGGGAGATGAGGTTGTATTGAGAAATGTCCAGAGTGAGAGATATGAGGCGATAGAAGGAAATGTCCAGAGTGAGGTCGATAAGCTTGTGAGGGGAAGTGTCCAGAGTTAGGGAGATGAGGCTTTACGGGGAAATGTCCAGAATGAGAGAGATGAGGCTGTGCGGAGATATGTCCAGAATGAGGGAGATTAGGGTGTATGGGGAAATGTGCCGAAAGATGCAGCTGAGGATGTACGGGGAAATGACCAGACTGAGGGTAATGAGGGTGTACGGGGATATGTCCAGAGTGAGGGAGATGAGGGTGAACGGGGAAATGTCCACAGTGAGGGAGATGAGGCTGTGTGGGGATATGTCCAGAGTGAGGGAGATGAGGGTGTATGATGAAATGTGCCGAATGATGCAGATGAGGATGTATGGGGAAATGACCAGAATGAGGGAGATGAGGATATATGGGGAAATGTCCAGAGTGAGGGAGGTGAGGCTGTAGGGGGAAATGTCCAGAGTGAGGGAGATGAGGGTGTAAGTGGAAATGTCCAGAGTGAGGGAGATGAGGGTGTACGGGTAAATGTCCAGAGTGAGAGAAATGAGGGTTGTACGTGGAAATTTCCAGAGTGAGGGTGATGAGGGTGTACAAGGGAGAAATCCAGAGTGAGGGAGATGAGGGTGTAAGCGGAAATGTCCAGAGTGAGGGAGATGAGGGTGTACTCGGATATTTCCAGAGTGAGAGAGATGAGGGTGTACAGGGGAAATGCCCAGTGTGAGGGAGATGAGGGTGTACAGGGGAAATGTCCAGTGTGAGGGAGATGAGGGTGTACAGGGGAAATGTCCAGTGTGAGGGAGATGAGGGTGTACAGGGGAAATGTCCAGTGTGAGGGAGATGAGGGTGTACAGGGGAAATGTCCAGTGTGAGGGAGATGAGGGTGTACAGGGGAAATGTCCAGTGTAAGGGAGATGAGGCTCTATGGTGAAATATCCAAAGTAAGTGGGATTAGGGTGTACTCGGAAATTTCCAGAGTGAGGGGGATGAGGTTCTATCGAGAAATGTCCAGAGTTAGAGATATGAGGCTGTAGAGGGAAATGTCAACAGTGAGGGAGATGAGGATGTATGGGGAAGTGTCCAGAGTGAGGGAGATGAGGCTGTGTGGGGTAATGTCCTGAGTGAGGGAGATGAGGCTCTATGCGATAATTTCCAGAGTAAGGGAGATGAAGGTGTACGGGGAAATTTCCAGAGTGAGGGAGATGAGGATGTACGGGAAATGACAAGAATGAGAGAGATGAGGGTGTAAGTGGAAATTTCCAGAGTGAGAGAGAAGAGGCTGTACGGTCAAATGTCCAGAGTGAGGGACATGAGGCTGTATGGAGAAATGTCCAGAGTGAGGGATATGAGGATGTACGGGGAAATGTCGCTAGGTTGAGAGATGAGGCTGTACGGCCAAATGTCCAGAGTGAGGGAGATGAGGCTGTATGGAGAAATGTTCAGAGTGAGGCATATGAGGATGTACGGGGAAATGTCGCTAGGTTGAGAGATGAGGATGTACAGGGAAATGTCCAGAGTGAGGGATGTGTTGGTGTATGGGGAAGTGTCTAGCTTGAGGGAGCTGAGGTTTTATCGAGAAATGTCCAGAGTGAGAGATATGAGGCTGTAGAGGGAAATGTCCAGAATGAGGTCGATGAGGATGTATGGGGAAGTGTCCAGAGTTAGGGAGATGAGGCTGTGCGGGGATATGTCCAGAGTGAGGGAGATGAGGGTGTATGGGGAAATGTGCTGAATGATGCAGATGAGGCTGTAGGGGGAAAGGTCCAGAGTGAGGGAGATGAGGGTGTAAGCAGAAATGTCCAGAGTGAAGGAGATGAGGATGTATGGGGAAATGTCCAGAGTAAGGGAGATGAGGCTTTAGGGGGAAATGTCCAGAGTGAGGGAGATGAGGGTGTACGGGGAAATGTCCAGAGTGAAGGAGATGAGGATGTATGGGGAAATGTCCAGAGTGAGGGAGATGAGACTGTACGGGTAAATGTCCAGAGTGAGAGAAATGAGGGTGTACGTGGAAATTTACAGAGTGAGGGAGATAAGGGTGTACAGGGGAAATGTCCAGTGTGACGGAGATGAGGCTGTAGAGGGAAGTGTCCAGAGGGAGGGAGATGAGTTGTACGGGGAAATATCCATAGTGAGGGAGATGAGGGTGAACGGGGAAATGTCCTGAGTGAGGGAGATGAGGGTGAACGGGGAAATGTCCTGAGTGAGGGAGATGAGGATGTATGGGGTAATGTCCAGAGTGAGGGAGATGAGGGTGTACAGGGAAATGTCCAGAGTGAGGGAGATGAGGGTGCACGGGGTAATGTCCAGAGTGAGGGAGATATGGGTGTAGTGGGAAATGTACAGAGTGAGGGAGATGAGGATGTATGGGGAAGTGACCAGAGTGAGGGAGATGAGGGTGAATGGGGAAATGTCCAGAGTGAAGGAGATGAGGATGTACGGAGTAATGTCCAGAGTGAGAGAGATGAGGCTGGACGGGTATATGTCCAGAGTGAGGGAGATGAGGTGTACGGGGAAATGTCCAGAGTTAGAGAGATGAGGGTGTACAGGGGAAATGTCAAGTGTGAGGGTGAAGAGTCTCCATGATGAAATCTCCAAAATGAGTGTAAGTAGGGTGTACGGGGAAATGTCCAGAGTGAGGGAGATGAGAATGTTCGGGGAAATGTCCGGAGTGAGAGAGATGATGCTGGGCTGAAAATTTTCTAGAATGAGGGAGATGAGGGTGTACGGGGAAATCTCCAGAGTGAGGGAGGTGAGGGTGTATTGGGAAAAATCCAGAGTGAGGGAGATGTGGCTGTCTGGAGAAGTGTCCAGAGTGATGTAGATGAGCTTGTGCAGGGAACTGTCCAGAGTGAGGGAGATGAGAGTGTACGTGGAAATGACCAGACTGAGGGTGATGTGGATGTATGGAAAAATATCCAGAGTGTGGAAGATGAGGCTGTACGTGGAAATGTCCAGAGAGAGGGAGATGAGGATGTACAGGGAAATGTCCAGAGTGAGAGAGATGAGGATGTATGGCGAAATTTCCAGAGTGAGGGAGATGAGGATATGTGGGGAAATGTCCAGAGTGAGGGAGATGAGGCTGTACAGGGTACTATCCGGAGTGAGGGAGATGTGGCTGTTGAGGGACATGTCCAGAGTGAGGGAAATGAGTGTGTAGGGGAAATGTCCAGAGTGAGGGAGATGAGGCTGCATCGAGAAATTTCCTGAGTGAGTGAAATGAAGCTAAATCAAGAAATGTCCAGACTGAGAGAGATGAGGGTGTACATGGAAATTTCCAGAGTGAGGGAGATGGGGAGGGTGTATGGGGAAATGTCCAGAGTGAGGGAGATTTGCCTCTGGAGGGAAATGTACAGAGTGAGGGAGATGAGGGTGCATGGAGGAATTTCCTGAGTGAGTGAAATGAAGCTGAATCGAGAAATGTCCAGAGTGAGATAAATGAGGGTGTAGGCAGAAATTTCCAGAGTGAGGGAGATGAGGAGAGTGTATGGGCAAATGTCCAGAGTGAGGGAAATGAGGCTGTACAGGGAAATGTCGAGTGTGAGGGAGATCAGGATGTACGGGTAAATGTCTCGAGTGAGGATGATGAGGATGTGTGGAGAAATTTCCAGAGTGCGGGGGACGAGGTTGTACGGCAAGAAATCCAGAGTGAGGGAGATTTGCATGCATGGAAAAATATCCAGAGTGAGGGAGTTGAGGCTGTACGGGGAACTGTCCAGAGTGAGGGAGTTGAGGCTGTATGGGGAAATGTCCAGAGTGAGGGAGTTGAGGCTGTACGGGGAAATGTCCAGAGTAAGGGAGATCAGGCTTTATGGAGAAATGTCCAGAGTGTGAGAGATGAGTGTGTACATGGTACTATCAGGAGTGAGGGAGATGTGGCTGTTGAGGGACATGTCCAGAGTGAGGGAGATGTGGCTCTGGAGGGAAATGTACAGAGTGAGGAAGATGAGGGTGTACGAGGAAATGTCCAGAGTGAGAGAGATGAGGCTGCTTGGGGAAATTTCCTGAGTGAATGAAATGAAGCTGATTCGAGAAATGTCCAGAGTGAGAGAAATGAGGGCGTACATGGAAATTTCCAGAGTGAGGGAGATGAGGAGAGTGTATGGGGAAATGTCCAGAGTGAGGGAGATGAGGCTGTACAGAGAAATGTCCACAGTGAGGGAGATGAGGCTGTACGGGGAAATGTGCTGAGTGTGGGGGCTGAGGAAATATCCAATATGAGCAGGATCAGCGATAGGCAGGGTGAGGTTCAGGATTGGGGTCACAGTCAGGGATGGTCAGAGTCAAGTTCAGGGTGAGGGACAGGGTCAGGGTCAGCGATGAGCAGGGTCAGGGTGAGGGACAGGGTCAGGGTCAGCGATCGGCAGGGCCAGGGTGAGGGACAGGGTCAGTGATGGGCAGGGTGAGGGACAGGGTCAGGGTCAGGGTGAGGGACAGGGTCAGGGTCAGCGATGGGCAGGGTCAGGGTGAGGGACAGGGTCAGGGACAGCGATGGGCAGGGTCAGGGTGGGGGACAGGGTCAGCGATGGGCAGGGCCAGGGTGAGGGACAGGGTCAGGGTCAGCATCAGCGATGGGCAGGGTCAGGGTGAGGGATAGGGTCAGGGTCAACGATGGGCAGGGTCAGGGTGAGGGACAGGGTCAGGGTCAGCGATCGGCAGTGGGAACAGATGTTAAAATTTGCTAATTCATCTGTAGCTCGGGCTAGAAGCCACCCGCGATTCGAGCCAGGGAATTTAAACGGTGAGATTGGGGTAAAAGGTGGGAAAAATTGAAATGGCAAAACACCCTCCCAAAGGAATAATCCATCAAGGAGCCAACTAGAATCAAGATTGTTTCGTTCACTGTTGTTACGGCCAAGTGAGGAGGAGTGAAATGTCTCCCCCATTCTCCCACTCCACGTTTGGCTGGTTTTTTGTGAATTTACTTTTCCAATGCTGCAGGAGCCCCGCTATTTATACTTTGAACCTGTAAATAATTAGAGAAATTTTGGGGGGGTTAAACATGGGACAAGATTAGTTTATTAAAACTACTTCCTCAACTACAAACAAACTCAGCAAATCGTGACCATCATTCATACATGAAATGCATTGGTCTAGGCTCACAGAGACATACAGACACACACAGAGACACACAGACAAACACGCTCGTACACACAGACACACATACGCACATACGCACAGACACACAGAGACACACACATGGGGACACCCACCCTCACACAAACGCAAACATACAGACACACCAACACCCTCACACACACACATACACACATGCACAGACACGCATACAGACACACATATGTGCGCTTGCACACACATGTTCCTTAGGAGGTTGAGTGCCTGCCTTACTTCTCACTTGGTGGAATGTGAAACTGTGAAACAATTTCATCATTGTCTATTTTTAAAAGCACATCTTGTAACAACTATTAGCTCTGTTCTTGGATAGTTTTGATCATAATTATTAGCTGTATTCCTAGATCTTTGTTGACGACACCATTATAGTTTTACTGCTGTCTTCCTGTCTGACGCATTGTTAATGCTGTGTGCTGGTTTTGTAATGAATATGTTCTGTGTTTTGCAGGACCGTTACAAAGAGTCTTTCCTGGAAAATGTTCCAGAGGATATGACCCAACAACAGGAATGCACCCACTTTGATGCCACTCTGGAGCCGTGTGTGGCTCTCCTATCCGCCTCACAAAATGGTGCGATGCCCATCAAGACACAACTCTGCCAACTCCTCTAGCCAATCACAATACTTCAAGACAGAGTTTTCTTTAGTTATTGATTGTCCCTCAACTTGCCCCTGCCCATATATTTGACAAAATTCTCTTTGATTTGTAGTATGTTGGAGCCTGAGGTAACCAGCTACAGTCAGGAAGACACTCCAGCGACATCTATTGTTCAAAACCTCATGCTCTCCCATTCCACACCAGGAAAGTGAAATAATTCACAATCTATAGGATATTCTAGAATATTGGTCAACCATCAACCTGAGGCTTGGTCTTCATCTCCTACTCTGACTGATTTCTTACTAAATCTGAAAAATGTTGCCTTTGTCACTTCCATCCACCTGTGCTTCCTCCTACAAGCTGTTACCTCATGACCACCAATTGCCTGATTTGAAAACAGAAAATGCTGGAAATACTCAGGCAGTATCTGTAGAGAGAGAAACCGAGTTAATGCTTCAGGTCGATGACCAGAACTGGGAAAAGTGGGGTAGGTAGAGGACAGGAGAGATTAAATAATGATAGAGTGTTTGGGAATAGCCAAAGGGGGTGCTAATGGGGCAAGTGATGAAACAAAAGATGTGTCCAGATGAGGTGTGAATGGCAGAATAATGCACAACTGCCATCCGAAGATGCACTACAGAAACTCACTAAGGATCCTTCGACAGCACCTTCCAAACCCATGACCACTACCATCTAGAAGGATGAGGGCAGCAGATAGTTGGGAACACCACCACCTGGAAGTTTCCCTCCAATTCACACACCATCCTGACTTGGAAATATATCTCCGTTCCTTCACTGTCACTGGGTCAAAATCCTGGAACTCCCTTCCTAACAGCACTGTGGGTGTACCTACACCACATGGACTGCAGTGGTAGTGGTCATGGGTTTGGAAGGTGCTGTCTAAGGAGTCTTGGTGAATTCCTGCAGTGCATCTTGTAGATGGTACACACTGCTGCTACTGTGAGTTGGTGGTGGAGGGAGTGAATGTTTGTGGATGTGGTGCCAATCAAGCTGCTTTGTCCTGGATGGTGTCGAGCTTCTTGAGTGTTGTGAGAGCTGCACTCCTCCAGGAAAATGGAGAGTATTCCATAACACTCCTAACTTGTGCCTTGTGTCCTCCTTTTCCAGAAACCTATTCTGGGATCTTCCAACCCTGCCTGTCGTAGGAACTTCAATCTTAGCAGTAGATTCAGAAAGTGTAATTGATTCATTCAAGTCACTGAGAAGCCTGATATCACAGTCAGAAATTCAGGGTGACATGTCCCCCCTCCCCCACACCGCGCACCTCCTTTTCCAGAAACATTGAGTTTTGGTTTCTAAGACAGCTAGGGATTGTCAAAGAAATACAGGATTTGAAACCACAGTCAGTGTAGACGTCAGCCTGCAAACTGCGGAGTTCACCACACATGTCAATAGAGAGTGGACAGGCTTTGGGGAGTCAGGAGGTGAGTTATTCGCTGAAGAATTCCTAGCCTCTGACCTGCTCTTGTAGCCACAGTATTTATATGGCTAGTCCAGTTCAATTTCTGGTCAGTGGTAACCCAGGATGGTGATAGTTGGGGATTCAGTGATGGTAGTGCCATTGAACATCAAGGGGCGATGGTTGGATCCTCTCTTGTGGGCGATGGTCATTGCCTGACACTTGTGTGGCACGAATGTTACTTGCCACTTGTCAGCCTGGATATTGTCCAGGTCTTGCTGCATTTGGACATGGACTGCTTCAGTATCTGAGGAGTCATGAATGGTGCTGAACATTGTGCAATCATCAGCGAACATCCCCACTTCTGACCTTATGATGGAAGGAAGGTCATTGATGAAGCAGCTGAAGATGGTTGGGCCGAGGACACTACCCTGAGGAACTTCTGCAGTGATGTCCTGGAGCTGAGATGACTGACCTCTAACAACCGCAACCATCTTCCTTTGTGCTAGGTATGACTCCAGCTAGTGGAGAATTTTCCCCCTGATTCCCATTGACTCCAGTTTTGCTAGGGCTCCTTGATGCCACATTCAGTCAAATGCGGCCTCGATGTCAAGGGCAGTCACTCTCATCTCACCTCAGGAATTCAGCTCTTTTGTCCATGTTTGAACCAAGGCTGTAATGAGTTCAGAAGCTGAGTAACCCTGGCAGAACCCAAACTGGGCGTCAGTGAGCAGGTTATTGCTGAGTAAGTGCAACTTAATAGCACTATTAATGACCCCTTCCACCATAGCACATGTTACCGTTTCTCCTGCCGACCTTTAATTCCAATTTATTCCACCCAGATCTATTCTTATCCCATTGAAGTTGGCTTTCTTCCAGTTAATTATTTTTACTCTCAATTGTTCCCTGCTTATGATGCAATGATCACTGTCTCCAACGTATTTCCTGTCTGACTCTTCATCCACTTGAGAGACCAAAAATCTGTCTATCTCGTCCTCAAATATATTCAATGATGGAGCATCCACAACCTGGGATAGAGAACTCCAAACATTCACAGCCCTTTGACCAAAGAAATTTCTCCTCATCTCAGTCCTAAATGATCGGCCCCTTTTCCTGAGATTGTGCCCCCGTGATTTAGATTCTCTGACCAGCAGAAACAATGTATCAGTATCCACTGTATCAAACCCCTTCGGAATCTTGTAGGTTTCAATGAGATTGCCTCTCATTCTTCTAAACTCCAAGAATGTAGGCTCAATTTACTCAGCCTCTCAACATAGGACATCCCCCTCATCCCAGGGACCAATCTAGTGTACCATCTTCAATGCAGGTCCATCCTTTCTGAGGTATGGAGACAATACTGCGCACAGTATTACAGATGTGGTCTCACCAAAACCCTGTACAGCTGTAACAAGACTTCTCTATTCCTGTATTCCAATCCCCTTGCACTAACGGCCAACAGGCCATTTGCCTTCCTAATCACTTGCTGCACCTATATGCTAACTTTCTGTGTTCCTTGTACAAGCCACCCAAGTCTCTTTGAACATCAACACTTACAAATTTCTCACCTTTTAAAAAATATTCTGCTTTTTCATTTTTATCACAGAACTTCACACTTGCCCACATTATACTCCATCTGCCATCTTGTTGCCCACTCACTTAACATGGCTATATCTCTTGCAGCCTCTCTGTGTCCTCCCCACAGCTTACCTTCCCACCTAGCTTGGTGTCATCAGCAAACTTAGATACATTGCTGTCTGTCTTTTCATCTAAGTCATTAATATAGCTTGTAAATAGCTGAGGCCCCGGCACTGATCGTTGCAGCACTCTACTATTAACTGCCTGCCAACTTGAAATAGCCCCATTTATGCCCACTCTCTGCTTTCTATCCGTTAACCAATCCTCTATCTGTACTAATGAGTCCTTATTCTGTCCATTAACCTTTAGTGTGGCACCTTAATGAATGCCTTTTGGAAATCCAGGTATATTACATCTACTGGGTCACCTTTATCTATCCTACTGTTACATTCTCAAAAAACTCCAATAAATGTGTCAAACAGGATTTCCCTTTAGTAAAACCAGATTGACTAGTTCTAATCATACTATGCTTTTCTAACTGCATTGTTAAGACTTCTTTAATAATGGATTCCAGCAATTTCCCAATAACTCATGTTAGGCTAACTGGCCTGCAGTTCCATTTTCTCTCTCCCTCCTTTCTTGAAAAGCAGAGTATAATTTTCCAACATCCAATCTAATGGGATTGTTCCTGAATCTAAGGAATTTTGGAAAATCACAGGCAGCCCGTCCACTATCTGGGCAGCTATCTCTTTTAGAACCCTAGGGTGTAGGCCATCAAGTCCTTGGATTTTGTCAGCTTTTAGTCCCTTAAGTTTCTCAAATACTTGATCCCTGCTGATATTAATTTCCTGAATTTCCTGACTGGATAAATACAGATACAAGTTCCATACCAGAAATAGACGGTAACCTAGGGGATAAAAACAATGGTTCTGTCATTTCCTTGTTTCCCATCATAATTGCTCCTGTCTCTGCTTCTAAGGAGCCAAAGTTTACTTGAGCTACTCTCTTCCTTCTTATGAAAGCTCTTACAATCTGTTTTATATTTCTGGCTAGTTTACTCTCATATTGTATCTTTTCCTTCTTATCAACATTTTGGTGGCCCTCTGCTGGTTTGTAAAATACTCCCAATCTTCAGACTCATTACTGTTCTTTGCAACATTGTACGCCTCTTCTTTTAATCTAATATAATCGTTAACCTCCTGAGTGAGCCACAGATGTGTCTTTCTTGCCAAGCTTTTGTTTTTCAATGGAATGTATTTTGAACATTTAAATTTTTTCTTTAAATGTTTCCCACTGTTCATTTATCTCCATGCCTTTTAATCTACTTACCCAATTAACCGTAGCCAGTTTACCCCTCATACCTATGTAGTTGGTTTTGTTTAAGTTTTAAACTCTTGCTTGCGATTGGAATATGTCAATTTCAAACTTGACATAGAATTCAATGGTATTATGATTGGTTCCAAAATATATTGCTCCAAGAAACTGTCATGAAACATTCTATAAACTCATCTTCTAGGCCACTCTTGCCAATTTGATTGTCTCAGTCTATATTAAGATTAAAGTCCCCCATAATTATTGCATTTCCTTTGTTTCAATCTCCAATAACTTCTTGTTTAATCGTCTGCTCAATGGTACAACAACTGTTAGGGGGTCTATAAACCACTCCCACCAGTGTTCTTCAACATTTGCTATTTCTAATTTCCACCCACATTGATTCTACTTGATGATCTTCAGAGGACAGATCCTTTCTCAGTCCTTTCTAATCCAGCAACCCCCTTCCCCCCACCATCCCCACCCTCAAGGTCCAGTCCCTGGCATGAGCCGCCTGGCCTTACCTGCATCATGGGTAACCAGCGCTTTGTTCTGTGGAGCTTGGTGTAGTTTCAGAAATGGCCTCTGCTCCCAGTGACACTGCTGGAACTACAGAGATAACAGTCAGTCAAGCTGGCTGGCAGCTCTCTGAAGCGGGACTTCTTCCACAAAGCTTTAAATGGCTGCACTGAAGCCTACATCAGTTGGGAATTGTTCCCCAGTGTAGAGGTGGGAAACCCTCCATCGGAAAAATCTGCCTCTTGTTCAGGTTAACTCAAGTTCTAAAGAAAGATTCTTGACCTGATACATTAACTTGATTTCTCTCTCCACAGACGCTGCCTGACCTGTTGAGTATTTCCAGCATTTTCTGCTTTTATTTCAGATTTCCAGCAGCTACAGTATTTTGCTTTTGTATTATTGATCCTATAATCTGTTAGCTCCACCATCCAATTAATGTGCATTGATCATTTCCTGTTTTAACTGCCAACTGATTTGATCAACTCCAAGCCCCATGGAAAAATTGATATTTCATTCTTGTTGAACACTGAGGAGCTGATAGGAGGGCTAACTGTTGGTGTAAAACAGTAAGACTTGGCCAGTTGCCATTTTCTTAGCATAACACTGAAGGTCAGTGAAGATCACAGCTCTCAGACCAGGAGTGACTTGGCCACCAAGTGAACAAAGCTGATTCTGTCTCAGGTGAAGAAGGATGGATACTCCCCATACAGGCCGAAGAGTTGTAACAAGACATAAGCAAGTGTGTGTCTCTCTCTCACTTTGAAACACACATATAGAGGACGAGCAGCATTTAGCCTGAGGCAAGGCTGTCTGTTTGGAAAAAGGATCGATCCCCATCCAAGGAGGACACATTAAATGGGGCTAAAGGGATATGGGAACAAGGCAGGCATATGGGTTTGTCAAAACCAATCATGACATGTGGATGTTGCCCAAGACCGGCATTGATGAACCATCTGTAGGGATTAGGATACTATTTGATGGAGGATGAACGCAAGCACAGACAGGATGGGCCTAATAACCTGTGCCTGCAATGTTGCTTCTAATTGTAGAAGATGGTACAGTGTGGGCACTGAGTGCTCCTGTAGCTGTGAGATTAGGAAAATGGAAGGAGAACTTGGAAAGAAACACGGGAATAGGATGAGGTCATTTAGCCTCATCAGGCAGATGCAGTCTGCTGCATTGGAACAGGATCAGGACAACCCCTTGAGCTCGAGCCGTTTCACCATTCACTTAGATCACGACTGATCTTTATTTTCCCATGTTACACATTAAATACCTGTACCTAACAAACATCTGTTTTGGGAATGATTTGTGTGAAGAAGTGTTCCTGACATCATCTCTGAACACCCTGGCTCAAATGTGAAGTTTTATCCCCTTGTCCTGGATTCCTTGACTGGGGGAATTATTCCTTTCTATCTAATCCTTTAATCACCTTAAACACCTAAATTAGGCCAGCCCTGAATCTATAGAATACAAACCCAATCTATATCCTCAAAATGTTGTGTTTTCAGCCCTGGTATAATTCTGGGGAACCTGGGCCATAACCTTTCCAATTGCAATACAACAGCGCTCAGTAATTTGGTCAATTATTCTGTGACTCTGTGATTCAGAGCAACAAGACTTCCTAAGGAATGCTGAAGTAATGAGAATGTCAGACCTTAAAGAGCAGAATGAGATTGAATTTCAATGGAACAAAATTCAGAAAATAGATTGAAGAACTGAAATGTCACAGAGACAGGGAAGAGAAAGAATGGGGATATAGAAAGGAAGATGTGCAGAAAAGGAGCAAAGTAGCGAGGAGAGTGTGGACCAAATGTAATTAGTTCCAAATCGAAGGGAAAAATATCTGTCATCAATAATATCTATGGGGTCACAATAAATAGCTAAACAACACATATAGAGACTGAGAAAAAGTAAAAGCCACAATAAACTGAAAAATAAGGTAAGGGAAGTGGAAACGAGTAAAACGGAGAATCAGCAACCTGAGATTCATTCAGCTTGAGGGTCTCTCAACAGTGGCTGTCAGTCACTGAGAATGTCAGTCACTGGGAGAGTCAGTCACTGAGAATGTCAGTCACTGGGAGAGTCAGTCACTGGGAATGTCAGTCACTGGTAGTGCCAGTCACTGGGAATGTCAGTCACTGGTAGTGCCAGTCACTGGGAGTGTCAGTCACTGGGAGTGTCAGTCACTGGGAGTGTCAGTCACTGGGAGTGTCAGTCACTGGGAGTGTCAATCACTGAGAGTGTCAATCACTGGGAATGTCAGTCATTGAGAGTGCTAGTCATTGTGAGTGTCAGTCGTTGGGAGTGTCAGTCACTGGGAATGTCAGCCATTGGGGGTGTCAGTCACTGAGAATGTCAGTCACTAGGAATGTCAGTCACTGGGAGCATCGGTCACTGGGAATGCAGTCATTGGGAAAGTCAGTCACCAGAATTGTCACTCACTGTGAATATCAGTCACTGGGAATGTCTATCACCAGGAATATCAGTCACCAGAAATGTCAGTCACTGGGAATATCAGTCAGTGGGAATGTCAGTAATCAGGAATGTCTGTCATCAGGAATATCTGTCATCGGGAATGTCAGTCACTGGGAATATCAACCATTGAGAATGTCAGTCACTGGGGATGTCAGTCATCAAGAATGTCAGTCACCGAAAGTGTCAGTCATTGGGAATATCAGCCAACAGGAATGTCAGTCACTGGGAATGTCTGTCACCAGGAATGTCAGTCACCAGAAATGTCAGTCACTGGGAATATCAGTCATTAGGAATGTCTATCATTGGGTATGTCTGTCACCAGAAATGCCAGTCATCAGGAATGTCTGTCACTGGGAATGTCAGCCCCTGTGAATGTCAATCATTGGGAATGGATAACATTGGGAATGTCAGTCACCGAGAATGTCATTCACTGCATATGCCAGTCACTCACAATGTCAATCATTGGGAAAGTCAGGAACTGGGAATATCAGTTATTGGGAATGTCAATCACTGCAGTCTGTCAGTCACTGGGATCTGTCAGTCACTGGGAGTGACAGCCACTGGGAATGTCAGTCACTGGGAGAGTCAGTCACTGAGAATGCCAGTCACTGAGAATGTCAGTCACTAGGAATGTCAGTCACTGGGAATAGATAACACTGGGAATGTCAGTCACCAAGAATGTCATTCTCTGGGAATGTCAGTCACCGGGAATGTCAGTCTCTGGAAATGTCAATCACTCAGAATGTCATTCATAGGGGAAGTCAGGCACTGGGAATGTCAGTCATTTAATTTCAATCACTGGGAGAGTCAGTCACTGAAATTCAGCCACTGAGAATGTCAGTTATTGGGTATGTCAGTCACTGGGATCTGTCAATCATTGCGAGTGACAGTCACTGGGAATGTCAGTCACTGGGAGAGTCAGTCACTGGGAGAATCGGTCAGCGGGATATGTCGCGCTGGGATATATCAGTCACTGAGAATGTCAGTCAATGAGAATGTCAGTCACTGAGGATGGATAACACTGTGAATGTCAGTCACCAGGAATGTCATTCTCTGAGAATGTCAGTTACCGGGAATGTCAGTCACTGGAAATGTCAGTCTCGGGAAATGTCAGCCACTCAGAATGTCTGTCATTGGGAAAGTCAGGCACTGAGAATGTCAGTCACTCAGTATGTGTGTCATTGGGAAAGTCAGGCACTGGGAATGTCAGTCACTCAGTCAGTAACTGGGAGAGTCAGTTACTGAGAGAGTCAGCCGCTGAGAATGTCAGTTACTGGGAATGCCAGTCACTGGTATCTGTCAGTCACTGGTATCTGTCAGTCATTGGGATCTGTCAGTCACTGGTATCTGTCAGTCACTGGGATCTTCCAGTCACTGGGATCTGTCAATGACTGGGATGTTTGCTTCTTCAGCTCGAGACTGCTCCTGTGTTCCTGCACAGTTTGCTTCTTTTCTTTTTATTTAGCTGGGAAAAGAAAATAGTGGGAAAAGGTCAGGTGGCCTAGCAGAGAATGCCATTCCACAGAACATGCCAGAACATTGAACAAGGTGGGCATGAGAGAAGCCGAAAATTTGGTGACTCCTTGCTGTGGGCCTTTGGAGCAGTGGTGTTCAGCTTGGCACAGCAGAATATCTGAGAGTGTGTGTGTGGAAGATGCAGCTTGAATATGCGTGGAGATCCAGGGGCAGAGAATCTTGCAAGGAGAGGTTGTAACCCTGGAGGTGGATGCTTGTTGAAGACATCCAAGAGAAAGTGCCATTTGGAAGAGAATTCCAAAGCGAGATGGTTGAGCATGGAGATTGGAAACCCTTGTGAGAACGACAGGGTTTCAGTGAGACCAGTTGCCTCACAGTGGAACAAGTGTCTTGGGGGTTGGAGGGGCAGTGAGGGGTGATTGAAGAGAAATCCATGGCATCTGCTTTGGGTTACCTATTGGTTTACTTGTACTGCATACTTAGCGTGAATATTAGAGTTTAAGATAGATATTGTAAATTGTGTTATCTTTATACATCTTTATTGATCTGTAAATGGTATAGTTGGGGTGGAGTAGTGTAAATTGACTCATTTACTGGTGTTTGTATTGAAACCTCTTCAATCTTTCTGTCTCGTGGAATATAGATTTTCTTCTTGTTTAATAAATGTTTATTCTTTTGTTAAAAGAACCTGTGGCTCTGTTCAGTAGCTGCCCTCCATGTTTCCAAACAAAAAGTTAAAGTTAGGATCTATCAAGCCAGGTTCCACCCTGGGATATGGCTTGTCCAGAGCTGGGATTGTAACACCTGGTCAAAGCAGTTTGTGTTCCCCAGTAGGGTTAGTGCCGAAACCTGACGGGTCAACCAGATTCTGCACAGACCACAGGAAGGTTAATGCGGTAACAAAAACGGATTCCTACCCAATCCCTCATCTAGGCGATTGTATTGACAGGGTTGGCAATGCCCCGTTCTTTACTAAGATAGATTTCTTGAAAGGAAACTGGCAAGTACCTTTAACTTGATGAGCTAAGGAGATTTTGGCTTTCAGCACACCGAATGGGCTACACCAATGCCAAGTAATGCCATTCGCGCTAAAATATGCTCAAAGGAAATTGAACATTTAAAACTTAGACATTGGACTGAAATGACCTCTGTTGATATCCTTTAAAAAGTACCTGGATGAGCACTTGGTATGTCATAACATTCAAGGCTATGGACCAAATGCTGGTAAATGGGTTTAGGTAGGTAGGTCAGGTGTTTCTCACCTGAGTCAGGTGCAGACTCGATGGGCCGAAGGGCCTCTTCCGCACTGTGAGATTCTGTGATAAAGGATTTGTATATATATTATGTTAATGCATGCACCAGGTAATGTAGTACTTTGTGTATATAGATAAGTATAGTAAGCAATGTGAGATGGGTTGCGAAAATTATGACAGGTCATTTTACCATAATGATGGAGGTGTCATGAAACTATCATATTTTTCAGAATATTATTATAGGCTTATGAATGTGAGTGTGGATGGTCCTGTCTGTGTGACTGATTTAATTAGACTAGAGACACCTAGACTACAAGATTGAAATTATCAAAAGGGTTAGGTGTAAAGCAGACTTTTAAAATGGAGGTGGGTAAGCGAGGATCAGGGTTCCACAGATAGGGGGTGAAAGAAAGTTGCATCTTTAGATAAGTGAAGGGATTGTTTTGTTTACAACTAACAAGATGAATGAGGCAAAGCAATACGTTTACTTTTCTCAAAAGGAAATGGCCATATTGACAACATGGAATATTTTTCTATTATGGGAAAAGTAAAATTCCAAAGACATGGAGAACAATGGGATTTTACACATTAAAGCAAGAGAAACATATATAAAGAAGGATGAAAGGCTATGTAGAGATGTGGCTGTGGAAAATCTGGAAAGGTATACAGTGTGAAGCAGAATGGGAAAAGCCTTGAGCCACTCTGAAGAAGTGCTGCTCCCAGTAACTACCATTGCATTAAAAGCCTTTGGGATTCCACTGTCGAGTGGGTGCTGTGGTAACCCTGCTGGATTGCTTATTTAAATTTAAAATCCACTTTGGACTGTAGCCTTAAAGGGAGTGTGTCATTGGGAGTCAGGTTAATTAGGAATTTTATGATTTGTTATAATATTAAGTAATTATAATATTATGTATGTGTTTGAATTCTTTTCTTTTGTTAATAAATGTTTTAATTTAATTTTTAAAATCTCTGAAGTTGATAATGGACTCATTACTTCTGAATTCAGTGCTCAAATCTTCTTGTAATAAATACAAATTGCAAAACCGTTCTGATGGTGTGGCCAAGTTTTCCTTGTGGATTTGGTCCACCAGGCACACGTCATCTGCCACGTCCCAACACCAGACAATTTTTGAGAATCTGAAGGCAATTCTAACTATTGAATTGGCATTAGGCACCCCTAATTTTGCGAAACCCTTTAAGCTGGCAATCGATGCTAGTGACTTGGGGGTGGGTGCAATCTTATTGCTAGAAGATGAGTCGGCCATAGAGTGGGGTACTTTTCTAAAACATTAAATCAGCATCAAAAGAGATATTCTACAATAGAAAAGAAAACCCTGGGATTGTTCCTGGCTCTTAAACAGTTTGAGGTATATATCGGTCATGGATGTAATCATACATTAGTATGCACTGAACATAATCCTTGGCCTTTGCGGAAAAATTTTAAACTCAGAATGACAGACTGTTCTACCGGAGCTTGCTAATATAACATTATAACTTAAAGATTGTTCATATTGCTGGAATGGGTAATATAAATGCTAATGCATTATTTAGAATGTAGTTTTTGTAAAATTATCTGGAAAGCAAGAGAGTCAGAGAAAACTGTATGGACTCTGAGAAGGAATAAATGGCTGTGTGAGTGCATGTTTGATATGTTGTGTATATCTTTCTCTGTACACTTTGTAATGAAGTGCATTTGGAAATGGTGTTTCATTTCTTAAAGCTGGAGTTAAGACCCATATGTTAAAATATGGAAGGAAACTGCATCATCTGGTCACTGGGAGCTGACCTGGATCTTTTAAAAAGGGTCATAAGTTCACCTTTGGACTGGCAGCAAGTGTGTCTTTTGGAAGAAATCACCTGAGCAGCATGGTACTGGAATGGGAAGAGCTGTTTGTTTGTTTGTACTGCAATTACTTGAATTGATGTGGAAAAAAGTGGTTTAAAGGCAAAGGCTGGCGGCTCACTGGAAATCACCTGCCAGGAGGAGGCTGTGGTATTGTCACTGGACTAGTAATCCAGAGACCCAGGGTAATGCTCTGGGGACCCGGGTTCGAGATCCCAAGGCAGATGGTGAAATTTGAATTCAATAAAAACCTGGAAGTAAAAGCTTAATGATGACCATGAATCGATTGTCAAAAAAACCCATCTGGTTCACTAATGTCCTTTAGGGAAGGAAATCTGCCATCCTTACCTGGTCTGGCCTACATGTGAATCCAGACCCACACAGCAATGTGGTTGACTCTTATGTGTCCTCTAAAATGGCCTAGCAAGCCCAGGGCAATTAGGGATGGGAAATAAAAGCTGGTGATGCCCCCATCCCATGAATGAATTTTTAAAAATCCTCATGTTTTGAACTCAGTAACTCAGTTTTCGGGAATAAGCTGAGAAGGGGCTGCCCTAACTCGCTGTTTCCATGCCTTGCCTGAAGTTCCATATGTAGTTATCAACCTGCAGCCGGGGAATCCTCATTTGGGTATCACTTGTCTGCATTTGGAAACCTGCAAAGCTGCGATAAGAAGAACTGATCCAGCTCTATATTCTCCTCCATGCCGAAGCTCTGTTGGTGAGAATGTCCAGACATCTACTGGCACCAGTACACACGCTCCAGATTGACAGCGTCAAAACTCTGCAGACTTTGCTCTTTATTTTATAAAGCCTATCCTCCAAAACCCATCCCTGCAGAGACCCTATCTGATTGTCTTTTGTTTGTTTGTGAAAGTGTGTGTTGCGGTATTTTTATAAGATAGATAGTTATACTTCCAAAGTACAACTTGTTTTAAAAATATTAAGTTTTGTTTTATAATAAATCAATCATTCTGAGTTATTGAAAGAAGCCTAGTTAAAGTCTCTTTTATTCTCAGCCTACCAGTAATGAAGATAAATAATTGGCCATTTTGCTGACTGAATTAATTTTTAAACTAATAGTGTCACCTGCGGAGGAGTGGGGCTAGATAAATTGCACACTCCACCCATCCCAGTCGTAACACAGTGGAGGGAGGGAAAGGACAGAAGGAACAGAAGGAAAGCTCTGTGAATGAGTGGAGGACAAGAGAGATTAAATAACAAAAGATTTAATGGTGCAAAAGCCAAAGGGAGTGGTAATGGGTATGGTAAAGAAACAAAAGATGTGTGTGGATGAGGCAGGAATGGTAACATGGCAACCACCTGAACTTAACATGAAGGAAGAAATGAGACAAGACCAACCCAGTAAAAAAAACATGGAGGCAGAGGTTATGATGTAAAATTATTGAACTCGATGTTGAGCCCAGAAGGCTGGAAAGTGCTGAGCTGGGTGGTTAACAGTGAGGTTGAGTGCCTTGGGCTACAGGAAGATATAGATGGGATGGTCAAATGGGCAGATAAGTGGCAGATGAAATTTAACCCTGAAAAGTGTGAGCTGATACACTTTGGAAGGAGTAATTTGACAAGGAAATATTCAATGAATGGCATGATACTAGGAAGTTCTGAGGAACAAAGGGACCTTGGCGTGTGTGTCCATAGATCTCTAAAGGCAGAGGGACATGTTAGTGGGGTGGTGAAAAAGGCATATGGGACACTTGCCTTTATCAATCAAGGCATAGATTACAGAAGTAGGGAGGTTATGTTGGAGTTGTATAGAACCTTGGTGAGGCCACAGCTGGAGTACTGTGTGCAGTTCTGGTCGCCTCATTCTAGGAAGGATGTGATTGCACTGGAGGGGGTGCAGAGGAAATTCACCAGGTTGTTGCCTGGGATGAAACATTTAAGTTGTGAAGAGAGGTTGGATATACTTGGGTTGTTTTCATTGGAGCAGAGAAGACTGAGGGGTGACCTGATCAAGGTGTACAAGATTATGAGGGGCATGGACAGCGTGGATAGGGAGCAGCTGTTCCCCTTAGTTGGAGGGTCAGTCACAAGGGGGCATAAGTGAGGGGCAGGAGGTTTAGGGGGAATATGAGGAAAAACTTTTTTACCCAGAGGGTGGTGACGGTCAGGAATGCACTGCCTGGGAGGGTGGTGGAGGTGGGTTGCCTCACCTCCTTTAAAAAGTACCTGGATGAGCACTTGGCCCATAGCCTTGAATGTTATGACGTGCCAAGTGCTGGTAAATGGGATTAGGTAGGTAGGTCAGGTGTTTCTCACATGTTGGTGCAGAATCAATAGGCCGAAGGGCCTCTTCTGCACTGTGTTTCTGTGATTCTGTGAAAAGATGAAGGTGCAGAAAAGATCCATGAGAATCGTTCTAAGGAAGGGTAACTTCAGTTATGTAGCTAGATTATAGAAGCTCAGACTGTTTTCCTTGGAGAAGGGGAGGTTGAGGGGAAATTTGATAGGGATATTCAAAATCATAAAGGGTCTGGACAAAATAGATAGGGCGAAACTGATCCCATTGATGGAAGGATTGAGAACCAGAGAGTCAGATTTAAGATAATTGGCAAAAGAAACGATGGTGACAAAAGGAAAGACTTTTTCAGGCTGCGAGTGGTTAGGATCTGGAAAGCACTGCCTGAGAGTGTGGTGGAGGCAGGTTCCATGGAAACATTCAAGTGGAAATTGGGTTATTATTTGTAAAGGAAGATGGGCAGGACTATGGGGTGAAGGTGGGGGTATAGCACTCGGTGAATTGCTTCTTCAGAGAGCACAGCAAGATGGGCCAAATGGCCTCATTTTGCACTGCAATCATATCAAAATTCTATGCGATGCTCTTCCTCAAGATTCATTGAGATTACATTGAGATTCATTGGAACACTGCAGCAGAGCAAGGGCAGAAAGGTCAGAGTGAGAGCAAAGTGGAAATTAAAATGATAAGGGAGAAGGGACAGGAAGCTTGGGGTCATGCTTACAGACTGAGCAGAGGTGTTCCACATAGCAGTAACCCAGTCAATGTTTGATCTTCACAAAATAGAGACCACGTTGTGAGGTGCAAAAACAATATACTAAATTGAAAGAAGTACAAGATGCTAGCTAGAAATATAAAGATGGAGAGTAAGAGTTTCTATAGATAGTTAAAATGAGGAGAGTTAACAAAGTGAGTGTTGGTCCTAAAGAGAGTGAGTCTGGGGAATTAATAATGGAAAGTAAGGAGATGGCAGATGAATTAAATAAGTATTTTGCATCTGTCTTCAATATAGAGGACACAAGTAACACCCTGAAATAGCTGTAAATCAGGAAATGGAAATGAAGAACTCAGGAAAACTACAATCACCAGGGAAGTGATACTGAGCAAATTGTTGGAGCTGTGGGCTGACAAATCCCTGGGTCCTGATTGACTTCATCCTAGGGTCTTAAAAGGAGTGACGAGTGAGATAGTTGATGCACTGATTTTAATTTTCCAAAATTCATTACTTTCAGGGTCGGTTCCATTAGATTGGAAAATAGTAAATGTAACTCCATTATTCAAGATCGAGGGAGATAGAAAGTGGGAAACAACAGGCCAGTTAGCTTAATATCCGTCACAGGGAAAATATTAAAAGCTATTATTAAAGACGTTATAGCAGGGCACTTAGAAAAATTCACTGGAGTTCAATTGAATTTATCGGAGTTCTTTAAAGGAATCACATGTGATGTGGACAAAGGGGAACTGGTGGATGTACGGTATTTAGATTTCCAGAAGACATTTGATAAAGTGCCACGTCAAAGGGTATTGTAGAAAATAAAAGCTCATGGTATGGGGGGTAAAATATTGGCATGGATAGAAGGCAGATGTTCTGTTGGCTAACAGAAACAGAGTAGACATAAATGGGTCTTTTTCTGGTTGGCAGGATGTGACGAATGGTGTGCCATAGGATCAGTGCTGGGTCCTCAACTTTTTACAATTTATATAAATGACTTGGATGAAGGGACTGAAGGTATGTTTGGTAAATTTACTGATGACACAAAGATAGGTAAGGAAACTAAGTTGTGAAGAGGACATAAGGAGGCCACAAAGGGACATAGATAGGTTAAGTGAGTGGGCAAAGATCTGGCAAATGGAATATAATGTGCACAAATGTGAAATCGTCCATTTTGGCAGGAGGAATAAAAAAGAAGCTTGTTATCTAAATCGTGAGAGATTACAGAGCTCTGAGATTCAGAGGGATCTGGGTGTCCTGTTGCATGAATCATAAAAGGTTAGTATATAGGGACAGCTGGTAATTAGGAAAACTAATAGAATATTCTTGTTTATTTTGACGGGCATTGAATACAAAAGTAGGGCCATTATGCTTCAGTTATACAGGACATTGGTGAGACCAAGGGTGGAATTTTCTGAACCCACTGGTGATGATAGGCGTGATAGGTGGCGTGTGCAGAAAATATGGCGGGACCTGCTTCACTATGGCATGAAGGCAGGTTGCAATCATCCACTCAGGCCGCGTTTCCCCCCATCGGTTGGTGGGGAGCTAATTGTAATACATTAGCATATAATTAAAAGGCCATCCCGCCAGGCGCTTGGTAGCCCCCGTATCATCCGTCCACATGGGCGGGAAAGCACGTCGACATGTTTCACAACAGCTCACAGGCAACGTGCACTTGGCAGATTCACCTTTGGGGAACTGAGGTGAGTGAACAGCAGCATTCACCACAGCTCGACTGCTGTTTACAGGCCTCAAGGACCCCGGGGGGTGGGGGCAACTGATTCCTGGCCCGGCAGGCGACTGCTGAGGGGTCGGGGGTGTCTGGAGGCAAGTGGCATTCTAGAATGAGAGGCCATAGTTTTAGGCTAAGGAGTGGTAGATTTAAATCAGAGTCGAGGAGGAATTATTATTTTTCTCAAATGTGGTGAATCTGTGGAATTCACTACCTCAGAGTGCAATGGATGCCAGGACACTGAATAAATTTAAGGAGGAGATTGACAGATTTTTAATTAGTAATGGGTTGGAAGGTTATGGGGAGAGGGCGGGAAATTGGAGCTGAGGCCAAAATGAGATCAGCCATGATCGTAATGAATAGCGGGGCAGGCTCGAGGGGCTGAATTGCCTACTCCTGCTCCTAGTTCTTATGCTGTTAAGTGCTGGCCAGCCTCGGAGGCAACTGCTGAGGGGTGAGGGGTGTCTGGGGGCAAGTGCTGGCCTTTCACCACCGTTAGCGCTGACCTCACCGTCAGCACAGGACCGGTCCCAGTCATCGCCGGCCAGCTGGATGGCTCTGTTTTCAAATTCTGTCAGAACTTTGACTTCCAGCATTCCTCTGCTCGTCTGTGACCTTACCCTCCAGTTGTGAGCCAGTTTGTCCTGCATGGATAGAGATAGGGAAGAGTGTATCAGGATGCCTGCCAGGCCAGATGGTAAGTATACCTGCCTGTGTGAGTGGTGAGTGGTCCCATGACGGAATGAGGACAATGATGGTGAGTGTGAAAGATGGTGATGTCCCTTGAACTGGCAGTGAGTGAGGGCCCTGTGGGTGTGTGATGGGTTTGTGAGTGTGTGAGTTGGGGGTGATGAAAAAAGTGACTTACCCTGGCGGAATGGAGGAGATCATTCATCCTCTTGTGGCACTGGGTGACTGTCCTCCTCTGCAGGGCGTTGGCGCTGACCACTGCTGCCACTGCCTCCCAAGCTGGATTGGTGACATTGCTGCCCATCCTGCGGCCAGAGGAGTGGTACAGGACATCTCGGTGGATCTCCACAGCATCCAGCAGTTGCTCGGGGGACCCGTTGCTGAAGCGGGAGGTTGCAGTCTTTTTCCCTTTGCTGGCCATGGTGCTGATGAGTGCTTTGCTGGCGGCTGCCTTTTAAAGATGACGGTCGGCGTGATGCAACAGCGGGGTGATGGCGGGCGGGCGAATGAGAGCCCACCCGCCATGGAAACGGCGTGTTTTACGGGAGTGAATATATAATGAGGCAGGCTCGGGAAGATATGACGTGAAAACCTGCCATTTTCATCAGCGGGTAGGACGCCATTTTACCCGCCTGCTACCGCACTTAGTGCAATCCTGGGAAAATTCTGCCCTACATCTGGAGTACTGTGTACAGTATTGGTCTCCTTATTTAAAGAAAGATGTAAATGCATTAGGAGCAGTTCAGAGAAGGTTTACCAGTCTAATGCCAGGAATGGGTGGGTTGCCTTATGAGGAAAGGTTGGATAGGTTAGGTTTGTACCCACTGGAATTTAGAAGAATAAGAGGCGATTTGATTGAAAACATATAAGATCCTGAGGGGTCTTGACACGGTGGATGTGGAGAGGATGTTTCCTCTTGTGGGAGAATCTAGAACTAGGGGTCACTGTTTAAAAATAAGGGGTCGCTCATTTAAGACAGAGATGAGGAGAATTTTTTCCTCTCAGAGGGTGGTGAGTCTCTGGAATACTCTTCCTCAAAAGGCGGTGGAAGCAGAGTCTTTGAATATTTTTAAGGCAGAGCTAGATAGATTCTTGATGAACAAGGGGTTGAAAGGTTATCAGGTTATCAGATCAGCCATGATCTTATTGCTCAAGGGGCCGAGTAGCATACTCCTGCTCCGAATTCGAATGTATAAGTAAAGCAGAATCACAGAATTGTTACATTGCAGAAGGAGGCTATTCTTCCCATCGTGTCTACACTGGCTCTCCAAACGAGCAATTCATTTAGTTCCATTCTCCTGCCTTCTTCCCGTAACCCTGCACATTCTTTCTTTTCAGATAATTGTCTAATTCCCTTTCAAATGCTTCAATTCAAACTGTCTCCACCACACTATCAGGCAGTGCAGTCCAGACCCTAACCAGATACAACTTGAAAAATTTTTCTCATACTGCTTTTGCTTCTTTTGCCAAACACCTTAAATCTGTCACTCTGATTCTCGATCCTACACTATTGGGAACAGTTTCTCCCTAGCTACTCTGTCCAGGCCCCTCATGATTTTGAATACTTCCATCAAATCTCCTCTCAACATTCTCCTCTCCAAGGAAAACAGTCCTAACTTCCCTAATCTATCTTCATACCTGAAGTTCCTCATCCATGAAACCATTCTTATGAATCTTTTCTGGACACTATCTAATGCCTTCACATCCTTCCTAAAATGCAGCACGCAGAACTGGATGCCATACTCCAGCTGAGGCTGAACTAGTGATTTATACAAGTTCAACATAACCTTTTGTACTCTATGCCCCTATTAATAAAGCCTAGGATACTGTATGCTTTATTAACTGCTCTCTCCACTTGTCCTGCCACCTTTAATGACTTATACTCATATACATCCAGGTCCCTCTGATCCTGCACCCCCTTTAGAATTGTACCCTTTATTTTACCCTCTACCTCGCAGAAGCTGAGCGCCAACTCTCAGACACTTCCTCCTACCTCCCCCTGGACCATGATCCCACCACTGAACATCAAGCCATTGTTTCCAGGACTGTCACTGACCTCATCTTCTCTGGAGATCTTCCCTCCACAGCTTCCAACCTCATAGTCTCCCAACCTCGGACGGCCTGCTTCTACCTCCTCCCCAAAATCTACAAACAGGACTGTCGCGGTAGACCGATTGTCTCAGCCTGTTCCTGCCCCACGGAACTCATTTCTTCCTATCTTGACTCCGTTCTCTCTCACCTTGTCCAGTCTCTTCCCATGTATATCCATGATTCCTCTGATGCCCTTTGTCATATCAACAATTTCCAGTTCCCTGGCCCCAACTGCCTCCTCTTCACCATGGACGTCCAATCCCTCTACACCTCCATCCCCCACTGGGATGGTCTGACGGCTCTCCGCTTCTTCCTTGAACAGAGGCCCGAACAATCCCCATCCACCACCACTCTCCTCCGGCTGGCTGAACTTGTTCTCTCACTGAACAATTTCTCCTTAAACTTGTCTCACTTCCTCCAAATAAAAGGTGTGGCTATGGGTACCCAGATGGGCCCCAGTTATGCCTGTCTCTTTATGGGGTATGTGGAACATTTCTTGTTCTAGTCCTACTCAGGCCCCCTCCCACAACTCTTTCTCCGGTACATTGATGACTGTTTTAGTGCTGCTTCATGCTCTCGTCTGGGCCTGGAAAAATTAATCAATTCTGCTTCCAATTTCCACCCCTCCATCACCTTCATATGGTCCATCTCCGACACTTCCCTTCCCTTCCCTTCCTTGACCTCTTTGTCTCAATTTCTGGTGATAGACTGTCCACCAATATTCATTACAAGCCGACCGACTCCCACAGCTACCTCGACTATAGCTCCTCACACCCTGCTTCCTGTAAGGACTCTATCCCATTCTCTCAGTTCCTTCACCTCCATTGCATCTGTTCTGATGATACCACTTTCCAAAACAGTGCTACTGATATGTCTTCCTTCTTCCTTAACCGGGGTTTCCTCCACACTGTGGTTGACAGGGCCCTCAACTGTATCTGACCCATCTCTCATGCCTCTGCCCTCACACCTTCGTCTCCCTCCCACAACCATGATAGGGTCCCCTAGTCCTCACTTTTCACCCCACCAGCCTCCGTGTTCAAAGGATCATCCTCCGCCATTTCCGCCAACTCCAGCATGATGGCACCAAACACATCTTCCCTTCACACCTCCCATCAGCATTCCATAGGTACCATTCCCTCCGGGACATCCTGGTCCACTCCTCCATCACCCCCAACACCTCAACCCCCTCCCTCGGCACCTTCCCATGCAATTGCAGTAAGTGCAACACCTGTCCCTTTACTTCCCCCCCTCCTCACTGTCCGAGGGCCCAAACACGCCTTTCAAGTGAAGCAGCACTTCACTTGCACTTCCCTCAATTTAGTCTACTGTATTCGCTGCTCCCAATGCGCTCTCCTCTACATTGCAGAGACCAAACGCAGACTGGGTGACCGCTTTGCGGAACACCTTCGGTCTGTCCGGAAGCATGACCCAGGCCACCCTGCTCTCATGCCCGCATGTCCGTCCTTGGCCTGCTGCAATGTTCCAGTGAAGCTCAACACAAACTGGAGGAACAGCACCTCATCTTCCGATTAGGCACTTTACTGCCTTCTGGACTTAATATTGAGTTCTGCAACTTCAGATCATGAACTCTCTCCTCCATCCTCACCCCCTTTTTTGATCCCCGTTTTTCAAATATTTATTTTTTAATTTTTATGTATATATATTTTTCCCACCTATTTCTATTATTATTTTAAAAAATGTATTCCCATTCATTGTTTTATCCCCACCTTTTAGCCTATCTTGATCTTTTCTGCCCCACACCATCCCCTCCCCCCCCACCCCACTCCCACTAGGGCCATCTGTCACTTGCTCATCCTGCTTTCTACCCTTAATGTCACCATTAGCACCTCCTTTAGCCAGAATCACCACTATTTATGACATCTTTTGCAATCTCTCCTTTGCCTCCACCTATCATTGGCCTTCTATCCAGCTTCACCTGTTCCACCCCACCTTAAACAATATATATTTCACCAAATTTTTACTTCTCTTTAGTTCTGAAGAATAGTCATACAGACTCGAAACGTTAACTTTGTCTTTCTCCCCACAGATGCTGTCAGACCCGCTGAGATTTTACAGCATTTTTGTGTTTGTTAAATACAGACAACTTGTCCAATACCTGCTCCTTATCAATTTTAAACCCTTCAAGTGTCCAGATTACCTCCTTTTTCACCATGACCTGGGTAGCAAATTCTTCCTTGGTAAAGACAAATGCAAAGTATTCATTTAATACCTCAGCTATGTCCCCTTCCACCATGCATAAATCCCCTTTTTGGTCTCTAATCGGTCCCACAGGACTTTTTGCCATCCTTTTATTATTTCTGTGCCTATAGAAGACTTTGGAATTCCTTTTTATGTTAGCTGCCAATCTCTTTTCATTCTCTCCCTTTGCTTCTCTTATTTGCTTTTTCACTTCAGCTCTGAACCTTTTATATTCAGCCTGGTTCTCAGCTGAATTATCCACCTGGCATCACATTCTGGAGAAATCCCTTGATGATTTTCCAATGATACCATAGGATTGTTTACGTCCACCAGAGAGTGCAGAAAGGGCCTCAATTTAACATCGCTTCTGACAGTGCACTCAGCACTGCATTGGACTGCCAGCCAGAAATATGGGCTCAGGTCTCTTAGGTGAGAGTTGAATGCACAACTTTCTTACTCAGAGGCAAGAGTTAGCAACAAGGCTCAGGTGACACAATAGAGTGTTACCACCAAGCTGAGCTACAGAGCACATTAGTCTCTTTGACAATCATAACTGTAAACCACAACTTGATCCACAGATATTACCTCAGCACGTGAATGAAGGACAGGACAGGACACACTTAAAGTGATCAACTATCGCTTTATTGCAATCTCAGCACACTGAACAATAATCAAAATATCAAAAATCACATGATCCATTGAGAAAGTAACAACAATACACCCCAGTGCTGGAGTTCAATTGACAGTGATAAACAGAGAGATAGAAAATAATTAAAGGTCAGGTCTGGGGGGCGGGGGAGTCAGTGACAGGAGGCTCTGGCTAGACCTTCTCTTTGATAGAGTCACTTAAAAATATTATATTATCTGTAAAAGAAAAAACAACAACAAATCAGTGAAACAGGAAAATTTGGTGAATAGTAAAATGCCAAAATACTGTTTGAATTTTAGGCCTTTTCTAAACTGATTATTTCCTATCTTAGATCAGTCTCAAGTGCAAGTCCTAACAGCCCAATCTTCAAGATGGCCGAGTCTTCCATGGGGATCTCCGGAATGATAAGCTGGATTTTACAGTGTTTACGTGTTTTCAGCAAGGGGGTCATGTAAAATTTGTCAGGTAGCTAGCCATTGCCTTTTCACCAACCCCCAACCCTGTTCCCATAATATTGGGGCTGGGTAACGTGCCCACGAGCCTGCCCATGTTTAGGCCTATTGAGATCCTTAAGTGACCAATTACACTAAGTGTAATATTGACCAAGGACACTATAAACATCCCAAAGATATCAGATAAGGAAGGAGCTAATGGGAGGAAAGATCTTGTAACAGTCTCTATCACGAGGAACAAAGTATTTGAGAAACTAATGGAACTAAAGGCAGTCAAGTCGCCAGGACCTGATGGCCTGTATCCAAGGGTTTTAAAGGAAGTGGCTGCAGAGATAATGGAGGCATTGGTGGAAATATTCCAGAACTCACTGGATTCCTGGAAGGTCCCAGTGGATTGGAAAACTGCTAATGTGACACCCCTGTTCAAGAAGGAAGAGAGACAAAAGAACAAAACTATAGGCCAATCAGCCTAACATTTGTTGTTGGGAAAATGCTAGAGTCCATTATTAAGGAAGAAATAGCAGGACATTTAGAAAAGCTTAACGCAATCAAACAGAGTCAACATGGTTTTGTGAAAGGGAAATCATGTTTGATTTGCTGGAGTTCTTTGAGGGTATAACAAACAGAGTTGATAAAGGGGAACCGGTAGATGAAGTGTATTTGGATTTTCAGAAGGCATTCTATAAGATGCCACATAAAAGGTTATTGTACATGATAGGAGCTCACGGTATTGGGGGTAATGTATTAGCATGGACTGAGGATTCAGAGGAGACAGAGAGTCAGGATTAATGGGTCTTTTTCAGGTTGGAAAGACGTAACTAGTGGAGTGCCACAAGGATCAATCCTAGGGCCTCAATTATTTACTATGTATATTAATGGCTTGGAGGAGGGAGCAGAGTGTAATGTATCCAAATTTGCTGACGATATGAAAATAGGTGGGAGAGCATGTAGTGATGAGGGCATAAGGAATCTGCTAGGGGATATAGATAGGTTGAGTGGGCAAAAACTTAGCAGTTGGAGTTTAATGTAGGAAAGTGTGAGGTCATGCACTTTGGTAGGAAGAATCAAAAGGCAGACTATTATTTAAATGGAGAGAGACTTCAAAAAAGTTCATGCACAGTGGGATCTGGGTGTACTTATGCATGAAACATAAAAAGTTAGCATGCAAGTAATTAAGAAGGCAAATTGATTTTTGACTTGTATTGCTAGGGGGCTGGAGTTTAAAAATAAGGAAGTCTTGATACAACTCTACAGGGTGTTAGTGAGGCCGCACCTGGAGTACTGTGTACAGTTTTGGTCCCTGTATTTAAGAAAGGATATACTGGCATTGGAGGCAGTTCAAAAGAGATTCACTAGGCTGATTCCTGGGATGAAGAGGTTGACTTATCAAGAACGGCTAAACAGTTTAGGCCTTTATTCATTAGAGTTTAGAAGAATGAGGGGTGATCTTATTGAAATGTACAAGATTCTGGGGGGCTTGACAGAGTAGATGTTGAGAAGATGTTTCCACTAGTGGGGGAGCCTCGAACTAGGGGACATAGTTTCAAAGGAGTGTCCCCTTATTCTGTAATTGAGATACAAAGGAATTTCTTCTCTCAGAGGGTAGTGAATGTCTGGAATTCTCTGACAGTTGTGAATCACTGAAAGTATTTAAAGAGGTGGCGGATAGATTTTTGAAATATCGGGGAGTTGAGGGCTATGAGGAGCTGGCATGAAAGAGAAGTTGGGGCCTGGGGCAGATCAGCCATGATCTTATTGAATGGCAGGGCAAGCTTGAGGAGCCAAATGGCCTACTCCTGCTCCTATTTCTTATGTTCTTATCTCATTAAAACATATAAAATTCTTACAGGGATGGACAGACTGGATGCAGGGATGATACTTCCTCTGGCAGGGGGGGTCTAGAACAAGGGGTGACAGTCTCAGGATACGGGGTAGGCCATTTAGGAGTGAGATGAGGAGAAACCTCATCATTCGGAGGTTGTGAACCTGTGGAATTCTGTACCACAGAAGGCTGTGGAGGCCAAGTCACTGAATATATTTAAGAAGGAATAGATAGATTTCTGGACTCTAAAGGCATCAAGGGGTATGGGGAGAGAGCAGGAGTACGGCGTTGAGATAGAGGGTCAGCCATGATCATATTGAATGGTGGAGCAGGCTCAAAAGGGCTGAATGACCTATTCCTGCTCCTATTTTCTATGCTTCTATGACTGCCTGCATTTAAAGTGGATTAGGCACCAGGACCGGATGAGATGCATCCGAGGATACTGAGGGAAGTGAGAGTGGAAATTGCAGAGGTGCTGGCCATAATTTTCCAGTCATCCTTCAACTCAAGGGTGGTGCCAGAGGACTTAAAAAAGGTGTAAAGATAAGTTCAGTAACAGCAGGACAGTCAATTTAACCTTGGTGGTGGGGAACCTTATGGAAACAATTTTAACTAACTTGATGCGGGTAATGCTGCTGATGTGATGTACATGGATTTCCAAAAGACATTTGATATAGTTCCACACAACAGACTTGTGATCAAAGTTATAGCTCGTGGAATAAAAGGGAAGCAACACGGATACAAAATTGGCTGAGTAACAGGGAACAGAGAGTAATGATTAATAGATGTTTTTCAGCTGGAGGAAAGTTTGGAGTTCCTAGGGGTCAGTGTTGGGGCCCTTGCTCTTCCTGATATATATTAATGACCTAGACTGTGGTGTACAGGGCACAACTTCAAAATTTGGAAATTTTGTAAACAGTGAGGAGTATAGTGTAGAACTTCAGAAAGAACTTGGACAAGTTGGTGGAATGAGAGGACAAGTGACAGATGAAATTTAATGCAGAGAAGTGGGAAGTGATTCACCTTGGTAAGAAGAACATGAAGAGGCAATATAAAATAAACTGAAGGGCAGAGAGACCTATATTTGCTTAGATCATTGAATGTGGCAAGACAGGTTGAGAGGGTGGTTAATAAAGCATCCTGGGCTTTATTAATAGGGGTACAGAGCAAGGAAGTTATGTTAAGGTTGTATAGAACACTGGTTCAGCCTCAACTGGAGTATTGCATCCAGTTCTGGGTGTCACACTTTAGGAAATATATGAAGGCATTAAGAGTGCAGAAAAGATTCATGAGAATGATTCCAGGGATGAGGAACTTCAGTTATGAAGATAGATTGGAAAAGTTTGGACTTTTCGTATGAGAAGAGAAGGTTGAGAGGAGATTTGATAGAGGTGTTCAAAATCATGAGAGGTTTGGACAGAGTAGATAGGGAGAAACTGTTCCCACTGGGGCAAGAATCGAGAATTAGAAGCACAAATCTAAGGTGATTCGCAAAAGAAGCAATAGTGACATGAGAAGAAACTTTTTCACGCAGCGAGTGGTTACGATCTGGAATACCCTGCCAGACAGTGTGGGGGCAGCAGATTCAATGGAGGCAGTCAAGAGGGAATTATGTGAAAAGAAAGAATGTGCAGGGCTACAGGGAGAAGGCAGGGGAATGGCACTAGGTGAATTGCTCATTCAGAGAGCCGGTGCAGACATGATGGACTGAATGGCCTCCTTCTATGCGGTTACCATTCTGTGATTCTGTTCTTTGCAGCTCGTTGCCATGATTTGGGATTCGCTGCCTCAAATGGTATGTGTCATATAGTGACACAGAGTCAGTACGGCATAGAAGGAGACCGTTTGGCCCATTGAGTCCATGTCGGGATCTGACTGACATGATGAGTAGTGGCAGAAGCAGATTCAATAACAACTTTGAGGGAACTGGAGATGCAGGATAAAAATTTGCAGGACTGTGGAGAAAAGACAAGGGAAGGAGAACTTAGTGTTCCTTTTGATGTTACCCATTAATATTTCCTCATATATTCTCTTTCTAACCTCAGTTCTCTTTATTTGACTGATTTAAGTCAGGGGTAACTGGGAAGGGCTCACCTGCCACCACAGTAGTTGCCTGTCTTCGAACGTTGCTCTTATCCACGTATTCACCATAGTCTAGTTTCCCCTCCACATAAATTCTGGCCCTGCTCAGGAAAAGAGTGAGAAATAATTCCAGCAGAAGCAGCACCAGAAAATCCACGGCAGACAATCAGGGATAGAAGCATTCCCAGGGCTCCATTCTGAGAGGAAAGGAAATTCATCACAAGGTTCTGTGCCTCAGCTTCAGTCCCCAAGGTTGTGTTCTCTGCCCAGTGCCAGGTGTAAGAACACCTCCTCAGGGCTGGAGAGGACCTGGGAGTGGCTGGGAAAGGATAAAGTTGTGGTCCACGTGAGCACCAACAACATGGGTAAGACTAAGAAAGAGCTTCTATTAAGGGAATATGAGTAGCTAGGGGCTAAATTAAAAAACAGAACCACGAAGATAATAATCTCTGAATTATTACCGAAGCCATGAGCAAATTGGCTTAGGGTAAATAAGATTGGAAAGTTAAATGAGTGGCTCAAAGATTGGTGTAAGAAAAGTGGGTTTCGATTCATGGGGCACTGGAACCAGTACTGGAGAGAGTGGGAGCTGTATCATTGGCGCGGAATGTTAAACTTGGATAAAACAATGTTTTTAACTCAACTGGAGTGTTGCGTCCATTTCCGGCATCACACTTTAAAAAGGATGTGAAGGCATTGGAGAGAGTGCAAAAAAGATTCATGAGAATGATTCCAGGGGCGAAGAACTTCAGTTATGAAGATAGATTGGAGAAGTTAGGACTGTTTTCCTATTAGATGAGAAGGATGAGAAGAGATTTGATAGAGGCATTTGAAATAATGAGGGGTTTGGACAGAATAGATAGGGAGAAACTGTTTTCACTGGGTGAAGGATTGAGAATCAGAGGCACAGATTTAAGGTGATTGGCAAAAGAAGCAATAGTGACATGAAGAGAAGCTTTTTCACGCAGCGAGTGGTTAGGATCTGGAATACGCTGCCTGAGTGCAGTAGAAGCTGCTTCAATGGAGGCATTCCAGAGGGAATTGGGTTATTATGTCAAAAGGAAGAATGTGCAGAGCTAGGGGTGAAGGAGGTGGAATGGCACTAGGTGACATGCTCATTCAGGGAGCCAGCGCAGACATGATGGGTTGAATGGCCCTCTTCTGTGATGTAATCATTCTGTAATTCTGTCCACTCATTTTTGATGGTGAAATGGAAATAGAGTGAACATCTCCCAACATCTGATATCCAACCTCGGCTCAGGAGAGTGAATATAATGTGACTTCACTTACCCCTTCTTCACATACTGATACGCCAAATCCCTCAAGCCTGGTCTGAATATGGAAATTCGATGCCATGTTGTCTTCTGGCTGATGTCACCTGCAATAATTTAGCAACAACTTTACCAAATCATTCTTCATTGTTCAGCCTGATACACATCACAGAGTGCCCAAGATGATGCTCATAGTGCGAATGAGATGAGAATAATGGTATCTGTCTCATCATGCACAGGCTCTTTGACAGAGCTGTTTGTTTAGTCCCACAAAACTGACCTGGGCCTCTCATCGCCCATCCGTGGGAGGAAAAAGCAGTCTTAGTGCAGAATGGAGAATGAGTAGTTCAAAGGAAAAGAGAGAATGGTAGTGATGGGAGGGAGTGAACGGAATAGTAGGGCAGTTACGGGTAGGGATATGGGGAAGCAATGAATCCGAAACGAAGGGAGCTTATGAGGGAAACGTTTTCCCCACAAATCAGAATTGCAGGCTGCAGTTGTTGGTGACTCTCAAGTTTGCGTCTCATCTATAAAACCTTCCTCTCTCTCATTCACTTCATGCAAAAAAAAACACTTAAAATACATTTGACCTGAATAAGTGTTTGAAATCTGCCCTTTTGGGAGAACGGAGCCAAGAGCAGAGAGCGGAGCCGGGGGTCGGGGGAGGAGGAGAGCGAGCCATGAAGTTAAAAGAGCGCAAGAAAAGGCGAGACTGAGAGTGGATCACAGAAGATAAAAGAGCGCGAGAAAGATTGAGGCTGAGAGCAGAGCCTGGAGGATAGAAGAGCACGAGAAAAAGTGAGAGTGCAGCATGGAGGATAGAGTGCAAGGAAGAGCAAGAGTGAGAGCGGAGCCGGGAGGATGAAAGAGCGAGACCAAGAGGGGAGGCTGGAGACAAAAGAGGGCGAGAAAGTGCGAGACTGAGAGTGGAGCCAGGAGGGTAGAAGAGAGCGAGGAAGAGCGAGACTGAGAGTGGAGCCTGATTATAATAGAAAGCAAGGAAGAGCGAGAGAGAGAGAACGGAGCCGGGTGGATAAAAGAGCACTTGGGCAAAAAAGTGGGCACTAGCTAGATTGTTAAAAGAGGGAATAGCGTGAACATATGAACATACGATTAGGAGCAGGAGGTGGCCATTTGGCCCCTCGAGCCTGCTCCGCCATTCAATAATATCATGGCTGATCTGATTGTGATCTCAACTCCACATCCCCCCATCCCCGATAACCTTTGACTCCCTTGTTAGTCAAGAATCTATCTACCTCTGCCTTAAAAATATTCGATGATCCTGCCTCCTCCACTCTCTGAGGAAGAGTTCCAAAGACTCACGACCCTCTGGGAGAATATTTTTTTCTCATCTCTGTCTTATTTTTAAACTGTGTCCCCTAGTTCTAGTCCCTCCCACAAGGGAAAACATCCTTAAAGCATCCACCCTGTCAAGTCCCCTCAGGATCTAATATGTTTCAATAAGGTCACCTCTCAATCTCAAGGGTTTCTTTTACATCATTGGTGGGCAGCTGGGAACCATGTGTGTATGAAGTGTCTCCTGCTGCTCCTGCTCAAACGCGGGGGGGCAGCTGGAGTCACTGTGGAGTGTCAGGGAGGATGAAAATTTCCTGGAACAGACGTTCCAGGAAGTGGTCACCCCATGGGCAGAGAGAGGTCAGGATAGTAGGTTGGTGGCCATCAGGAAGAGCAGGAACGAGCAGGTACTACAGAAGTCTTCAGGGCATGTGCCAATCTCAAACTGGCACTCAGCATTGGAGACTGCTGCGAGTGACGAGACCCTGAAGGAGTACAGTCCAGACCATGGACAAGGGACTGTACAGGAGGGAACAAAGTGTAGAAATGTAGTTGTTGAGGAGATCCCATGGTCAGGGGAACAGACAGGCATTTCTGTAAACATGACCGTGTGTCCTATATGGTAGACATCACGGAGAAGGTGCAGAACATTCTGCAGGGGGAAGGGAGTGAGCCAGAAGCTGTGGTACATATTGGTGCCAATAACATAGGGGAGGCAGGCATTGAGGTGCTGCTGTTAGATTCTCAGGAGCTCAGTGAAAGTTAAAAAATAGAACCTTGAAGGCAGTAATCTCTGGATTCCTCCCAGGGCCACGTGCTAGTGAGAATAGAAAGGTATGGAGCGTCAACGTGTGGCTTGAAGCAGGCGCAGGAAAGAGGGCTTCAGGCTCCTGGGGATTTGGAGCCAGTTCTAGGGCAGGAGGAACCTAAAGTAATGGGGTGCAACTCAACAGGACTGGGACCAATGGCCTCGATTCACTCCTGTGGTTTGGGAGGGTTTAAACTAAATTGGCAGAGGGATTAGCACCAACATATAGAAGTGGGAAAGAGGAGCAAGGTGCATAACATTAGAATACTAGGCAGAGAAGGAAATAGTTCCATGTTAGATTGGAGCAGACTGTCATAACATCACAAGCATCATATCATGATGATGTGACTTGTGCATGTGTGATATTAATCTTTAATTCTGTAAGTAGATCAAACATATGTTGAACTGTTTAAAAAGGACTTTTAAAAAGCAAGCAAAGACACTGACTTAAGATGGCTGTCACAAGGCACCTGGCATTTGGTAATACATGTTGACCAATGTGGAATGCAATTAAGAAGTGCCCAGGCATCCTCCTGTGGAACTTCATACCTGATGATGTCAAGAACTACTTCAAAAGATTTAGTGAAACTGTACTGGACCTCACATTTGCATTTCTATAAGGTAACCTCTCAAGTGAAGACAGTAAGTATACCATGATAATAGTTCCATGGAAAGGTGTTCTTTCTATCTCATCAAGATGGATAATGAATCATTCAGGAATTAATGGCTGGAACACTACAGAAACTAATCAGCTTGGCCATAAACCAATAGTCACGGTCTGTGAAGCAAATACCTTCTGAAATCATTGGGGAGAGAGGTCATGTGACTAGAATAACCAATAATGAATCTCTTTTATTACAACATGCAAGCTGCTAAGCAGCAGTCTGGAAAGTAACCTGCCAATGGGGCAGTAATGCTCTCCCAATCCCCTTCTCTCCCAAGTTCAACTCTGTTGCAGTTTAAAATCTAGCACAGAAACAGAACATTTCCATCAGAAAGAACCTCAGGAGAAAAAAATCAACTTTTGGAAAAGAGGGATTACAGTTTTAAAAAGTGACTGTCTCCAGAAATTGCAGTTTATAGGGGCTTCACTTCCAGTGAATTTTCATGACCACCATAGAAAGATCTGCTGCAACCACATTGACTAGCAAAGGACTCAAACAGTGAAATCTGTATTTTTTTAGCTTTTAGCATTGAATTCAAACTTGGCCAAAAGTAACTTCCTACTGTATAGCTTGTAGTTTTTGCGCACTTGTTTGCATGCAGGCGTGCGTGTATTGCGAAGGTCAGACATGGGATTTACCTTTTATAAATATCTTTATATGAGTGGGTTTTTAGCTCAATAAAAACTTTATGTTTAAAATTCAAGAATGCCTGGCAGACTGGATTCTTTGCAATCAGCACGTAAATGGTTAAGCACAGACATTGAGTAAAAATACTTAACAGATCTTTATCTTTACAGATTCACAAAAACCCTGTTACAGTCAGACCTGGAATGGTAGGAGAGGGAAGACATTTTTATGGTTCCTCACGCAGCCGTAACAGAACTAAAAAGAAATAGTGGGCTGAAATTTCCCCCCATCAGGGGGGTTGTGAACCTTGCGAGCGTGAACCCGATCAGCACCCCTGAACGGGTGCGTGCCGCCATTTTACGTGGGCGGGCCAATTAAGGCCTGCCCAGTGTGATGCTCGCTCGGAAGCGTTGTGTGGGCGGCCGGCGGGGGGGGAATTCCCTGAGTGGTTCCCTGTGCTCTTTCACCCAAAAGAGTGCAGTGATCTCCCTGAGGCACAGAGGTGCCTCAAGGAGATTTGTTTCAGTGTTAAACTTTTAAATAAAGGTTTTAAAACTTTAAAACACGTCCCCCACATAGAATCACAGAATCACAAAGTGCAGAAGAGGCCCTTCAGCCCATCGAGTCTGCACTGACATGTGAGAAACACCTGACCTACCTACCTAATCCCATTTACCAGCACTTGGCCCATAGTCTTGAATGTTATGATGTGCCAACTGCTCATCCAGGTACTTTTTAAAGGATGTGAGGCAACCCGCCTCCACCACCCTCCCAGGCAGCGCATTCCAGGCCGTCACCACCCTCTGGGTAAAATAGGTTTTCCTCACATCCCCCGTAAACCTCCTGCCCCTCACCTTGAACCTGTGTCCCCTCGTGACTGACCCTTCAACTAAGCGGAACAGCTGCTCCCTATCCTCGATCAGGTTCCCCCTCAGTCTTCTCTGCTCCAACGAAAACAACCCAAGTCTATCCAACCTCACTTCATAACTTAAATGTTTCATCCCAGGCAACATCCTGATGAATCTCCTCTGCACCCCCTCCAGTGCAATCACATCCTTCCTATAATGTGGCGGCCAGAACTGCACACAGTACTCCAGCTGTGGCCTCACCAAGGTTCTATACAATTCCAACATGATCTCCCTACTTTTGTAATCTTTGCCTCGATTGATAAAGGCAGGTGTCTCATATGCCTTTTTCACCACCCCACTAACATGCCCCTTCGCCTTCAGAGGTCTATGGACACACACGCCAAGGTCCCTTTGCTCCTCAGAACTTCCTAGTGCCATGCCATTCATTGAATACTTTCTTGTCAAATTACTCCATCCAAAGTGTATCAGCTCACACTTTTCAGGGTTAAATTCCATCTGCCACTTATCTGCCCATTTGACCATCCCGTCTATATCTTCCTGTAGCCCAAGACACTCAACCTCACTGTTAGCCACCCGGCCAATCTTTGTGTCATTCGCAAAATTACTAATCCTACCCCCCACAGAGTCATTTATGTCGTTTATATAAATGACGAATAATAGGGGACCGAGAACAGATTCCTGTGGTGCGCCACTGGACGCTGGCTTCCAGTCACTAAAGCATTCTTCTGTCATCACCCTCTGTCTCCTACATCTGATCAAATTACCTTGTATACAATGTGCATTTGCTTTCTTTATAAGTCTCCCATGTGGGACCTTGTCAAAGGCTTTGCTGAAATCCATATTGACAACATCAACTGCACTACCCTCATCTACACACCTGGTCACCTCCTCAAAAAATTTAATCAAATTTGTTAGGCATGACCTCCCTCTGACAAAGCCATGCTGACTATCCCTGATCAAACCTTGCCTCTCCAAGTGGAGATAGATACTCTCCTTCAGAACTTTCTCCAATAGCTTCCCCACCACTGATGTGAGACTCACTGGCCTGTAGTTCCCTGGCTTATCTCTACAACCCTTCTTAAATAGCAGAACTACATTAGCTGTTCTCCAGTCCTCTGGCACCTCCCCCGTGGCCAGAGAGAAATTAAAAATTTTGGTCAGAGCCCCTGCGATCTCCTCCCTTGCCTCCCTCAGCAGTCTGGGACACAAATCATCCGGACCTGGAGATTTGTCCACTTTTAAGCCTGCCAACACCTTCAATACCTTGTCACCCCCTATATTAATTTGCTTAAGAACGTTGCAGTCTCTCTCCCCGAGTTCAATACCTTCATCCTCATTCTCCTGGGTGAAGACGGATGTGAAGTATTCATTCAACACTCTAGCGATGTCCTCTGGCTCCACCCATAGATTCCCCCCTTGGTCCCTTATGGGTCCTACTCTTTCCCTGGTTATCCTCTTCCCATTGATATACTTATAGAATATCTTGGGATTTTCCCTACTTTTACCAGCCAGAGCTTTCTCATATCCCCTCTTTGCTCTCCTAATTGCATTCTTAAGCTCCATCCTGCACTTTCTGTACTCCACTAATGCCTCCACTGATCTGCATTCCTTGTACCTGCTAAAAGCCTCTCTTTTCCTTCTCATCGTAACCTGAATACCTCTGGTCATCCATGGTTCTCTGGGCTTGCTACTCCTTCCTATCACCCTAGAGGGAACATGTTGAGCCTATACCCTCCCTATTTCCTTTTGAACACCCCCCACTGTTCCTCTGTAGATTTCCCCACAAGTAACTGTTCGCAGTCTACCTTGGCCAGATCCTGCCTTATTTTATTAAAATCCACTCTCCCCCAGTCCAAAACAGTTTTTTACAACTTGTCGATTTCTTTGTCCATAACAAACTTAAACTGTACCATGTTGTGGTTGCTATCGCTAAAATGCTCGTCCACCACCACTTCAGCCACCTGTCCGGCTTCATTCCCCAGAATTAGGTCCAGCACTGCGCCGTCCCTTGTTGGACCCTCTACATATTGACCTAAAAAGTTCTCCTGTACACATTTCAAGAAATCCACTCCATCCAAGCCCTTAACACTATGTCTATCCAAATTAATGTTGGGAAAGTTGAAATCACCTAATATAATTATCCTATTGTTATTGTTTTTACACACCTCCACAAATTGTGCATGTATTTGCTCCTCAATTTCCCGCTGACTATCTGGGGGTCTATAATAAACACCTAACAATGTGGCTGCCCCTTTTTTATTCCTAAGCTCCACCCACAAAGCTTCATTCGATGCCCCCTCCAAGATATCATCTCTCCTTACTGCAGTAACTGACTCCTTAACTAATAATGCAACGCCTCCTCCTCTTTTACTCGCTTCCCTGTCTCGCCTGAAGATTCTATATCCCGAAATGTTGAGCTGCCAATCCTGCCCTTCCCTCAACCACGTCTCAGTGATGGCTACTATATCACAATTCCACGTGTCAATCCTCACCCTTAACTCATCCGTTTTACCTGTAATACTCCTGGCATTAAAGTAGAGGCCATCCAGCCTTGCCTTACTCCCTTGAAGCTTAATGCAGCTGTATGCTCTCTGACTTGATTGTTTAGTTTGTCCTACCCTTCCCTTTTGAGGGAACATACCTTGACTGTGCCCAAACCATCTCCTCTTTGAAGGTAGCCCATTGTTCAGCTACTGTTTTTCATGCCAACCTTTGGTTCCAGTCTATCCGGCCCAGCTCCGTCCTTGCCCCATTGAAGTCCGCTCTCTGCCAGTTGATTATTCTTATGCTGGATTGACCAATATCCTTTTCCATCATCATCCCAAACCTAATGATACAATAATCACTGTCCCCTAACTGTTTCCCCACTGTCACTTGATCTACTTGGCCCACCTCATTCCCAAGAACCAGGTCTAGCAGTGCCACCTTTCTTGTTGAACTGGACACATACTGCTGTAGGAAATTCTCCTGAGCACAATCTTGGAACGTTTATTCCTCACTACCCCTTACACTATCATTATAACAGTCTATATACAGGTAATTAAAGTCCCCCTTTATAACTACTCTATGATGTTTACACCTCTCTGTAATTTCCTTGTACATTTGTCCCTCTATATCCTTCCCACTAGCTGGTGGTCTATATATTACACCGAGAAATGTAATTTCACCCTTCTTATTCCTTAGCTCCAGCCAAATCGATTCTGTCCTTGAATCCTCTGACACATCTTCTTTCTCCAGTACTGCAATACTCTCCTTAACCAAAAACACCACCCCTCCTCCTGTTTTCCCTTTCCTATCTTTTCTGAACACTTTGTAACCAGGAAGATTTAACACCCATATCTGCCCTTCCTTAAGCCAGGTCTCCATTATCGCCACAACATCATAATCACACAAGGCAATCTGTGCCTGTAACACCCTAATTTTATTAACTATACTCTGTGCATTCACAAACACGCAGTGTAACCCTGATTTAGACTTCATTACTTGCACCCTTACTCCAACTCCATCTATTAACTTACTATTCTCCATTTTAGTGCTATCTGCCTCTCCCAGTATTCCATGCACCCTGGTATTACTTTTTAATATCCTCTCCTGGTTCCCATAACCCTGCTGAGTTAGTTTAAATCCTCCCCAGTATCACTAGCACAACCACCTCAAGGAACTCAGTCCCGGCTCTGTTTAGATGCAACCCGTCTGGCTTGTACAGGTGCCATCTCCCCCAGAGTAAGTTCCAGTGTCCCAGGAATCTAAAGCCCTCCCTCCTGCACCATCTTTCCAGCCATGCATTCATCTGTCTTAACCTCCTATTCCACTACTCACTTGCACGTGGCACTGGGAGTAATCCGGAGATTACTACTTTAGACGTCCTGCTTGCTAATTTTCTACCTAGCTCCCTAAGTTCCGATTGCAGGACCACATCCCCCTTCCTACCTATGTCATTAGTACCAGTGTGGGCCATGACCTCTGGCTGTTCACCCTCCCCCACAAGAATGACCTGCAGCTGTGCTGTGACATTGTTGACCTTGACACCAGGGAGGCAACAAACCATCCTGGAGTCACGTTGATGGCTGCAGAAACTCCTGTCTGTTCCTTTAAATAAAGAATCCCCTATCAGTCCTTCTTCTTCCTCCCCTCCTGTACAGCTGGGCCACCCGTGGTGCCACGGGCTTGGTTCTTGTTACACTCCTCCAAGGATCTATCGCCCTCACTGATAGCCAGAGTGGAAAACCGGTTAGTGAGTGGGGCATCTGGGGGCTCCTGCACTACCTGCCTGTTTTTCTTAGACTGCCTGACGGTCACCCATTCCCTATCTGCCTGCTTGCCCCTAACTTGCGGTGTGACCACCTCGCTGATTATGCTATCCACATGGTTCTCTGCCTTCCAGATGCACCTCAGTGACTCCAGCTGCTGCTCAAGCTCTGAAACGCTGTGCTCAAGCTTGTGACACTGTCCTTCTGGCCCCATGCAGGTCAATGGGCAGCAAGACTCTGTCGCCGGTACCTGTCCATCGCCAGCTCTTTCACTCCAGCCCAGGGGCTGTCCTGTTCTGCTCTTGAAGGTCCTCCTTAAATGTACTTCACCAGGTCTCCTTTGCCTGGCACGTCCTCTTTCTTGGCCTCATGGTGTCCTGTCCTGTCCCGTATTGCCCTGTCTGGGAGGTGAAATCTGTGTCCTGCCAGTCTTGGTCGCCTCTCCATCACAATGTCCATTTCTCTGTCGCAGTTCTTCATTGTGTGATGCCCAGAATTTTACGTAGGCAACACTGGTGAA
Organism: Cetorhinus maximus; assembly: GCF_964194155.1. Taxonomy (NCBI): domain Eukaryota; kingdom Metazoa; phylum Chordata; class Chondrichthyes; order Lamniformes; family Cetorhinidae; genus Cetorhinus; species Cetorhinus maximus. Next base: position 52,782,364 of record NC_135888.1, on the reverse strand, counting down.
AGTCATCCAGCCCTACATGACACCTCTGATATTCTCTTCCACGGGCACAATGGTGGCTGTAAAATTCCTCGGGTGGCCTTCCCATCACGTTTCTGCCCACCCTGACCTCTCTGGGACGGGCGAGACCAAGGCTTGCCTGCCTGCCCTTGCCCCTGTTGAGGCCCTTAAGTGACCAATTATTGCCCACTTCAGGGCTGTTTCCCACCCACCCTCAATTTTCAGACAGTGGGGAGGCCCAAAAAGTGGCCCTGTTCAGGCCTTGGGCAGGATAGGGGGGGATGGGTGCCTCCATCAGTACCCTCTTTTTAACATTGGGCACCCAGCCCCCCAAAAGTATTGGGCCCTGCAGGTCCTCCCTCCCACCTGGCCTCTCCACCAACACCCCCAACCCCTCTGCACTCCCTCCTGGGCCTCACCTGCCCTCCCTACCCTGAAACCCCCAATACTTACTTGGTCCTGGACTCCCAGGTCTTAGACTCTGGGGACTGCTTGCTGGGGGAGGCATTTCCATAGTGGTATTGTCACTAGACCAGTAATCCAGAGACCCAGAGTAATGCTCTGGGGACCCAGGTTCAAATCAGATGATGACATTTGAATTCAATAAAGAATCTGGAATTAAAAGTCTAATGATGACCATGAAACCAGTGTCGATTGTCGTAAAAACCCATCTGGTTCACTAATGTCCTTTAGGGAAGGAAATCTGCCGTCCTTACCTGGTTTGATGTGGTTGACACTTAAATGCCCTCTGAAATGGCCTAGCAAGCCACTCAGTTAGGGGTGGGCAATAAATGCTGGCGATGCCCCTATCCCATGAACAGGTATTAAAAAAGAGCCCCAGCCCTGTCCAGTGCAGCTTCTGGCACAGATTGACCGGCAGATCTTGAAGATGGAGTTTCCTCTCGAGTGGGGGCTGGAAGTCCTGCCTCCTGCCGATCTCTGCTTGTTGGAGTGTTAAATGGCTGCGGGGCAGGCAGTATTGGCTGGGAGGTGTTCCTCGCCAAATCCTCAGATGGCAGGAAGGGAAACCCGACCATCTTAAAAATCCTGGCACATGTCTCGACAGGATAACTTGGGTTCTAAATAAGGGTCATATTCAACTCGAGACATTAACTGTGTTTCTCTCTCCACAGATGCTGGCAAACTTTGTTTTTGTTATGCCCACAGTACTCTTAGGGAGGGAGTTCTGGATTTTGATCCAGCGACAGAGGAGGAATAGCATCCTCGGGGTGAATTTCACAGGATGGGGAGCGCAAACTGACCTATTTAAAAAAGGCCGTCCTGCAATTATAACACTCTGTGGGTGGCTGAAATAAACAGAGTTCTGCCCCTCAGTGGGAGGATGTCCCGTTCTCAAGATTTGATTGGCCAGCAGCTCTAGCAGTCCCATCAGCAATGGGCACGGCTAGGACAGCAGCTAGGCCCAGGAAGAAGAGAGCAACGATGTCAGGTGGAAAGACAGAAAGCTGGGTATCATCCTAGGGAGGGGCAGGGGGGTGTGTGTGCCGCCGGCGTGCACCCCCCACATCCTAGGCACTGAAGGAGGTACCCCCATCCGCCCTGCTTCTTCATTTCAGAGCATACTCACCCATGTATGCATGCTAACTGTATGATGGCGTGGGCAGTGTAATATTCAAGTCATTTGCCTTCTTAAAATCCTCATTAATGTTTTTTTTAAATGCTGGGTTGGCTGCCAGTTTCAGCCCTACAGATACTCACATCCAAGGAACAAATGAAAAAATACACATCACTCAGGCTGTCAGCAGACATTATTCCGAGGGTTAAAAACAAAAAACTACTGCGGATGCTGGAAATCCAAAACAAAAACAGAATTACCTGGAAAAACTCAGCAGGTCTGGCTGCATCGGCAGAGAAGAAAAGAGTTGACGTTTCGAGTCCTCATGACCCTTCAGCAGTCATCGGCGGAGAAGAAAAGTTCTGCTGAAGGGTCATGAGGACTCGAAACGTCAACTCTTTTCTTCTCCGCCGATGCTGCCAGACCTGCTGAGTTTTTCCAGGTAATTCTGTTTTTATTCCGAGGGGACTGTAAAGGTTTTAACATTGAGCATCACTACCTGATGCGAAGGTATCACTGTCTCCTGATCGCCACATCTCATTGGTTGCCAAAGAGAATATTGTAACAGGATTCTTCCCATCGACCTGTCGCATCACAGGGTCCTGCCCAACACGGCCGAGCAGCTGCACCCGGTTCAGGGCTGCAAAGGAAGAAACACAAGGAAAATGTCAGCAGCAGGCAATGCCAAATCCTAGCAGAAAACATTTGGCAAAGGAGCACCATGGAGTGAAGTGAAAATGCCTTTCAACACGCAGGAACAAGTTCACACACACTGCAGTGTCAAAATCCACATGGACGGATCCTGCCCACACAGGTCAATGTGCCCATGCCCAGACCCTGCCCACACAGGTCAATGTCCCCGTGCCCGGACCCTGCCCACATAGGTCAATGTCCCCGTGCCCGGACCCTGCCCACACAGGTCAATGTCCCCGTGCCCGGACCCTGCCCACACTGGTCAATGTCCCCATGACCAGGCCCTGCTCACACTAGTCAATGTCCCCATGCCCAGACCCTGCTCACACTGGTCAATGGTCAATGTCCCCATGCCCAGACCCTGCTCACACTAGTCAATGGTCAATGTCCCCATGCCCAGACACTGCTCACAGTAGTCAATGTCCCCATGCCCGGGCCCTGGTCACTGGTCAATGTCCCCATTCCCAGGCCCTGGTCACTGGTCAATGTTTTCGTGCCTGGACCCTGCTCACACTGCTCAATGTCCCGACCTCCTCAGATACTGAAGCAGTCCATGTCCCAATGCAGCAAGACCTGGACAATATCCAGGCTTGGGCTGTGATAAGTGACAAGTGGCAAGTAACATTCACGCCACACAAGTGCCAGGCAATGACCATCTCCAACAAGAGAGAATCTAACCATCGTCCCTTGACATTCAATGGCATTACAATCACTGAATTCCCCACTCTCAACATCCTGGGGGCATTGACCGTAAACTGAACTGGACTAGCCATATAAATACTGTGGCTACAAGAGCAGGTCAGAGGCTAGGAATCCTGCGATGAGTAACCCACCTCCTGACTCCCCAATGCCTGTCTACCATCCACAAGGCACAAGTCAGGAGTGTGATGGAATACTCCCCACTTGCCTGGATGAGTGTTGCTCCCACAACACTCAAGAAGCTCGACACCATCCAGGACAAAACAGCCCCACTTGATTGGCACCACATCCACAAATATTCACTCCCTCCACCACCAGCTCACAGTAGCAGCAGTGTGTACTATCTACAAGATGCACTGTAGAAACTCACCAAGTCTCCTTAGACAACACCTTCCACACCCACGACCACTACCAGCTAGAAGGACAAGGGCAGCAGATAGATGGGAACACCACCACCTGGAAGTTCCCCTCCAAGTCACTCACCATCCTGACTTGGAAATATATCGCCGTTTCTTCATTGTCGCTGGGTCAAAATCCTGGAACTCCCTTCCTAACAGCCCAGTGGGTGCATCTACACCATATGGACTGTAGTGGCTCAAGAAAGCAGCTCACCACCACCTACTCAAGGGCAATTAGGGATGGGCAATAAATGCTGGCCCGGCCAGAAACACTCTCATCCCGTAAATGAATAAAAAAAGGAAACCATAGACTTTTGCATCACATCACTATATCATGGTGATCTAGATGCGCTGCCAAGTTATGAATCTGTATTCACTGAACTTATGATCTTAGCAACTCACACAGTTGAGTTCAGCTTTAATATCACTCTCTATGCCCAAATAGATGGTGTTGCCATGAGATCCCCTCTAGGCCCAGCTCTTGCTAACATTTTAGTCGGGAAACACATTTTTGATGGAATGATCCCAATCTCCCACTCCTTGCATGTTTCCAATACATAAATGATACGTTTGTTATTTTTGAATCTGTAGCTACAGATATAAGAATTTCCTTCCGCACCTTAATGTGCTCCATCTCATGCTCAAATTTATCTTTGAGATGGTGCAGTCTAACAGCTCCCTTTACTCAATGTGCTGGTTGAGAAATCCACCAATGGGTTCTCTACCACGGTGTACCGCAAGCCTACCTTTACTGGTCAATATATGCGTTGAAACTCTTACAGTTCCACACACTATATGATTGGTCTTATCAGCAACCTCGTAAATAGGGCCCGAGCCATTTGCTCACCATGCAAGCTTGATGCTGAAATAGGGCACATCAAAGACATCCTGCAGGATAATGACTACCTTGGTCAGATCATTTTGCACTGTATATCACACAAACTCATGAACAGGCCCCAGGTCATTAATTTCAGGCCTGAAAAGTGGCAAGTTTGCCTTGCATCACCCTGGAAGGGTAAGGCATCTCAAAAATTTATCATGCTGTCAAAGCTTTTCATCTCACACTCTCAGATGCAAGAATGCCAAATTTCAAAGGGAGCAACAATTTTTACTGCATGAGAATAGGGCATTGAGTGGTTGGCAAGTCGACTCTGATCGCTCGAGGTGGAGGGTGCTGCAATGCAGCAGCAACACGATTGTATTTTCCACTAACAGGATACTGCTGTCAAGTCAAAGGGATGTTCTGCCTACCTCTTAAATGAGTAATGTGGTATATGAATATCAGTGCGATGCCAGGTACATATGCCAGCCGTTGGGGCATGCGGCCTATCGTATCAAACAGCGTGTCCCTTCGGAGGTTCACAATAAAGCACTGACCATACTCAACCAATGCATGCTTGCAAAACCCAGAACATAATCTCTAACGTTAGATGTGATCCTGCGATTGGACAGCACTTGCTGAACAATCTGGAGTGTGCTAAGGATTACACTAACAACCAATTTAAGATGATCAGTCAGCACTCAGAATGTGGCTCACTTATGCTTGCTCAGAGCTGCACATTTTCATGCAAAAAGAATATGTCAGACATTGCACCACTTTTTAAATTAAACAAAAGTGAGGGGGCAATAATTCCCTGGTGCATTCTCCATGGTAACACCGTGAGCAATCAGATGAGAGGGAGATGGAGGAGAGCGGAGAGAGGAGATGGAGGAGAGTGGAGAGAGGGAAATGGTGGAGAGTGGAGAGAGAGAAACAGAGAGTGGAGGTGTCTCTGTACAAGTTTCATCTTCAATAAGGCAACATCCTTATAGATTAAATCCAGAAAAGTTATCACAAGTACAGAAAGAAATTGATTTCATGCCTCAAAATGATATCATTAAGTCCAGTTGTCGTAACTGGAGTTCGCCTATTGTACTGGTACCGAAACCGGAGGAGCACAAAGATTGTGTGTGGACTATTGAAAGGTGAATGCGGTGACAAAAGCAGATTCATATCCTATACCACAGTTGGAGGACTGTATTGAGAAAATGGGACAATCAAAATTTATCACAAAGGGTGATTTGCTAAAAGGGTATTGGCAAGTACCATTATCGGAGAGAGCAAAGGAGATATCGGCTTCTGTGACGACAAATGCACCATCTCAGTTTAAAGCCATGCCATTCGGTATTAAGAATGCACCTATGTCATTTCAAAGACTGACAAACAAAGTTATTGCAAGTCTTATCAATTGCGCTGTTTATAATGATGACTTGATAGTTTTCAGTCAGACGTGGGATGAGCATTTCCAACATCTGGAAGAATTATTTAGTCGATTACAAGGAGCTAATTTGGTGATGAACTTGGCTAAAAGTGAATTTGCAAAAGCGCAATTTACGTCTCTAGGCCATACCATTGGCTCCAAGAGATGTGAAAGTCAAGGCTATCGTGGATTTCCCAGTGCCTACAACAAAATGAGAAGTTTTGAGGTTTCTGGGTATGAATGGGTTTTACTGGAAATTTGTACAAAATTTTAGCCAAGTGGTTGCTCCATTGGCTGAACTATTAAAAAAGAACAAGAAGTTTCAATGGGCACTGGAGTGTCAGAAGGCATTTGACAATTTGAAAACTGTATTAACTACAACACCAGTTTCGGCCGTACCCAATTACACCAAGCAATTTAAGTTGGCCGTTGACGCAAGAGATATAGGCATTGGGGCCGTACTGTTACAAGAAGGTGACACTGGAATTGAAAAACTAATAGGGTACTTTTCACGGGAGCTGAATGTACAACAGAGAAGATATTGAACAATTGAAAAGGAGACATTGGGTTTAGTGTTAGCGTTGCAGCATTTTGAAATCTATGTGGCAAACAATTCATCAGAAACAATGTTTTTATACAGACCGCAATCATTTCACGTTTCTGGACAAATTTCAAGCCAAAAGTGTAAGGAGTGGAGTTTATTATTACAACCATTTAATCTACGGATAATACATGTCGCTGGATGACAGAATCTGTTTGCAGATGCGTTATCAAGAGTTTGAAGCTTTAAGGGAAAATTGGACATTTTAGAACCAGGACACTGGACTGGAATGATTTCTGTTGATACCAAGGATTTGTATATATATTATGCTAATGCATGCATCTGGTTATGTAATAGTGTAAGTATATAGTTAAGCATAGGAGATAGTGTAAGATGGGTTAATGAAAGAAATGAAGTCATCTTTTAGAATTATGGTGGTTCATTTTTCGAGAAGGAAGGGGATGTCATGAAGAGATTAACATCTATAATGTTACTGGAAATTATTTTTTAAAATAGACTTTAGTGGTGTCTGTGCCTATGTGTGTGTCTGTGTGTGAGCCAGCTAGTCTGGGTGCTTTGATGTATAGAAAGAAGTAGGTTTGAAATGCTAATTAGATAAACATGGGGAAGTTCAGAAACACAGGTGTTAAGGGGGTACATTTATATTTGTTGAGTAAACCATTCAAAAGAATGGGTAAAATCTTGCTCCTAGCTGAGGGACACCAAGCAATGTGTTTATATTACTAATAAAATTAGTGGGATGAAAATGTTATTGTTCGAAGGTGTGAAGAAAAGCCTCGTGATACCATGAAAAATTTACGTTCAAAGGAAAAGTTAGGTATAAACAGAAAGGAGTTTGTGTGTGTAAGGTAGAGGCATTTAAGATCTAACCAGCCTGTAAGCCTTCAACTGTGTCTGCAAGAAACCAACTTCCAAGAAACCTCATTTTGAATTCGTACAGTCAAATGTGCTTTGCCTGGGGTCTTTTTAAATCTATGAGTTTTATTGTTGCATTAATGGTAGTGTAACTGAAAGTCAGATTAATTAGAGGATCTTTGTAGTTATTATAGTGGTAATTTTGTAGACATATGTATGTGCTTACAATTTTTCTTGTATTAATAAATGTTTAACTTAGTATTATATATAAACCCTCTTGAGGCTCGGTGGTCTTATTACTACTAAATTCAAAGCCTGCATCTCGAAACGTACAAACAGCAAAAATGGATTATGACAGTTGTTTCAAGTTGCCCTCTGGGATTTGAACAACTCAGCCCTTACCATCAGCTGTGTCATTATAGGGGCGGAGGAGAGCAGAGAGGGGGCGAGAGGGAGACAGAGAAGAAGGGAGAGAGGGGGACAGGGTGAGCAGAGAGAGGAAGGCAGAGAGGAGAGTGGAGGACAGCCAAGAGAGGGGGGGAAAGATGAAGAGTGGAGGGAGCAGGTTGGGGAAGAGCAGAGGGAGCTGGCTGGAGAAGAGTGGACTGGGAGGGATGGAGGAGAGCAGAGAGAGAGGGGGACAGTCGAGAGACGAGAGAGGAAGGAGGAGCAGAATGGAGAGGGAGATGGAGGAGAGCAGAAAGGGGTAGACGGAGGAGAGTGGAGAGAGAGGGAAGGAGGGTAGAAAAGAGAGGGACAGGGGATAATGGGTGGAGGAGAGTGGAGAGAATGGGATGGAGGAGACCGGAGAGAGGGAGAAGGAGCAGAGTGGAAAGAGGGGGACGGAGAAGAGCTGAGTGAGTGGGACGTAAGACGGTGGAGAAAGGGCGGCAGAGAGAGCGGAGAGAAGATGGAGGAGAGCAGAGAGAGGGAGACGGAGGAAAGCGAAGGGAGGCAGACGGAGGAGAGCGAAGGGAGGCAGACAGAGGAGAGCGAAGGGAGGCAGACGGAGGAGAGCGAAGGGAGGCAGACGGAGGAGAGCGAAGAGAGGCAGACGGAGGAGAGCGAAGGGAGGCAGACGGAGGAGAGCGAAGGGAGGCAGACGGAGGAGAGCGAAGGGAGGCAGACGGAGGAGTGCGGAGAGAGGGAGACGGAGGAGAGCGAATGATGGCAGACGGAGGAGAGCGGAGGGTGGCAGACGGAGGAGAACGGAGAGAGGGAGCCGGAGGAGTGCGGAGAGAGGGAGACGGAGGAGAGCGGAGATAGGGAGACGGAGGAGAGCGGAGGGAGGGAGATGAAGGCAGTCGGAAGAGAGCGGAGGGAAGAAGGCGGAGGAAAGCGGAGGGAGGAAGGGGGAGGAGACCGATCCTCATCCAGAGAAGTCTAACACAGAAAGGTAGAAGTTGACCAGTCATTGTGGACTAACAATAAAAATCTATGAAAGACAGTGAATGAGTGTACTCACATCTCTCCAGTATGAGTGAGGAGGCATCAGTGACTCGATGTCTCACTAGCTGATGGATTACCTGAAGGAATATCAACAGAACTATTATTTAAAATGAAATCGCAAAGGTCCAAACACAAACAAGCTGCCAGACTCACCCGGTCCAATCACAAATAAGCAGCCAACTGACCCAGTCCAATCGCAAACAAACAGCCATACTCACCCAGTACAATCGCAAACAAACAGCCAGATTGACCCAGTCCAATCGTAAATAAGCAACCAGGCTGATCCAGTCCAATCGCTAACAAGCAGCCAGATTGACCCAGTCCAATCGTAAACAAGCCACCAGGCTGACTCAGTCCAATCGCAAACAAGCAGCCAGATTGACCCAGTCCAATCGTAAACAAGCAACCAGGCTGACCCAGTCCAATCGTAAACAAGCAACCAGGCTGATCCAGTCCAATCGCAAGCAAGCAACCAGGCTGACCCAGTCCAATCGCTAACAAGCAACCAGACAGACCCAGTCCAATCACAAACAACCAACCAAAGAGACCCAGTCCAATGTAAACAAGCAAACAGACAGACCCAGTCCAATCACAAACAACCACCCAGAGTGACCCAGTCCAATGTAAACAAGCAACCATGCTGACCCAGTCCAATCACAAACAAGCAGCCAGACTGACCCAGTCCAATTGTAAACAAGCAGCCAGACTGACCCAGTCCAATCACAAACAAGCAACCAGGCAGACCTAGTCCAATTACAAACAAGCAGCCAGGCTGACCCAGCCCAATCGCAAACAAGCAACAGGGCTGACCTAGACCAATCACAAACAAGCAGCCAGACTGACGCAGTCCAATCACAAACAAGCAACCAGGCTGACCAAGTCCAATCACAAACAAGCAACCAGGTTGACCTAGTCCAATCACAAACAAGCAGCCAGGCTGACCCAGTCCAGTCACAAACAAGCAACCAGGCTGACCTAGTCCAATCACAAAATAGCAGCCAAGCTGACCCAATCCAATCGTAAACAGCAGCCAGGCAGACCAAGTAAAATCACAAACAAGCAGCGAGGCTGACCCAGTCCAATTGTAAATATGCAGCCAGGCTGACTCAGTCCAATCGCAAAGAAGCAGCCAGACTGACCCAGTCCAATCGTACACAAGCAACCAGGTTGACCGTGTACAAACGTAAACCAGAAACCAGGCTGACCAAGATCAATCGCAAACAAGCAGCGAGGCTCACCCAGTCCAATCGCAAACAAGCAGCAAACTGACACAGTCCAATCGCAAACAAGCAGCCAGACTGACCCCGTCCAATCGCAAACAAGCAGCCAGACTCACCCAGTCCAATGGCAAACAAGCAGCCAGCCTGACCAAGTCCAATCATAAACAAGCAAGCAGGCTGACCAAGTCCAACCGCTAACAAGAAATCAGACTGACACAGTCCAATCGTAAACAAGCAAAAAGGCTGACCCAGTCCAATCGCAAACAAGCAGCCAGACTGACCCATGTCCAATGATAATCAAGCAACCTCACTGACCGAGTCCAATCACAAACAAGCAGCCAGGCTAACACAGTCCAATCGCAAACAAGCAACCAGACTGACCCAGTCCAATCGCAAACAAGCAACTAGGCTGACCCGGTCCAATCGCTAAGAAGCATCCAGGCTGAACCAGTCCAATCGTAAACAAGCAACCAGGCTGATGCAGTCCAATCACAAATAAGCAACCACACTGAACCAGTGCAATCATAAACAAGCAACCAGGCTGACCCAGTCCAATCGCTAACGAGCAACCAGACAGATCCAGTCCAATCACAAACAAACAACCAGAGTGACCCAGTCCAATGTAAACAAGCAACCATGCTTACCTAGTCCAATCGCAAACAAGCAACCAGACTGACCCAGTCCAATCACAAACAAGCAACCAGGCTGACACAGTCCAATCGCAAACAAGCAGCCAGTACGACCGAGTCCAATCGCAAACAAGCAGCCAGACTGACCCAGTCCAATCCTAAACAAGGAGCCAGACTGACTCAGTCGAATCACAAACAAGCAACCAGGCTGACCAAGTCCAACCGCTAACAAGAAATCAGACTGACACAGCCCAATCGTAAACAAGCAACAAGGCTGACCCAGTCCAATCGCAAACAAGCAGCCAGGTTGACCCAGTCCAATTGCAAACAAGCAGCCAGACTGACCCATGTCCAATGATAATCAAGCAACCTCACTGACCGAGTCCAATCACAAACAAGCAGCCAGGCTAACACAGTCCAATCGCAAACAAGCAACTAGGCTGACCCAGTCCAACTGCTAACAAGCATCCAGGCTGAACCAGTCCAATCGTAAACAAGAAACCAGACTGAGCCAGTCCAATCACAGACAGGCAACCAGACTGACCCAGTCCAATCATAAACAATCAACCAGACTGACCCAGTCCAATCGCTAACAACCATCCAGAGTGACCCAGTCCAATCACAAACAAGCAACCATGCTGACCCAGTCCAATGTAAACAAGCAACCATGCTGACCCAGTCCAATTGCAAACAAGCAACCATGCTGACCCATTTCAATCGCAAAAAAGCAACCAGGCTGACCCAGTCCAATCATAAACAACCAACCAGACAGACCCAGTCCAATCGCAAACAAGCAACCATGCTGACCAAGTCCAATCGCAAACCAGCAACCATGCTGACCCATTCCAATCGCAAACAAGCAGCCAGACCGACCAAGTCCAATCGTAAACAAGTAACCAGGCTGAACCAATCCAATCGCAAACAAGCACCAGACTGAGCCAGTCCAATCGTAAACAAGCAACCATGCTGAACCAGTCCAATCGAAAACAAGCAGCCAAGCTGACCAAGTCCAACCGCTAACAAGAAATCAGACTGACACAGCCCAATCGTAAACAAGCAACAAGGCTGACCATGTCCAATCGCAAACAAGCAGCCAGGTTGACCCAGTCCAATCGCAAACAAGCAGCCAGACTGACCCATGTCCAATGATAATCAAGCTACCTGACTGACCGAGTCCAATCAAAAACAAGCAGCCAGGCTAACACAGTCCAATCGCAAACAAGCAACCAGACTGACCCAGTACAATCGCAAACAAGCAACTAGGCTGACCCAGTCCAATCGCTAACAAGCATCCAGGCTGAACCAGTCCAATCGTAAACAAGCAACCAGGTTGACCCAGTCCAATCACAGACAGGCAACCAGACTGACCCAGTCCAATCGTAAACCATCAACCAGACTGGCCCAGTCCAATCGCTAAAAATCAACCAGACTGACCCAGTCCAATCGCTAACAACCAACCAGAGTGACACAGTCCAATCACAAACAAGCAACTAGGCTGACCCAGTCCAATCGCTAACAAGCATCCAGGCTGAACCAGTCCAATCGTAAACAAGCAACCAGACTCAGCCAGTCCAAACACAGACAGGCAACCAGACTGACCCAGTATAATCGTAAACAATCAACCAGACTGGCCCAGTCCAATCGCTAAAAATCAACCAGACTGACACAGTCCAATCGCTAACAACCAACCAGAGTGACCCAGTCCAATCACAAACAAGCAACCATGCTGACCCAGTCCAATGTAAACAAGCAACCATGCTGACCCAGTCCAATCGCAAACAAGCAACCATGCTGACCCATTTCAATCGCAAAAAAGCAACCAGGCTGACCCAGTCCAATCATAAACAACCAACCAGACTGACCGAGTCCAATCGCAAACAAGCAACCATGCTGACCCAGTCCAATCGCAAACCAGCAACCATGCTGACCCATTCCAATCGCAAACAAGCAACCATGCTGACCCAGTCCAATCGTAAACAATCAACCAGACTGACCCAGTCCAATCGCAAACAAGCAGCCAGACCGACCAAGTCCAATCGTAAACAAGTAACCAGACTGAACCAATCCAATCGCAAACAAGCACCAGACTGACCCAGTCCAATCGTAAACAAGCAACCAGACTGAGCCAGTCCAATCGTAAACAAGCAACCATGCTGAACCAGCCCAATCGCAAACAAGCAGCCAGGCTCATCCAGTCCAATCGCAAACAAGCAGCCAAGCTGACCCAGTCCAATCGCGCACAAGCAACTAGGCTGGCCCAGTCCAATCGTAAACAATCAACCAGGTTGACCGAGTACAAACGTAAACCAGAAACCAGGCTGACCCAGATCAATCGCAAACAAGCAGCGATGCTCACCCAGTCCAATCGCAAAAAAGCAGCCAACTGACACAGTCCAATCGCAAACAAGCAGCCAGACTCACCCAGTCCAATGGCAAACAAGCAACCAGGCTGACCATGTCCAACCGCTAACAAGAAACCAGACTGACACAGTCCAATCGTAAACAAGCAACAAGGCTGACCCAGTCCAATCGCAAACAAGCAACCTCACTGACCAAGTCCAGTCACAAAGAAGCAGCCAGGCTAACCCAGTCCAATCGTAAACAAGCAACCAGACTGACCCAGTCCAATCGCAAACAAGCAACTAGGATGGCCAAGTCCAATCGCTAACAAGCATCCAGGCTGACCCAGTCCAATCGTAAACAAGCAACCAGACGGAGCCAGTCAAATCACAAACAGGCAACCATGCTGACCCAGTCCAATCGTAAACAAGCAACCAGGCTGGCCCAGTCCAATCGCTAAAAAGCAACCAGACTGACCCAGTCCAATCGCTAACAACCAACCAGAGTGACCCAGTCCAATCACAAACAAGCAACCATGCTGACCCAGTCAAATCGCAAACAAGCAACCATGCTGACCCATTCCAATCGCAAACAAGCAACAAGACTGACCCAGTCCAATTGTAAACATGCAACCAGGTTGACCCAGTCCAATCACAAACAAGCATCCAGGCTGACACAGTCCAATCGCAAACAAGCAGCCAGGCTCAACCAGTCCAATCGCAAACAAGCAGCCAACTGACCCTATCCAATCGCAAACAAGCAACCAGGCGGACCCAGTCCAATCAGAAACTAGCAACCAGACTGACCCAGTCCAATCGTAAACAAGCAGCCAGGTTGACCCAGTCCAATCGCAAACAAGCAACCAGGCGGACCCAGTCCAATCAGAAACTAGCAACCAGACTGACCCAGTTCAATCGCAAACAAGCAGCCAGGTTGACCCAGTCCAATCGTAAACAAGCAACCAGACTGACCGAGTCCAATCGCAAACAAGCAGCCAGACTAACCCAGTCCTATCGTAAACAAGCAACCAGGTTGACCCAGTCCAATCACAAACAAGCAACCAGGCTGACCCAGTCCAATCGTAAACAAGCAACCAGGCTGATCCAGTCCAATCGCAAACAAGCAGCCAGGTTGACACAGTCCAATATAAACAAGCAACCATGCTGACCCAGTCCAATGATAAACAAGCAGCCAGACTGACCATGTCCAATAGTAAACAAGCATCCAGAATGACCCAGTCCAATCGTAAACAAGCACCCAGACTGACCCAGCCCAATTGTAAACAAGCAACCTCGCTGACCCAGTCCAAATGTAAACAAGCAACCAGACACACCGAGTCCAATTGCAAACAAGCAGCCAGACTAACCCAGTCCAATCACAAACAACCAACCAGAGTGACCCAAACCAATGTAAACAAGCAACAATGCTGACCTAGTCCAATCATAAACAAGCAAGCAGGCTGATCCAGTCCAATCACAAATAAGCAACCAGGCTGACCTAGTCCAACCGCTAACAAGAAATCAGGCTGACACAGTCCAATCGTAAACAAGCAACAAGGCTGACCCAGTCCAATCGCAAACAAGCAGCCAGACTGACCCATGTCCAATGATAATCAAGCAACCTGACTGACCGAGTCCAATCACAAACAAGCAGCCAGGCTAACCCAGTCCAATCGCAAACAAGCAACCATGCTGACCCAGTCCAATCGCAAACCAGCAACCATGCTGACCCATTCCAATCGCAAACAAGCAACCATGCTGACCCAGTCCAATCGTAAACAATCAACCAGACTGACCCAGTCCAATCGCAAACAAGCAGCCAGACCGACCAAGTCCAATCGTAAACAAGTAACCAGACTGAACCAATCCAATCGCAAAAAAGCACCAGACTGACCCAGTCCAATCGTAAACAAGCAGCCAGACTCACCCAGTCCAATGGCAAACAAGCAACCAGGCTGACCATGTCCAACCGCTAACAAAAAACCAGACTGACACAGTCCAATCGTAAACAAGCAGCAAGGCTGACCCAGTCCAATCGCAAACAAGCAACCTGACTGACCAAGTCCAATCACAAACAAGCAGCCAGGCTAACCCAGTCCAATCGTAAACAAGCAACCAGACTGACCCAGTCCAATCGCAAACAAGCAACTAGGCTGACCCAGTCCAATCGCTAACAAGCATCCAGGCTGACCCAGTCCAATCGTAAACAAGCAACCAGACGGCGCCAGTCCAATCACAAACAGGCAACCATGCTGACCCAACCAATCGTAAACAAGCAACCAGGCTGGCCCAGTCCAATCTCTAAAAAGCAACCAGACTGACCCAGTCCAATCGCTAACAACCAACCAGGGTAACCCAGTCCAATCACAAACAAGCAACCATGCTGACCCAGTCCAATCGCAAACAAGCAACCATGCTGACCCATTCCAATCGCAAACAAGCAACAAGACTGACCCAGTCCAATTGTAAACATGCAACCAGGTTGACCCAGTCCAATCACAAACAAGCAACCAGGCTGACACAGTCCAATCGCAAACAAGCAGCCAGGCTCAACCAGTCCAATCGCAAACAAGCAGCCAACTGACCCTGTCCAATCGCAAACAAGCAACCAGGCGGACCCAGTCCAATCAGAAACTAGCAACCAGACTGACCCAGTCCAATCGTAAACAAGCAACCTGGCTGACCCAGTCCAATCGCAAACAAGCAGCCAGGTTGACCCAGTCCAATCGTAAACAAGCAACCAGACTGACCGAGTCCAATCGCAAACAAGCAGCCAGACTAACCCAGTCCTATCGTAAACATGCAACCAGGCTGACCCAGTCCAATCACAAACAAGCAACCAGGCTGACCCAGTCCAATCGTAAACAAGCAACCAGGCTGACACAGTCCAATCGCAAACAAGCAGCCAGGTTGACCCAGTCCAAAATAAACAAGCAACCATGCTGACCCAGTCCAATGATAAACAAGCAGCCAGACTGACCATGTCCAATCGTAAACAAGCACCCAGAATGACCCAGTCCAATCGTAAACAAACACCCAGACTGACCCAGCCCAATCGTAAACAAGCAACCTGGCTGACCCAGTCCAAATAAAAAACAAGCAACCAGACAGACCGAGTCCAATTGCAAACAAGCAGCCAGACTACCCCAGTCCAATCACAAACAACCAACCAGAGTGACCCAGACCAATGTAAACAAGCAACAATGCTGACCTAGTCCAATCGTAACCAAGCAACCAGGCTGATCCAGTCCAATCACAAATAAGCAACCAGACTGAACCAGTGCAATCATAAACAAGCAACCAGGCTGACCCAGTCCAATCGCTAACAAGCAACTAGACAGATCCAGTCCAATCACAAACAAATAACCAGAGTGACCCAGTCCAATGTAAACAAGCAACCATGCTTACCTAGTCCAATCGCAAACAAGCAACCAGACTGACCCAGTCCAATCACAAACAAGCAACCAGGCTGACACAGTCCAATCGCAAACAAGCAGCCAGTACGACCGAGTCCAATCGCAAACAAGTAACCAGACTGACCCGGTCCAATCACAAACAAGCAGCCAGGCTGACCCAGTCCAATCGTAAACAAGGAGCCAGATTGACTCAGTCGAATCACAAACAAGCAACCAGGCTGACCCAGTCCAATCACAAACAAGCAACCAGGCTGACCCAGTTCAATCGCAAACAAGCAGCCAAGCTGACCCAGTCCAATCGCGAACAAGCAACTAGGCTGGCCCAGTCCAATCGTAAACAAGCAACCAGGTTGACCGAGTACAAACGTAAACCAGAAACCAGGCTGACCCAGATCAATCGCAAACAAGCAGCGAGGCTCACCCAGTCCAATGGCAAACGAGCAGCCAGCCTGACCAAGCCCAATCAAACAACAAGCAACCAGGCTGACCAAGTCCAACCGCTAACAAGAAATCAGACTGACACAGTCCAATCGTAAACAAGCAACAAGGCTGACCCAGTCCAATCGCAAACAAGCAGCCAGGTTGACCCAGTCCAATCGCAAACAAGCAGCCAGACTGACCCACGTCCAATGATAATCAAGCAACCTGACTGACCGAGTCCAATCACAAACAAGCAGCCAGGCTAACACAGTCCAATCGCAAACAAGCAACCAGACTGACCCAGTCCAATCGCAAACAAGCAACTAGGCTGACCCAGTCCAATCGCTAACAAGCATCCAGGCTGAACCAGTCCAATCGTAAACAAGCAACCAGACTGAGCCAGTCCAATCACAGATAGGCAACCAGAATGACCCAGTCCAATCGTAAACAATCAACCAGACTGGCCCAGTCCAATCGCTAAAAATCAACCAGACTGACACAGTCCAATCGCTAACAACCAACCAGAGTGACCCAGTCCAATCACAAACAAGCAACCATGCTGACCCAGTCCAATGTAAACAAGCAACCATGCTGACCCAGTCCAATCACAAACAAGCAACCATGCTGACCCATTTCAATCGCAAAAAAGCAACCAGGCTGACACAGTCCAATCATAAACAACCAACCCGACTGACCCAGTCCAATCGCAAACAAGCAACCATGCTGACCCAGTCCAATCGCAAACCAGCAACCACGCTGACCCAATCCAATCGCAAACAGGCAACCATGCTGACCCAGTCCAATCGTAAACAATCAACCAGACTGACCCAGTCCAATCGCAAACAAGCAGCCAGACCGACCAAGTCCAATCGTGAACAAGTAACCAGGCTGAACCAATCCAATCGCAAAAAAGCACCAGACTGACCCAGTCCAATCGTAAACAAGCAACCAGACTGAGCCAGTCCAATCGTAAACAAGCAACCATGCTGAACCAGCCCAATCGCAAACAAGCAGCCAGACTCATCCAGTCCAATCGCAAACAAGCAGCCAAGCTGACCCAGTCCAATCGCGCACAAGCAACTAGGCTGGCCCAGTCCAATCGTAAACAAGCAACCAGGTTGACCGAGTACAAACGTAAACCAGAAACCAGGCTGACCCAGATCAATCGCAAACAAGCAGCGATGCTCACCCAGTCCAATCGCAAAAAAGCAGCCAACTGACACAGTCCAATCGCAAACAAGCAGCCAGACTCACCCAGTCCAATGGCAAACAAGCAACCAGGCTGACCATGTCCAACCGCTAACAAAAAACCAGACTGACACAGTCCAATCGTAAACAAGCAACAAGGCTGACCCAGTCCAATCGCTAACAAGCAACCAGACAGATCCAGTCCAATCACAAACAAACAACCAGAGTGACCCAGTCCAATGTAAACAAGCAACCATGCTTACCTAGTCCAATCGCAAACAAGCAACCAGACTGACCCAGTCCAATCACAAACAAGCAACCAGGCTGACACAGTCCAATCGCAAACAAGCAGCCAGTACGACCGGGTCCAATCGCAAACAAGTAACCAGACTGACCCGGTCCAATCACAAACAAGCAGCCAGGCTGACCCAGTCCAATCGTAAACAAGGAGCCAGGCTGACTCAGTCGAATCACAAACAAGCAACCAGGCTGACCCAGTCCAATCACAAACAAGCAACCAGGCTGACCCAGTCCAATCGCAAACAAGTAGCCAAGCTGACCCAGTCCAATCGCGAACAAGCAACTAGGCTGGCCCAGTCCAATCGTAAACAAGCAACCAGGTTGACCGAGTACAAACGTAAACCAGAAACCAGGCTGACCCAGATCAATCGCAAACAAGCAGCGAGGCTCACCCAGTCCAATGGCAAACAAGCAGCCAGCATGACCAAGCCCAATTATAAACAAGCAACCAGGCTGACCAAGTCCAACCGCTAACAAGAAATCAGACTGACACAGTCCAATCGTAAACAAGCAACAAGGCTGACCCAGTCCAATCGCAAACAAGCAGCCAGGTTGACCCAGTCCAATCGCAAACAAGCAGCCAGACTGACCCATGTCCAATGATAATCAAGCAACCTCACTGACCGAGTCCAATCACAAACAAGCAGCCAGGCTAACACAGTCCAATCGCAAACAAGCAACCAGACTGACCCAGTCCAATCGCAAACAAGCAACTAGGCTGACCCAGTCCAATCGCTAACAAGCAGCCAGGCTGACCAAGTCGAATCGTAAACAAGCAGCGATGCTCACCCAGTCCAATCGCAAAAAAGCAGCCAACTGACACAGTCCAATCGCAAACAAGCAGCCAGACTCACCCAGTCCAATGGCAAACAAGCAACCAGGCTGACCATGTCCAACCGCTAACAAAAAACCAGACTGACACAGTCCAATCGTAAACAAGCAACAAGGCTGACCCAGTCCAATCGCCATCAAGCAACCTGACTGACCAAGTCCAATCACAAACAAGCAGCCAGGCTAACCCAGTCCAATCGTAAACAAGCAACCAGACTGACCCAGTCCAATCGCAAACAAGCAACTAGGCTGACCCAGTCCAATCGCTAACAAGCCTCCAGGCTGACCCAGTCCAATCGTAAACAAGCAACCAGACGGTGCCAGTGCAATCACAAACAGGCAACCATGCTGACCCAGTCCAATCGTAAACAAGCAACCAGGCTGGCCCAGTCCAATCGCTAAAAAGCAACCAGACTGACCCAGTCCAATCACTAACAACCAACCAGAGTGACCCAGTCCAATCACAAACAAGCAACCATGCTGACCCAGTCCAATCGCAAACAAGCAACCATGCTGACCCATTCCAATCGCAAACAAGCAACAAGACTGACCCAGTCCAATTGTAAACATGCAACCAGGTTGACCCAGTCCAATCACAGACAAGCAACCAGGCTGACACAGTCCAATCGCAAACAAGCAGCCAGGCTCAACCAATCCAATCGCAAACAAGCAGTCAACTGACCCAGTCCAATCGCAAACAAGCAACCATGCTGACCCATTCCAATCGCAAACAAGCAACAAGACTGACCCAGTCCAATTGTAAACATGCAACCAGGTTGACCCAGTCCAATCACAGACAAGCAACCAGGCTGACACAGTCCAATCGCAAACAAGCAGCCAGGCTCAACCAATCCAATCGCAAACAAGCAGTCAACTGACCCAGTCCAATCGCAAACAAGCAACCAGGCGGACCCAGTCCAATCAGAAACTAGCAACCAGACTGACCCAGTCCAATCGTAAACAATCAACCAGTCTGACCCAGTCCAATCACAAACATGCAGCCAGGCTGACCTAGTCCAATCACAAACAAGCAGCCAGACTAACCCAGTCCAATCGTAAACAAGCAGCCAGACAGACCCAGTCGAATCACAAACAAGCAACCAGGCTGACCTAGTCCAATCACAAACAAGCAGCCAGGCTGACCCAGTCCAAACGTAAACAAGCAGCCAGGCTGACACAGTCCAATCACAATCAAGCAACCAGACTGACTCAGTCCAATCACAAACAAACAACCAGAGTGACCCAGTCCAATGTAAACAAGCAACCATAATGAGCTAGTCCAATCGCAAACAAGCAACCAGGCAGACCCAGTCCAATCACAAATAAGCAACCAGGCTGACCCAGACCAATCGCAAACAAGCAGCCAGACTGAGCCAGTCCAATCACAGACAGGCAACCAGACTGACCCAGTCCAATCGTAAACCATCAACCAGACTGGCCCAGTCCAATCGCTAAAAATCAACCAGACTGACCCAGTCCAATCGCTAACAACCAACCAGAGTGACCCAGTCCAATCACAAACAAGCAACCAGGCTGACCCAGACCAATCGCAAACAAGCAGCCAGACGGACTCAGTCCAATCATAAACAAGCAACAAGACTGACCCAGTCCAATTGTAAACATGCAACCAGGTTGACCCAGTACAATGGTAAACAAGCAACCAGGCTGACACAGTCCAATCGCAAACAAGCAGCCAGGCTCAACCAGTCCAATCGCAAACAAGCAGCCAACTGACCCTGTCCAATCGCAAACAAGCAACCAGGCGGACCCAGTCCAATCAGAAACTAGCAACCAGACTGACCCAGTCCAATCGTAAACAAGCAACCTGGCTGACCCAGTCCAATCGCAAACAAGCAGCCAGGTTGACCCAGTCCAATCGTAAACAAGCAACCAGACTGACCGAGTCCAATCGCAAACAAGCAGCCAGACTAACCCAGTCCTATCGTAAACATGCAACCAGGCTGACCCAGTCCAATCACAAACAAGCAACCAGGCTGACCCAGTCCAATCGTAAACAAGCAACCAGGCTGACACAGTCCAATCGCAAACAAGCAGCCAGGTTGACCCAGTCCAATATAAACAAGCAACCATGCTGACCCAGTCCAATGATAAAAAAGCAGCCAGACTGACCATGTCCAATCGTAAACAAGCACCCAGAATGACCCAGTCCAATCGTAAACAAGCACCCAGACTGACCCAGCCCAATCGTAAACAAGCAACCTGGCCGACCCAGTCCAAATGCAAACAAGCAACCAGACACACCGAGTCCAATTGCAAACAAGCAGCCAGACTAACTCAGTCCAATCACAAACAACCAACCAGAGTGACCCAGACCAATGTAAACAAGCAATAATGCTGACCTAGTCCAATCGTAAACAAGTAACCAGGCTGATCCAGTCCAATCACAAATAAGCAACCAGACTGAACCAGTGCAATCATAAACAAGCAACCAGGCTGACCCAGTCCAATCGCTAACAAGCAACCAGACAGATCCAGTCCAATCACAAACAAACAACCAGAGTGACCCAGTCCAATGTAAACAAGCAACCATGCTTACCTAGTCCAATCGCAAAAAAGCAACCAGACTGACCGAATCCAATCACAAACAAGCAACCAGGCTGACACAGTCCAATCGCAAACAAGCAGCCAGTACGACCGAGTCCAATCGCAAACAAGCAGCCAGACTGACCCAGTCCAATCGTAAACAAGGAGCCAGACTGATTCAGTCGAATCACAAACAAGCAACCAGACTGACCCAGTCCAATCACAAACAAGCAACCAGGCTGACCCAGTCCAATCGCAAACAAGCAGCGAGGCTCACCCAGTCCAATGGCAAACAAGCAGCCAGCCTGACCAAGCCCAATTATAAACGAGCAACCAGGCTGACCAAGTCCAACCGCTAACAAGAAATCAGACTGACACAGCCCAATCGTAAACAAGCAACAAGGCTGACCCAGTCCAATCGCAAACAAGCAGCCAGGTTGACCCAGTCCAATCGCAAACAAGCAGCCAGACTGACCCATGTCCAATGATAATCAAGCAACCTGACTGACCGAGTCCAATCACAATCAAGCAGCCAGGCTAACACAGTCCAATCGCAAACAAGCAACCAGACTGACTAAGTCCAATCGCAAACAAGCAACCATGCTGACCCATTCCAATCGCAAACAAGCAACAAGACTGACCCAGTCCAATTGTAAACATGCAACCAGGTTGACCCAGTCCAATCACAGACAAGCAACCAGGCTGACACAGTCCAATCGTAAACCATCAACCAGACTGGCCCAGTCCAATCGCTAAAAATCAACCAGACTGACCCAGTCCAATCGCTAACAACCAACCAGAGTGACCCAGTCCAATCACAAACAAGCAACTAGGCTGACCCAGTCCAATCGCTAACAAGCAGCCAGGCTGACCAAGTCGAATCGTAAACAAGCAGCGATGCTCACCCAGTCCAATCGCAAAAAAGCAGCCAACTGACACAGTCCAATCGCAAACAAGCAGCCAGACTCACCCAGTCCAATGGCAAACAAGCAACCAGGCTGACCATGTCCAACCGCTAACAAAAAACCAGACTGACACAGTCCAATCGTAAACAAGCAACAAGGCTGACCCAGTCCAATCGCAAACAAGCAACCTGACTGACCAAGTCCAATCACAAACAAGCAGCCAGGCTAACCCAGTCCAATCGTAAACAAGCAACCAGACTGACCCAGTCCAATCGCAAACAAGCAACTAGGCTGACCCAGTCCAATCGCTAACAAGCCTCCAGGCTGACCCAGTCCAATCGTAAACAAGCAACCAGACGGAGCCAGTGCAATCACAAACAGGCAACCATGCTGACCCAGTCCAATCGTAAACAAGCAACCAGGCTGGCCCAGTCCAATCGCTAAAAAGCAACCAGACTGACCCAGTCCAATCACTAACAACCAACCAGAGTGACCCAGTCCAATCACAAACAAGCAACCATGCTGACCCAGTCCAATCGCAAACAAGCAACCATGCTGACCCATTCCAATCGCAAACAAGCAACAAGACTGACCCAGTCCAATTGTAAACATGCAACCAGGTTGACCCAGTCCAATCACAGACAAGCAACCAGGCTGACACAGTCCAATCGCAAACAAGCAGCCAGGCTCAACCAATCCAATCGCAAACAAGCAGTCAACTGACCCTGTCCAATCGCAAACAAGCAACCAGGCGGACCCAGTCCAATCAGAAACTAGCAACCAGACTGACCCAGTCCAATCGTAAACAAGCAACCTGGCTGACCCAGTCCAAACGCAAACAAGCAGCCAGGTTGACCCAGTCCAATCGTAAACAAGCAACCAGACTGACCGAGTCCAATCGCAAACAAGCAGCCAGACTAACCCAGTCCAATCGCAAACAAGCAGCCAGGTTGACCCAGTCCAATATAAACAAGCAACCATGCTGACCCAGTCCAATGATAAACAAGCAGCCAGACTGACCCAGTCCAATCGTAAGCAAGCAACCAGGCTGACCCAGTCCAATCACAAACATGCAACCAGACTGACCCAGTGCAATCGCAAACAAGCAACCAGGCTGACCCAGTCCAATCGCTAACAAGCAACCAGACAGATCCAGTCCAATCACAAACAAACAACCAGAGTGACCCAGTCCAACGTAAACAAGCAACCATGCTTACCTAGTCCAATCGCAAACAAGCAACCATGCTGACCCAGTCCAATCACAAACAAGCAACCAGGCTGACCTAGTCCAATCACAAACAAGCAACCAGACTGACCCAGTTCAATCACAAACAAGCAACCGGACTGGCCCAGTCCAATAGCAAACAAGCAGCCAGTCCGACCGAGTCCAATCGCAAACAAGTAACCAGACTGACCCGGTCCAATCCCAAACAAGCAGCCAGACTGTCCCAGTCCAATCATAAACAAGGAGCCAGACTGACCCAGTCGAATCACAAACAAGCAACCAGGCTGACCCAGTCCAATCACAAACAAGCAACCAGGCTGACCCAGACCAATCGCAAACAAGCAGCCAGACTGACTCAATCCAATCGTAAACAAGCAACCAGACTGACCCAGTCCAATCGTAAACATGCAACCATGCTGACCCAGTCCTATCGCAAACAAACAACCAGGCTGACCCAGTCCAATCATAAACAAGCAGCCAGACTGACCCAGTCCAATCACAAATAAGCAACCAGGCTGACCTAGTCCAATCACAAACAAGCAACCAGACTGACCCAGTCCAATCATAAACAAGCAGCCAGGCTGACCCAGTCCAATCATGAACAAGCAGCCAGGCTGACCCAGTCCAATCGCTAACAAGCAACCAGACTGACCCAGTCCAATCACAAACAAGCAGCCAGAATGACCCGGTCCAATCGTAAACAAGCAACCAGGCTGACTTAGTCCAATCAAAAACAACCACACAGACTGACCCAGTCCAATTGTAAACAAGCAGCCAGACTAACCCAGTCCAATCTTAAACAAGCAGCCAGACAGACCATGTCGAATCACAAACAAGCAACCAGGCTGACCTAGTCCAATCACAAACAAGCAGCCAGGCTGACCCAGTCCAAATGTAAACAAGCAGCCAGGCTGACACAGTCCAATCACAATCAAGCAATCAGACTGACCCAGGCCAATCATAAACAAGCAGCAAGGCTGACCCAGTCCAATCGCTAACCAGCAACAGGCTGACCCTGTCCAATAGTAAACAAGCAGCCCGGCTGACCCAGTCCAATCGCAAACAAGCAACTAGGCTGGCCCAGTCCAATCGTAAACAAGCAACCGGGCTGACCCAGTTCAATCAGAAACTAGCAACCAGACTGACCCAGTCCAATTGTAAACAAGCGACCAAGCTGACCCAGTCCAATCGCAAACAACCAACCAGGCTGACCCAGTCCAATCGTAAACAAGCAGCCAGACTGACCCGGTCCAATTACAAACAAGCAGCCAGACTGACCCAGTCCAATCATAAACAAGGAGCCAGACTGACCCAGTCGAATCACAAACAAGCAACCAGGCTGACCTAGTCCAATCACAAACAAGCAGCCAGGCTGACCAAGTCTAATTGTAAACAAGCAGCCAGGCTGACTCAGTCCAATCACAAACAAGCAACCAGACTGACCCAGTCCAATCGTAAACAAGCAGCCAGGCTGACCAAGTCGAATCGTAAACAAGCAGCCAGGCTGACCCAGTCCAATCGTAAACAAGCAGCCAGGCTGACCCAGTCCAATGACAAACAAGCAACCAGGCTGACCCAGTTCAAACGTAAACAAGCAGCCAGGCTGACCCAGTGTGAACTCATACGGTCAGACTGACCACTCCAGACACAAACAGTCAGACTGACATTGGGGAGACGAAGCACAGACTGGTGACTGCTTTGCGGAACACTTTCGGTCTGTCCGCAAGCATGACCCAGGCCTCCCTGTCGCTTGCCATTTCAACACACCACCCTGTTCTCATGCCTACATGTCCGTCCTTGGCCTGCTGCAATGTTCCAGTGAAGCTCAACGTAAACTGGAGGAACAGCATTTCATCTTCCGACTAGGTACTTTACAGCCTTCCGGACTGAATATTGAGTTCAACAACTTCAGATCATGAATTCTCTCCTCTGTCTTTTCCCCTTTTTTTTAACCCATTATCAATTTTTGCTTTTCATTTACTTTTTTTTATCCTTTATCACCACCCACCCCCTGCCCCACCACCACAGGACCATCTGGCTCTTGTTTCTATGTTGTGCTTTCACAGAGTATTGACCCTTGTTCTGCTATTAGCACATTCTGCTCTTACCTTTATGCCACGATTAGCACCTTCTTTAATCTTTAAAACTAACATTAACACTCCCTTTGTCTTGCGTCCATGGCATCTGTCAAGCTCTCCTTTGCCCTCTTTCTTTCTTGCTTCACCGCCCCCCCCACCTTAAGCAGTATAAAATTCATCACATTTCTACTTCTCTTTAGCTCTGACAGAGTCATACGGACTCGAAACATTAACTCTGTTTCTCTCTCCATTGATGCTGCTAGACCTGCTGAGTTTTTTCCAGTATTTTCTGTTTTTGTTTCGGTTCAGACACAGTCAGACTGACCAGTCAGGACACAAAGAGTCAGGCTGACCGGTCCAGACACAAACAAACAGTCAGACTGACCGCTCCAGGCCCAAACAGTCAGACTGACCGCTCCAGGCCCAAACAGTCAGACTGACCGCTCCAGGCCCAAACAGTCAGACTGACCACTCCAGGCCCAAACAGTCAGACTGACCACTCCAGGCCCAAACAGTCAGACTTTTAAAAAACGCATCCCAAGCCAGATGGTGAAGTATGAATCTAGACACAAATGCTATTCTTGAAAGCAGGGTTATCCACAGAATGCAGCAGCACAGGTTCTGCCTCCTAACTACCAACCAACCAAATGTGCCAACAATTCTTTTCATACTCTTCTGAGCAAACCATATAAACAAGTTAATAGCCCCTTAAAGGGGCACTGTAACAAAAAGACAAAACTTTATTTTAACTTGCTTCAATAAGTTTAATTTAATGTTTCGGGGGCTGATGATGCCCTCCAGCCCCTGAGCTACCCACTGGCTGTGGAAGCACTCAAGCAGACACCTCATACTCCTCCAGGGACACACAGGCGTAAACGTAGCTGTGGAAGAGGGGCCGAATGACCCCTCTCAAAGGGTTGTGAATTGTTGGAATTCTCTCCCCTAGAAGGCTGTGGATGCTCTTTCGCTGAATATATGAGGCTGGAATAGACAAATTTTTGATCTCTCATGGAATTGAGGGACATGGGGAATGAGAGAGAGAAATGGAGTTGAAGCCTGAGATCAGCCATGGTCGCACTGAATGGTGGAGCAGACTCGATGGGCTGTATGGTCAACACCTGCCCCTAATTTCTTGTGCTTTTGTGACCCCCTCCAAGACCCACTGCCTGGACCTGTTCATGGCCACCACGGCCAGACCCAGGAACAGGCGAACAAGACGGCCTTTCAGCCTGTCTGCCTCCCACTGCACTGGGTGGCCAAAGATTAGAAGTGTGGGACAGAAATGCAGCCAAAATGTGAGGAGCATCCCCCTCAAATAATGAAAAAGGGGCTGCAACCTCAAAGAGTCTATATACACATGTACTCCTCAAGGCTGCACAAAATAGGCAGCCGGGAGTCCATGAACCACCTCATCATTCACAGAATGGGACTGCTGCATGCAACACCCGCCATGCCAAATTCCTAATGGGGAAAGGAGGATTCCCACAAATACAGCCCTCCACTAGGGGCCCCTGCCACTTCTGGATGGCAGGACGGAACGCCATGGTGTGTCCGGATGGTTAATGAGGGCGAGGAAGTGAATGGTGTACAGCAGCAGCCTGCACAGGAAACACGTCTGTGCAGAATGAAGAGGCACAGAGGGATTTTCCGCAAGACGGCTCAAATTGTGGGGCTGAGGTTCCAGAGGGAGGTTTCGGGACATGGGGACAATGTGAAATTCTGTACAAATGGAGTCAGCTCAGACAGGAGTTCATCATACGCTTGAGCAGCCATGACGCCTTGAGTGTAGTGGGGACCCAGCACCACGGTTTTAAGACTGTGGGTGGCATTGGCTGTGAGCTGGATATCAACAGACGTGTGACCCACATGTTCTTGGGGCATCATCCAGCACGTCCCCAACTCTGGTCACCCCAGAGTTCTCTTCTCTTCCACCAGCCATTGGAATCCGTATTGGTGGACGTGCAGATTCCTGAGCAGCAGCTCCTGGATGATAGCTGCTACTCCTAATGGGGAAGAGCTCCGGCATGAGGCAACCAGGTTCCAGACTTTTTTCAGGTCCTGGTAAAAGACAGGCAACTCCTTAAGGGAGGCACTGAGACCCCTCAGCCTTTGGAGCTGCAGGTCATAGGTGAAGAAATACGTCACCAGGGCACACCATCGGGGAGGGAGGGGCTCAACATAAAGGTATCGCTGCAGGGTCTGGAGGCGGAAAGTTGCCACTTGGGTGTGAAGGCACCCAGTGACTCCCTGCCCTCCCTAAGCGGGAGATACAGAACATCAGCAGCGATCCAGTGCGTCCTTTTGTCCCAGAAGAAGTCACTGAGCCTCTTCTGTATTTTTATGACAAAGTCCAGGGGAGGGGTCAAAGTGACCAGCCGGCACCACAACACTGCAGTTGGCTTATGACCAACACTCGCCCCCTGCAGGGCTGCACTTGGAGCAATTCTCTCCAGCTCCCGAGATGAGTGCTGACTTTGGCCTTCAACTCTTGCCAGATCACTGGCCAGGACTAAGATAGGCCCCCCCAAGTAAAGGAGATGGGTGGTGCTCCAAGCGAAAGGTTTCGGGACCTGGGGCCAATACCCTTCACCTGTTTATCCTTAACCTTAACAACACAATCAACGTAGCAAGAACACAACTAACCAGGCCACAGTCAAACAGTCAGTCCAACTGGCCCGTCGAGACACAGTCTGACTGATATTCACCCGTTTGTTTGGGTCCGGACCGAACAGATTCAGACCCAATTAGTCAAAGTAACAGATGCAGGCCTGTCAGACAGGTACAGACACGAAGAGATCTGGACTCTGAGGGTTAGATTAAAAGGAGAAATGAAACAAACTAAGGTAGCATTTCCTGGAATTTAGAGGGTTACGTTTTGATCAAAATTTGCAAAATATCTTTTGGCAGTGAAATTAGGAATCACATCTCCACACACAGTTTCTATTCATCAATGGTAATTGATGCTCAATCAATTGCTGATTTTCAAATGGAGATTGATTTTGTTAACCAAAGGTATTAAGAGATATGGGCAAAGGTGGGTGGATGGAATTAGCTCTCAGCTCTGCTCTGATCTCATTGAATGGTGGAATAGGCTCAATGGACTTCATGGTTCACTCCTGTCCCTATGTCCAGGTCCAGGAGGTTTCACTGGCAGGACGTGACCCAAGCATACAGATATGAGAGAATGATGATTCTGTAGTTCTGTATTTCTGTAAAAGGAGGCCATTCTTCCAATCATGTTCATGCTGGTTCTCTGCAAGAGCAACTCAGCTAGTTGCACTCGCCTGACCTTTCCCTGTTGTCCCTGCAAATTGCTTTCTCTTTAAGTGCTGTTCCAATTCCTTTTTGAAAGCCACAAATGAATCTGCTTCCACCACATTTTCAGTACATTTCAGATCTGAACCTCTCTCTGCATAAAAATGGTTTCCCATATGCCACAGCTGGGATGTTTTTCTCAATCGCCTCACAATTCACAAGACTTCCAGCTTTTGAAATCGTGTCCTGTACATACAAATCTAGGTCATTCCTACAGAATCAAGAAAATCAGTGGATCCTAACACTGACCCCTGGGGAACCCCGCAATATACTTCCTTCAGTCCAGATAAGGACTGTTCACTGTATCTTTTTCCTGTCACTCAGCCAGCTTTGGATCCATGCAGCCACTGTCCTACTTGTTCAAGAGCTTCAACTTTTTTTGGCAAGCCAATTATGCTGCACTTCAACAAGCACATTTTGAAAATCAACATTCAGCACATCAAATGCATTCCCCTCATCAACCATCTCTGTCACATCATCTGACAAAGTGGTTGAGACACAAACAAGCAAGAAGAGTCAAAGGTCCAGAACAAAATAGTGTCAGCAGGAACAAATTATTTAAACAGCAAACTCACTTGGAAGATCGGCCCTCGCAACATCGTTTGGTGCACAATTCGTTCCTGAAAAGGGATTTAAGGAAAAGCACACTGTTAACATGCTGCAGTGTGTCACAGATGGTTACAGTGGAGAAGTCTCACACAAACGCACACGCACCAGACACTCAAACACACACACGGGCACACAGACACAGACGGACTCACTGTCAGTCTTTTACAGTTACGGAATAACAGCTTGACACTCATTGTCAGTGTGTTACAGTTATAGGGCATCAAAGTGACACGCAGTTACTGTTACATCACATTAGTACAACATATTCCCTGCAACAGTGTTACAGTTAAGGGACAGGCTGACACAATTTCAGTGTGTTACAGTATCTCAGTCCCTCACACACATTGTGTGTTCCAGCTACAATACATCATTCTGACACACATTGTCAGTGAGTTAAAGTTACATCACATCATTCTGAAACACTCAATGTCAGTGTGATACAGTTACAGTACATCGGTCTGACACACACTGTCAGTGTTACAGGTGTTACGGTAACAGTATGTCAGTCTGACACAAACACTATCAGTGTGTTACAGTACAATCAATCAAACAGAGTTGATGTGTTACCGCTATAGTGCATCAGTCTCACACTCACTGTCAGTGTGTTACTGTTACAGTACATCAGTCTCTCACACTCTGTCAGTATTTTCTGTTACAGTATATCAGTCTGTCACAATCACTGTCAGTGTATTACAATTACAGTACATCAGTCTCCCATCCTCACTGACAGTGTGTTAGTTACACTACATCAGCCTCTCATACTCACTATCAGTGTGTTACAGTTACAGTACATCAGTCTCTCACAATCACTGTCAGTCTGTTACAGTACATCAGTCTCTCATACTCACTGTCAGTGTATTATATTTACAGAACATCAGTCTGACACACTCACTGTCAGTGTGTTACAGTTACAGTCCATCAGTCTGACACGCTCACTGTCAGTGTGCTACAGTTACAGTCCATCAGTCTGACACGCTCACTGACAGTGTGTTACAGTTACAGCACATCAGACCCTCACTCACTGTCAGTGTATTACAATTAAAGTACATCAGTCTCTCACGCTATCAGTGTGTTACAGTTACAGTACATCAGTGTCTCACACTCCCTGTCAGTGTGTTACAGTTGTAGTACATCAGTCTCTCACACTCACTGACAGCATGTTACAGTTACAATACATCAGTCTCTCATACATACTGTCAGTGTCTTACAGTTACAGTACATCAGTCTCTAACACTCACTGTCAGTGTGTTTTAGTTACAGTTCATCTGTCTCTCAAACTGACTGACAGGGTGAAACAGTTACAGTAGATCAGTCTCCCTCACTCACTGTCAGGCTCATACAGTTACAGTACATCAGGCTGACACACTAACTGTTAGTTTTTAACAGTTACAGTACATCAGTTTCTGACATTCATTGTCAGTGTGTTAGTTACAGTGCATCAGTCTCTCACACTCACTGTCAGTGAGTTACAGTACATCAGTCTCTCACACTCAC
This sequence comes from Cetorhinus maximus, assembly GCF_964194155.1. NCBI lineage: Eukaryota > Metazoa > Chordata > Chondrichthyes > Lamniformes > Cetorhinidae > Cetorhinus > Cetorhinus maximus. The sequence goes on along the minus strand of NC_135888.1, from coordinate 52,751,382 downwards.
GGTTAGTGTTACAGTTACAGTACATCAGTCTCGCACACTCACTGTCAATGTGTTACAGTTACAGTACATCAGTCTCTCACAATCACTGTCAGTGTGTTAGTTACAGTATATCAGTCTCTCACACTCACCACCAGCATGTTACAGTTCCAGTACATCAGTCTCTCACACTCTCTTTCAGTGTGTTACAGTTACAGTACATCAGTCTCTCACACTCAGTCAGTGTTACAGTTACAGTACATCACTCTCTCACACTCAGTCAGTGTTACAGTTACAGTACATCAGTCTCACACTCTGTCAGTGTTACAGTTACAGTACATCTGTCTCTCACACTCACTGTCAGTGTTACAGTTACAGTACATCAGTCTCGCACACTCACTGTCAATGTGTTACAGATACAGTACATCAGTCTCACACTCAGTCAGTGTGTTACAGTTACAGTATATCAGTCTCTCACACTCACTGTCAGTGTGATACAGTAATAGTACATCAGTCTCTCATGCTCACTGTCAGTGTGTTACAGTTACAGTACATCAGGCTCTCACCCTCAGTCAGGGTGTTACAGTAACAGTACATCATTCTCGCACACTCACTGTCAGTGTGTTACATTTACAGTAAATAAGCCTGACATACTCACAGTCACTGTGCTACAGTAACAGTCCATCAGTCTCTCACACTTACTGTCAGTGTTACAGTTGCAGTACATCAGTCTCTCACACTCACTGTTAGTGTCTTAGTTACAGTAAAGTCTCTCACTCACCGTCAGTGTGTTACAGTTACAGTACATCAGTCTCTCACACTCACTGTCAGTGTTACAGTTACAGTACATCAGTCTCTCAAACTCACTGTCAGTGCGTTACAGTTAACGCACATCAGTCTGACACGCTCACTGTCAGTGTGTTACAGTTGCTGTACATCAGTCTCACGCTCACTCTGATTGTATTACAGTTACAGTACACCAGTCTCTCACACTCATTGTCAGAGAATTACAGTTACAGTACACCAGCCTCTCCAAATCACTGTCAGTGTGTTATATTTACAATTCATCTTTCTCTCAAACTGACTGACAAGGTGAAACAGTTACAGTAGCTCAGTCTCCCTCATTCACTGTCAGTCTCTTACAGTTACAGTACATCAGTCTGACACACTCATTGTCAGTGTGTTCCAGTTACAGTACATCAGTCTCTCACACTCACTGTCAGTGTGTTACAGTTACAGTACATCAGTCTCTCAAACTCACTGTCAGTATGTTACAGTTAACGCATATCAGTCTGACACGCTCACTGTCAGTGAGTTACAGTTACAGTACACCAGTCTATCACACTCCCTGTCAGTGTGTTACAGTTGCTGTACATCAGTCTCTCACGCTCACTGTGTTTGTATTACAGTTACAGTACATCAGTCTCTCACACTCACTGCCAGAGTGTTACAGTTACAGTACACCAGTCTCTCCAACTCACTGTCAGTGTGTTACAGTTACAGTACACCAGTCTCTGACACTCCCTGTCAGTGTGTTACAGTTGCTGTACATCAGTCTCTCACGCTCACTGTGATTGTATTACAGTTACAGTACACCAGTCTCTCACACTCACTGCCAGAGTGTTACAGTTACAGTACACCAGTCTCTCACACTTACTGCCAGAGTGTTACAGTTACAGTACACCAGTCTCTCACACTCACTGCCAGAGTGTTACAGTTACAGTACGCCAGTCTCTCCAACTCACTGTCAGTGTGTTATAGTTACAGTTCATCTGCCTCTCATACTGACTGACAAGGGGAAACAGTTACAGTAGATCAGTCTCCCTCATTCACTGTCAGTCTCTTACAGTTACAGTACATGAGTCTGACACACTCACTGTCAGTGTGTTCCAGTTACAGTACATCAGGCTCTCACCCTCACAGTCAGTGTGTTACAGTAACAGTACATCATTCTCGCACACTTACTGTCAGTGTTACAGTTACAGTACATCAGTCTCTCAAACTCACTATCAGTGTGTTACAGTTAACGCACGTCAGTCTGACAAGCTTACTGACAGTGAGTTACAGTTACAGTACACCAGTCTCTCACACTCCCTGTCAGTGTGTTACAGTTACACTACATCAGTCTCACACACTCACTGTCAGTGTGTTACATTTACAGTAAATAAGTCTGACACACTCACTGTCACTGTGTTACAGTAACTGCCATCAGTCTATCACACTCACTGTCAGTGTTACAGCTACAGTACATCAGTCTCTCACACTCATTGTCAGTGTTACAGTTACAGTACATCTGTCTCTCACACTCACTTTCAATGTGTTACCGTTACAGTACATCAATCTCTCTCACTCACTGTCAGTGTTACAGTTACAGTACATCAGCCTCTCACACACTGTCAGTGTTACAGTAACAGTAAATCAGGCATTCACACTCACTGTCAGCGTGTTAGTAACAGTACATCCGTCTCTCACACTCACTGTCAGTGTGTTACAGTTACAGTACATCTGTCTCTCACACTCACTGTCAGCGAGTTACAGTACATCAGTCTCTCACACTCACTGTCAGTGTTACAGTTACAGTACATCAGTCTCACACTCACTGTCAGTGTGTGACAGTTACAGTACATCAGTCTCACACTCACTGTCAGTGTGTTACAGTTACAGTACATCAGTCTCTCACACTCACTGTCAGTGTGTTACAGTTACAGTACATCAGTCTCTCACACTCACTGTCAGTGTTACAGTTACAGTACATCAGTCTCTCACACTCACTGTCAGTGTAACAGTTACAGTACATCAGTCTCACACTCACTGTCAGTGTGTTACAGTTACAGTAGATCAGTCTCACACTCACAGTCAGTGTGTTACAGTTACAATACATCAGTCTCTCACACTCACTGTCAGTGTGTTACAGTTACAGTACATCAGTCTCACACTCACTGTCAGTGTGTTACAGTTACAGTACATCAGTCTCTCACACTCACTGTCAGTGTGTTACAGTTACAGTACATCAGTCTCACACTCACTGTCAGTGTGTTACAGTTACAATACATCAGTCTCTCACACTCACTGTCAGTGTGTTACAGTTACAGTACACCAGTCTCTCACACTCACTGTCAGTGTTACAGTTACAGTACATCAGTTTCTCACACTCACTGTCAGTGTGTTACAGTTACAGTACACCAGTCTCACACTCAGTGTCAGTGTGTTACAGTTACAGTACATCAGTCTCACACTCACTGTCAGTGTGTTACAGTTACAGTACATCAGTCTCTCACACTCACTGTCAGCGTGTTAGTTACAGCACACCAGTCTCTCACACTCACTGTCAGTGTGTTATAGTTACAGTTCATCTGCCTCTCATACTGACTGACAAGGGGAAACAGTTACAGTAGATCAGTCTCCCTCATTCACTGTCAGTCTCTTACAGTTACAGTACATGAGTCTGACACACTCACTGTCAGTGTGTTCCAGTTACAGTACATCAGGCTCTCACCCTCACAGTCAGTGTTACAGTAACAGTACATCATTCTCGCACACTTACTGTCAGTGTTACAGTTACAGTACATCAGTCTCTCAAACTCACTATCAGTGTGTTACAGTTAACGCACGTCAGTCTGACAAGCTTACTGACAGTGAGTTACAGTTACAGTACATCAGGCTCTCACCCTCACAGTTAGTGTGTTACAGTTACACTACATCAGTCTCACACACTCACTGTCAGTGTGTTACATTTACAGTAAATAAGTCTGACACACTCACTGTCACTGTGTTACAGTAACTGCCATCAGTCTCTCACACTCTGTCAGTGTTACAGCTACAGTACATCAGTCTCTCACACTCATTGTCAGTGTTACAGTTACAGTACATCTGTCTCTCACACTCACTTTCAATGTGTTACCGTTACAGTACATCAGTCTCTCTCACTCACTGTCAGCGTGTTAGTTACAGTACATCCGTCTCTCACACTCACTGTCAGTGTGTTACAGTTACAGTACATCTGTCTCTCACACTCACTGTCAGCGAGTTACAGTACATCAGTCTCTCACACTCACTGTCAGTTTAACAGTTACAGTACATCAGTCTCACACTCACTGTCAGTGTGTTACAGTTACAGTACATCAGTCTCACACACTGTCAGTGTGTTACAGTTACAGTACATCAGTCTGTCACACTGTCAGTGTGTTACAGTTACAGTACATCAGTCTCTCACACTCACTTTCAGTGTGTTACAGTTACAGTACATCTGTCTCTCACACTTACTGTCAGTGTTACAGTAACAGTACATCAGTCTCTCACACTCACTGTCAGTGTGTTACAGTTACAATACATCAGTCTCTCACACTCACTGTCAGTGTGTTACAGTTACAGTACATCAGTCTCACACTCACTGTCAGTGTGTTACAGTTCCAGTACATCTGTCTCTCACACTCACTGTCAGTGTGTTACAGTTACAGTACACCAGTCTCTCACACTCACCGTCAGTGTTACAGTTACAGTACATCAGTTTCTCACACTCACTGTCAGTGTGTTACAGTTACAGCACATCAGTCTCACACTCACAGTCAGTGTGTTACAGTTACAATACATCAGTCTCTCACACTCACTGTCAGTGTGTTACAGTAACAGTGCATTAGTCTCACACTCACTGTCAGTGTGTTACAGTTACAGTACATCAGTCTCTCACACTCACTGTCAGTGTGTTACAGTTACAGTACATCAGTCTCACACTCACTGTCAGTGTGTTACAGTTACAGTACATCAGTCTCTCACACTCACTGTCAGTGTGTTACAGTTACAGTACATCAGTCTCTCACACTCAACCTCAGTGTTACAGTTACAGTACAACAGTCTCTCACACTCACTGTCAGTGTGTTACAGTTACAGTACACCAGTCTCACACTCAGTGTCAGTGTGTTACAGTTACAGTACATCAGTCTCACACTCAGTGTCAGTGTGTTACAGTTACAGTACATCAGTCTCTCACACTCACTGTCTGTGTGTTACAGTTACAGTACACCAGTCTCTCACACTCACTGTCAGTGTTACAGTTATAGTACATCTGTCTCTCACACTCACTGTCAGTGTTACAGTTACAGTACATCAGTCTCTCACACTCACTGTCAGTGTTACAGTTACAGTACATCAGTCTCACACTCACTGTCAGTGTTAGTTACAGTACATCTGTCTCTCACACTCACTGTCAGTGTTAGTTACAGTACATCAGTCACTCACACTCACTGTCAGTGTACCAGTTACAGTACATCAGTGTCTCACACTCGCTGTCAGTGTGTTACAGTTACAGTACATAAGCCTCTCACACTCACTGTCAGTGTGTTACAGTTACAGTACATCAGTCTCTCACACTCACAGTCAGTGTTCCAGTTACAGTACATCAGGCTCTCACACTCACTGTCAGTGTGTTACAGTTACAGTACATCGGCCTCTCACACTCACTGTCAGTGTGTTACAGTTACAGTACATCAGTCTCTCACACTCACTGTCAGTGTTACAGTTACAGTACATCAGTCTCTCACACTCACTGTCAGTGTGTTACAGATACACTACATCAGTCTCTCACACTCACTGTCAGTGTTACAGTTACAGTACATCAGTCTCTCAAACTCACTGTCAGTGTATTACAGTAACAGTACATCAGCCTCTCACACTCACTGTCAGTGTGTTACAGTTACAGTACATCAGTCTCTCACACTCACTGTCAGTGTGTTACAGTTACAGTACATCAGCCTCTCACACTCACTGTCAGTGTGTTAGTTACAGTACATCAGTCTCTCACACTCACTGTCAGTGTTACACTTACAGTACATCAGCCTCTCACACTCACTGTCAGTGTGTTACAGTTACAGTACATCAGTCTCACACGCACTGTCAGTGTTACAGTTACAGTACATCAGTCTCACACTCACTGTCAGTGTGTTACAGTTACAGTACATCAGTCTCTCACACTCACTGTCAGTGTTACAGTTACAGTACATCAGTCTCTCACACTCACTGTCGGTGTGTTACAGTTACAGTACATCAGTCTCGCACACTCACTGTCAGTGTGTTACAGTTACAGTACATCAGTCTCTCACACTCACTGTCAGTGTTACAGTTACAGTACATCAGTCTCTCACACTCACTGTCAGTGTTACAGTTACAGTACATCAGTCTCTCACACTCACTGTCAGTGTTACAGTTACAGTATATTAGCCTCTCACACTCACTGTCAGTGTGTTACAGTTACAGTACATCAGTGTCTCACACTCACTGTCAGTGTGTTACAGTTACAGTACATCAGCCTCTCACACTCACTGTCAGTGTGTTACAGTTACAGTACATCAGTCTCTCACACTCACTGTCAGTGTTACAGTTACAGTACATCAGTCTCTCACACTCACTGTCAGTGTGTTACAGTTACAGTACACCAGTCTCACACTCACTGTCAGTGTGTTACAGTTACAGTACATCAGCCTCTCACACTCACTGTCAGTGTTACAGTTACAGTACATCAGTCTCTCACACTCACTGTCAGTGTGTTACAGTTACAGTACATCAGTCTCTCACACTCACTGTCAGTGTGTTACAGTTACAGTACATCAGCCTCTCACACTCACTGTCAGTGTGTTACAGTTACAGTACATCAGTCTCTCACACTCACTGTCAGTGTGTTACAGTTACAGTACATCAGTCTCTCACACTCACTGTCAGTGTTACAGTTACAGTACACCAGTCTCACACTCACTGTCAGTGTGTTACAGTTACAGTACATCAGTCTCTCACACTCACTGTCAGTGTTACAGTTACAGTACATCAGTCTCTCACACGCACTGTCAGTGTGTTACAGTTACAGTACATCAGTCTCTCACACTCACTGTCAGTGTGTTACAGTTACAGTACATCAGTCTCTCACACTCACTGTCAGTGTGTTACAATTACAGTACATCAGTCTCTCACACTCACTGTCAGTGTTACAGTTACAGTACATCAGTCTCTCACACTCACTGTCAGTGTGTTACAGTTACAGTACACCAGTCTCACACTCACTGTCAGTGTGTTACAGTTACAGTACATCAGCCTCTCACACTCACTGTCAGTGTTACAGTTACAGTACATCAGTCTCACACATTCACTGTCAGTGTTACAGTTACAGTACATCAGTCTCTCACACTCACTGTCAGTGTTACAGTTACAGTACATCAGTCTCTCACACTCACTGTCTGTGTTACAGTTACAGTACATCAGTCTCGCACACACTGTCAGTGTGTTACAGTTACAATACATCAGTCTCACACTCAGTGTGTGTGTTACAGTTACAGTACATCAGTCTCTCACACTCACTGTCAGTGTTACAGTTACAGTACATCAGTCTCACACACTCACTGTCAGTGTTACAGTTACAGTACATCAGTCTCTCACACTCACTGTCAGTGTTACAGTTACAGTACATCAGCCTCTCACACTCACTGTCAGTGTTACAGTTACAGTACATCAGTCTCACACACTCACTGTCAGTGTTACAGTTACAGTACATCAGTCTCTCACACTCACTGTCAGTGTTACAGTTACAGTACATCAGCCTCTCACACTCACTGTCACTGTTACAGTTACAGTACATCAGTCTCTCACACTCACTGTCAGTGTGTTACAGTTACAGTACATCAGTCTCTCACACTCACTGTCAGTGTGTTACAGTTACAGTACATCAGTCTCTCACACTCACTGTCAGTGTTACAGTTACAGTACATCAGTCTCTCACACTCACTGTCAGTGTGTTACAGTTACAGTACACCAGTCTCACACTCACTGTCAGTGTGTTACAGTTACAGTACATCAGTCTCTCACACTCACTGTCAGTGTGTTACAGTTACAGTACATCATCCTCTAACACTCACTGTCAGTGTTACAGTTACAGTACATCAGCCTCTCACACTCACTGTCAGTGTTACAGTTACAGTACATCAGTCTCTCACACTCACTGTCAGTGTTACAGTTACAGTACATCAGTCTCTCACACTCACTGTCAGTGTGTTACAGTTACAGTACATCAGCCTCTCACACTCACTGTCAGTGTGTTACAGTTACAGTACATCAGTCTCTCACACTCACTGTCAGTGTGTTACAGTTACAGTGCATCAGTCTCACACTCACTGTCAGTGTGTTACAGTTACAGTACATCAGTCTCACACTCACTGTCAGTGTGTTAGTTACAGTACATCAGTCTCTCACACTCACTGTCAGTGTGTTACAGTTACAGTACATCAGTCTCTCACACTCACTGTCAGTGTTACAGTTACAGTACACCAGTCTCTCACACTCACTGTCAGTGTGTTACAGTTACAGTACATCAGCCTCTCACACTCACTGTCAGTGTTACAGTTACAGTACACCAGTCTCTCACACTCACTGTCAGTGTGTTACAGTTACAGTACATCAGCCTCTCACACTCACTGTCAGTGTTACAGTTACAGTACACCAGTCTCTCACACTCACTGTCAGTGTGTTACAGTTACAGTACATCAGCCTCTCACACTCACTGTCAGTGTGTTACACTTACAGTACATCAGCCTCTCACACTCACTGTCAGTGTGTTACAGTTACAGTACATCAGTCTCTCACACTCACTGTCAGCGTGTTACACTTACAGTACATCAGCCTCTCACACTCACTGTCAGTGTTACAGTTACAGTACACCAGTCTCTCACACTCAATGTCAGTGTGTTACAGTTACAGTACATCAGCCTCTCACACTCACTGTCAGTGTGTTACAGTTACAGTACATCAGCCTCTCACACTCACTGTCAGTGTGTTACAGTAACAGTACATCAGCCTCTCACACTCACTGTCAGTGTGTTACACTTACAGTACATCAGTCTCTCACACTCACTGTCAGTGTGTTACAGTTACAGTACATCAGTGTCGCACACTCACTGTCAGTGTGTTACAGTTACAGTACATCAGCCTCTCACACTCACTGTCAGTGTGTTACAGTTACAGTACATCAGCCTCTCACACTCACTGTCAGTGTGTTACAGTAACAGTACATCAGCCTCTCACACTCACTGTCAGTGTGTTACACTTACAGTACATCAGTCTCTCACACTCACTGTCAGTGTGTTACAGTTACAGTACATCAGTGTCGCACACTCACTGTCAGTGTGTTACAGTTACAGTACATCAGTCTCTCACACTCACTGTCAGTGTTACAGTTACAGTACATCAGTCTCTCACACTCACTGTCAGTGTGTTACAGTTACAGTACACCAGTCTCACACTCACTGTCAGTGTGTTACAGTTACAGTACATCAGTCTCTCACACTCACTGTCAGTGTGTTACAGTTACAGTACATCATCCTCTAACACTCACTGTCAGTGTTACAGTTACAGTACATCAGCCTCTCACACTCACTGTCAGTGTTACAGTTACAGTACATCAGTCTCTCACACTCACTGTCAGTGTTACACTTACAGTACATCAGCCTCTCACACTCACTGTCAGTGTTACAGTTACAGTACATCAGTCTCTCACACTCACTGTCAGTGTTACAGTTACAGTACATCAGTCTCTCACACTCACTGTCAGTGTTACCGTTACAGTACATCAGTCTCTCACACTCACTGTCAGTGTGTTACTGTTACAGTACATCAGTCTCTCACACTCACTGTCAGTGTGTTACAGTTACAGTACATCAGTCTCTCACACTCACTGTCAGTGTGTTACAGTTACAGTACATCAGTCTCTCACACTCACTGTCAGTGTTACAGTTACAGTACATCAGTCTCTCACACTCTCTGTCAGTGTGTTACAGTTACAGTACATCAGCCTCTCACACTCACTGTCAGTGTGTTACAGTTACAGTACATCAGTCTCTCACACTCACTGTCAGTGTGTTACAGTTACAGTGCATCAGTCTCACACTCACTGTCAGTGTGTTACAGTTACAGTACATCAGTCTCACACTCACTGTCAGTGTGTTAGTTACAGTACATCAGTCTCTCACACTCACTGTCAGTGTGTTACAGTTACAGTACATCAGTCTCTCACACTCACTGTCAGTGTTACAGTTACAGTACACCAGTCTCTCACACTCACTGTCAGTGTGTTACAGTTACAGTACATCAGCCTCTCACACTCACTGTCAGTGTTACAGTTACAGTACACCAGTCTCTCACACTCACTGTCAGTGTGTTACAGTTACAGTACATCAGCCTCTCACACTCACTGTCAGTGTTACAGTTACAGTACACCAGTCTCTCACACTCACTGTCAGTGTGTTACAGTTACAGTACATCAGCCTCTCACACTCACTGTCAGTGTGTTACACTTACAGTACATCAGCCTCTCACACTCACTGTCAGTGTGTTACAGTTACAGTACATCAGTCTCTCACACTCACTGTCAGCGTGTTACACTTACAGTACATCAGCCTCTCACACTCACTGTCAGTGTTACAGTTACAGTACACCAGTCTCTCACACTCAATGTCAGTGTGTTACAGTTACAGTACATCAGCCTCTCACACTCACTGTCAGTGTGTTACAGTTACAGTACATCAGCCTCTCACACTCACTGTCAGTGTGTTACAGTAACAGTACATCAGCCTCTCACACTCACTGTCAGTGTGTTACACTTACAGTACATCAGTCTCTCACACTCACTGTCAGTGTGTTACAGTTACAGTACATCAGTGTCGCACACTCACTGTCAGTGTGTTACAGTTACAGTACATCAGCCTCTCACACTCACTGTCAGTGTGTTACAGTTACAGTACATCAGCCTCTCACACTCACTGTCAGTGTGTTACAGTAACAGTACATCAGCCTCTCACACTCACTGTCAGTGTGTTACACTTACAGTACATCAGTCTCTCACACTCACTGTCAGTGTGTTACAGTTACAGTACATCAGTGTCGCACACTCACTGTCAGTGTGTTACAGTTACAGTACATCAGCCTCTCACACTCACTGTCAGTGTGTTACAGTTACAGTACATCAGTCTCGCACACTCACTGTCAGTGTGTTACAGTTACAGTACATCAGTCTCTCACACTCACTGTCAGTGTTACAGTTACAATACATCAGTCTCGCACACTCACTGTCAGTGTTACAGTTACAGTACATCAGTCTCGCACACTCACTGTCAGTGTTACAGTTACAGTACATCAGCCCCTCACACTCACTGTCAGTGTTACAGTTACAGTACATCAGTCTCTCACACTCAGTCAGTGTGTTACAGTTACAGTACATCAGTCTCTGACACTCACTGTCAGTGTGTTACAGTTACAGTACATCAGTCTCGCACACTCACTGTCAGTGTTACAGTTACAGTACATCAGCCTCTCACACTCACTGTCAGTGTTACAGTTACAGTACATCAGTCTCGCACACTCACTGTCAGTGTGTTACAGTTACAGTATATCAGTCTCTCACACTCACTGTCAGTGTTACAGTACATCAGCCTCTCACACTCACTGTCAGTGTTACAGTTACAGTACATCAGTCTCGCACACTCACTGTCAGTGTGTTACAGTTACAGTACATCAGTCTCTCACACTCACTGTCAGTGTGTTACAGTTACAGTACATCAGTCTCTCACACTCACTGTCAGTGTTACAGTTACAGTACATCAGTCTCTCACACTCACTGTCAGTGTGTTACAGTTACAGTACATCAGCCTCTCACACTCACTGTCAGTGTGTTACAGTTACAGTACATCAGTCTCTCACACTCACTGTCAGTGTGTTACAGTTACAGTACATCAGTCTCACACTCACTGTCAGTGTGTTACAGTTACAGTACATCAGTCTCACACTCACTGTCAGTGTGTTAGTTACAGTACATCAGTCTCTCACACTCACTGTCAGTGTGTTACAGTTACAGTACATCAGTCTCTCACACTCACTGTCAGTGTTACAGTTACAGTACACCAGTCTCTCACACTCACTGTCAGTGTGTTACAGTTACAGTACATCAGCCTCTCACACTCACTGTCAGTGTTACAGTTACAGTACACCAGTCTCTCACACTCACTGTCAGTGTGTTACAGTTACAGTACATCAGTCTCTCACACTCACTGTCAGTGTTACAGTTACAGTACACCAGTCTCTCACACTCACTGTCAGTGTGTTACAGTTACAGTACATCAGCCTCTCACACACACTGTCAGTGTGTCACAGTTACAGTACATCAGCCTCTCACACTCACTGTCAGTGTGTTACACTTACAGTACATCAGCCTCTCACACTCACTGTCAGTGTGTTACAGTTACAGTACATCAGTCTCTCACACTCACTGTCAGCGTGTTACAGTTACAGTACATCAGCCTCTCACACTCACTGTCAGTGTTACAGTTACAGTACACCAGTCTCTCACACTCACTGTCAGTGTGTTACAGTTACAGTACATCAGCCTCTCACACTCACTGTCAGTGTGTTACAGTTACAGTACATCAGCCTCTCACACTCACTGTCAGTGTGTTACAGTTACAGTACATCAGCCTCTCACACTCACTGTCAGTGTGTTACAGTTACAGTACATCAGCCTCTCACACTCACTGTCAGTGTGTTACACTTACAGTACATCAGCCTCTCACACTCACTGTCAGTGTGTTACAGTTACAGTACATCAGTCTCTCACACTCACTGTCAGCGTGTTACACTTACAGTACATCAGCCTCTCACACTCACTGTCAGTGTTACAGTTACAGTACACCAGTCTCTCACACTCAATGTCAGTGTGTTACAGTTACAGTACATCAGCCTCTCACACTCACTGTCAGTGTGTTACAGTTACAGTACATCAGCCTCTCACACTCACTGTCAGTGTGTTACAGTAACAGTACATCAGCCTCTCACACTCACTGTCAGTGTGTTACACTTACAGTACATCAGTCTCTCACACTCACTGTCAGTGTGTTACAGTTACAGTACATCAGTGTCGCACACTCACTGTCAGTGTGTTACAGTTACAGTACATCAGCCTCTCACACTCACTGTCAGTGTGTTACAGTTACAGTACATCAGCCTCTCACACTCACTGTCAGTGTGTTACAGTAACAGTACATCAGCCTCTCACACTCACTGTCAGTGTGTTACACTTACAGTACATCAGTCTCTCACACTCACTGTCAGTGTGTTACAGTTACAGTACATCAGTGTCGCACACTCACTGTCAGTGTGTTACAGTTACAGTACATCAGCCTCTCACACTCACTGTCAGTGTTACAGTTACAGTACATCAGTCTCGCACACTCACTGTCAGTGTGTTACAGTTACAGTACATCAGTCTCTCACACTCACTGTCAGTGTTACAGTTACAATACATCAGTCTCGCACACTCACTGTCAGTGTTACAGTTACAGTACATCAGTCTCGCACACTCACTGTCAGTGTTACAGTTACAGTACATCAGCCCCTCACACTCACTGTCAGTGTTACAGTTACAGTACATCAGTCTCTCACACTCACTGTCAGTGTGTTACAGTTACAGTACATCAGTCTCTGACACTCACTGTCAGTGTGTTACAGTTACAGTACATCAGTCTCGCACACTCACTGTCAGTGTTACAGTTACAGTACATCAGCCTCTCACACTCACTGTCAGTGTTACAGTTACAGTACATCAGTCTCGCACACTCACTGTCAGTGTGTTACAGTTACAGTATATCAGTCTCTCACACTCACTGTCAGTGTTACAGTACATCAGCCTCTCACACTCACTGTCAGTGTTACAGTTACAGTACATCAGTCTCGCACACTCACTGTCAGTGTGTTACAGTTACAGTACATCAGTCTCTCACACTCACTGTCAGTGTGTTACAGTTACAGTACATCAGTCTCTCACACTCACTGTCAGTGTTACAGTTACAGTACATCAGTCTCTCACACTCACTGTCAGTGTGTTACAGTTACAGTACATCAGCCTCTCACACTCACTGTCAGTGTGTTACAGTTACAGTACATCAGTCTCTCACACTCACTGTCAGTGTGTTACAGTTACAGTACATCAGTCTCACACTCACTGTCAGTGTGTTACAGTTACAGTACATCAGTCTCACACTCACTGTCAGTGTGTTAGTTACAGTACATCAGTCTCTCACACTCACTGTCAGTGTGTTACAGTTACAGTACATCAGTCTCTCACACTCACTGTCAGTGTTACAGTTACAGTACACCAGTCTCTCACACTCACTGTCAGTGTGTTACAGTTACAGTACATCAGCCTCTCACACTCACTGTCAGTGTTACAGTTACAGTACACCAGTCTCTCACACTCACTGTCAGTGTGTTACAGTTACAGTACATCAGTCTCTCACACTCACTGTCAGTGTTACAGTTACAGTACACCAGTCTCTCACACTCACTGTCAGTGTGTTACAGTTACAGTACATCAGCCTCTCACACACACTGTCAGTGTGTCACAGTTACAGTACATCAGCCTCTCACACTCACTGTCAGTGTGTTACACTTACAGTACATCAGCCTCTCACACTCACTGTCAGTGTGTTACAGTTACAGTACATCAGTCTCTCACACTCACTGTCAGCGTGTTACAGTTACAGTACATCAGCCTCTCACACTCACTGTCAGTGTTACAGTTACAGTACACCAGTCTCTCACACTCACTGTCAGTGTGTTACAGTTACAGTACATCAGCCTCTCACTCACTGTCAGTGTGTTACAGTTACAGTACATCAGCCTCTCACACTCACTGTCAGTGTGTTACAGTTACAGTACATCAGCCTCTCACACTCACTGTCAGTGTGTTACACTTACAGTACATCAGTCTCTCACACTCACTGTCAGTGTGTTACAGTTACAGTACATCAGTGTCGCACACTCACTGTCAGTGTGTTACAGTTACAGTACATCAGCCTCTCACACTCACTCAGTGTGTTACAGTTACAGTACATCAGTCTCGCACACTCACTGTCAGTGTGTTACAGTTACAGTACATCAGTCTCTCACACTCACTGTCAGTGTTACAGTTACAGTACATCAGTCTCGCACACTCACTGTCAGTGTTACAGTTACAGCACATCAGTCTCGCACACTCACTGTCAGTGTTACAGTTACAGTACATCAGCCTCTCACACTCACTGTCAGTGTTACAGTTACAGTACATCAGTCTCTCACACTCACTGTCAGTGTGTTACAGTTACAGTACATCAGTCTCTCACACTCACTGTCAGTGTGTTACAGTTACAGTACATCAGTCTTGCACACTCACTGTCAGTGTTACAGTTACAGTACATCAGCCTCTCACACTCACTGTCAGTGTTACAGTTACAGTACATCAGTCTCGCACACTCACTGTCAGTGTGTTACAGTTACAGTATATCAGTCTCTCACACTCACTGTCAGTGTTACAGTACATCAGCCTCTCACATTCACTGTCAGTGTTACAGTTACAGTACATCAGTCTCTCACACTCACTGTCAGTGTGTTACAGTTACAGTACATCAGTCTCTCACACTCACTGTCAGTGTTACAGTTACAGTACATCAGTCTCTCACACTCACTGTCAGTGTGTTACAGTTACAGTACATCAGTCTCTCACACTCACTGTCAGTGTTACAGTTACAGTACATCAGTCTCTCACACTCACTGTCAGTGTGTTACAGTTACAGTACATCAGTCTCTCACACTCACTGTCAGTGTGTTACAGTTACAGTACATCAGTCTCTCACACTCACTGTCAGTGTTACAGTTACAGTACATCAGTCTCTCACACTCACTGTCAGTGTGTTACAGTTACAGTACATCAGTCTCGCACACTCACTGTCAGTGTTACAGTTACAGTACATCAGCCTCTCACACTCACTGTCAGTGTGTTACAGTTACAGTACATCAGCCTCTCACACTCACTGTCAGTGTGTTACAGTTACAGTACATCAGCCTCTCACACTCACTGTCAGTGTGTTACAGTTACAGTACATCAGTCTCTCACACTCACTGTCAGTGTGTTACAGTTACAGTACATCAGTCTCGCACACTCACTGTCAGTGTGTTAGTTACAGTACATCAGCCTCTCACACTCACTGTCAGTGTGTTACAGTTACAGTACATCAGCCTCTCACACTCACTGTCAGTGTGTTACAGTTACAGTACATCAGTCTCGCACACTCACTGTCAGTGTGTTACAGTTACAGTACATCAGCCTCTCACACTCACTGTCAGTGTGTTACACTTACAGTACATCAGCCTCTCACACTCACTGTCAGTGTTACAGTTACAGTACATCAGCCTCTCACACTCACTGTCAGTGTGTTACACTTACAGTACATCAGCCTCTCACACTCACTGTCAGTGTTACAGTTACAGTACATCAGCCTCTCACACTCACTGTCAGTGTGTTACACTTACAGTACATCAGTCTCACACACTCACTGTCAGTGTGTTACAGTTACAGTACATCAGTCTCGCACACTCACTGTCAGTGTGTTAGTTACAGTACATCAGTCTCTCACACTCACTGTCAGTGTGTTACAGTTACAGTACATCAGTCTCTCACACTCACTGTCAGTGTGTTACAGTTACAGTACATCAGTCTCGCACACTCACTGTCAGTGTGTTACAGTTACAGTACACCAGTCTCTCACACTCACTGTCAGTGTTACAGTTACAGTACATCAGTCTCGCACACTCACTGTCAGTGTGTTACAGTTACAGTACATCAGTGTCGCACACTCACTGTCAGTGTGTTACACTTACAGTACATCAGTCTCGCACACTCACTGTCAGTGTGTTACAGTTACAGTACATCAGTCTCTCACACTCACTGTCAGTGTTACAGTTACAGTACACCAGTCTCTCACACTCACTGTCAGTGTGTTACAGTTACAGTACATCAGCCTCTCACACTCACTGTCAGCGTGTTACAGTTACAGTACATCAGCCTCTCACACTCATTCAGTTGCAGTTTATTTATATCTATATCCATAATTATTATTAATTCTCAGTCTCTCACCCGCTCCCTTTTAGCGCCTTTCCTCCCTGAACCGGAAACGGATGTGAAAGAGCGTGACTTCCTTTTTTTCAGCTCCGAGATTTGGATGTATTTCCGGTTATCGGTAAATATATTAACATGAATCTAAAGAAACCTCTCCAAGTCTATATGTGTATACGTGTGTCTAGATACTGAGAGAGGGCCGGGGGAGGACCAAGATAGGGCGCGGCAGAGTGTGGGACGGAGGAGGGCGGGGTCGGGAGAGGGACGGAGGAGGGCGGGGCAGGGAGTGGGACGGAAGAGGGCGGGACCTGGAGTGGGACGAAGGAGGGCGGGACCTGGAGTGTGACGGAGGAGGGCTGGATCTGGAGTGGGCCGGAGGAGGGCGGGGTCTGGAGTGGGCCGGAGGAGGGCGGGGCCTGGAGTGGACCGGTGGAGGGCGCGGCAGAGTGAGGGCCGGAGGAGGGCGGGGCCTGGTGTGGGCCGAAGGAGGGCGGGGCCTGGAGTGTGCCGGAGGAGGGCGGGGCCTGGAGTGGGCCGGAGGAGGGCGGGGCCTGGAGTGGGCCGGAGGAGGGCGGGGCCTGGAGTGGGCCGGAGGAGGGCGGGGCCTGGAGTGGACTGGAGGAGGGCGGGGCCGGGAGTGGGACGTAGGAGGTCAGGGCCGGGAGTGGGACGGAGGAGGGCGGGGCCGGGAGTGGGACGGAGGAGGGCGGGGCCGGGAGTGGGACGGAGGAGGGCGGGGCCGGGAGTGGGACGGAGGAGGGCGGGGCCGGGAGTGGGACGGAGGAGGGCGGGGCCGGGAGTGGGACGGAAGAGGGCGAGGCCTGGAGTGGGCCAGAGGAAGATGGGGCCGGGTGAGGGCCGGAGGAGGGCGGGGGCTGGTGGTGGCCCTAGGAGGGCGGGGCCTGAATTGGGTCGGAGGAGGGCGGGGCCTGGAGAGGGCCGGAGGAGGACGGGGCTGGGAGAGGGTCCTTGCTGGCTATCAGATTGTTGGAGCCTATTCGCCCCCAGCGGATCAGAAGATCCTCACTAACTCAGACCCTCACTCATTCAGACCCTCACTCACTCAGAGACCCTCACTCGCTCACACCCTCCGTCACTCAGAGACCTTCACTCTGACCCTCACTCACTCAGGACCCCCACTCACTGAGATTCTCACTCACTCGGACCTTCACTCAAACCTCACTTACTCAGACCTCACTCACTCAGACACTCACTCAGTGACCCTCACCCACACTCACTCAGACCTCACTTACTCAGACCTCACTCACTCAGACACTCACTCAGTGACCCTCACCCACACTCACTCAGCCCCTCACTAATTCAGACCACCTCACTCAGACACTCACACACCCAGAGATCATCACTCTGATACTCTCACTCAGACCCTCACTCACTCAGACCCTCACTCACCCTGATACTCTCACTCAGACCCTCACTCACTCAGAAACTCACTCACTCAGACGCTCACTCACTCAGACCCTCACTCACTGAGACCCTCACTCATTCAGACCCTCACTCACTTGGACCCTCACTAAATCGGGCCCTCACTCAATCGGGCCCTCACTCGGAACCTCACTCACTCGGACCCTCACTCACTCGGACCCTCACTCAGTCGGACCCCCACTCACTCAGACCCTCACTCACTCAGACCCTCACTCGCTCAGTGACACTCAGACCCTGATTCAATCATACCCTCACTCAGAGATCCTCACTTAGACCCTCACTCACTCAGAGACCCTCACTCAAAAAACTCACTCACTCAGACCTCCTCACTCACTCAGACCTCCTCACTCACTCAGACCTCACTCACGCAGACCCTCACTCACTCAGACCCTCACTCACCCAGAGACCCTCACTCACTCAGACCGTCACTCACACAGAGGCCCTCACTCACTCAGACCCTCACGCACTCTGACATTCTCACTCAGACCCTCACTCGCTCAGTGACACTCACTCAGACCCTGATTCAATCATACCCAGACTCACCTAGACCCTCACTCAGAGACCCTCACTTAGACCCTCACTCACTCAGAGACCCTCACTCAAAAAAACTCACTCACTCAGAGAACCTCACTCAGACCCTCACACAGAGACCCTCACTTAGACCCTCACTCACTCAGAGACCCTCACTCAAAAAAACTCACTCACTCAGAGAACCTCACTCAGACCCTCACACAGAGACCCTCACTCAGAACCTCACTCACTCACTGAGACCCTCACTCACTCAGACCCTAACTCATTCAGAGACCCTCACTGACTCACACCCTCCCTCACTCTGAGACCTTCACTAAGACCCTCACTCACTCAGACCCCCACTCACTCAGACCCTCACTCACTCAGACACCCTCACTCAGTCCCTCACTCACTCAGACCTCACTCACGCAGACCCTCACTCAGACCCTCATGCACTCTGATACTCTCACTCAGACCCTCACTCAGACCCTCACTCACTCTGAGTGAGGGGCTGACTGAGGCTCTCTGAGTGAGTGAGTGTCTATGTGTGAGGGTCTCTGCGTGTGTGAGGGTCTCTGAGTGGGGGCCTGATTGAGGATCTCTGAGTGAGCGAGGGTCTCTGAATGAGGGTCTCTGAGTGAGTGAGGGGCTGTGAGTGATGGTGAGCATCTCTGTGTGAGTGTCTGACTGAGTGACGGTCTGTGTGAGGGTTTCTGAGTGAGTGAGGGTCTGAGTAAATGAAGGTCTGAGTGAGTAAGGGTCTCTGAGTGAGTGAGGGTCTTTCTGTGAGTGAGGGTCTCTGAGTGAGGTTCTGGGTGAGTGAGGGTCTGAGTGATTGAGGGTCTTAGTGTGTGAGGGTCTCTGAGTGACTGATGGTCTGAGTTAGTGAGGGTCTGTGTGAGGGACGAGTGTGTGAGGGTCCGAGTGAGTGAGGGTCTGTGTGAGTGAGTTTCCTAGTGAGTGGGGTTCCTAGTTAGTGAGGGTCTGAGTGAGAGTATCAGAGTTTTTGAGGGTCTGGGTGAGTGCCTCTGAGTTAGTGAGGGTCTGAGTGAGGGTCCAAGCGAGTGAGGGCCTGAGTGAGGGGGTCTGAGTGAGTGAGGTGTTGTGTGAGTGAGGGTGTGGGTCACTGTCTGAGTGAGTGAGGGTCTGAGTGTTTGTGAGGGTCTGGGTGAGTGTCTCTGAGTTAGTGAGGGTCTGAGTGAGGGGCTGTGTGAGTGAGGGTGAGGGTCTCTTTGTGAGTGTCTGAGTGAGTGAGGGTCTGAGTGAGTGATGGTCTGAGTGAGGGTCTCTGAGCGAGTGTCTGAGTAAATGAAGGTCTGAGTGAGTGAGAGTATGAGTGAGTAAGTGCCTCTGAGTGAGTGAGGGTCTCAGTCAGTGAGTGTCTGAGGAGTGAGGGTCACTCAGTGTGTGAGGATCTGAGTGAGGGTCTCTGAGTGAGTGAGTGTCTGAGTGAGTGAATGTATGGGTGAGGGTCCCTGAGTGACTGAGGGTCTCTGAGTGAGGTTCTGGGTGAGTGAGGATCTGAGTGAGTGAGGGTCTTAGTGTGTGAGGCTCTCTGAGTGACTGATGATCTGAGTTAGTCAGGGTCTGTGTGAGCAATGAGTGAGTGAGGGTCACAGTGACTGAGGGTCCTGAGTAAGTGGGGTTCCAAGTGAGTGAGGGTCCGAGTGAGGGAGCGTCCAAGTGAGGGAGGGTCCAAGTGAGGGAGGGTCCAAGTGAGCGTGGGTCCGAGTGAGTGAGGGTCTGAGTGAGTGAGGGTCTGAGTGAGAGTATTAGAGTTTGTGAGGTCTGGGTGAGTGTCTCTGAGTTAGTGAGGGTCTGAGTGAGTGAGGATATTAGTCAGTGAGGGTCTGAGTGAGGGGGTCTGAGTGAGTGAGGGGCGGTGTGAGTGATTGTGAGCGTCTCTGCGTGAGTGTCAGAGTGAGTGAGGGTCTGAGTGAGTGATGGTCTGAGTGAGGGTCTCTGAGTGAGTGAGAGTCTGAATAAATGAAGGTCTGAGTGAGTGAGGGTATGAGTGAGTGGGGTCTCTGAATGAGTGAGGGTCTCAGTCAGTGAGTGTCTGAGGAGTGAGGGTCACTCAGTGTGTGAGAGTCTGAGTGAGTGAGGGTCTCTGAGTGGGTGAGGGTCTGAGTCAGTGAGTGTATGTGTGAGGGTCCCTGAGTGACTGAGGGTCTCTGAGTGAGGTTCTGGTTGAGTGAGGGTCTGAATGAGTGAGGGTCTTAGTATGTGAGGGTCTCTGAGTGACTGATGCGCTGAATTAGTGAGGGACTGTGTGAGGGATGAGTGAGTGAGGGTCCGAGTGAGTGAGGGTCCCGTGTGACTGGGTTCCAAGTGAGTGAGGGTCTGAGTGAGTGAGGTTCTGCGTGAATGAAGGTCTCATTCAGTGAGTGTCTGAGTGATTGAGGGCCTGATTGAATGAGGGTCTGAGTGAGAGTATCAGAGTGAGTGTGGGTCTGAGTGAGTGAGGATCTGAGAGAATATCAGAGTGAGGGTCTGAGTGAGTGATGGTCGCTGGAAGAGTGAGGGTTTGACTGATTGAGGTTATGAGTGAGTCAGGGTCTGAGTGAGGGGGCCTGAGTGAGTGAGGGAATTAGTGAGTGAGTCTATGCTTGACTGATGGTCTGAGTGAGTGTATGAGTGAGGGTCCGAGTGAGTGTGGGTCCGAGTGAGTGTGTGTCTGAGATAGTGAGGGTCTGGGTGTGGGTCTCTGAGTAATTTAAGGTCTTAGTGAGGATCTCTGAATGAGTGAGTGTCTGAGTGTGTGTGTCTCTGAGAGAGTGAGGGGCTGAGTGAGGGTCTGTGAGTCAGTGAGAGTCTATGAGTGAGGGTCTCTGAGTTAGTGAGCGTCTCTGAATGAGAGTCTTTGAGTGAGTGAGGGTCTGAGTGAGTGTATGAGTGAGGGTCCCTGAGTGACTGAGGGTCTCTGAGTGAGGTTCTGGGTGAGTGAGGGTCTGAATGAGTGAGGGTCTTAGTGTGTGATGGTCTCTGGGTGACTGATGGTCTGAGTGAGTGAGGGTCTGTGTGAGGGATGAGTCAGTGAGGAACCGAGTGAGTGGGGTTCCAAGTGAGTGAGGGTGTGAGTGAGAGAGGGAAAGAGTGTGTGAAGGTCTCAGTGAGTAAGGGTCCAAGAGAGTGAGGGTCCAAGTGAGTGAGGGTCTCAGTGAGTGAGTGTCTTAGTGAGTGATTGTCTGAGTGAGTGAGGGTCTGAGTAAGTATCAGAGTTTGTGAGGGTCTCTGAGTGAGTGAGGGTGTATGAGTGAGGGTGTCTGAGTGAGTGAGGGTCTCTAAGTGGGGGTCTGATTGAGGATCTCTGAGTGAGCGGGTCTCTGAGTGAGGGTCTCTGAGTGAGTGAGTGTGTGTATGAGTGAGGGTCCCTGAGTGACTGAGGGTCTCTGAGTGAGTTTCTGGGTGAGTGAGGGTCTGAGTGAGCGAGTGTCTTAGTGTGTGATGGTCTCTGGGTGACTGATGGTCTGAGGGAGTGAGGGTCTGTGTGAGAGATGAGTGAGTGAGGGTCTGAGTGATTGAGGGTCTGAGTGAGTGAGGGTCTGAGTGAGTGATGGTGCAATTGAGGGAGGGTCCAAGCGAGTGAGGGTCTCAGTGAGTGAGGGCCTCAATAAGTGATGGCCTCAGTGAGTAAGTGTCTGAGTGAGTGAGGGTGTGGGTGAGTGAGGTTCTGGTGGAGTGAGGGTCCAAGTGAGTGAGAGTCTCAGTGAGTGAGGGTCTGAGTGAGTGAGGGTCTCAGGGAGTGAGGGTCTCAGTGAGTGAATGTCTCACTGAGTGAGTGTCTGAGTGAGTGAGTGTCTGAGTGAGTGAGTGTCTGAGTGAGTGAGTGTCTGAGTGAGTGATGGTCTGAGTGAGGGGCTCTGAGTGAGTGAGGGTCTGAGTGAGTGAGAGTCTGAGTGAAAGTATCAGAATGAGTGAGGGTCTGAGTGAGTGAGGGTCTGAGTGATTGAGGGTCTGTGTTAGTGAGGGTCTCAGTTGGTGAATGTCTCACTGAGTGTGTGTCTGAGTGAGGGTCTCTGAGTGACTGAGGGTCTGAGTGAGGGTCTCTGAGTGAGTGAGGGTCTGGTTGTGGTTCTGAGTGTGGGTGCCTGAGTGAGTGAGGGTCTCTGAGTGAGGGTCTTTTGAGGGCCTCTGAGTGAGTGAGGGTCTGAGGGAGTGAGGGTCTGGGTGTGGGTCTCTGAGTAAGTGAGGGTCTGAGTGAGGTTGTCAGAGTGAGTGAGGGTCTGAGTGAGTGACGGACTCTGAGCAAGTGAGTGTCTCTGAGTGAGGGTCTCTGAGTGAGTGAGGGTCTTAGTGAGTGAGGGTCTCTGAGTTACTGAGGGTCTGAGTGAGTGAAGTTCTGAGTAAGGGTCCAATTGAGTGAAGGTCTGAGTGAGTGAGGGTCTCTGAGTGAGGGTCTTTTGAGGGCCTCTGAGTGAGTGAGGGTCTGTATGAGGCTCTGAATGAGCAATGGTCTCAGTGAGTGAGTGTCTGAGTGAGGGGCTGAGTGAAGGTCTCTGAGTGAGTGAGGACCTGGGTGAGGGTCTGAGTGAGGTTGTCAGAGTGAGTGAGGGCCTGAGTGAGTGACAGTCTCTGAGTGAGTGAGGATATGAGTGAGTGAGGGTGTCAGTGAGTGAATGTCTGAATGAAGGTCTAAGTGAGTGCCTCTGAGTGAGTGAGGGTCTGAGGGAGTGAGGGTCTGGGTGTGGGTCTCTGAGTAAGTGAGGGTCTGAGTGAGGTTGTCAGAGTGAGTGAGGGTCTGAGTGAGTGACGGACTCTGAGCAAGTGAGGGTCTCTGAGTGAGTGAGGGTCTTAGTGAGTGAGGGTCTCTGAGTTACTGAGGGTCTGAGTGAGTGAAGTTCTGAGTAAGGGTCCGATTGAGTGAAGGTCTGAGTGAGTGAGGGTCCGATTGAGGGAAGGTCCAAGTGAGTGAGGGTCTCAGTGAGTGATGGTCTGAATGAGTGATGGTCTCAGTGAGTGAGTGTCTGAGTGATTGAGGGCCTGATTGAGTGAGGGTCTGAGTGAGAGTATCAGAGTGAGTGTGGGTCTGAGTGAGTGAGGATCTGAGAGAGTATCAGAGTGAGGGTCAGAGTGAGTGATGGTCGCTGGAAGAGTGAGGGTCTGTGTGAGTGAGGTTATGAGTGAGTCAGGCTCTGAGTGAATGAGGGACTTAGTGAGTGAGTCTCTGCTTGACTGAGGGTCTGAGTGAGTGAGTGTCTGAGTGAGGGTCTGAGTGAGTGGCGTCTGAGTGAGTGTGGGTCTGAGAGAGTGAGGGTCTAGGTGTGGGTCTCTGACTAATTTAAGGTCTTAGTGAGGTTCTCTGAGTGAGTGAGTGTCTAAGTGTGTGAGTGTCTCTGAGAGAGTGACGGGCTGAGTGAAGTTCTGTGAGTCAGTGTGGGTCTATGAGTGAGGGTCTCTGAGTTAGTGAGGGTCTCTGAGTGCGGTTCTGGGTGAGTGAGTGTCTGAGTGAGTGAGGGTCTTAATGTGTGATGGTCTTTGGGTGACTGATGGTCTGAGTGATTGAGGGTCTGTGTAAGGGATGAGTGAGCGAGGATCTGAGTGAGTGGGGTTCTAAGTGAGTGAGTGTCTGAGGGAGAGAGGGACGGAGTGAGTGAAGGTCTCAGTGAGTAAGGGTCCAATTGAGGGAGGGTCCAAGTGAGTGAGGGTCTCAGTGAGTGAGTGTCTGAGGGAGTGATTGTCTGAGTGAGTGAGCGTCTGAGTGAGTGAGGGTCAGAGTAAGTATCAGAGTTTGTGAGGGTCTGGGTGAGTGTCTCTGAGTTAGTGAGGGTCTGAGTGAGTGAGGGTCTCTGAGTGAGTGAGGGTCTGAGTAAAGCTCTCTGAGTGAGTGAGTGACTATGGGTGAGGGTCTCTGAGTGAGTGTGTGTCTCTGAGTGAGGTTCTTTGAGTGAGTCAGTGTATGACTGAGGGTCCCTGAGTGACTGAGGGTCTCTGAGTGAGGTTTTGTGTGAGTGAGGGTCTGAGTGAGTGAGGGTCTTAGTGTGTGATGGTCTCTGTGTGAGTGAAGGTCTGATTGAGTGTGGGTCTCTGAGTGAGTGAGGATGTGAGTGAGGGTCCCTAAGTGATTGAGTGTCTCTGAGTGAGGGTCTGATTGAGTGAGGGTCTGAGTGAGTGAGGGTCTGGTTCAGTGGAGGTGCAAGTGAGTGAAGGTCTGAGTGAGTGAGAGTCCGAGTGAGTGAATGTCTCAGTGAATGAGGGTCCGATTGAGTGAGGGTCCAAGTGAGCAAGGGTCTCAGTGAGATGAGTGTCTGAGTGAATGAGGGTCTGAGTGAATGAGGGTCTGAGTGAGTGAGGGTCTGAGTGAGTGATAGGCTGTGTGAGTGAGGGCCTCAGTGAGTGAGTGTCTCAGTGAGTGAGCATCTGAGTGAGTGAGGGTCTGAGTGAGTGAGGGTCTGAGTGAGGGTTTCTGAGTGAGTGAGGGTCTGAGTGAGTGAGGGTCTGAGTGAGAGCATCAGAGTGAGTGAGGGTCTGTGTTAGTGAGGGTCTCAGTGAGTGAATGTCTCACTGAGTGAGTGTCTGATTGAGTGAGGGTCTAAGTGAGTGAGAATCTGGCAGAGGGTCTCTGAGTGAGTGAGGATCTGGATGAGGGCCTCTGAGTGAGTGAGGGTCTGAGTGAGGTTGTCAGAGTGAGTGAGGGTCTGAGTGTGTGAGGGTCTGAGTGAGTGAGGGTATCAGCGAATGAATGTCTGAATGAAGGTCTGACTGAGGGCCTCTGAGTGAGTGAGGGTCAGAGTGATTGAGCGTCTGGGTGTGGGTCTCTGAGTAAGTGAGGATCTGAGTGAGGTTGTCAGAGTGAGTGAGGGTCTGAGTGAGTGATGGACTCTGAGCGAATGAGGGACTCTGAGTTAGGGTCTCTGAGTGAGTGAGGGCCTGAGTGAGTGAAGGACTGAGTGAGGGTCCGCTTGAGTGAAGGTCCGAGTGAGTGAGGGTCCGATTGAGGGAAGGTCCAAGTGAGCGAGGGTCTCAGTGTGTGAGGGTCTGAATGAGTGTCAGTCTTAGTGAGTGTGTGTCTGAGTGACTGAGGTTGTGCATGAGTGAGTGTTTCAGTGAGTGAGTGTCTGAGTGAGTGAGGGCCAGATTCAGTGAGGGTCTGAGTAAGGGTCTCTGAGTGAGTGAGGGTCTTAGTGAGTGAGGGTCTGAGTGAGAGTATCAGAGTGAGTGTGGGTCTGAGTGAGTGAAGATCTGGGTGAGTATCAGAGTGAGTGAGGGTCTGAGTGAGTGATGGTTGCTGGAACAGTGAGCGTCTGAGTGAGGGTCTGAGTGAGTGAGGTTATGAGTGAGTCAGGGTCTGAGTGAAGGGGCCTGAGTGAATGAGTGAGGGTCTTAGTGAGTGAGTCTCTGCTTGACTGAGGGTCTGAGTGAGCGAGGGTCTGAATGAGGATCCGAGTGAGTGAGGGTCAGAGTGAGTGAGGGTCCGAGTGAGTGGGGTCCAAGTGATTGTGGGTCTGAGAGAGTGAGGGTCTAGGTGTGGGTCTCTGAGGAATTTAGGGTCTTAGTGTGGGTCTTTGAGTGAGTTAGTGTCTGAGTGTGTGTGTCTCTGAGAGAGTGAGGGGCTGAGTGAGGGTCTGTGTGTCAGTGAGGGTCTATGAGTGAGGGTGTCTGAGTTAGTGAAGTTCTCTGAGTGAGAGTCTCTGAGGGAGTGAGGGTCTCTGAATGAGGTTCTCTGAGTGAGTGAATGTCTGTGAATGAAGGTCTCTGAGTGAGTGATGGTCTCTGAGTGTGGGTCTGATTGAGGATCTCAGAGTGAGTGCGGGCCTCGGAGTGAGGGTCTCAGAGTGAGTGAGTGAGTGTATGAGTGAGGGTCCCTGAATGTCTGAGGGTCTTTGAGTGAGTGAGGGTCTTAGTGTATGATGCTCTCTGGGTGACTGATGGTCTGAGTGAGTGAGGGTCTGTGTGAGGGAGGAGTGAGTGAGGGTCAGAGTGAGTGGGGTTCCAAGTGAGTGAGAGTCTGAGTGAGTGAGGGTGTAAATGATTGATGGCCTCAGTGAGTGAGTGTCTGAGTGAGTGAGAGTCTGTGTGAGTGAGGGTCTGTGTGAGTGAGGGTCTCAGTGAGTGAGTGTCTCAGTGAGTGAGGGTCTGAGCCAGTGAGGGTCTGAGCCAGTGAGGATCTGATTGAGCATATGAAAGTGAGTGTGGGTCTGAGTGAGTGTGGGTCTGAGTAAGTATCAGAGTTTGTGAGGGTCTGGATGAGTGTCTCTGAGTTAGTGAGGGTCTGAGTGAAGGTCTCTGAGTGAGTGAGGGTCTGAGTGATTGAGGATCTGAGTGACGCTCTCTGAGTGAGTGCGTGTCTATGAGTGAGGGTCTCTGAGTGAGCGAGGCTCTCTGAGTGAGGTTCTGGGTGAGTGAGCATCTGAGTGAGGTAGGGTCTTAGTGTGTGATGGTCTCTGAGTGACTGATGGTCTCTGTGAGTGAGGGTCTGTGTGAGGGACGAATGAGTGAGGGGCTGAATGAGTGCCAGCCTCAGTGAGTGCGGGTGTGAGTGAGTGCGGTACTGAGTGAGCGCGTGTCTGAGTGAGCGCGTGTCTGAGTGAGTGCGGGTCTGAGTGAGTGAGGGTCTCAGTGAGTGAGGGTGTAAATGATTGATGGCCTCAGTGAGTGAGTGTCTGAGTGAGTGAGGGTCTGTGTGAGTGAGGGTCTCAGTGAGTGAGGGTCTGAGTCAGTGAGGGTCTGAGCCAGTGAGGGTCTGATTGAGCATATGAAAATGAATGTAGGTCTGAGTGAGTGTGGGTCTGAGTAAATATCAGAGTTTGTGAGGGTCTGGGTGAGTGTCTCTGAGTTAGTGAGGGTCTGAGTGAAGGTGTCTGAGTGAGTGAGGGTCTGAGTGAGTGAGGGTCTGAGTGAGACCCTGAGTGAGTGTGTGTCTATGAGTGAGGGTCTCTAAGTGAGTGAGGGTCTCTGAGTAGGGGATTGATTGAGGGTCTCTGAGTGAGGGTCTCTGAGTAAGGTTCTGGGTGAGTGAGGGTCTGAGTGAGTGAGGGTCTTAGTGTGTGATGGTCTCTGAGTGACTGATGGTCTCTGTGAGTGAGGGTCTGTGTGAGGGATGTGTGAGTGATGATCTGAGTTTGTGGGGTTCCAAGTGAGTGAGGGTCTGAGTGAGTGAGTGTCTCAGTGACTGAGGGTCTGATTGAGGTAGGGTCCAGATGAGTAAGGGTCTCAGTGAGTGAGGGTCTGAATAAGTGACAGCCTCAGTGAGTGAGGGTCTGCGTGAGTGAGGGTCTGCATGAGTGAGGGTCTACGTGAGTGAGGGTCTGCGTGAGTTAGGGTCTGTGTGAGTTAGTGTCTCGGTAAGTGAGTGTCCGAGTGAGTGCGGGTCTCTGAGTGAGGGTCTCAGAGTGAGTGAGAGAGTGAATATATGTGTGAGGGTCTCTGAGTGACTGATGGTCTGAGTGAGTGAGGGTCTGTGTGAGGGATGAGTGAGTGAGGGTCTGAATGAATGCCAGCCTCAGTGAGTGTGGGTCTGAGTAAGTGCGGGTCTGAGTGAGTGCGGGTCTGAGTGAGTGCGGGTCTGAGTGAGTGCAGGTCTCATTGAGTGAGGGTCTGAGTGAGTGAGTGTCTCAGTGATTGAGGATGTAAATGATTGATGGCCTCAGTGAGTGAGTGTCTGAGTGAGTAAGGGTCTGTGTGTGAGGGTCTGTGTGAGTGAGGGTCTGTGTGAGTGAGGGTCTGAGCCAGTGAGGGTCTGATTGAGCATGTGAAAGTGAGTGTGGGTCTGAATGAGTGTGGGTCTGAGTAAGTATCAGAGTTTGTGAGGGTCTGGGTGAGTGTCTCTGAGTTAGTGAGGGTCTGAGTGAAGGTCCCTGATTAGTGATTGTCTGAGTGAAGGTCTCTGAGTGAGTGAGGGACTGAGTGAGGCTCTCTGAGTGAACGTGTGTCTATGAGTGAGGTTCTCTGAGTGAGTGAGGGTCTCTGAGTGGGGGACTGATTGAGGATCTCTGAGTGAGGGTCTCTGAGTGACGTTCGGGGTGAGTGAGGGTCTGAGTGAGGGAGGGTCTTAGTATGTGATGGTCTCTGAGTGACTGATGGTCTCTATGAGTGAGGGTCTGTGTGAGAGATAAGTGAGTGGGGTTCCAAGTGAGTGAGTGTCTGACTGAGTGAGTGTCTCAGTGAGTGAGGGTCCAATTGAGGGAGGGTCCAGATGAGTAAGGGTCTCAGTGAGTGAGGGTCTGAATAAGTAACGGCCTCAGTGAGTGATGGGCTGAGTGAGTGAGGGTCCCAGTGTGTGAGTGTCTCTGTAAGTGAGTGTCCGAGTGAGTGCAGGTCTCTGAGTGAGGATCTCTGAGTGAGTGAGAGAGTGAATATATGTGTGAGGGTCTCTGAGTGACTGATGGTCTGAGTGAGTGAGGCTCTGTGTGAAGGACGAGTGAGCGAGGTGCTGAATGAGTGCCAGCCTCAGTGAGTGCAGGTCTGAGTGAGTGTGGGTCTGAGTGAGTACGGGTCTGAGTGAGTGAGGGTCTGAGTGAGTGAGGATGTAAATGATTGATGGTCTCAGTGAGTGAGTGTCTGAGTGAGTGAGGGTCTGTGTGGGGAGGGTCTGTGTGAGTGAGGGTCCAGATGAGTAAGGGTCTCAGTGAGTGAGGGTCTGAATAAGTGACGGCCTCAGTGAGTGAGGGTCTGCGTGAGTGAGGGTCTGCGTGAGTGAGGGTCTGCGTGAGTGAGAGTCTGTGTGAGTTAGTGTCTCAGTAAGTGAGTGTCCGAGTGAGTGTGGGTCTCTAAGTGAGGGTCTCAGTGTGAGTGAGAGAGTGAATATATGTGTGAGGGTCTCTGAGTGACTGATGGTCTGAGTGAGTGAGGGTCTGTGTGAGGGACGAGTGAGTGAGGGTCTGAATGAGTGCCAGCCTCAGTGAGTGCGGGTCTGAGTGAGTGCGGGTCTGAGTGAGTGCGGGTCTGAGTGAGAGCGGGTCTGAATGAGTGCAGGTCTGAGTGAGTGCGGGTCTCATTGATTGTGGGTCTCAGTGAATGAGGGTCTTAGTGATTGAGGGTGTAAATGATTGATGGCCTCAGTTAGTGAATGTCTGAGTGAGTGAGGGTCTGTGTGAGTGAGGATCTGTGTGAGTGAGTGTCTCAGTGAGTGAGTGTCTCAGTGAGTGAGGGTCTGAGTCAGTGAGGGTCTGAGCCAGTGAGGGTCTGATTGAGCATATGAAAGTGAGTGTGGGTCTGAGTGAGTGTGGATCTGAGTAAGTATCAGAGTTTGTGAGGGTCTGGGTGAGTGTCTCTGAGTTAGTGAGGGTCTGAGTGAAGGTCTCTGATTAGTGATTGTCTGAGTGAAGGTCTCTGAGTGAGTGAGGGACTGAGTGAGGTTCTCTGAGTGAGCGTGTGTCTATGAGTGAGGGTCTCTGAGTGAGTGAGGGTCTCTGAGTGGTGGTCTGAATGAGTATCTCAGAGTGAGTGTGGCTCTCAGTGAGGGTCTCTGACTGAGTTTCTGGGTGAGTGAGTATCTGAGTGAGGGAGGGTCTTAGTGTGTGATGGTCTCTGAGTGACTGATGGTCTCTGTGAGTGAGGGTCTGTGTGAGGGATGAGTGAATGATGGTCTGAGTGAGTGGGGTTCCAAGTGAGTGAGGGTCTGAGTGGGTGAGTGTCTCAGTGAGTGAGGGTCCGATTGAGGAAGGGTCCAGATGAGTAAGAGTCTCAGTAAGTGAGGTTCTGAATAAGTGACGGCCTCAGTGAGTAAGGGTCTGAGTGAGTGAGGGTCTGCATGAGTGAGGGTCTGCGTGAGTGAGGGTCTGTGTAAGTGAGGGTCCCAGTGAGTGAGTGTCTCAGTAAGTGAGTGTCCGAGTGAGTGCAGGTCTCTGAGTGAGGGTCTCTGAGTGAGTGAGAGAGTGAATATATGTGTTAGGGTCTCTGAGTGACTGATGGTCTGAGTGACTGAGGGTCTGTGTGAGGGATGAGTGAGTGAGGGTCTGAAAGAGTGCGGGTCTGAGTGAGTGCGGGTCTGAGTGAGTGAGGGTCTCAGTGAGTGAGGGTCTCAGTGAGTGAGGGTGTAAATGATTGATGGCCTCAGTGAGTGAGTGTCTGAGTGAGTAAGGGTCTGTGTGAGTGAGGGACTGTGTGAGTGAGGATCTGTGTGAGTGAGGGTCTGTGTGAGTGAGGCTCTCAGTGAGTGAGTGTCTCAGTGAGTGACGGTCTGAGTCAGTGAGGGTCTGAGCCAGTGAGGGTCTGATTGAGCATATGAAAGTGAGTGTGGTTCTGAGTAAGTATCAGAGTTTGTGAGGGTCTGGGTGAGTGTCTCTGAGTTAGTGAGGGTCTGAGTGAAGGTCTCTGAGTGAGTG
This sequence comes from Cetorhinus maximus, assembly GCF_964194155.1. Lineage (NCBI taxonomy): Eukaryota > Metazoa > Chordata > Chondrichthyes > Lamniformes > Cetorhinidae > Cetorhinus > Cetorhinus maximus. Next base: position 52,720,236 of record NC_135888.1, on the reverse strand, counting down.
AGGTTCTGAGTGAGTGAGGGTCTAAGTGAGGCTCTCTGAGTGAGTTTGTCTATGACTGAGGATCACTGTGTGAGTGAGGGTCTCTGAGTAGGGGACTGATTGAGGATCTCTGAGTGAGGGTCTCTGAGTGTCTCTGAGTGAGGTTCTGGGTGAGTGAGGGTCTGAGTGAGGAAGGGTCTTAGTGTGTGATGATCTCCGAGTGACTGATGGTCTCTGAGTGTGAGGGTCTGTGTGAGGGATGAGTGAGTAATGGTATGAGTGAGTGGGGTTCCAAGTGAGTGAGGGTCTGAGTGAGTGAGTGTCTCAGTGAGTGAGGGTCAGATTGAGGGAGGGTCCAGATGAGTAAGGGTCTCAGTGAGTGAGGGTCTGAATAAGTGACGGCCTCAGTGAGTGAGGGTCTGAGTGAGTGAGGGTCTGCGTGAGTGAGGGTCTGTGTGAGTGAGGGTCTGCGTGAGTGAGGATCTGTGTGAGTGAGTGTCTCAGTAAGTGAGTGCCGAGTGAGTACGGGTCACTGAGTGAGGGTCTCAGAGTGAATGAGAGAGTGAATATATGTGTGAGGGTCTCTGAGTGACTGATGGTCTGAGTGAGTGAGGGTCTGTGTGAGGGATGAGTGAGTGAGGGTCTGAATGAGTGCCAGCCTCAGTGAGTGCGGGTCTGAGTGAGTGCAGGTCTGAGTGAGTGTGGGTCTGAGTGAGTGCGGGTCTGAGTGAGTGCGGGTCTGAGTGAGTGCGGGTCTCAGTGAGTGAGGGTCTCAGTGATTGAGGGTGTAAATGATTGATGGCCTCAGTGAGTGAGTGACTGAGTGAGTGAGGGTCTGTGTGAGTGAGGGCCTGTGTGAGTGAGGGTCTGTGTGAGTGAGGGTCTCAGTGAGTGAGTGTCTCAGTGGGTGAGGGTCTGAGCCAGTGAGGGTCTGAGCCACTGAGGGTCTGATTGATCATATGAAAGTGAGTGTGGGTCTGAGTGAGTGTGGGTCTGAGTAATTATCAGAGTTTGTGAGGGTCTGGATGAGTGTCTTTGAGTTAGTGAGGGTCTGAGTGAAGGTCTCTGAGTGAGTGTGTGTCTATGAGTGAGGGTCCCTGAGTGAGGGTCTCTGAGTGGGGGACTGATTGAGGATCTCTGAGTGAGGGTCTCTTAGTGAGGGTCTCTGACTGAGGTTCTGGGTGAGTGAGGGTCTGAGTGAGTGAGGGTCTTAGTGTGTGATGGTCTCTGAGTGACTGATGGTCTCTGTGAGTGAGGGTCTGTGTGAGGGATGAGTGAGTGATGGTCTGAGTGAGTGGGGTTCTAAGTGAATGAGTGTCTGGTTGAGTGAGTGTCTCAGTGACTGAGGGTCCGATTGAGGGAGGGTCCAGATGAGTAAGGGTCTCAGAGAGTGAGGGTCTGAATAAGTGACGGCCTCAGTGAGTGAGGGTCTGTGTGAGTGAGGGTCTGAGTGAGTGAGGGTCTGAGTGTGTGAGGGTCTGAGTGAGGCTCTCTGGGTGAGTGAGTGCTTATGTGTGAGGGTCTCTGAGAGAGTGAGGGTCTCTGAGTGAGTGAGGGGCTGCGTGAGTGAGGGTGGGGGTCTCTGGGTGAGTGTCTAAATGATTGAGGGTCTGAGTAAGTGACGATCTGTGTGAGGGTCTCTGATTAAGTGAGGGTCTTAGTGTCTGATGGTCTCTGAGTGACTGATGGTCTGAGTGAGTGAAGGTCTGTGTGAGCTTCTGCGTGAGTGAGGGTCTGGGTGTGGGTTTCTGAGTAAGTGAGGGTCTGAGTGAGGTTGTCAGTGTGAGTGAGAGTCTGAATGAGTGACGGCCTCAGTGAGTGATGGTCTCAGTGAGTGAGTGTCTGAGTGAGTGAGGGACTGAGTGAGTACTGGAGTGAGTGACGGTCAGAGAAAGTGAGGGTCTCTGGGTTAGTGAGGGTCTGTGAGTGAGTGTCTAGGAGTGAGGGTCTCTGAGTTAGTGAGGGTCTCTGAGTGAGGGTCTGAGTGAGAGTCTCTGAGTGAGTGAGGGTCTGAGTGAGTGAGTGTATGAGTGAGGGTCCCTGAGTGACTGAGGGTCTTAGTGTGTGAGGGTCTATGAGTGACTGATGGTCTGAGTTAGTGAGGGTCTGTGTGAGGTTCGATTGAGTGAGGGTCTGAGTGAGTGAGGTTCTTAGTGTGTGTGTCTCTGAGTGAAAGATGGTCTGAGTTAGTGAGTGTCTGTGTGAGGGATGAGTGAGTGAGGGTACGAGTGAGTGAGGGTCCGAATGAGTGGGGTTCCAAGTGAGTGAGGGTCTGAGTGAGTGAGGGTCTCAGTGATTGAGTGAGGGTCTGAGTCAGTGAGGGTCTGATTGAGCATATGAAATTGAGTGTGGGTCTGAGTGCGTGAGGGTCTGAGTAAGTATCACAGTTTGTGAGGGTCTGAGTGAGTGTTTCTGAGTGAGTGAGTGTCTGAGTGAGTGAGGGTCTGAGTGAGGCTCTCTGACTGAATGTGTTTCTATGAGTCAGGGTCTCTGTGAGTGAGGGTCTCTGAGTGGGGGTCTGATTGAGGATCTCTGAGTGAGTGTGACTCTCTGAGTGAGGGTCTCTGAGTGAGCTTCTGGCTGAGTGAGGGTCTGAGTGAGGGAGGGTCTTAGTGTGTGATGGTTTCTGAGTGACTGATAGTCTCTGTGAGTGAGGGATGAGTGAGTGATGGTCCAAGTGAGTGGGGTTCCAAGTGAGTGAGGGTCTGAGTGAGTGAGGGTCTCATTGAGTGAGGGTCCGATTGAGGGAGGGTCCAGATGGGTAAGGGTCTCAGTAAGTGAGGGTCTGAATAAGTGACGGCCTCAGTGACTGATGGTCTGAGTAAGTGAGGGTCTGTGTGAGGGATGAGTGAGTGAGGGTCTGAATGAGTGAGGTTCTTAGTGTGTGAAAGTCTCTGAGTGAAAGATGGTCTGAGTTAGTGAGTGTCTGTGTGAGGGATGAGTTAGTGAGAGTACGAGTGAATGAGGGTCTGAATGAGTGGGGTTCCAAGTGAGTGAGGGTCTGAGTGAGTGAGGGTCTGAGTGAGTGAAGGTCTGAGTGAGTGAGGGTCTCAGTGAGTGCGTGTCTGAGTGAGTGAGGGTCTGAGTCAGTGAGGTTCTGATTGAACATATAAAAGTGAGTGTGGGTCTGAGTGAGTGAGGGTCTGAGTGAAGGTATCTGAGTGAGTGAGGGTCTGAGTGAGTGAGGGTCCGAGTGAGGCTCTCTGAGTGAGTGTGTGTCTATGGGTGAGGGTCTCTGAGTGAGTGAGGGTCTCTGAGTGAGGGTCTGATTGAGGATCTCTGAGTGAGTGCGGATCTCTGAGTGAGGGTCTCTGAGTGAGGTTCTGGATGTGTGAGGGTCTGAGTGAGGGAGGGTCTTAGTGTATGATGGTCTCTGAGTGATTAATAGTCTTTGTGAGTGAGGGTCTGTGTAAGGGATGAGTGAGTGATGTTCCAAGTGAGTGTGGTTCCAAGTGTGTGATGGTCTCTGAGTGATTGATAGTCTCTGTGAGTGAGGGTCTGTGTGAGGGATGAGTGAGTGATGGTCCAAGTGAGTGAGGGTCTGAGTGAGTGAGGGTCTGAGTGAGTGAGGGTCTCAGTGAGTGAGGGTCTCAGTGAGTGAGGGTCCGATTGAGGGAGGGTCCAGATGCGTAAGGGTCTCAGTGAGTGAGGGTCTGAATGAGTGCCAGCCTCAGTGAGTGTGGGTCTGAGTGAGTGAGGGTCTGAGTGAGTGAGGGTCTGTGTGAATGAGGGTCTCAGTGAGTGAGTGTCTCTGAGTGAGTGTCTGAGTGAGTGAGGGTCTGAGTGATAGTGGATCTGAGTGAGGGTCTCTGAGTGAGTGTGTGTCTGAGTGAGTTAGGGTCTAATTGAGCATATCAGAGTGAGTGTGGTTCTGAGTGTGTGAGGGTCTGAGTAAGTATCAGAGTTTGCGAGGGTCTGGGTGAGAGCCTCTGAGTTAGTGAGGGTCTGAGTGAGGCTCTCTGAGTGACAGAGTGTCTATGTGTGAGGGTCTCTGAGAGAGTGAGGGTCTCTGAGTGAGTGAGGGGCTGTGTGAGTGAGGGTGGGGGTCTCTGTGTGAGTGTCTGAGTGAGTGAGGGTCTGAGTAAGTGACGATCTGCATGAGGGTCTCTGAGTAAGTGAGGGTCTTAGTGTGTGATGGTCTCTGAGTGACTGATGGTCTGAGTGAGTGAAGGTCTGTGTGAGGGTCTGCATGAGTGAGGATCTGGGTGTGGGTCTCTGAGTAAGTGAGGGTCTGAGTGAGGTTGTCAGAGTGAGTGAGGGTCTGAATGAGTGACGGCCTCAGTGAGTGAAGGTCTGAGAGAGTGAGGGTCTGAGAGGGTGAGGATCTGTGTGTGAGGGTTTCCATGAGTGAGTGTCTCAGTGAGTGAGTGTCTGAGTGATTGAGGGTCTGAGTGAGTGTCTCTAAGTGAGTGAGGGTCTGAGTGATTGAGGGTCTGATTGAGCATAGAGTGAGTGTGGGCCTGAGTGTGTGAGGGTCTGAGTAAGTTTCAGAGTTTGCGAGGATCAGAGATAGTGAGGGTCTGAATAGGTTCTCTGAGTGAGTGAGGGTCTGAGTGCGTGAGGATCTCTGAGTGAGTGAGTGTCTATGAGTGAGGGTTTCTGAGAGAGTGAGGGTCTCTCACTGGGTGTCTGATTGAGGATCTTTGAGTAAGTGCGGGTCTCTGACTGAAGATCTGTGTGAGGGTCTGAGTGAGTCAGGGTGTGAGTGAGTGGTTGTCTGATTGAGTGAATGTCTCAGTGAATGAGGGTCTGATTGAGTGAGGGTCCGGTGGAGTGAGGGTCCAAGTGAGTGAAGGTCTCAGTGAGTGAGGGCCTGAATGAATGATGGTCTCAGTGAGATGAGTGTCTGAGTGAGTGAGGGTCTGAGAGAGTGAAGGTCTGTGTGAGTGAGGGTCTGTGTGAGTGAGGGTCTCAATGAGTGAGTGTCTCGGTGAGTGAGTGACTCAGTGAGTGAGTGTCTGTATGAGTGAGGGTCCGAGTGAGTGGGATTCTATTTGAGTGAGGGGATGAGTGCATGAGGGTCCGAGTGAGTGAGGGTATCAGTGAGTGAGTGTCCGATTGAGCGATAGTCTCAGTGATTGAGGGTCTGAATGAGTGACAGCCCCAATGAGTGACGTTCTGAGTAGTGAGGGTCTGAGTGAGTGAGCGTCTGGGTGAGTGTGGGTCTCAGTGGCCGAATGTCTGAGTGAGTGAGTGTCTGAGTGAGTGAGGGTCTGAGTGAGTGAGGGTCTGAGTGTGGGGGTCTGAGTGTGTGAGGGCCTGAGTGAGTATCAGAGTTTGTGAGGGTCTGGGTGGGTATCTCTGAGTGAGTGAAGGTCTCTGAGTGAGTGAGGGTCTGAGTGAGGCTCTCTGAGTGAGAGAGTGTGTATGAGTGAATCTCTCTGAGAGAGTGAGGGTCTCTGAATGGGGGTCTGATTGAGGATCTCTGAGTGAGTGCGGGTCTCTGAGTGAGAGTCTCTGAGTGAGTGAGTGTCTGAGTCCATGAGGGTGTGAGTGAGGGTCCCTGAGTGAATGAGTGTCTCTGCGTGAGGGTCTGGGTGAGTGAGGGACTGAGTGAGTGAGGGTCTCTGAGTTAGTGAAGGTCTGATTGAGTGAGAGTCTGAGTGAGTGATGGTCTGAGTGAGGGAGGTTCTGAATGAGTGAGGGTCCAATTGAGTGAATGTCTCAGTGAATTAGGGTCCGATTGAGTGAGGGTCCGGTGGAGTGAGGGTCCAAGTGAGGGAAGGTCTCTGAGTGAGGATTTGAATGAGTGATGGTCTCAGTGAGATGAGTGTCTGAGTGAGTGAGGGTCTGTGTTAGTGAGGGTCTCAGTGAGTGAATGTCTCACTGAGTGAGTGTCTCACTGAGTGAGTGTCTGAGTGAGGGTCTGAGTGAGTGAGGGTCTGAGTGAGGGTCTCTGAGTGAGTGAGGGCCTGAGTGAGTGAGGGTCTGAGTGAGAGTATCAGAGTGACTGAGTGAGTATTGGAGTGAGTGACGGTCAGAGATAGAGAGGGTCTCTGGGTTAGTGAGGGTCTGTGAGTGAGTGTCTATGCGTGAGGGTCTCTGAGTTAGAGAGGGTCTCTGAGTGCGGGTCTGAGTGAGATTCTCTGAGTGAGTGAGGGTCTGAGTGAGTGAGGGTCTTAGTGTGTGAGGGTCTCTGAGTAACTGATGTTCTGAGTTAGTGAGGGTCTGTGTTAGGGACGAGTGAGTGAGGGTCCGAATGAGTGGGGTTCCAAGTGAGTGAGGGTCTGAGTGACTGAAGGTCTGAGTGAGTGAGGGTCTAAGTGAGTGAGGGTCCGATTGAGGGAGGGTCCAAGGGAGTGAGGGTGTGAATGGGTGAGGGTCTCAGTGAGTGAGTGTCTGAGTGAGTGAGTGTCTGAGTGAGAGAGGGTCTGAGTGAGTGAGGTTCTGTTTGAGTGAGGGTCTCAGTGAGTGAGTGTCTCATTGACTGAGTGTTTGGATGAGTAAGGCTTTGAGTGAGTGAGAGTCTGAGTGACGGTCTCTGAGTGAGTGAGGGTCTGATTGAGCGTATCAGAGTGAGTGTGGGTCTGAGTGAGTGAGGATCTGAGTGAGAGTATCAGAGTTTGTGAGGGTCTGTGTGAGTGTCTCTGACTTAGTGAGGGTCTGAGTGAGGGTCCCAGTAAGTGAGGGAATTAATGAGTGAGGATCTGAGTGAGGGGGTCTGAGTGAGAGAGGGTCTGAGTGAGTGACGATCTGAGTGAGGGTCTCTGAATGAGTTAGGGTCTGGGTAAATGAAGGTCTGAGTGAGTGAGGGTCTGAGTGAGGCTCTCTGAGAGAGTGAGTGTCTATGAGAGAGGGTCTCTGAGAGAGTGAGGGTCTCTGAGTGGAGTGTCTGATTGAGCATCTCTGAGTGAGTGCTGGTCTCTGACTGAAAGTCTGTGTGAGGGTCTGAGTGTCAGGGTTTGAGTGAGGGTCCGAGTGAGTGGGATTCCAAGTGAGTGAGGGTATGAGTGAGTGAGGGTCTCAGTAAGTGAGGGTCTCAGTGAGTGAGGGTCGGAATGAGTGACGGCCCCAATGAGTGAGGGTCTGAGTGAGTGAGGGTCTGAGTGAGTGAGCGTCTGTGTGAGTGTGGGTCTCAGTGAGTGAGTGTCCCAGTGAGTGAGTGTCTGAGTGAGTGAGGGTCTGAGTGAGTGAGGGTCTGAGTGAGGGTCTCTGAGAGAATGAGGGTCTCTGAGGGTGAGGATCCGAGTGAGTGAATGTTTTTGATGGTGTGAGGGTCTGAGTGAAGGTCTCTGAGTGAGTAAGGGTCTGAGTGAGTATCTCTGAGTGAGTGTGGGTCTGATTGTGGTTCTGAGTGTGGGTGCCTAAGTAAGTGAGGGTCTCTGAGTGAGGGTCTGAGTGAGGGCCTCTGAGTGAGTGAGGATCTGATTGAGGGTCTGAGTGAGTGACGGACTCAGTAAGTGAGTGTCTGAGTGAGGGTCCGACTGATGGTCTCTGAGTGAGGGTCTGTGTGAGTGAGGGTCTGTGTGAGTGAGGGTCTCAGTGAGTGAGGGTCTCAGTGAGTGAGTGTCTGAGTGAGTGAGGGTCTGAATGAGTGAGGGTCTGATTGAGTGTCTCTGAGTGAGTGATGGTCTGAGTGAGTGAGGGTCTGATTGAGCGTATGAGAGTGAGCATGGGTCTGAGTGTGTGAGGGCCTGAGTAAGTATCAGTTTGCAAGGGAGTGTCTGAGGAGTGAGGGTCTGAGTAAGGGTCACTCAGTGTGTGAGAATCTGAGTGAGTGAGGGTCTGAGTGAGGGTCTGAGTGAATGAGGGTCTCTGAGTGAGTGAGGGTCTGAGTGAGTATCTCTGAGTTTGAAAGGGTCTGAGTGAGGGTCTCTGAGTGAGTGAGGGTCTGAGTGACTGAGGGTCTCTGAGTGAGTGAGGGTCTGATTGAGTGAGGGTGTGAGTGAGGGTCCCTGAGTGACTGAGTGTCTCTCCATGAGGGTCTGGGTGATTGAGGGTCTGAGTGAGTGAGGGACTGAGTGAGTGTGGGACTCTGAGTGAGTGAAGGTCTGACTGAGTGTGGGACTGAGTGAGTGAGGGTCTGAGTGAGAGAGGGTCTGAGTGAGAGAGGGTCTGAGTGAGAGAGGGTCTGAGTGAGTAAAGGTCAGAGTGAGTGAGGGTCCGAGTGAGTGAGGGTCTGCGTGAGTGAGGGTCTGTGTGAGAAAGGGACTGAATGAGTAATTGCCTCAGTGAATGAGGGTCTGAGTGAGTGAGGGTCTGTGTGAAAGAGGGTCTCAGTGATTGAGTGTCTGAGTGAGTGAGGGTCTGAGTGAGTGTGGGTCTGAGTGAGGGTCTCTGAGTGAGTGAGTGTCTGAGTGAGTGAGGGCCTAATTGAGCATATCAGAGTGAGTGTGGGTCTGAGTGTGAGAAGGTCTGAGTAAGTATAGTTTGCGAGGGTCTGGGTAAGTGTCTCTGAGTTAGTGAGGGTCTGAGTGAGGGTCTGAGTGAGTGAGGGTCTCAATGAGTGATGTCCGCAGAACTGTGGGTCTGAATGAGTGAGGGTCTGTGTGAATGAGGGTCTCAGTGAGTTAGTGTCTCAGTGAGTGAGTGTCTGAGTGAGTGAGGGTCTGAATGAGTGAGGGTCTGATTGAGTGTCTCTGAGTGAGTGAAGGTCTGAGTGTATGAGGGTCTGAGTAAGTATCAGAGTTTGCAAGGGAGTGCCTGAGGAGTGAGGGTCTGAGTGAGGGTCACTCAGTATATGAGGGTCTGAGTGAATGAGGGTCTCTGAGTGAGTGAGGATCTGAGTGAGTGTCTCTGAGTTTATGAGGGTCTGAGTGAGGCTCTCTGAGTGAGTGAGGGTCTGAGTAAGGTTTTCTGCGTGAGTGAGGGTCTTAGTGAGTTTGGGTCTGAGTGAGTGAGGGTTCGAGTCAGTGGAGGTCTGAGTGAGTGAGGGTCTGAGTGAGTGAGGGTCTGAGTGAGTGAATGTCTGAGTGAGTGAATGTCTCAGTGAATGAGGGTCCAATTGAGTGAGCATCTGGTGGACTGAGGGTCCAAGTGAGTTAGGGCCTGAGTGAGTGAGGGCCTGAGTGAGTGAGGGACTGAATGAGTGATTGCCTCAGTGAGTGAAGGTCTGAGTTAGTGAGGGTCTGAGTGAGGGTCTGTACGAAAGAGGGTCTCAGTGAGTGAGTGTCTGAGTGAGTGAGGGTCTGAGTGAGTGTGGGTCTGAGTAAATATCATTTGTTTGTGAGGGTCGGGGTGAGTGTCTCTGAGTTAGTGAGGGTCTGAGTGAGTGAGAGTCTGAGTGAATGTAGGTCTGAATGAGTGAGGGTCTGTGTGAATGAGGGTCTCAGTGAGTGAGTGTCTGAGTAAGTGAGTGTCTGAGTGTGGGTCTGAGTGAGGGTCTCTAAGTGAGTGAGAATCTGAGTGAGTGAGGGTCTAATTGAGCGTATCAGGGTGTGTGTGGGTCTGAGTGTGTGAGGGTCTGTGTAAGTATCATAGTTTGCGAGGGTCTGGGTGAGTATCTCTGAGTTAGTGAGGGTCTGAGTGAGCTTCTAACTGAGCGTATCAGAGTGAGTGTGGTTCTGAGTGTGTGAGGGTCTGAGTAAGTATCATTTGTTTGTGAGGGTCGGGGTGAGTGTCTCTGAGTTAGTGAGGGTCTGAGTGAGTGAGAGTCTGAGTGAGTGTGGGTCTGAATGAGTGAGGGTCTGTGTGAATGAGGGTCTCAGTGAGTGAGTGTCTCAGTAAGTGAGTGTCTGAGTGAGTGTGGGTCTGAGTGAGGGTCTCTAAGTGAGTGAGAATCTGAGTGAGTGAGGGTCTAATTGAGCGTATCAGGGTGAGTGTGGGTCTGAATGTGTGAGGGTCTGTGTAAGTATCATAGTTTGCGAGGGTCTGGGTGAGTATCTCTGAGTTAGTGAGGGTCTGAGTGAGTGAGGGTCTGAGTGAGGCTCTCTGAGTGAGTGAGTGTCTATGTGTGAGGGTCTCTGAGAGAGTGAGGGTCTCTGAGTGAGTGAGGGGATGTGTGAGTGAGGGTGAGGGTCTCTGTGGGAGTGTCAGAGTGAGTGAGGGTCTGAGTGAATGAGGGACTGAGTGAGTGAGGGTCTGAGTGAGTGAGGGACTAAATGAGTGATGGCCTCAGTGAGTGTGGGTCTGAGTGAGTGAGGTCTGAGTGAGTGAGGGTCTGTGTGAAAGAGGGTCTCAGTGAGTGAGGGACTGGGTGAGTGAGGGTCTGAGTGAGTGTGGGTCTGAGTGAGGGTCTCTGATTGAGTAAGTATCTGAATGATTGAGGGTCTAATTGAGCATATCAGAGTGAGTGTGAGTCTGAGTGCGTGAGGGTCTGAGTAAGTATCATAGTTTGCGAGGGTCTGGGTGAGTGTCTCTGAGTTAGTGACGGTCTGAGTGAGTGAGAGTCTGAGTGAGTGTGGGTCTGAATGAGTGATGGCCTCTGAGTGCGGGTCTGAGTGAGTGAGGGTCTGAGAGAGTGAGGGTCTGTGTGAATGAGGGTCTCAGTGAATGAGTGTCTCAGTAAGTCAGTGTCTGAGTGAGCGATAGTCTGAGTGAGAGTGGGTCTGAGTGAGGGTCTCTAAGTGAACGAGGATCTGAGTGAGGGAGGGTCTAATTGAGCGTATCAGGGTGAGTGTGGGTCTGAGTGTGTGAGGGTCTGTGTAAGTATCATAGTTTGTGAGGGTCTGGGTGTGTATCTCTGAGTTAGTGAGGGTCTGAGTGAGTGAGGGTCTGAGAGAGGCTCTCTGAGTGAGTGAGTGAGTGTCTATGTGTGAGGGTCTCTGAGAGAGTGAGGGTCTCTAAGTGAGTGAGGGGCTGTGTGAGTGAGGGAGAGGGTCTCTGTGTGATTGAGGGTGAGGGTCTCTGTGTGAGTGAGGGTGAGGGTCTCTTTGTGAATGTCTGAGTGAGTGAGGGTCTGAGTTAGTGAGGGTCTGAGTGAGTGAGGGACTGAATGAGTGATGGCCTCAGTGAGTGAGGGTCTGAGTGAGTGAGGATCTGAGTGGGGGTCTGTGTGAGTGAGAGTCTCAGTGAGTGAGTGTCTCAGTGAGTGAGTGTCTGAGTGAGTGAGGGTCTGAGTGAGTGAAGGTCTGAGTGAGTGAGGGTCTGAGTGAGTGAAGGTCTGAGTGAGTGAGGGTCTGATTGAGCTTATGAGAGTGAGCGTGGGTCTGAGTGTGTGAGGGTCTGAGTAAGTATCAGAGTTTGCAAGGGAGTGCCTGAGGAGTGAGGGTCTGAGTGAGGGTCACTCAGTGTGTGAGGGTCTGAGTGAATGAGTGTCTCTGAGTGAGTGAGGGTCTGAGTGAGTGTCTCTGAGTTTGTGAGGGTCTGAGTGAGGATCTCTCAGTGAGTGAGGGTCTCTGAGTGAGTGAGGGTCTGAGTGAGGCTTTCTGCGTGTGTGAGGGTCTTAGTGAGTGAGGGTCTGAGTGAGGGTCTCTGAGTGAGTGAGTGTCTGAGTGAGAGAGGGTCTAAGTGAGTGAGGGTTTGAGTCAGTGGAGGTCTGAGTGAGTGAGGGTCTGAGTAAGTATCATTTGTTTGTGAGGGTCGGGGTGAGTGTCTCTGAGTTAGTGAGGGTCTGAGTGAGTGAGAGTCTGAGTGAGTGTGGGTCTGAATGAGTGACGGCCTCTGAGAGCGGGTCTGAGTGAGTGAGGGTCTGAGAGAGTGAGGGTCTGTGTGAATGAGGGTCTCAGTGAGTGAGTGTCTCAGTAAGTGACTGTCTGAGTGAGTGACGGTCTGAGTGAGGGTCTCTAAATGAGTGAGAATCTGCATGAGTGAGGGTCTAATTGAGCGTATCAGGGTGAGTGTGGGTCTGAGTGTGTGAGGGTCTGTGTAAGTGTCATAGTTTGTGAGGGTCTGGGTGTGTATCTCTGAGTTAGTGAGGGTCTGAGTGAGTGAGGGTCTGAGTGAGGCTCTCTGAGTGAGTGAGTGTCTATGTGTGAGGGTCTCTGAGAGAGTGAGGGTCTCTGAGTGAGTGAGGGGCTGTGTGAGTGAGGGTGAGGGTCTCTGTGTGAGTGTCTGACTGAGTGAGGGTCTGAGTGAGTGAGGGTCTGAGTGACTGAGGGTCTGAGTGAGGGACTAAATGAGTGACGGCCTCAGTGAGTAATGGTCTGAGTGAGTGTGGGTCTGAGTGAGGGTCTCTGAGTGAGTGAGGGTCTAATTGAGCGTACCAGATTGAGTGTGGGTCTGAGTGTGTGAGGGTCTGAGTAAGTATCAGAGGTTGCAAGGGAGTGCCTGAGGAGTGAGGGTCTGAGTGAGGGTCACTCAGTGTGTGAGGGTCTGAGTGAATGAGGGTCTCTGAGTGAGTGAGGGTCTGAGTGAGTGTCTCTGAGTCTGTGAGAGTCTGAGTGAGGATCTCTCAGTGAGTGAGGGTCTCTGAGTGAGTGAGGGTCTGAGTGAGGCTTTCTGCGTGTGTGAGGGTCTTAGTGAGTGAGGGTCTGAGAGAGGGTCTGAGTGAGTGAGAGTCTGAGTGAGTGTGGGTCTGAATGAGTGAGGGTCTGTGTGAATGAGGGTCTCAGTGAGTGAGAATCTGAGTGAGTGAGGGTCTAATTGAGCGTATCAGGGTGAGTGTGGGTCTGAGTGTGTGAGGGTCTGTGTAAGTATCATAGTTTGCGAGGGTCTGGGTGAGTATCTCTGAGTTAGTGAGGGTCTGAGTGAGTGAGGGTCTGAGTGAGGCTCTCTGAGTGAGTGAGTGTCTATGTGTGAGGGTCTCTGAGAGAGTGAGGATCTCTGAGTGAGTGAGGGGATGTGTGAGTGAGGGTGAGGGTCTCTGTGGGAGTGTCAGAGTGAGTGAGGGTCTGAGTGAATGAGGGTCTGAGTGAGTGAGGGTCTGAGTGAGTGAGGGACTAAATTAGTGATGGCCTCAGTGAGTGAGGGTCTGAGTGAGTGAGGTCTGAGTGAGTGAGGGTCTGTGTGAAAGAGGGTCTCAGTGAGTGAGGGACTGGGTGAGTGAGGGTCTGAGTGAGTGTGGGTCTGAGTGAGGGTCTCTGATTGAGTAAGTATCTGAGTGATTGAGGGTCTAATTGAGCATATCAGAGTGAGTGTGAGTCTGAGTGCGTGAGGGTCTGAGTAAGTATCATAGTTTGCGAGGGTCACTCAGTGTGTGAGGGTCTGAGTGAATGAGGGTCTCTGAGTGAGTGAGGGTCTGAGTGAGGCTTTCTGCGTGTGTGAGGGTCTTAGTGAGTGAGGGTCTGAGTGAGGGTCTCTGAGTGAGTGAGTGTCTGAGTGAGAGAGGGTCTGAGTGAGTGAGAGTTCGAGTCAGTGGAGGTCTGAGTGAGTGAGGGTCTGTGAGTGAGTGTCCGAGTGAGTGAATGTCTCAGTGAATGAGGGTCTGATTGAGTGAGCGTCTGGTGGAGTGAGGGTCCAAGTGAGTGAGGGCCTCAGTGAGTGAGGGTCTGAGTGACTGAGGGACTGAATGAGTGATTGCCTCAGTGAGTGAGGGTCTGAGTGAGGGTCTGTATGAAAGAGGGTCTCAGTGAGTGAGTGTCTGAGTGAGTGAGGGTCTGAGTGAGTGTGGGACTGAGTGAGTGTCTCTGAGTGAGTGAGCGTCTGAGTAAGTGAGGGTCTAATTGAGCGTATCAGAGTGAGTGTGGTTCCGAGTGTGTGAGGGTCTGAGTAAGTATCATTTGTTTGTGAGGGTCGGGGTGAGTGTCTCTGAGTTAGTGAGGGTCCGAGTGAGTGAGAGTCTGAGTGAGTGTGGGTCTGAATGAGTGATGGCCTCTGAGAGCGGGTCTGAGAGATTGAGGGTCTGTGTGAATGAGGGTCTCAGTGAGTGAGTGTCTCAGTCTGTGTGAGTATCTCTGAGTTATTGAGGGTCTGAGTGAGGGTCTCTGAGTGAGTGAGTGTCTATGTGTGAGGGTCTCTGAGAGAGTGAGGGTCTCTGAGTGAGTGAGGGGCTGTGTGAGTGAGGGTGAGGGTCTCTGTGTGAGTGTCTGAGTGAGTGAGGGTCTGAGTGAGTGAGGGTCTGAGTGAGTGAGGGAATAAATGAGTGATGGCCTCAGTGAGTGATGGTCTGAGTGAGTGTGGGTCTGAGTGAGGGCCTCTGAGTGAGTGAGGGTCTAATTGAGCGTACCAGATTGAGTGTGGGTCTGAGTGTGTGAGGGTCTGAGTAAGTATCATAGCTTGCGAGGGTCTGGGTGAATGTCTCTGAGTTAGTGAGGGTCTGAGTGAGTAAGAGTCTGGGTGAGTGTGGGTCTGAATGAGTGATGGCCTCTGAGTGCGGGTGTGAGTGAGTGTGGGTCTGAGAGAGTGAGGGTCTGTGTGAATGAGGGTCTCAGTGAGTGAGTGTCTCAGTAAGTGAGTGTCTGAGTGAGTGAGGGTCTGAGTGAGAGTGGGTTTGAGTGAGGTTCTCTAAGTGAGTGTGGGTCTGAGTGTGTGAGGGTCTGTGTAAGTATCATAGTTTGCGAGGGTCTGGGTGAGTATCTCTGAGTTAGTGAGGGCCTGAGTGAGGCTCTCTGAATGAGTGAGTGCCTATGTGTGAGTGTCTCTGAGAGAGTGAGGGTCTCTGAGTGAATGAGGGGCTGTCTGAGTCAGAGTGAGGGACTCTGTGTGAGTGTCTGAGTGAGTGAGGGACTCAGTGAGTGACGATCTGAGTGAGGGTCTCTGAGTGAGTGAGGGTCTGGGTAAATGACGGTCGGAGTGAGTGAGGGTATCAGTGAGTGAGGGTCTCTGAGTGAGTGAGGTTCTTAGTATGTGATGGTCTCTGAGTGACTGATGGTCTGAGTGAGGGTCTCTGAGTGAGTGAGGGTCTGGGTAAATGAAGGTCTGAGTGAGTGAGGGTCTGAGTGAGGGAAGGTCTGTGTGACTGAGGGTCTCAGTGAGTGAGTGTCTCAGTAAGTGAGTGTCTGAGTGAGAGTGGGTCTGAGTGAGGGTCTCTATGTGAGTGAGGATCTGAGTGAGTGAGGGTCTAATTGAGCATATCAGGATGGGTGTAGGTCTGAGTGTGTGAGTGTCTGTGTAAGTATCATAGTTTGCGAGGGTCTGGGTGAGTATCTCTGAGTTAGTAAGGGTCTGAGTGACTGAGGGTCTGAGTGAGGCTCTCTGAGTGAGTGAGTGTCTATGTGTGAGGGTCTCCGAGTGAGTGAGGGGATGTGTGAGTGAGTGTGAGGGTCTCTGTGTGAGTGAGGGTGAGGTTCTCTGTGTGAGTGTCTGAGTGAGTGAGGGTCTGAGTGAGTGAGGGTCTGAGTGAGTGAAGGTCTGTGTGAGTGAGGGACTGAATGAGTGATGGCCTCAGTGAGTGAGGGTCTGAGTGAGTGAGGGTCTGTGTGAAAGAAGGTCTCAGTGAGTGAGTGTCAGAGTGAGTGAGGGTCTAATTGAGCATATCAGAGTGAGTGTGAGTCTGAGTGTGTGAGGGTCTGAGTAAGTATCATTTGTTTGCGAGGGTCTGGGTAAGTGTCTCTGAGTTAGTGAGGGTCTGAGTGAGTGGGGGTCTGAGTGAGTGAGGGTCTGAATTAGTGACGGCCTCAGAACTGTGGGTCTGAGTGAGTGAGGATCTGTGTGAACGATGGTCTCAGTGAGTGATTGTCTCAGTGAGTGAGTGTCTGAGTGAGTGAGGGTCTGAGTGAGTGTGGGTCTGAATGAGGGTCTCTGAGTGAGTGAGGGTCTCTGAGTGAGTGAGGGGCTGTGTGAGTGAGGGTGAGGGACTCTGTGTGAGTGTCTGAGTGAGTGAGGGACTCAGTGAGTGATGATCTGAGTGAGGGTCTCTGAGTGAGTGAGGGTCTGGGTAAATGAAGGTCTGAGTGAGTGAGGGTATCAGTGAGTAAGGGTCTCTGAGTGAGGTTCTTTGTATGTTTTGGTCTCTGAGTGACTGATGGTCTGAGTGAGTGAGGGTCTGAGTGAGTGATGACCTGAGTGAATGAAGGTCTGTGTGAATGAGGGTCTCAGTGAGTGATTGTCTCAGTAAGTGAGTGTCTGAGTGAGTGATAGTCTGAGTGAGAGTGGGTCTGAGTGAGGGTCTCTACATGAGTGAGGATCTGAGTGAGTGAGGGTCTAATTGAGCATATCAGGGTGAGTGTGGGTCTGAGTGTGTGAGGGTCTGTGTAAGTATCATAGTTTGCGAGGGTCTGTGTGAGTATCTCTGAGTTAGTGAGGGTCTGAGTGAGGGTCTCTGAGTGAGTGAGTGTCTATGTGTGTGGGTCTCTGAGAGACTGAGGGTCTCAGAGTGAGTGAGGGGCTGTGTGAGTGAGGGTGAGGGTCTCTGTGTGAGTGTCTGAGTGAGTGAGGGTCTGAGTGAGTGAGGGTCTGAGTGAGTGTGGTTCTGAGTGAGGGTATCTGATTGAGTGAGTGTCTGAGTGAGTGAGGGTCTAATTGAGCATATCAGAGTGAGTGTGATTCTGAGTGTGTGAGGGTCTGAGTAAGTATCATAATTTGCGAGGGTCTGGGTAAGTGTCTCTGAGTTAGTGAGGGTCTGAGTGAGTGAGGGTCTGAGTGAGTGAGGGTCTGAATGAGTGACGGCCTCAGAACTGCGGGTCTGAGTGAGTGAGGGTCTGTGTGAATGATGGTCTCAGTGAGTGAGTGTCTCAGTGGGTGAGTGTCTGAGTGAGTGAGGGTCTGAGCGAGTGTGGGTCTGAGTGAGGGTCTATGAGTGAGTGAGGGTCTGAGTGAGTGAGGGTGTAATTGAGCGTATCAGAGTGAGTGTGGGTCTAAGTGCGTGAGGGTCTGAGTAAGTATCATAGCTTGCGAGGGTCTGGGTGTGTGTCTCTGAGTTGGTGAGTGTCTGAGTGAGTGAGTGTCTGAGTGAGTGAGGGTCTGAGTGAGTGTGGGTCTGAGTGAGGGTCTCTGAGTGAGTGAGGGTCTGAGTGAGTGAGGGTGTAATTGAGCATATCAGAGTGAGTGTGGGTCTAAGTGCGTGAGGGTCTGAATAAGTATCAGAGTTGGTGAGGGTCTGGGTGAGTGTCTCTGAGTTAGTGAGCACATGATTGAGGCTCCCTGAGTGAGTGATTGTCTGTCTGTGAGGGTCTCTGAGAGAGTGAGGGTCTCTGACTGAGTGAGGGGCTGTGTAAGTGAGGGTGAGGTTCTCTGTGTGAGGGTCTGAGTGAGTGATGATCTGAGTGAGGGTCTCTGAGTGACTGAGGGTCTGGGTAAATGAATGTCTGAGTGAGTGAGGATTTGAGTGAGTAAGGTTCTCTGAGTGAGTGAGGGTCTGAGTTAGTGAGGGTCTGAGTGAGTGAGGGTGAGGGTGTCTGTGTGAGTGCCTGAGTGAGTGAGGGTCTGAGTGAGTTACAAAACTAGTGAGGGTCTTTGAGTGAGTGAGGGTCTGGGTAAATGAAGGTCTGATTGAGTAAGGGTATGAGTGAGTAAGGGTCTCTGAGCGAGTGAGGGTCTTTTTGTGTGATGGTCTCTGAGTGACTGATGGTCTGAGTGAGTGAAGGTCTGTGTGAGGGATGAGTGAGTGTGTCTGAGTGAGTGAGGGCCTGTTTGAGGGATGAGTGAGTGTGGGTCTGAGAGTGTGAGGGTCTGAGTAAGTATCAAAGTCTGCGAGCATCTGGGAGAGTGTCTCTGAGTTAGTGAGGGTCTGAGTGAGGGTCTCTGAGTGAGTGAGGGTCAGAGTGTGTGAGGGTCTGTGTAAGTATCAGAGGTAGTGAGGGTCTGAGTGAGGCTCTCTAAGTGAGTGAGTGTCTGTCTGTGAGGGTCTCAGAGAGTGAGGGTCTCTGACTGAGTGAGGGGCTGTGTAAGTGAGGGTGAGGGTCTCTGTGTGAGGGTCTGAGTGAGTGATGATCTGAGTGAGGGTCTCTGAGTGACTGAGGGTCTGGGTAAATGAATGTCTGAGTGAGTGAGGATTTGAGTGAGTAAGGTTCTCTGAGTGAGTGAGGGTCTGAGTGAGTGAGGGTCTGAGTGAGTGAGGGTCTCTGTGAATGAGGGTCACAATGAGTGAGTGTCTCAGTGAGTGAGTGTCTGAGTGAGTGAGGGCCTGCATGATTATGGGTCTGAGTGAGGGTCTCTGAGTGCGTGAGGGTCTGACTGAGTGAGGTTCTAATTGAGTGTATCAGAGTGAGTGTGGGTCTGAGTGTGTGAGGGTCTGAGTGCGTGAGGGTCTGAATAAGTATCAGAGTTTGTGAGGGTCTGGGTGAGTGTCTCTGAGTTAGTGAGGGTCTGAGTGAGGCTCTCTGAGTGAGTGAGTGTCTATGTTTGTTGGTCTCTGAGAGAGTGAGTGTCTCTGAGTGAGTGAGGGTCTGTGTGAGTGAGGGTGAGGGTCTCTGTGTTAGTGTCTGTGCGAGTGAGGGTCTGAGTGAGTTACGATATGAGTGAGGATCTCTGAGTGAGTGAGGGTCTGGGTAAATGAAGGTCTGAGTGAGTGAGGGTATAAGTGAGTAAGGATCTCTGAGTGAGTGAGGGTCTTAGTGTGTGATGGTCTCTGAGTGACTGATGGTCTGAGTGAGTGAAGATCTGTGTGAGGGACAAGTTAGTGTGGGTCTGAGTGAGTGGGGTTGCAAGTGAGTGAGAGTCCGAGTGAGTGAGGGTCTCAGTGAGTGAGGGTCCGATTGAGGGAGGGTCCAAGTGAGTGAGGGTCTCAGTGAGTGAGTGTCTGAGTGAGTGAGGGTCTGAGTGAGCGTGGGTCTGATTGCGGGTCTCTGAATGAGTGAGGGTCTGAGTGAGTGAGGGTTTAATTGAGCGTATCAGAGTGAGTGCGGGTCTGAGTGTGTGAGGGTCTGAGTGAGTGAGGGTCTCTGAGTGAGTGAGTGTCTGAGTGAGTGACGGTTTCTGATGGAGTGAGGGTCTGAGTGAGGGTCTCTGAGTGAGTGAGGGTCTGTGTGAGTATCTCTGAGTGAGTGTGGGTCTGATTTTGGTTCTGAATGTGGGTGCCTGAGTGAGTGACGGTCTCTGAGTGAATTAGGATCTGAGTGAGGGTCTGAGTGAGTGACGGTCTCAGTGAGTGAGTGTCTCAGTGAGTGAGTGTCTGAGTGAGGGTCCGACTAACGCTCTCTGTGTGAGTGAGTGTCTCAGTGAGTGAGTGTCTCAGTGAGTGAGTGTCTGAGTGAGTGAGGGTCTAACTGAGTGAGGGTCTGAGTGGGTGTCTCTGAGTGAGTGAAGGTCTGACTGAGTGGGGGTCTGATTGAGCGTATCAGAGTGAGCGTGGGTCTGAGTGTGTGAGGATCTAAGTATCAGAGTTTGCCAAGAGTCTGGGTCAGCATCTCTGAGTTTGTGAGGGTCTGAGTGATGGTCTCTGAGTGACTGAGGCGCTGAGTGAGTGAGTGTCTCTGAGTGTGTGAGGGTCTGAGTGATTGAGGGTGTGTGAGGGTCCCTGAGTGACTGAGAATCTCTGCGTGAGGGTCTGGGTGAGTGAGGGTCTGAGTAAATGAGGGACTGAGTGAGTGTGGGTCTCTGAGTGAGTGAGGGCCCGAGTGAGTGAGGGCCCGAGTGAGTGAGGTTCCAAGTGAGTGAGGGTCTGAGTGAGTGAGGGTCCGAGTCAGTGGAGGTCCGAGTGACTGAGGGTCTGAGTGAGGGTCTGAGTGAGGGAATGTCTCAGTGAATGAGAGTCCGATTGAGTGAGGGTCTAGAAGGAGCCAAAGCTCCAAGCATCGAATTTCATGCAAATGGGAGATTTTGAAAATATGGGGAATGAGAAATATCTTCAGATAGAGAAAATGCCATAATTTGATCAATTGCTAGAAATTGATATTTTGCTAGATACAGAGAGCCAGGTTTGCTTAAATTCAGCGAATCCAGTGAAAATGGGAGATTTTGCAAACATGGGGAATGGGAAATGTCTGCTGGGAGAGGAAATGCAACAACTTGATCAATTGTTTGAAATTGACATTTCACGAGGAATGGAGAGCCAATTTTGCAGAGTTTGAAGGATATGGAGAAATTGAAGTTGCGTTGAATGCGGAGAAGCTGGAAATGTGCTGAATATGACACACTGCTGAAAATTGAGACTCTGACAGATACAGAGAACAAAGTTTGCTGATAATGAGAGAACTAGAGGAATTTCAGTTTGAGATGAATGAGGATTCGTTGGAAATGTAGATATGATGAGAAATAGAGAGATTAATGCAAAGGAACAGTAGAAATTTGTATAGATAGAGAAACTGATGGAAATTCAGACATTTGTACATTCGGAGAAGGAGCAGATGCTACAAGCAACGAATTTCATGAAAACGGGAGTTTTTCCAAATATTGGAAATGAGAAATTCCTGCAGGTACCAAAACTGCCGCAATTTGATCAATTGTCAGAAATTGACAGTTTTTGAAGTATATGGAGAAATTGAAGTTGCGCTGCATGCAGGGAAGCTGGACATGTGCTGAATATGATATACTGCTGAAAATTGAGAATGTGACAGATACAGAAAACTAAGTTAGCTGATAATGAGAGAACTTCTGGAATTTAAGGTTGAGATGAATGAGGAGTCCTTGGAAATGTGGATATGATGAGAGATAGAGAGATTAAAGCAAAGGGACAGTAGAAATTAGTGGAGATAGAGAAACTGATGGAAATTGAGAAATTTGTACATTCGGGAAGGAGCAGATGCTACAAGCAGCGAATTTCATAGAAATGGGAGTTCTTCCAAATATCGGAAATGAGAAATATCTGCACATAGCGAAAATGCCAGAAACTGATCAATTACTAGAAATTGTTAGCTTGATAGACAGAAAGAGTTAGGTTTGCTGAAATTGAATGATATGGGGAATTTGAAGTTGCCGTTAACATGGAGAATCTGCAAATGTGCGCAGTCGAAGAAATTGTTGGGTATTGAGAATTTGATCGAAAGAAAGGACTAGTTTTGCTGATAAAGGGGAAATTGAGAAATTGTAGCTTCAGATCCATGACGAATAGCTGGAAATGAGGAGAGTGTTAGAAATAGATACATTTATGGAGATAGGCAGTAGAAATTAATGGAGATTGCAAAATTGACGGATATGGAGAACCTTGTATAGTCAGAGAAGAAGCAGAAGCTGTAAGCAGCGAATTTCATGCAAATGGGAGATTATACAAATATGGGGATTGAGAAATATCTGCAGATAGAGATTAATTGCAAGAAACTGAATACTGGATGGATATAGAGAAATTGATTTCTTGTCAAATATAAAAATGAAGTAATTGAAGGCTTAGTCGAACAATGAACATTTGAAAATGTGCAGATTGTTAGAAATAGAGGCATTAATGCAGGTCGACAGTAGAAATTATTAGAGATGGAGAAATTGATTAAAGTGGAGAAACTTGTGCAGGCCGTGAATGAGCAGATGATGCTAACAGCGCATTTCGTGAAAATGGGAGATTTTGCAAAGATGGGGATTGGGAAATATCTGCTGAGAGAGAAAATGCAAGAAGTGGATCAATTGTTTGAAATTGACATTTCGCGTGGCACAGAGAGCCAGCTTTGCAGAATTTGGAAGGTATGGAGAAATTGAAGTTGCATTGAATGCGGAGAATTTGGAAATATGCTGAATATGACATATTGCTGGAAATGGAGAATTTGACAGATGCAGAGAACTATGTTTTCTGATAAAGAGAGGATTTGAAGAATTTCAGTTTGAGATGAATGAGGTAATGTGGATATTATTAGAAATAGACTAAATTTATGCAAAGGGACCATAGAATTAGTCGAGGTAGGGAAACGGTTGGAAATTGAGAAATTTGTACATTCGGAGAATGAGCAGATGCTACAAGCAGCGAATTTCATAGAAATGGGAGTTTTTCCAAATATTGGAAATGAGAAATATCTGTAGATACAAAAAATGCCAGAATTTGATCAATTGCAAGAAATTGATAGTTTGATAGATAGAAAGAGCCAGGTTTGCTGAAATTCAATGATATGGAAAATTTGAATTTGCGCTTAATGCGGAGAATCTGTAAATGTGCTCCATCTGAGAAATTGCTGGGAATTGAGAATTTGATGGATATAAAGAACTAGTTATGCTGATAAAGGGGAAACTGAGAAACTGAAGGTTCAGGTTAATGAGGCGTAGCTGGGAATGAGGAGATTGTTAGAAATAGAGACATTTATGCAGATAGGCATTAGAAATTAATGGAGATAGCGAGGCTGATGGAAATTGAGAATGTTTAACATTCCTCGAAGGAGCAAAAGCTCAAAGCAGCGAATTTCATGCAAATGCGAGATTTTGCAAATATGGGGAATGAGAAATATCTGCAGATAGAGAAAATGCCATAATTTGATCAATTGCTAGAAATTGATATTTTGCTAGATGCAGGTTTACTTAAATTCAGCGAATCTACTCAAAATGAGAGATTTTGCAAACATGGGGAATGGGAAATGTCTGCTGAGAGAGGAAATGTAACAACTCAATCAATTGTTAAAAATTGACATTTTGCGAGGCATGGAGTGCCAGTTTTGCAGAATCTGAAGGGTTTGGAGAAATTGAAGTTGCATTGAATGCGGAGAAGCTGGAAATGTGCAGAATATGACACACTGCTGAAAACTGAGATTCTGACAGATACAGAGAACGAAGTTTGCAGATAATGAGAGAACTTGAGGAATTTCAGTTTGAGATGAATGAGGAGTCGTTGGAATTATGGATATGATGAGAAATAGAGAAATGAATGCAAAGGAACAGTAGAAATTTGGAGAGATAGAGAAACTGATGGAAATTCAGACATTTGTACATTCGGAGAAGGAGCAGATGCTACAGCAGCGAATTTCATGGAAACGGGAGTTTTTCAAAATATTGGAAATGAGAAATATCTGAAGATAGTGAAAATGCCTCAATTTGATCAATTGCCAGAAATTGACAGTTTGATAGATTCAGAGAGCTAGGTTTGCTCAAATTGAATGATTTGGAGAAATTGAAGTTGTGGTTAATGAGGAGAATCTGCAAATGCGCTCAATCTGAGAAATTGCTAGGAATTGAGAATTTGATAGATAAAGAGAACTACTTTTGCTGATAATGGGGAAATTGAGAAATTGTAGGTTGAGGTCAATGACAAATAGCTGGAAATGAGGAGTGTGTTAGAAATAGAGACATTTATGTCGATAGGCAGTGGAAATCAGTGGAGATAGTGAGATTGATGGACATGGAGAAACTTGTACATTCAGAGAAGGCGCAGAAGCTACAAGCAGCAAATTTCATGCAAATGGCAGATCATGCATATATGGGGATTGAGAAGTATCTGCAGATTGAGAAAATTCAGGAAGTTGATCAATTGTTTGAATTGACATTTCACGAGGCACGGAGAGCCTGCATTGCAGAATTTGATGGATATGGAGAAATTGAAGTTCTGTTGAATGCGGAGAATCTGGAAATGTGCTGAATATGACATACTGCTGAAAATTCTGATTGTGAGAGATACAGAGAACTAAGTTTGCCGATAATGAGAGAACTTGAGGAATTTAAGGTTGCGATGAATGAGGAGTCCTTGGAAATGTGGATATGATGAGAGATAGAGAGCTGAATGCAAAGGTACAGTAGAAATTTGGAGAGATAGAGAAACTGATGCAAATTCAGACATTTGTACATTCAGAGAAGGCGCAGAAACTGTGAGCAACGAATTTCATGCAAATGGGAGTTTATACAAATATCGGGATTGCGAAATATCTCCAGATGGAGAAAATGCTAGAATCTGATCAATTAGTAGAAACTGATATTTTGCTAGATTCAAAGAGCCAGGTTTGCTTAAATTCAAAGTTATGGAGAAATTGAAGGTGTGGTTAATGCAGAGAAGCTGGTAATGTGCAGCATTCGATTAATTGCAAGAAACTGAATACTTGATGGATATAGAGAAACTGATTTCTTGATAAATATAGAAATGAAGTAATTGAAGGCTTAGTCGACCAATGAACATTTGAAAACATGTAGATTGTTGGAAATAGAGGCATTAATGCAGGCCGACAGTAGAAATTATTGGAATGGAGTAATTGATTAAAATGGAGAAACTTGTGCAGTCTGTGAATGAGCGGATGATGCTAACAGAGAATTTTGTGAAAATGGAAGATTTTGCAAACATGGGGAATGGGAAATATCCACTGATAGAGAAAATGCAAGAAGTTGATCAATGGTTTGAAATTGACATTTTGCATGGCACACAGCTTTGCAGAATTTGGAGGATATGGAGAAATTGAAGTTGCATTGAACGTGGAGAAGCTGGAAATGTGCTGAATATGACATGCTGCTGAAAATTCAGTATTTGACAGGTGCAGAGAACTATCTTTGCTGATCAAGAGAGAACTTGAGGAATTTCAGTTTGAGATGAAAGAGGAAATGTGGATATTATTAGAATTAGAGAGATTAATGCAAAGGAACCATAGAAAATTGTAGAGATAGAGAAACTGATGGAAATTCAGACATTTGTACATTCGGAGAAGGAGCAGATGATATAAGCAGCGAATTTCATGCAAACGCGAGTTTTTCCAAATATTGGAAATGAGAAATATCTGCAGATAGCGAAAATGCTGCAATTTGATCAATTGCCAGAGACTGACAGTTTGATAGATACAGAGAGCTAGGTTTGCTGATATTCAATGATATGGGAAATTTGAATTTGCGGTTAATGAAGAGAATCTGCAAATGTGCTCCATCTGAGAAATTGCTGGAAATTGAGAATTTGATAGATAGAGAAAAATAGTTGTGCTGATAAAGGGGAAACTGAGAAATTGTAGGTTCAGGTTAATGAGGAGTAGCTGGGAATGAGGAGATTGTTAGAAATAGGGTCATTTATGCAGATAGGCATTAGAAATTAATGGAGATAGTGATGCTGATGGAAATTGAGAATGTTTAACATTCCTGGAAGGAGCAGAAACTTCAAGCAGCAAATTTTATGAAAATGGGAGATTTTGCAAATATGGGGAATGAGAAATATCTGCAGATAGAGAAAATGCCATAATTTGATCAATTGCTTGAAATTGATATGTTGCTAGATTCAGAGCGCCGGGTTTACTTAAATTCAGCGAATCTATTGAAAATGGGAGATTTTGCAAACATGGGGAATGGGAAATGTCTGCTGAGAGAGGAAATGTAACAACTTGATCAATTGTTTGAAAGTGACATTTTGCGTGGCGCACGGCTTTGCAGAATTTGGAGGATAAGGAGAAATTGAAGTTGCATTGAATGCGGAGAAGCTGGAAATGTGCTGAATATGACATGCTGCTGAAAATTCAGTATTTGAAAGGTGCAGAGAACTATCTTTGCTGATAATGAGAGAACTTGAGGAATTTCAGTTTGAGATGAAAGAGGGTCTGTTGATATTATTAGAAATAGAGAGATTAATGCAAAGGAACAGTAGAAATTTGTAGAAATAGAGAAACTGATGGAAATTGAGAAATTGGTACATTCATGGAAGAGCGGATGCTACAAGCGCGAGTTTAATAGAAATGGGAGTTCTTCCAAATATCGGAAATAAGAAATATCTGAAGATAGCGAAAATACTGGAATTTGATCAATTGCCAGAAATTGACAGTTTGATAGGTAAAGAGAGCTCGGTTTGCTATAATTCAATGATTTGCAGAAATTGAAGTTCTGGTTAATGAGGAGAATGTGCAAAAGTGTTCAATCTAAGAAATTGCTAGGAATTGAGAATTTGATAGAAAGAGACAACTACTTTTGCTGATAAAGGGGAAATTGAGAAATTGTAGGTTGAGGTCAAGGAAGAATCGATGGAAATGAGGAGAGTGTTAGAAATAGAGACATTTATGTCGATAGGCAGTGGAAATTAGTGGAGATAGTGAGATTGATGGAAATGGAGAAACTTGTACATTCTGAGAAAGGCGCAGAAGCTACAAGCAGCGAATTTCATGCAAAGGGCAGATCATACATCTATGGGGATTGAGAAGTATCTGCAGATTGAGAAAATGCAAGAAGTTGATCAATTGCTTGTAATGGACATTTCACGAGGCACGGAGATCCAGCGTTGCAGAATTTGATGGATATGGAGAAATTGAAGTTGCATTGAATGCGGAGAATGTGGAAATGTGCTGAATATGACATACTGCTGAAAATTGAGAATTTGAAAGAGACAGAGAACTATGTTTGCTGATAATGAGAGAACTTGAGGAATTTCAGTTTCAGATGAAAGAGGAAATATGGATATTATTAGAAATAGAGAGAGTAATGCAAAGGGACAGTAGAAATTAGTAGATGTAGGGAAATTGATGGAAATTGAGAAATTTGTACATTCGGAGCAGGAGCAGATGCTGCAAGCAGAGAATTTCATGGAAACGATAGTTTTCACAAATATTGGAAATGAGAAGTATCTGCAGATTGAGAAATTGCAAGTCGTTGATCAATTGCTTCAAATTGACATTTCACGAGGCACGGAGAGCCAGCGTTGCAGAATTTGATGGATATGGAGAAATTGAAGATGCGTTGAATGCGGAGAATCTGGAAATGCTTTGAATATGACATACTGCCTAAAATTAACAATTTGACAGATACAGAGAACTATGTTTGCTGATAATGAGAGAACTTGAGGAATTTCAGGTTGAGATGAATGAGGAGTCGTTGGAAATGTGGGTATGATGAGAAATAGAGAGATTAATGCAAAGGGCCAGTAGAAATTAGTAGAGATCGAGAAACTGATGGAAATTGAGAAATTGGTACATTCAGGTAAAGAGTAGATACTACAAGCAGCGAATTTCATACAAGTGGGAGTTCTTCCAAATATTGGAAATGAGAAATATCTGCACAAAACGAAAATGCCAAAAATGGACCAATTGCTAGAAATTGATAGTTTGATAGATAGAAAGAGTTAGGTTTGCTGAAATTGAATGATATGGGGAATTTGAGGTTGCGGTTAACGTGGAGAATCTGCAAATGTACTCAGTCTAAGAACTTGTTGGAAATTGAGAATTTGATTGATAGAGAGGACTAGTTTTGCTGATAAAGGGGAAATTGAGAAATTGTGGGTTCACATCCATGATGAATAGTTGCAAATGAGAAGAGTGTTAGAAATAGAGACATTTATGTAGATAGGCAGCAGAAATTAATGGAGATTGCGACATTCACGGAAATTGAGAATGTTGTATAGTCAGGGAAGGAGCAGAAGCTATAAGCAGCAAATTTCATGCAAATGGGAAATTATACAAATTTGGGGGTTGACAAATATCTGCAGATAGAGAAAATGCTAGAATCTGATCAATTAGAAGAAACTGATATTTTGCTAGATACAGAGAGCCAGGTTTGCCTCAATTCAAAGTTATGGAGAAATTGAAGGTGTGGTTAATGCAGAGAAGCTTCAAATGTGCAGAATTCGATTAATTGCAAGAAACTGAATACTTGATGGATATAGAGAAACTGATTTCTTGAAAATTATAGATAAGACGTAACTGAAGACTTAGTCAAAGAATGAACATTTGAAAATGTGTGGATTGTTAGAACTAGAGGCACTAACACAGGTCGACAGCAGAAATTATTGCAGATGGAGAAATTGATTAAAATGGAGAAACTTGTGCAATTCCTGAATGAGCAGATGATGCCAAAAGCCAATTTCGTGAAAATGGAAGATTTTGCCATCATGGGGAATGGGAAATCTCTGCTGATAGAGAAAATCCAAGAACATGATCAATTGATTGAAATTGCCCTTTCGGGTAGCACAGAGAGCCAGCTTTGCCGAACTTGGAGGGTATGGAGAAAGTGAAGTTGCATTGAATGCGGAGAAGCTGGAAATGTGCTGATAATGACATACTGCTGGAAATTCCGTATTTGACAGATGCAGAGAACTACGTTTGCTGATAAAGAGCGAATTTGAGGAATTTCAGTTTGAGATGAAAGAGGAAATGTGGATATTATTAGAAATCGAGAGATTAGTGCAAAGGGACAGTAGATATTAGTAGAGGTAGGGAAACTGATGGTAATTGAAATATTTGTACATTCGGTGAAGGAGCAGGTGCTAAAAGCAGCGAATTTCATGGAAACGATAGTTTTTCCAAATATTGGAAATGAGAAGTATCTGCAGATAGCGAAAATGCTGGAATTTGATCAATTGCCAGAAATTGACAGTTTGATAGGTAAAGCGAGCTCGGTTTGCTGAAATTGTATGATTTGGAGAAATTGAAATTGCGGTTAGTGAGGAGAATGTGCAAATGTGCTCAATGTAAGAAATTGCTGGGAATTGAGAATTTGATAGAAAGAGACAATTACTTTTGCTGATAAAGGGGAAATTGAGAAATTGTAGGTTGAGGTCAATGACGAATAGCTCGAAATGAGGAGAGTGTTAGCAATAGAGACATTTATGTCGATAGGCAGTGGAAATTAGTGGAGATATTGAGACTGATGGAAATGGTGAAACTTGTACATTCAGAGAATGGCGCAGAAGCTACAAGCAGCGAATTTCATGCAAATGGCAGATCATACATATCTGGGGATTGAGAAGTATCTGCAGTTTGAGAAAATGGAAGAAGTTGATCAATTGCTTGAAATTGCAATTTCACGAGGCACGGGGACCAACCATTGCAGAATTTGATGGATATGGAGAAATTGAAGTTGCGTTGAATGCGGAGAATCTGGAAATGTGCTGAAAATTGAGAATTTGACAGGTACGGAGAACTAAGTTTGCTAATAATGAGAGAACTTGAGGAATTTCAGGTTGAGATGAATGAGGAGTCATTGGAAATGTGGATATGATGAGAAATAGAGAGATTAATGCAAAGGAACAGTAGAAATTAGTAGAGATAGAGAAACTGATGGAAATTGAGAAATTGGTACATTCAGGGATGAGCGGGTGCTACAAGCAGCGAATTTCATAGAAATGGGAGTTCTTCCAAATATCGGAAATGAGAAATATCTGCATATGGCAAAAATGCCAGAAATTGACCAATTGCTAGAAATTGAGAGTTTGATAGATAGAAAGAGTTAGGTTTACTGAAATTGAATGATATGGGGAATTTGAAGTTGCGGTTAACGTGGAGAATCTGCAAATGTGCTGAGCCTAAGAAATTGTTGGGAATTGAGAATTTAATCGATAGGGAGGACTAGTTTTGCTGATCAAGGGGTAATTGAGAAATTGTAGGTTCACATCCATGATGAATAGCTGGAAATGAGAAGAGTGTAAGATATAGAGACATTTATATAGATAGGCAGCAGAAATTAATGGAGGTTGCGACATTAACGGAAATGGAAAACCTTGTAAAGCAGAAGGCATAAGCAGCGAATGTCATGCAAATGGGAAAATATACAAATTTGGGGATTGACAAATATCTGCAGATAGAGAAAATGCTAGAATCTGATCAATTAGTAGAAACTGATATTTTGCTAGATACAGAGAGCCAGGTTTGCTTCAATTCAAAGTTATGGAGAAATTGAAGGTGTGGTTAATGCAGAGAAGCTCCAAATGTGCAGAATTCGATTAATTACAAGAAACTGAATACTTGATGGATATAGAGAAACTGATTTCTTGAAAATTATAGAAATGACGTAACTGAAGACTTAGTCGAAGAATGAACATTTGAAAATGTGTGGATTGCGAGAACTAGAGGAACTAACGCAGGTCGACAGCAGAAATTATTGCAGATGGAGAAATTGATTAAAATGGAGAAACTTGTGCAATTCCTGAATGAGCAGATGATGCCAAAAGCCAATTTCGTGAAAATGGAAGATTTTGCCATCATGGGGAATGGGAAATCTCTGCTGATAGAGAAAATCCAAGAACTTGATCAATTGATTGAAATTGACCTTTCGGGTGGCACAGAGCGCCAGCTTTGCCGAACGTGGAGGGTATGGAAAAGTTGAAGGTGCATTGAATGCGGAGAAGCTGGAAATGTGCTGATAATGACATACTGCTGGAAATTCCGTATTTGACAGATGCAGAGAACTATGTTTGCTGAAAAAGAGCGAACTTGAGGAATTTCAGTTTGAGATGAAAGAGGAAATGTGGATATTATTAGAAATAGAGAGATTAATGCAAAGGGTCAGCAGAAATCATTAGAGGTAGGGAAACTGATGGTAATTGAGAAATTTGTACATTCGGAGAAGAAGCAGATGCTACAAGCAGCGAATTTCATGGAAACGATAGTTTTTCCAAATACTGTAAATGAGAAGTTTCTGCAGTTAGCGAAAATGCTGGAATTTGATCAATTGCCAGAAATTGACAGTTTGATAGGTAAAGCGAGCTCGGTTTGCTCAAATTGTATGATTTAGAGAAATTGAAATTGCGGTTAATGAAGAGAATGTGCAAATGAGCTCAATCTAAGAAATTTCTGGGAATTGAGAATTGGATAGAAAGAGACAACTCTTTTGCTGATAAAGGGGAAAGTTAGAAATTGTAGGTTGAGGTCAATGACGAATTGCTCGAAATGAGGAGTGTGTTAGAAATTGAGACATTTATGTCGATAGGCAGTGGAAATTAGTGGAGATAGTGAGACTGATGGAAATGGAGAAACTTGTACATTCAGAGAATGGCGCAGACGCTACAAGCAGCGAATTTCATGCAATTGGAAGATCATATATATATGGGGATTGAGAATTATCTGCAGATTGAGAAAATGGAAGACGTTGATCAATTGATTGAAATTGACATTTCACGAGGCACGGAGAGCCACCGTTGCAGAATTTGATGGATATGGAGAAATTGAAGTTGCGTTGAATGCGGAGAATATGGAAATGTGCTGAATATGGCATGCTGCGGAAAATTGAGAATTTGACAGATACAGAGAACTAAGTTTGCTGATAATGACAGAACTAGAGGAATTTCAGGTTGAGATGAATGAGGAGTCATTGGAAATGTGGATATGATGAGAAATAGAGAGATTAATGCAAACGAAGAGTAGAAATTAGTAGAGATAGAGAAACTGATGGAAATTGAGTAATTGGTACATTCAGGGAAGAGCGGATGCTACCAGCGCGAATTTAATCGAAATGGGAGTTCTTCCAAATATCGGAAATGAGAAATATCTGCACATGGCAAAAATGCCAGAAACTGACCAATTGCTAGAAATTGAGAGTTTGATAGATAGAAAGAGTTAGGTTTACTGAAATTGAATGATATGGGGAGTTTGAAGTTGCAGTTAATGTGGAGAATCTGCAAATGTGCTCAGTCTAAGAACTTGTTGGGAACTGAGAATTTAATCGATAGGGAGGTCTAGTTATGCTGATCAAGGGGAAATCGAGAAATTGTAGGTTCACATCCATGATGAATAGCTGGAAATGAGAAGAGTGTTAGAAATAGAGACATTTATATAGATAGGCAGCAGACATTAGTGGAGATTGCGACATTAAAGGAAATGGAAAACCTTATATAGCAGAAGGTATAAGCAGCGAATGTCATGCAAATGGGAAAATATACAAATTTGGGGATTGACAAATATCTGCAGATAGAGAAAATGCTAGAATCTGATCAATTAGTAGAAACTGATATTTTGCTAGATACAGAGAGCCAGGTTTGCTTCAATTCAAAGTTATGGAGAAATTGAAGGTGTGGTTAATGCAGAGAAGCTCCAAATGTGCAGAATTCGATTAATTGCAAGAAACTGAATACTTGATGGATATAGAGAAACTGATTTCTTGAAAATTATAGATAAGACGTAACTGAAGACTTAGTCAAAGAATGAACATTTGAAAATGTGTGGATTGTTAGGACTAGAGGCACTAACGCAGGTCGGCAGCAGAAATTATTGCAGGTGGAGAAATTGATTAAAATGGAGAAACTTGTGCAATTCCTGAATGAGCAGATGATGCCAAAAGCCAATTTCGTGAAAATGGAAGATTTTGCCATCATGGGGAATGGGAAATCTCTGCTGATAGAGAAAATCCAAGAACTTGATCAATTGATTGAAATTGACCTTTCGAGTGACACAGAGCGCCAGCTTTGCCGAACGTGGAGCGTATGGAAAAGTTGAAGGTGCATTGAATGTGGAGAAGGTGGAAATGTGCTGATAATGACATACTGCTGGAAATTCCGTATTTGACAGATGCAGAGAACTATGTTTGGTGATAAAGAGCGAACTTGAGGAATTTCAGTTTGAGATGAAAGAGGAAATGTGGATATTATTAGAAATAGAGAGATTAATGCAAAGGGTCAGTAGAAATCAGTAGAGGTAGGGAAACTGATGGTAATTGAGAAATTTGTACATTCGGAGAAGAAGCAGATGCTACAAGCTGCGAATTTCATGGAAACGATAGTTTTTCCAAATATTGTAAATGAGAAGTTTGTGAAGATAGCGAAAATGCTGGAATTTGATCAATTGCCAGAAATTGGCAGCTTGACAGGTAAAGCGAGCTCGGTTTGCTCAAATTGTATGATTTAGAGAAATTGAAATTGCGGTTAATGAAGAGAATGTGCAAATGTGCTCAACCTAAGAAATTGCTGGAAATTGAGAATTGGATAGAAAGAGACAACTCTTTTGCTGATAAAGGGGAAAGTTAGAAATTGTAGGTTGAGGTCAATGACGAATTGCTCGAAATGAGGAGTGTGTTAGAAATTGAGACATTTATGTCGATAGGCAGTGGAAATTAGTGGAGATAGTGAGACTGATGGAAATGGAGAAACTTGTACATTCAGAGAATGGCGCAGACGCTACAAGCAGCGAATTTCATGCAATTGGAAGATCATACATATATGGGGATTGAGAATTATCTGCAGATTGAGAAAATGGAAGAAGTTGATCAATTGCTTGAAATTGACATTTCACGAGGCACGGAGAGCCACCGTTGCAGGATTTGATGGATATGGAGAAATTGAAGTTGCGTTGAATGCGGAGAATATGGAAATGTGCTGAATATGGCATGCTGCGGAAAATTGAGAATTTGACAGCTACAGAGAACTAAGTTTGCTGATAATGACAGAACTAGAGGTATTTCAGGTTGAGATGAATGAGGAGTCATTGGAAATGTGGATATGATGAGAAATAGCGAGATTAATGCAAACGAAGAGTAGAAATTAGTAGAGATAGGGAAACTGATGGAAATTGAGAAATTGGTACATTCAGCGAAGAGCGGATGCTACAAGCGCGAATTTAATAGAAATGGGAGTTCTTCCAAATATCGGAAATGAGAAATATCTGCACATGGCAAAAATGCCAGAAACTGACCAATTGCTAGAAATTGAGAGTTTGATAGATAGAAAGAGTTAAGTTTACTGAAATTGAATGATATGGGGAATTTGAAGTTGCGGTTAACGTGGAGAGTCTGCAAATGTGCTGAGTCTAAAAACTTGTTGGGAACTGTGAATTTAATCGATAGGGAGGTCTCGTTTTGCTGATCAAGGAGAAATCTAGAAATTGTAGGTTCACATCCATGATGAATAGCTGGAAATGAGAAGAGTGTTAGAAATAGAGACATTTATATAGATAGGCAGCAGACATTAGTGGAGATTGCGACATTAACGGAAATGGAAAACCTTATACAGCAGAAGGTATAAGCAGCGAATGTCATGCAAATGGGAAAATATACAAATTTGGGGATTGACAAATATCTGCAGATAGAGAAAATGCTAGAATCTGATCAATTAGTAGAACCTGATATTTTGCTCGATACAGAGAGCCAGGTTTACTTCAATTCAAAGTTATGGAGAAATTGAAGGTGTGGTTAATGCAGAGAAGCTCCAAATGTGCAGAATTTGATTAATTGCAAGATACTGAATACTTGATGGATATAGAGAAACTGATTTCTTGAAAATTATAGATAAGACGTAACTGAAGACTTAGTCAAAGAATGAACATTTGAAAATGTGTGGATTGTTAGAACTAGAGGCACTAACGCAGGTCGACAGCAGAAATTATTGCAGATGGAGAAATTGATTAAAATGGAGAAACTTGTGCAATTCCTGAATGAGCAGATGATGCCAAAAGCCAATTTCGTGAAAATGGAAGATTTTGCCATCATGGGGAATGGGAAATCTCTGCTGATAGAGAAAATCCAAGAACTTGATCAATTGATTGAAATTGACCTTTCGAGTGACACAGAGCGCCAGCTTTGCCGAACGTGGAGCGTATGGAAAAGTTGAAGTTGCATTGAATGTGGAGAAGCTGGAAATGTGCTGAAAATGACATACTGCTGGAAATTCCGTATTTGACAGATGCAGAGAACTATGTTTGCTGATAAAGAGCGAACTTGAGGAATTTCAGTTTGAGATGAAAGAGGAAATGTGGATAATATTAGAAATAGGGAGATTAATGCAAAGGGTCAGTAGAAATAAGTAGAGGTAGGGAAACTGATGGTAATTGAGAAATTTGTACATTCGGAGAAGAAGCAGTTGCTACAAGCTGTGAATTTCATGGAAACGATAGTTTTTCCAAATATTGTAAATGAGAAGTTTGTGCAGATAGCGAAAATGCTGGAATTTGATCAATTGCCAGAAATTGGCAGTTTGATAGGTAAAGCGAGCTCGGTTTGCTCAAATTGTATGTTTTAGAGAAATTGAAATTGCGGTTAATGAAGAGAATGTGCAAATGTGCTCAACCTAAGAAATTGCTGGGAATTGAGAATTGGATAGAAAGAGACAACTCTTTTGCTGATAAAGGGGAAAGTTAGAAATTGTAGGTTGAGGTCAATGACGAATTGCTCGAAATGAGGAGTGTGTTAGAAATTGAGACATTTATGTCGATAGGCAGTGGAAATTAGTGGAGATAGTGAGACTGATGGAAATGGAGAAACTTGTACATTCAGAGAATGGCGCAGACGCTACAAGCAGCGAATTTCATGCAATTGGAAGATCATATATATATGGGGATTGAGAATTATCTGCAGATTGAGAAAATGGAAGACGTTGATCAATTGATTGAAATTGACATTTCACGAGGCACGGAGAGCCACCGTTGCAGAATTTGATGGATATGGAGAAATTGAAGTTGCGTTGAATGCGGAGAATATGGAAATGTGCTGAATATGGCATGCTGCGGAAAATTGAGAATTTGACAGATACAGAGAACTAAGTTTGCTGATAATGACAGAACTAGAGGAATTTCAGGTTGAGATGAATGAGGAGTCATTGGAAATGTGGATATGATGAGAAATAGAGAGATTAATGCAAACGAAGAGTAGAAATTAGTAGAGATAGAGAAACTGATGGAAATTGAGTAATTGGTACATTCAGGGAAGAGCGGATGCTACCAGCGCGAATTTAATCGAAATGGGAGTTCTTCCAAATATCGGAAATGAGAAATATCTGCACATGGCAAAAATGCCAGAAACTGACCAATTGCTAGAAATTGAGAGTTTGATAGATAGAAAGAGTTAGGTTTACTGAAATTGAATGATATGGGGAGTTTGAAGTTGCAGTTAATGTGGAGAATCTGCAAATGTGCTCAGTCTAAGAACTTGTTGGGAACTGAGAATTTAATCGATAGGGAGGTCTAGTTATGCTGATCAAGGGGAAATCGAGAAATTGTAGGTTCACATCCATGATGAATAGCTGGAAATGAGAAGAGTGTTAGAAATAGAGACATTTATATAGATAGGCAGCAGACATTAGTGGAGATTGCGACATTAAAGGAAATGGAAAACCTTATATAGCAGAAGGTATAAGCAGCGAATGTCATGCAAATGGGAAAATATACAAATTTGGGGATTGACAAATATCTGCAGATAGAGAAAATGCTAGAATCTGATCAATTAGTAGAAACTGATATTTTGCTAGATACAGAGAGCCAGGTTTGCTTCAATTCAAAGTTAAGGAGAAATTGAAGGTGTGGTTAATGCAGAGAAGCTCCAAATGTGCAGAATTCGATTAATTGCAAGAAACTGAATACTTGATGGATATAGAGAAACTGATTTCTTGAAAATTATAGATAAGACGTAACTGAAGACTTAGTCAAAGAATGAACATTTGAAAATGTGTGGATTGTTAGGACTAGAGGCACTAACGCAGGTCGGCAGCAGAAATTATTGCAGGTGGAGAAATTGATTAAAATGGAGAAACTTGTGCAATTCCTGAATGAGCAGATGATGCCAAAAGCCAATTTCGTGAAAATGGAAGATTTTGCCATCATGGGGAATGGGAAATCTCTGCTGATAGAGAAAATCCAAGAACTTGATCAATTGATTGAAATTGACCTTTCGAGTGACACAGAGCGCCAGCTTTGCCGAACGTGGAGCGTATGGAAAAGTTGAAGGTGCATTGAATGTGGAGAAGCTGGAAATGTGCTGATAATGACATACTGCTGGAAATTCCGTATTTGACAGATGCAGAGAACTATGTTTGGTGATAAAGAGCAAACTTGAGGAATTTCAGTTTGAGATGAAAGAGGAAATGTGGATATTATTAGAAATAGAGAGATTAATGCAAAGGGTCAGTAGAAATCAGTAGAGGTAGGGAAACTGATGGTAATTGAGAAATTTGTACATTCGGAGAAGAAGCAGATGCTACAAGCTGCGAATTTCATGGAAACGATAGTTTTTCCAAATATTGTAAATGAGAAGTTTGTGAAGATAGCGAAAATGCTGGAATTTGATCAATTGCCAGAAATTGGCAGCTTGATAGGTAAAGCGAGCTCGGTTTGCTCAAATTGTATGATTTAGAGAAATTGAAATTGCGGTTAATGAAGAGAATGTGCAAATGTGCTCAACCTAAGAAATTGCTGGGAATTGAGAATTGGATAGAAAGAGACAACTCTTTTGCTGATAAAGGGGAAAGTTAGAAATTGTAGGTTGAGGTCAATGACGAATTGCTCGAAATGAGGAGTGTGTTCGAAATTGAGACATTTATGTCGATAGGCAGTGGAAATTAGTGGAGATAGTGAGACTGATGGAAATGGAGAAACTTGTACATTCAGAGAATGGCGCAGATGCTACAAGCAGCGAATTTCATGCAATTGGAAGATCATATATATATGGGGATTGAGAATTATCTGCAGATTGAGAAAATGGAAGAAGTTGATCAATTGCTTGAAATTGACATTTCACAAGGCACGGAGAGCCACCGTTGCAGGATTTGATGGATATGGAGAAATTGAAGTTGCGTTGAATGCGGAGAATATGGAAATGTGCTGAATATGGCATGCTGCGGAAAATTGAGAATTTGACAGCTACAGAGAACTAAGTTTGCTGATAATGACAGAACTAGAGGTATTTCAGGTTGAGATGAATGAGGAGTCATTGGAAATGTGGATATGATGAGAAATAGTGAGATTAATGCAAACGAAGAGTAGAAATTAGTAGAGATAGGGAAACTGATGGAAATTGAGAAATTGGTACATTCAGCGAAGAGCGGATGCTACAAGCGCGAATTGAATAGAAATGGGAGTTCTTCCAAATATCGGAAATGAGAAATATCTGCACATGGCAAAAATGCCAGAAACTGACCATTTGCTAGAAATTGAGAGTTTGATAGATAGAAAGAGTTAGGTTTACTGAAATTGAATGATATGGGGAATTTGAAGTTGCGGTTAACGTGGAGAATCTGCAAATGTGCTGAGTCTAAAAACTTGTTGGGAACTGTGAATTTGATCGATAGGGAGGTCTCGTTTTGCTGATCAAGGAGAAATCTAGAAATTGTAGGTTCACATCCATGATGAATAGCTGGAAATGAGAAGAGTGTTAGAAATAGAGACATTTATATAGATAGGCAGCAGACATTAGTGGAGATTGCGACATTAACGGAAATGGAAAACCTTATACAGCAGAAGGTATAAGCAGCGAATGTCATGCAAATGGGAAAATATACAAATTTGGGGATTGACAAATATCTGCAGATAGAGAAAATGCTAGAATCTGATCAATTAGTAGAACCTGATATTTTGCTCGATACAGAGAGCCAGGTTTACTTCAATTCAAAGTTATGGAGAAATTGAAGGTGTGGTTAATGCAGAGAAGCTCCAAATGTGCGGAATTTGATTAATTGCAAGATACTGAATACTTGATGGATATAGAGAAACTGATTTCTTGAAAATTATAGATAAGACGTAACTGAAGACTTAGTCAAAGAATGAACATTTGAAAATGTGTGGATTGTTAGAACTAGAGGCACTAACGCAGGTCGACAGCAGAAATTATTGCAGATGGAGAAATTGATTAAAATGGAGAAACTTGTGCAATTCCTGAATGAGCAGATGATGCCAAAAGCCAATTTCGTGAAAATGGAAGATTTTGCCATCATGGGGAATGGGAAATCTCTGCTGATAGAGAAAATCCAAGAACTTGATCAATTGATTGAAATTGACCTTTCGAGTGACACAGAGCGCCAGCTTTGCCGAACGTGGAGCGTATGGAAAAGTTGAAGTTGCATTGAATGTGGAGAAGCTGGAAATGTGCTGAAAATGACATACTGCTGGAAATTCCGTATTTGACAGATGCAGAGAACTATGTTTGCTGATAAAGAGCGAACTTGAGGAATTTCAGTTTGAGATGAAAGAGGAAATGTGGATATTATTTGAAATAGGGAGATTAATGCAAAGGGTCAGTAGAAATAAGTAGAGGTAGGGAAACTGATGGTAATTGAGAAATTTGTACATTCGGAGAAGAAGCAGTTGCTACAAGCTGTGAATTTCATGGAAACGATAGTTTTTCCAAATATTGTAAATGAGAAGTTTGTGCAGATAGCGAAAATGCTGGAATTTGATCAATTGCCAGAAATTGGCAGTTTGATAGGTAAAGCGAGCTCGGTTTGCTCAAATTGTATGTTTTAGAGAAATTGAAATTGCGGTTAATGAAGAGAATGTGCAAATGTGCTCAACCTAAGAAATTGCTGGGAATTGAGAATTGGATAGAAAGAGACAACTCTTTTGCTGATAAAGGGGAAAGTTAGAAATTGTAGGTTGAGGTCAATGACGAATTGCTCGAAATGAGGAGTGTGTTAGAAATTGAGACATTTATGTCGATAGGCAGTGGAAATTAGTGGAGATAGTGAGACTGATGGAAATGGAGAAACTTGTACATTCAGAGAATGGCGCAGATGCTACAAGCAGCGAATTTCATGCAATTGGAAGATCATATATATATGGGGATTGAGAATTATCTGCAGATTGAGAAAATGGAAGACGTTGATCAATTGATTGAAATTGACATTTCACGAGGCACGGAGAGCCACCGTTGCAGGATTTGATGGATATGGAGAAATTGAAGTTGCGTTGAATGCGGAGAATATGGAAATGTGCTGAATATGGCATGCTGCGGAAAATTGAGAATTTGACAGATACAGAGAACTAAGTTTGCTGATAATGACAGAACTAGAGGAATTTCAGGTTGAGATGAATGAGGAGTCATTGGAAATGTGGATATGATGAGAAATAGAGAGATTAATGCAAACGAAGAGTAGAAATTAGTAGAGATAGAGAAACTGATGGAAATTGAGTAATTGGTACATTCAGGGAAGAGCGGATGCTACCAGCGCGAATTTAATCGAAATGGGAGTTCTTCCAAATATCGGAAACGAGAAATATCTGCACATGGCAAAAATGCCAGAAACTGACCAATTGCTAGAAATTGAGAGTTTGATAGATAGAAAGAGTTAGGTTTACTGAAATTGAATGATATGGGGAGTTTGAAGTTGCAGTTAATGTGGAGAATCTGCAAATGTGCTCAGTCTAAGAACTTGTTGGGAACTGAGAATTTAATCGATAGGGAGGTCTAGTTATGCTGATCAAGGGGAAATCGAGAAATTGTAGGTTCACATCCATGATGAATAGCTGGAAATGAGAAGAGTGTTAGAAATAGAGACATTTATATAGATAGGCAGCAGACATTAGTGGAGATTGCGACATTAAAGGAAATGGAAAACCTTATATAGCAGAAGGTATAAGCAGCGAATGTCATGCAAATGGGAAAATATACAAATTTGGGGATTGACAAATATCTGCAGATAGAGAAAATGCTAGAATCTGATCAATTAGTAGAAACTGATATTTTGCTAGATACAGAGAGCCAGGTTTGCTTCAATTCAAAGTTATGGAGAAATTGAAGGTGTGGTTAATGCAGAGAAGCTCCAAATGTGCAGAATTCGATTAATTGCAAGAAACTGAATACTTGATGGATATAGAGAAACTGATTTCTTGAAAATTATAGATAAGACGTAACTGAAGACTTAGTCAAAGAATGAACATTTGAAAATGTGTGGATTGTTAGGACTAGAGGCACTAACGCAGGTCGGCAGCAGAAATTATTGCAGGTGGAGAAATTGATTAAAATGGAGAAACTTGTGCAATTCCTGAATGAGCAGATGATGCTAAAAGCCAATTTCGTGAAAATGGAAGATTTTGCCATCATGGGGAATGGGAAATCTCTGCTGATAGAGAAAATCCAAGAACTTGATCAATTGATTGAAATTGACCTTTCGAGTGACACAGAGCGCCAGCTTTGCCGAACGTGGAGCGTATGGAAAAGTTGAAGGTGCATTGAATGTGGAGAAGCTGGAAATGTGCTGAAAATGACATACTGCTGGAAATTCCGTATTTGACAGATGCAGAGAACTATGTTTGCTGATAAAGAGCGAACTTGAGGAATTTCAGTTTGAGATGAAAGAGGAAATGTGGATATTATTTGAAATAGGGAGATTAATGCAAAGGGTCAGTAGAAATAAGTAGAGGTAGGGAAACTGATGGTAATTGAGAAATTTGTACATTCGGAGAAGAAGCAGTTGCTACAAGCTGTGAATTTCATGGAAACGATAGTTTTTCCAAATATTGTAAATGAGAAGTTTGTGCAGATAGCGAAAATGCTGGAATTTGATCAATTGCCAGAAATTGGCAGTTTGATAGGTAAAGCGAGCTCGGTTTGCTCAAATTGTATGTTTTAGAGAAATTGAAATTGCGGTTAATGAAGAGAATGTGCAAATGTGCTCAACCTAAGAAATTGCTGGGAATTGAGAATTGGATAGAAAGAGACAACTCTTTTGCTGATAAAGGGGAAAGTTAGAAATTGTAGGTTGAGGTCAATGACGAATTGCTCGAAATGAGGAGTGTGTTAGAAATTGAGACATTTATGTCGATAGGCAGTGGAAATTAGTGGAGATAGTGAGACTGATGGAAATGGAGAAACTTGTACATTCAGAGAATGGCGCAGATGCTACAAGCAGCGAATTTCATGCAATTGGAAGATCATATATATATGGGGATTGAGAATTATCTGCAGATTGAGAAAATGGAAGACGTTGATCAATTGATTGAAATTGACATTTCACGAGGCACGGAGAGCCACCGTTGCAGGATTTGATGGATATGGAGAAATTGAAGTTGCGTTGAATGCGGAGAATATGGAAATGTGCTGAATATGGCATGCTGCGGAAAATTGAGAATTTGACAGATACAGAGAACTAAGTTTGCTGATAATGACAGAACTAGAGGAATTTCAGGTTGAGATGAATGAGGAGTCATTGGAAATGTGGATATGATGAGAAATAGAGAGATTAATGCAAACGAAGAGTAGAAATTAGTAGAGATAGAGAAACTGATGGAAATTGAGTAATTGGTACATTCAGGGAAGAGCGGATGCTACCAGCGCGAATTTAATCGAAATGGGAGTTCTTCCAAATATCGGAAACGAGAAATATCTGCACATGGCAAAAATGCCAGAAACTGACCAATTGCTAGAAATTGAGAGTTTGATAGATAGAAAGAGTTAGGTTTACTGAAATTGAATGATATGGGGAGTTTGAAGTTGCAGTTAATGTGGAGAATCTGCAAATGTGCTCAGTCTAAGAACTTGTTGGGAACTGAGAATTTAATCGATAGGGAGGTCTAGTTATGCTGATCAAGGGGAAATCGAGAAATTGTAGGTTCACATCCATGATGAATAGCTGGAAATGAGAAGAGTGTTAGAAATAGAGACATTTATATAGATAGGCAGCAGACATTAGTGGAGATTGCGACATTAAAGGAAATGGAAAACCTTATATAGCAGAAGGTATAAGCAGCGAATGTCATGCAAATGGGAAAATATACAAATTTGGGGATTGACAAATATCTGCAGATAGAGAAAATGCTAGAATCTGATCAATTAGTAGAAACTGATATTTTGCTAGATACAGAGAGCCAGGTTTGCTTCAATTCAAAGTTATGGAGAAATTGAAGGTGTGGTTAATGCAGAGAAGCTCCAAATGTGCAGAATTCGATTAATTGCAAGAAACTGAATACTTGATGGATATAGAGAAACTGATTTCTTGAAAATTATAGATAAGACGTAACTGAAGACTTAGTCAAAGAATGAACATTTGAAAATGTGTGGATTGTTAGGACTAGAGGCACTAACGCAGGTCGGCAGCAGAAATTATTGCAGGTGGAGAAATTGATTAAAATGGAGAAACTTGTGCAATTCCTGAATGAGCAGATGATGCTAAAAGCCAATTTCGTGAAAATGGAAGATTTTGCCATCATGGGGAATGGGAAATCTCTGCTGATAGAGAAAATCCAAGAACTTGATCAATTGATTGAAATTGACCTTTCGAGTGACACAGAGCGCCAGCTTTGCCGAACGTGGAGCGTATGGAAAAGTTGAAGGTGCATTGAATGTGGAGAAGCTGGAAATGTGCTGATAATGACATACTGCTGGAAATTCCGTATTTGACAGATGCAGAGAACTATGTTTGGTGATAAAGAGCAAACTTGAGGAATTTCAGTTTGAGATGAAAGAGGAAATGTGGATATTATTAGAAATAGAGAGATTAATGCAAAGGGTCAGTAGAAATCAGTAGAGGTAGGGAAACTGATGGTAATTGAGAAATTTGTACATTCGGAGAAGAAGCAGATGCTACAAGCTGCGAATTTCATGGAAACGATAGTTTTTCCAAATATTGTAAATGAGAAGTTTGTGAAGATAGCGAAAATGCTGGAATTTGATCAATTGCCAGAAATTGGCAGCTTGATAGGTAAAGCGAGCTCGGTTTGCTCAAATTGTATGATTTAGAGAAATTGAAATTGCGGTTAATGAAGAGAATGTGCAAATGTGCTCAACCTAAGAAATTGCTGGGAATTGAGAATTGGATAGAAAGAGACAACTCTTTTGCTGATAAAGGGGAAAGTTAGAAATTGTAGGTTGAGGTCAATGACGAATTGCTCGAAATGAGGAGTGTGTTAGAAATTGAGACATTTATGTCGATAGGCAGTGGAAATTAGTGGAGATAGTGAGACTGATGGAAATGGAGAAACTTGTACATTCAGAGAATGGCGCAGATGCTACAAGCAGCGAATTTCATGCAATTGGAAGATCATATATATATGGGGATTGAGAATTATCTGCAGATTGAGAAAATGGAAGAAGTTGATCAATTGCTTGAAATTGACATTTCACGAGGCACGGAGAGCCACCGTTGCAGGATTTGATGGATATGGAGAAATTGAAGTTGCGTTGAATGCGGAGAATATGGAAATGTGCTGAATATGGCATGCTGCGGAAAATTGAGAATTTGACAGCTACAGAGAACTAAGTTTGCTGATAATGACAGAACTAGAGGTATTTCAGGTTGAGATGAATGAGGAGTCATTGGAAATGTGGATATGATGAGAAATAGTGAGATTAATGCAAACGAAGAGTAGAAATTAGTAGAGATAGGGAAACTGATGGAAATTGAGAAATTGGTACATTCAGCGAAGAGCGGATGCTACAAGCGCGAATTGAATAGAAATGGGAGTTCTTCCAAATATCGGAAATGAGAAATATCTGCACATGGCAAAAATGCCAGAAACTGACCATTTGCTAGAAATTGAGAGTTTGATAGATAGAAAGAGTTAGGTTTACTGAAATTGAATGATATGGGGAATTTGAAGTTGCGGTTAACGTGGAGAATCTGCAAATGTGCTGAGTCTAAAAACTTGTTGGG
This sequence comes from Cetorhinus maximus, assembly GCF_964194155.1. Classification (NCBI taxonomy): domain Eukaryota; kingdom Metazoa; phylum Chordata; class Chondrichthyes; order Lamniformes; family Cetorhinidae; genus Cetorhinus; species Cetorhinus maximus. Next base: position 52,676,780 of record NC_135888.1, on the reverse strand, counting down.
AACTGTGAATTTGATCGATAGGGAGGTCTCGTTTTGCTGATCAAGGAGAAATCTAGAAATTGTAGGTTCACATCCATGATGAATAGCTGGAAATGAGAAGAGTGTTAGAAATAGAGACATTTATATAGATAGGCAGCAGACATTAGTGGAGATTGCGACATTAACGGAAATGGAAAACCTTATACAGCAGAAGGTATAAGCAGCGAATGTCATGCAAATGGGAAAATATACAAATTTGGGGATTGACAAATATCTGCAGATAGAGAAAATGCTAGAATCTGATCAATTAGTAGAACCTGATATTTTGCTCGATACAGAGAGCCAGGTTTACTTCAATTCAAAGTTATGGAGAAATTGAAGGTGTGGTTAATGCAGAGAAGCTCCAAATGTGCGGAATTTGATTAATTGCAAGATACTGAATACTTGATGGATATAGAGAAACTGATTTCTTGAAAATTATAGATAAGACGTAACTGAAGACTTAGTCAAAGAATGAACATTTGAAAATGTGTGGATTGTTAGAACTAGAGGCACTAACGCAGGTCGACAGCAGAAATTATTGCAGATGGAGAAATTGATTAAAATGGAGAAACTTGTGCAATTCCTGAATGAGCAGATGATGCCAAAAGCCAATTTCGTGAAAATGGAAGATTTTGCCATCATGGGGAATGGGAAATCTCTGCTGATAGAGAAAATCCAAGAACTTGATCAATTGATTGAAATTGACCTTTCGAGTGACACAGAGCGCCAGCTTTGCCGAACGTGGAGCGTATGGAAAAGTTGAAGTTGCATTGAATGTGGAGAAGCTGGAAATGTGCTGAAAATGACATACTGCTGGAAATTCCGTATTTGACAGATGCAGAGAACTATGTTTGCTGATAAAGAGCGAACTTGAGGAATTTCAGTTTGAGATGAAAGAGGAAATGTGGATATTATTTGAAATAGGGAGATTAATGCAAAGGGTCAGTAGAAATAAGTAGAGGTAGGGAAACTGATGGTAATTGAGAAATTTGTACATTCGGAGAAGAAGCAGTTGCTACAAGCTGTGAATTTCATGGAAACGATAGTTTTTCCAAATATTGTAAATGAGAAGTTTGTGCAGATAGCGAAAATGCTGGAATTTGATCAATTGCCAGAAATTGGCAGCTTGATAGGTAAAGCGAGCTCGGTTTGCTCAAATTGTATGTTTTAGAGAAATTGAAATTGCGGTTAATGAAGAGAATGTGCAAATGTGCTCAACCTAAGAAATTGCTGGGAATTGAGAATTGGATAGAAAGAGACAACTCTTTTGCTGATAAAGGGGAAAGTTAGAAATTGTAGGTTGAGGTCAATGACGAATTGCTCGAAATGAGGAGTGTGTTAGAAATTGAGACATTTATGTCGATAGGCAGTGGAAATTAGTGGAGATAGTGAGACTGATGGAAATGGAGAAACTTGTACATTCAGAGAATGGCGCAGATGCTACAAGCAGCGAATTTCATGCAATTGGAAGATCATATATATATGGGGATTGAGAATTATCTGCAGATTGAGAAAATGGAAGACGTTGATCAATTGATTGAAATTGACATTTCACGAGGCACGGAGAGCCACCGTTGCAGGATTTGATGGATATGGAGAAATTGAAGTTGCGTTGAATGCGGAGAATATGGAAATGTGCTGAATATGGCATGCTGCGGAAAATTGAGAATTTGACAGATACAGAGAACTAAGTTTGCTGATAATGACAGAACTAGAGGAATTTCAGGTTGAGATGAATGAGGAGTCATTGGAAATGTGGATATGATGAGAAATAGAGAGATTAATGCAAACGAAGAGTAGAAATTAGTAGAGATAGAGAAACTGATGGAAATTGAGTAATTGGTACATTCAGGGAAGAGCGGATGCTACCAGCGCGAATTTAATCGAAATGGGAGTTCTTCCAAATATCGGAAACGAGAAATATCTGCACATGGCAAAAATGCCAGAAACTGACCAATTGCTAGAAATTGAGAGTTTGATAGATAGAAAGAGTTAGGTTTACTGAAATTGAATGATATGGGGAGTTTGAAGTTGCAGTTAATGTGGAGAATCTGCAAATGTGCTCAGTCTAAGAACTTGTTGGGAACTGAGAATTTAATCGATAGGGAGGTCTAGTTATGCTGATCAAGGGGAAATCGAGAAATTGTAGGTTCACATCCATGATGAATAGCTGGAAATGAGAAGAGTGTTAGAAATAGAGACATTTATATAGATAGGCAGCAGACATTAGTGGAGATTGCGACATTAAAGGAAATGGAAAACCTTATATAGCAGAAGGTATAAGCAGCGAATGTCATGCAAATGGGAAAATATACAAATTTGGGGATTGACAAATATCTGCAGATAGAGAAAATGCTAGAATCTGATCAATTAGTAGAAACTGATATTTTGCTAGATACAGAGAGCCAGGTTTGCTTCAATTCAAAGTTATGGAGAAATTGAAGGTGTGGTTAATGCAGAGAAGCTCCAAATGTGCAGAATTCGATTAATTGCAAGAAACTGAATACTTGATGGATATAGAGAAACTGATTTCTTGAAAATTATAGATAAGACGTAACTGAAGACTTAGTCAAAGAATGAACATTTGAAAATGTGTGGATTGTTAGGACTAGAGGCACTAACGCAGGTCGGCAGCAGAAATTATTGCAGGTGGAGAAATTGATTAAAATGGAGAAACTTGTGCAATTCCTGAATGAGCAGATGATGCTAAAAGCCAATTTCGTGAAAATGGAAGATTTTGCCATCATGGGGAATGGGAAATCTCTGCTGATAGAGAAAATCCAAGAACTTGATCAATTGATTGAAATTGACCTTTCGAGTGACACAGAGCGCCAGCTTTGCCGAACGTGGAGCGTATGGAAAAGTTGAAGGTGCATTGAATGTGGAGAAGCTGGAAATGTGCTGATAATGACATACTGCTGGAAATTCCGTATTTGACAGATGCAGAGAACTATGTTTGGTGATAAAGAGCAAACTTGAGGAATTTCAGTTTGAGATGAAAGAGGAAATGTGGATATTATTAGAAATAGAGAGATTAATGCAAAGGGTCAGTAGAAATCAGTAGAGGTAGGGAAACTGATGGTAATTGAGAAATTTGTACATTCGGAGAAGAAGCAGATGCTACAAGCTGCGAATTTCATGGAAACGATAGTTTTTCCAAATATTGTAAATGAGAAGTTTGTGAAGATAGCGAAAATGCTGGAATTTGATCAATTGCCAGAAATTGGCAGCTTGATAGGTAAAGCGAGCTCGGTTTGCTCAAATTGTATGATTTAGAGAAATTGAAATTGCGGTTAATGAAGAGAATGTGCAAATGTGCTCAACCTAAGAAATTGCTGGGAATTGAGAATTGGATAGAAAGAGACAACTCTTTTGCTGATAAAGGGGAAAGTTAGAAATTGTAGGTTGAGGTCAATGACGAATTGCTCGAAATGAGGAGTGTGTTCGAAATTGAGACATTTATGTCGATAGGCAGTGGAAATTAGTGGAGATAGTGAGACTGATGGAAATGGAGAAACTTGTACATTCAGAGAATGGCGCAGATGCTACAAGCAGCGAATTTCATGCAATTGGAAGATCATATATATATGGGGATTGAGAATTATCTGCAGATTGAGAAAATGGAAGAAGTTGATCAATTGCTTGAAATTGACATTTCACGAGGCACGGAGAGCCACCGTTGCAGGATTTGATGGATATGGAGAAATTGAAGTTGCGTTGAATGCGGAGAATATGGAAATGTGCTGAATATGGCATGCTGCGGAAAATTGAGAATTTGACAGCTACAGAGAACTAAGTTTGCTGATAATGACAGAACTAGAGGTATTTCAGGTTGAGATGAATGAGGAGTCATTGGAAATGTGGATATGATGAGAAATAGTGAGATTAATGCAAACGAAGAGTAGAAATTAGTAGAGATAGGGAAACTGATGGAAATTGAGAAATTGGTACATTCAGCGAAGAGCGGATGCTACAAGCGCGAATTGAATAGAAATGGGAGTTCTTCCAAATATCGGAAATGAGAAATATCTGCACATGGCAAAAATGCCAGAAACTGACCATTTGCTAGAAATTGAGAGTTTGATAGATAGAAAGAGTTAGGTTTACTGAAATTGAATGATATGGGGAATTTGAAGTTGCGGTTAACGTGGAGAATCTGCAAATGTGCTGAGTCTAAAAACTTGTTGGGAACTGTGAATTTGATCGATAGGGAGGTCTCGTTTTGCTGATCAAGGAGAAATCTAGAAATTGTAGGTTCACATCCATGATGAATAGCTGGAAATGAGAAGAGTGTTAGAAATAGAGACATTTATATAGATAGGCAGCAGACATTAGTGGAGATTGCGACATTAACGGAAATGGAAAACCTTATACAGCAGAAGGTATAAGCAGCGAATGTCATGCAAATGGGAAAATATACAAATTTGGGGATTGACAAATATCTGCAGATAGAGAAAATGCTAGAATCTGATCAATTAGTAGAACCTGATATTTTGCTCGATACAGAGAGCCAGGTTTACTTCAATTCAAAGTTATGGAGAAATTGAAGGTGTGGTTAATGCAGAGAAGCTCCAAATGTGCGGAATTTGATTAATTGCAAGATACTGAATACTTGATGGATATAGAGAAACTGATTTCTTGAAAATTATAGATAAGACGTAACTGAAGACTTAGTCAAAGAATGAACATTTGAAAATGTGTGGATTGTTAGAACTAGAGGCACTAACGCAGGTCGACAGCAGAAATTATTGCAGATGGAGAAATTGATTAAAATGGAGAAACTTGTGCAATTCCTGAATGAGCAGATGATGCCAAAAGCCAATTTCGTGAAAATGGAAGATTTTGCCATCATGGGGAATGGGAAATCTCTGCTGATAGAGAAAATCCAAGAACTTGATCAATTGATTGAAATTGACCTTTCGAGTGACACAGAGCGCCAGCTTTGCCGAATGTGGAGCGTACGGAAAAGTTGAAGTTGCATTGAATGTGGAGAAGCTGGAAATGTGCTGAAAATGACATACTGCTGGAAATTCCGTATTTGACAGATGCAGAGAACTATGTTTGCTGATAAAGAGCGAACTTGAGGAATTTCAGTTTGAGATGAAAGAGGAAATGTGGATATTATTTGAAATAGGGAGATTAATGCAAAGGGTCAGTAGAAATAAGTAGAGGTAGGGAAACTGATGGTAATTGAGAAATTTGTACATTCGGAGAAGAAGCAGTTGCTACAAGCTGTGAATTTCATGGAAACGATAGTTTTTCCAAATATTGTAAATGAGAAGTTTGTGCAGATAGCGAAAATGCTGGAATTTGATCAATTGCCAGAAATTGGCAGTTTGATAGGTAAAGCGAGCTCGGTTTGCTCAAATTGTATGTTTTAGAGAAATTGAAATTGCGGTTAATGAAGAGAATGTGCAAATGTGCTCAACCTAAGAAATTGCTGGGAATTGAGAATTGGATAGAAAGAGACAACTCTTTTGCTGATAAAGAGGAAAGTTAGAAATTGTAGGTTGAGGTCAATGACGAATTGCTCGAAATGAGGAGTGTGTTAGAAATTGAGACATTTATGTCGATAGGCAGTGGAAATTAGTGGAGATAGTGAGACTGATGGAAATGGAGAAACTTGTACATTCAGAGAATGGCGCAGACGCTACAAGCAGCGAATTTCATGCAATTGGAAGATCATATATATATGGGGATTGAGAATTATCTGCAGATTGAGAAAATGGAAGAAGTTGATCAATTGCTTGAAATTGACATTTCACGAGGCACGGAGAGCCACCGTTGCAGGATTTGATGGATATGGAGAAATTGAAGTTGCGTTGAATGCGGAGAATATGGAAATGTGCTGAATATGGCATGCTGCGGAAAATTGAGAATTTGACAGATACAGAGAACTAAGTTTGCTGATAATGACAGAACTGCAGGAATTTCAGGTTGAGATGAATGAGGAGTCGTTGTAAATGTGGATATGATGAGAAATAGCGAGATTAATGCAAACGAAGAGTAGAAATTAGTAGAGATAGAGAAACTGATGGAAATTGAGAAATTGGTACATTCAGGGAAGAGCGGATGCTACAAGCGCGAATTTCATAGAAATGGGAGTTCTTCCAAATATTGGAAATGAGAAATATCTGCACATGGCAAAAATGCCAGAAACTGACCATTTGCTAGAAATTGAGAGTTTGATAGTTAGAAAGAGTTAGGTTTACTGAAATTGAATGATATGGGGAATTTGAAGTTGCGGTTAACGTGGAGAATCTGCAAATGTGCTGAGTCTAAAAACTTGTTGGGAACTGAGAATTTAATCGATAGGGAGGTCTCGTTTTGCTGATCAAGGGGAAATCGAGAAATTGTAGGTTCACATCCATGATGAATAGCTGGAAATGAGAAGAGTGTTAGAAATAGAGACATTTATATAGATAGGCAGCAGAAATTAGTGGAGATAGCGACATTAACGGAAATGGAAAACCTTGTATAGCAAAAGGTATAAGCAGCGAATGTCATGCAAATGGGAAAATATGGGGATTGACAAATATCTGCAGATAGAGAAAATGCTAGAATCTGATCAATTAGTAGAAACTGATATTTTGCTAGATACAGAGAGCCAGGTTTGCTTCAATTCAAAGTTATGGAGAAATTGAAGGTGTGGTTAATGCAGAGAAGCTCCAAATGTGCAGAATTCGATTAATTGCAAGAAACTGAATACTTGATGGATATAGAGAAACTGATTTCTTGAAAATTATAGAAATGATGTAATTGAAGACTTAGTCAAAGAATGAACATTTGAAAATGTGTGGATTGTTAGAACTAGAGGCACTAACGCAGGTCGACAGCAGAAATTATTGCAGGTGGAGAAATTGATTAAAATGGAGAAACTTGTGCAATTCCTGAATGAGCAGATGATGCCAAAAGCCAATTTCGTGAAAATGGAAGATTTTGCCATCATGGGGAATGGGAAATCTCTGCTGATAGAGAAAATCCAAGAACTTGATCAATTGATTGAAATTGACCTTTCGAGTGACACAGAGCGCCAGCTTTGCCGAACGTGGAGCGTATAGAAAAGTTGAAGTTGCATTGAATGTGGAGAAGCTGGAAATGTGCTGAAAATGACATACTGCTGGAAATTCCGTATTTGACAGATGCAGAGAACTATGTTTGGTGATAAAGAGCGAACTTGAGGAATTTCAGTTTGAGATGAAAGAGGAAATGTGGATATTATTAGAAATAGGGAGATTAATGCAAAGGGTCAGTAGAAATAAGTAGAGGTAGGGAAACTGATGGTAATTGAGAAATTTGTACATTCGGAGAAGAAGCAGTTGCTACAAGCTGTGAATTTCATGGAAACGATAGTTTTTCCAAATATTGTAAATGAGAAGTTTGTGCAGATAGCGAAAATGCTGGAATTTGATCAATTGCCAGAAATTGGCAGTTTGATAGGTAAAGCGAACTCGGTTTGCTCAAATTGTATGTTTTAGAGAAATTGAAATTGCGGTTAATGACGAGAATGTGCAAATGTGCTCAACCTAAGAAATTGCTGGGAATTGAGAATTGGATAGAAAGAGACAACTCTTTTGCTGATAAAGGGGAAAGTTAGAAATTGTAGGTTGAGGTCAATGACGAATTGCTCGAAATGAGGAGTGTGTTAGAAATTGAGACATTTATGTCGATAGGCAGTGGATATTAGTGGAGATAGTGAGACTGATGGAAATGGAGAAACTTGTACATTCAGAGAATGGCGCAGACGCTACAAGCAGCGAATTTCATGCAATTGGAAGATCATATATATATGGGGATTGAGAATTATCTGCAGATTGAGAAAATGGAAGAAGTTGATCAATTGCTTGAAATTGACATTTCACTAGGCACGGAGAGCCACCGTTGCAGGATTTGATGGATATGGAGAAATTGAAGTTGCGTTGAATGCGGATAACATGGAAATGTGCTGAATATGGCATGCTGCGGAAAATTGAGAATTTGACAGATACAGAGAACTAAGTTTGCTGATAATGACAGAACTGGAGGAATTTCAGGTTGAGATGAATGAGGAGTCGTTGTAAATGTGGATATGATGAGAAATAGCGAGATTAATGCAAACGAAGAGTAGAAATTAGTAGAGATAGAGAAACTGATGGAAATTGAGAAATTGGTACATTCAGGGAAGAGCGGATGCTACAAGCGCGAATTTCATAGAAATGGGAGTTCTTCCAAATATCGGAAATGAGAAATATCTGCACATGGCAAAAATGCCAGAAACTGACCAATTGCTAGAAATTGAGAGTTTGATAGATAGAAAGAGTTAGGTTTGCTGAAATTGAATGATATGGGGAATTTGAAGTTGCGGTTAACGTGGAGAATCTGCAAATGTGCTGAGTCTAAAAACTTGTAGGGAACTGTGAATTTAATCGATAGGGAGGTCTCGTTTTGCTGATCAAGGAGAAATCTAGAAATTGTAGGTTCACATCCATGATGAATAGCTGGAAATGAGAAGAGTGTTAGAAATAGAGACATTTATATAGATAGGCAGCAGACATTAGTGGAGATTGCGACATTAACGGAAATGGAAAACCTTGTATAGCAAAAGGTATAAGCAGCGAATGTCATGCAAATGGGAAAATATGGGGATTGACAAATATCTGCAGATAGAGAAAATGCTAGAATCTGATCAATTAGTAGAAACTGATATTTTGCTAGATACAGAGAGCCAGGTTTGCCTCAATTCAAAGTTATGGAGAAATTGAAGGTGTGGTTAATGCAGAGAAGGTCCAAATGTGCAGAATTCGATTAATTGCAAGAAACTGAATACTTGATGGATATAGAGAAACTGATTTCTTGAAAATTATAGAAATGATGTAATTGAAGACTTAGTCAAAGAATGAACATTTGAAAATGTGTGGATTGTTAGAACTAGAGGCACTAACACAGGTCGACAGTAGAAATTATTGCAGGTGGAGAAATTGATTAAAATGGAGAATCTTGAGCCATTCCTGAATGAGCAGATGATGCCAAAAGCCAATTTCGTGAAAATGGAAGATTTTGCCATCATGGGGAATGGGAAATCTCTGCTGATAGAGAAAATCCAAGAACTTGATCAATTGATTGAAATTGACCTTTCGAGTGACACAGAGCGCCAGCTTTGCCGAACGTGGAGCGTATGGAAAAGTTGAAGGTGCATTGAATGTGGAGAAGCTGGACATGTGCTGATAATGACATACTGCTGGAAATTCCGTATTTGACAGATGCAGAGAACTATGTTTGCTGATAAAGAGCGAACTTGAGGAATTTCAGTTTGAGATGAAAGAGGAAATGTGGATATTATTAGAAATAGAGAGATTAATGCAAAAGGTCAGTAGAAATCAGTAGAGGTAGGGAAACTGATGGTAATTGAGAAATTTGTACATTCGGAGAAGAAGCAGATGCTACAAGCTGCGAATTTCATGGAAACGATAGTTTTTCCAAATATTGTAAATGAGAAGTTTGTGAAGATAGCGAAAATGCTGGAATTTGATCAATTGCAAGAAATTGACAATTTGATAGGTAAAGCGAGCTCAGTTTGCGCAAATTGTATGATTTAGAGAAATTGAAATTGCGGTTAATGAAGAGAATGGGCAAATGTGCTCAACTTAAGAAATTGCTGGGAATTGAGATTTGGGTAGAAAGAGATAACTCTTTTGCTGATAAAGGGGAAAGTTAGAAATTGTAGGTTGAGGTCAATGACGAATTGCTCGAAATGAGGAGTGTGTTAGAAATTGAGACATTTATGTCGATAGGCAGTGGAAATTAGTGGAGATAGTGAGACTGATGGAAATGGAGAAACTTGTACATTCAGAGAATGGCGCAGACGCTACAAGCAGCGAACTTCATGCAATTGGAAGATCATATATATATGGGGATTGAGATTTATCTGCAGATTGAGAAAATGGAACAAGTTGATCAATTGCTTGAAATTGACATTTCACGAGGCACGGAGAGCCACCGTTGCAGAATTTGATGGATATGGAGAAATTGAAGTTGCGTTGAATGCGGAGAATATGGAAATGTGCTGAATATGGCATGCTGCGGAAAATTGAGAATTTGACAGCTACAGAGAACTATGATTGCAGATAATGACAGAACCAGAGGTATTTCAGGTTGAGATGAATGAGGAGTCATTGGAAATGTGGATATGATGAGAAATAGAGAGATTAATGCAAACGAAGAGTAGAAATTAGTAGAGATAGAGAAACTGATGGAAATTGAGAAATTGGTACATTCAGGGATGAGCGGATGCTACAAGCGCGAATTTAATCGAAATGGGAGTTCTTCCAAATATCGGAAATGAGAAATATCTGCACATGGCAAAAATGCCAGAAACTGACCAATTGCTAGAAATTGAGAGTTTGATAGATAGAAAGAGTTAAGTTTACTGGAATTGAATGATATGGGGAATTTGAAGTTGCGGTTAACGTGGAGAAACTGCAAATGTGCTGAGTCTAAGAACTTGTTGGGAACTGAGAATTTAATCGATAGGGAGGTCTAGTTATGCTGATCAAGGGGAAATCGAGAAATTGTAGGTTCACATCCATGATGAATAGCTGGAAATGAGAAGAGTGTTAGAAATAGAGACATTTATATAGATAGGCAGCAGACATTAGTGGAGATTGCGACATTAACGGAAATGGAAAACCTTATATAGCAGAAGGTATAAGCAGCGAATGTCATGCAAATGGGAAAATATACAAATTTGGGGATTGACAAATATCTGCAGATAGAGAAGATGCCATAATCTGATCAATTAGTAGAACCTGATATTTTGCTAGATACAGAGAGCCAGGTTTGCTTCAATTCAAAGTTATGGAGAAATTGAAGGTGTGGTTAATGCAGAGAAGCTCCAAATGTGCAGAATTCGATTAATTGCAAGAAACTGAATACTTGATGGATATAGAGAAACTGATTTCTTGAAAATTATAGATAAGACGTAACTGAAGATTAGTCAAAGAATGAACATTTGAAAATGTGTGGATTGTTAGAACTAGAGGCACTAACGCAGGTCGACAGCAGAAATTATTGCAGATGGAGAAATTGATTAAAATGGAGAAACTTGTGCAATTCCTGAATGAGCAGATGATGCCAAAAGCCAATTTCGTGAAAATGGAAGATTTTGCCATCATGGGGAATGGGAAATCTCTGCTGATAGAGAAAATCCAAGAACTTGATCAATTGATTGAAATTGACCTTGCGAGTGACACAGAGCGCCAGCTTTGCCGAATGTGGAGCGTACAGAAAAGTTGAAGTTGCATTGAATGTGGAGAAGCTGGAAATGTGCTGAAAATGACATACTGCTGGAAATTCCGTATTTGACAGATGCAGAGAACTATGTTTGCTGATAAAGAGCGAACTTGAGGAATTTCAGTTTGAGATGAAAGAGGAAATGTGGATATTATTAGAAATAGAGAGATTAATGCAAAGGGTCAGTAGAAATAAGTAGAGGTAGGGAAACTGATGGTAATTGAGAAATTTGTACATTCGGAGAAGAAGCAGATGCTACAAGCTGCGAATTTCATGGAAACGATAGTTTTTCCAAATATTGTAAATGAGAAGTTTGTGCAGATAGCGAAAATGCTGGAATTTGATCAATTGCCAGAAATTGGCAGTTTGATAGGTAAAGCGAGCTCGGTTTGCTCAAATTGTATGATTTAGAGAAATTGAAATTGCAGTTAATGAAGAGAATGTGCAAATGTGCTCAACCTAAGAAATTGCTGGGAATTGAGAATTGGATAGAAAGAGACAACTCTTTTGCTGATAAAGGGGAAAGTTCGAAATTGTAGGTTGAGGTCAATGACGAATTGCTCGAAATGGGGAGTGTGTTAGAAATTGAGACATTTATGTCGATAGGCAGTGGAAATTAGTGGAGATAGTGAGACTGATGGAAATGGAGAAAATTGTACATTCAGAGAATGGTGCAGATGCTACAAGCAGCGAACTTCATGCAATTGGAAGATCATATATATATGGGGATTGAGAATTATCTGCAGATTGAGAAAATGGAAGAAGTTGATCAATTGCTTGAAATTGACATTTCACGAGGCACGTGTTTCTATTTGCCTCTGTTGGGCTCTCTTCTGCTCTGTTTCGCTCTGTATGGCTCTGTGTGGCTCTGTTCTGCTCTGTTTCACTCTGTTTTGCTCTTTTTGGCTCTGTTTATCTCTTTTGCTCTGTTTTGCTCTTTTTGGCTCTGTTTGGCTCTGTGTGGCTCTGTTGTTCTCTATTTTGCTTCGTTTGGCTCTGTTTGGCTCTGTTTTGCTCTGTTTCACTCTGTTTTGCTCTTTTTGGCTCTGTTTGGTTTTGTTTGGCTCTGTTGTTCTCTATTTTGCTTTGTTTGGCTCTGTTTGGCTCTGTTTGGCTCTGTTTTGCTCTGTTTCACTCTGTTTTGCTCTTTTTGGCTATGTTTGGTTTTGTTTGGCTCTGTTTGGCTCTGTTGTGCTCTGTTTGACTCTGTTTTGCTCTGTTTTGCTCTGTTTTGCTCTGTTTGACTCTGTTTGGCTCTGTTATGCTCTGTTTCACTCTGTTTTGCTCTTTATGGCTCTGTTTGGTTTTGTTTTGCTCTGTTTGGCTCTGTTTTGCTCTGTTTGGCTCTGATTGGCTCTGTTTTGCTCTGTTTCACTCTGTTTTGCTCTTTTTTGCTCTGTTTGGCTCTGTTTTGGCTCTGTTTTGCTCTGTTGGGCTCTGTATGACTCTGTTTGGCTCTCTTTTGCTCTGTTTTGCTCTGTTTGGCTCTGTTGAGGTCTGTTGAGGTCTGTTTCACTCGGTTTTGTACTGTTTGGCTCTGTATGGCTTTGATGGATATGGAGAAATTGAAGTTGCGTTGAATGCGGAGAATATGGAAATGTGCTGAATATGGCATGCTGCGGAAAATTGAGAATTTGACAGATACAGAGAACTATGATTGCTGATAATGACAGAACTAGAGGTATTTCAGGTTGGGATGAATGAGGAGTCATTGGAAATGTGGATATGATGAGAAATAGAGAGATTAATGCAAAGGAAGAGTAGAAATTAGTAGAGATAGAGAAACTGATGGAAATTGAGAAATTGGTACATTCAGGGATGAGCGGATGCTACAAGCGCGAATTTAATCGAAATGGGAGTTCTTCCAAATATCGGAAATGAGAAATATCTGCACATGGCAAAAATGCCAGAAACTGACCAATTGCTAGAAATTGAGAGTTTGATAGATAGAAAGAGTTAAGTTTACTGGAATTGAATGATATGGGGAATTTGAAGTTGCGGTTAACGTGGAGAATCTGCAAATGTGCTGAGTCTAAGAACTTGTTGGGAACTGAGAATTTAATCGATAGGGAGGTCTAGTTATGCTGATCAAGGGGATATCGAGAAATTGTAGGTTCACATCCATGATGAATAGCTGGAAATGAGAAGAGTGTTAGAAATAGAGACATTTATATAGATAGGCAGCAGACATTAGTGGAGATTGCGACATTAACGGAAATGGAAAACCTTATATAGCAGAAGGTATAAGCAGCGAATGTCATGCAAATGGGAAAATATACAAATTTGGGGATTGACAAATATCTGCAGATAGAGAAGATGCCATAATCTGATCAATTAGTAGAACCTGATATTTTGCTAGATACAGAGAGCCAGGTTTGCTTCAATTCAAAGTTATGGAGAAATTGAAGGTGTGGTTAATGCAGAGAAGCTCCAAATGTGCAGAATTCGATTAATTGCAAGAAACTGAATACTTGATGGATATAGAGAAACTAATTTCTTGAAAATTATAGATAAGACGTAACTGAAGATTAGTCAAAGAATGAACATTTGAAAATGTGTGGATTGTTAGAACTAGAGACACTAACGCAGGTCGACAGCAGAAATTATTGCAGATGGAGAAATTGATTAAAATGGAGAAACTTGTGCAATTCCTGAATGAGCAGATGATGCCAAAAGCCAATTTCGTGAAAATGGAAGATTTTGCCATCATGGGGAATGGGAAATCTCTGCTGATAGAGAAAATCCAAGAACTTCATCAATTGATTGAAATTGACCTTGCGAGTGACACAGAGCGCCAGCTTTGCCGAACGTGGAGCGTATAGAAAAATTGAAGTTGCATTGAATGTGGAGAAGCTGGAAATGTGCTGATAATGACATACTGCTGGAAATTCCGTATTTGACAGATGCAGAGAACTATGTTTGCTGATAAAGAGCGAACTTGAGGAATTTCAGTTTGAGATGAAAGAGGAAATGTGGATATTATTAGAAATAGAGAGATTAATGCAAAGGGTCAGTAGAAATAAGTAGAGGTAGGGAAACTGATGGTAATTGAGAAATTTGTACATTCGGAGAAGAAGCAGATGCTACAAGCTGCGAATTTCATGGAAACGATAGTTTTTCCAAATATTGTAAATGAGAAGTTTGTGCAGATAGCGAAAATGCTGGAATTTGATCAATTGGCAGTTTGATAGGTAAAGCGAGCTCGGTTTTCTCAAATTGTATGATTTAGAGAAATTGAAATTGCGGTTAATGAAGAGAATGTGCAAATGTGCTCAACCTAAGAAATTGCTGGGAATTGAGAATTGGATAGAAAGAGACAACTCTTTTGCTGATAAAGGGGAAAGTTAGAAATTGTAGGTTGAGGTCAATGACGAATTGCTCGAAATGAGGAGTGTGTTAGAAATTGAGACATTTATGTCGATAGGCAGTGGAGATAGTGAGACTGATGGAAATGGAGAAACTTGTACATTCAGAGAATGGCGCAGATGCTACAAGCAGCGAATTTCATGCAATTGGAAGATCATATATATATGGGGATTGAGAATTATCTGCAGATTGAGAAAATGGAAGAAGTTGATCAATTGCTTGAAATTGACATTTCACGAGGCACGGAGAGCCACCGTTGCAGGATTTGATGGATATGGAGAAATTGAAGTTGCGTTGAATGCGGAGAATATGGAAATGTGCTGAATATGGCATGCTGCGGAAAATTGAGAATTTGACAGCTACAGAGAACTAAGTTTGCTGATAATGACAGAACTAGAGGTATTTCAGGTTGAGATGAATGAGGAGTCATTGGAAATGTGGATATGATGAGAAATAGTGAGATTAATGCAAACGAAGAGTAGAAATTAGTAGAGATAGGGAAACTGATGGAAATTGAGAAATTGGTACATTCAGCGAAGAGCGGATGCTACAAGCGCGAATTGAATAGAAATGGGAGTTCTTCCAAATATCGGAAATGAGAAATATCTGCACATGGCAAAAATGCCAGAAACTGACCATTTGCTAGAAATTGAGAGTTTGATAGATAGAAAGAGTTAGGTTTACTGAAATTGAATGATATGGGGAATTTGAAGTTGCGGTTAACGTGGAGAATCTGCAAATGTGCTGAGTCTAAAAACTTGTTGGGAACTGTGAATTTGATCGATAGGGAGGTCTCGTTTTGCTGATCAAGGAGAAATCTAGAAATTGTAGGTTCACATCCATGATGAATAGCTGGAAATGAGAAGAGTGTTAGAAATAGAGACATTTATATAGATAGGCAGCAGACATTAGTGGAGATTGCGACATTAACGGAAATGGAAAACCTTATACAGCAGAAGGTATAAGCAGCGAATGTCATGCAAATGGGAAAATATACAAATTTGGGGATTGACAAATATCTGCAGATAGAGAAAATGCTAGAATCTGATCAATTAGTAGAACCTGATATTTTGCTCGATACAGAGAGCCAGGTTTACTTCAATTCAAAGTTATGGAGAAATTGAAGGTGTGGTTAATGCAGAGAAGCTCCAAATGTGCGGAATTTGATTAATTGCAAGATACTGAATACTTGATGGATATAGAGAAACTGATTTCTTGAAAATTATAGATAAGACGTAACTGAAGACTTAGTCAAAGAATGAACATTTGAAAATGTGTGGATTGTTAGAACTAGAGGCACTAACGCAGGTCGACAGCAGAAATTATTGCAGATGGAGAAATTGATTAAAATGGAGAAACTTGTGCAATTCCTGAATGAGCAGATGATGCCAAAAGCCAATTTCGTGAAAATGGAAGATTTTGCCATCATGGGGAATGGGAAATCTCTGCTGATAGAGAAAATCCAAGAACTTGATCAATTGATTGAAATTGACCTTTCGAGTGACACAGAGCGCCAGCTTTGCCGAATGTGGAGCGTACGGAAAAGTTGAAGTTGCATTGAATGTGGAGAAGCTGGAAATGTGCTGAAAATGACATACTGCTGGAAATTCCGTATTTGACAGATGCAGAGAACTATGTTTGCTGATAAAGAGCGAACTTGAGGAATTTCAGTTTGAGATGAAAGAGGAAATGTGGATATTATTTGAAATAGGGAGATTAATGCAAAGGGTCAGTAGAAATAAGTAGAGGTAGGGAAACTGATGGTAATTGAGAAATTTGTACATTCGGAGAAGAAGCAGTTGCTACAAGCTGTGAATTTCATGGAAACGATAGTTTTTCCAAATATTGTAAATGAGAAGTTTGTGCAGATAGCGAAAATGCTGGAATTTGATCAATTGCCAGAAATTGGCAGTTTGATAGGTAAAGCGAGCTCGGTTTGCTCAAATTGTATGTTTTAGAGAAATTGAAATTGCGGTTAATGAAGAGAATGTGCAAATGTGCTCAACCTAAGAAATTGCTGGGAATTGAGAATTGGATAGAAAGAGACAACTCTTTTGCTGATAAAGAGGAAAGTTAGAAATTGTAGGTTGAGGTCAATGACGAATTGCTCGAAATGAGGAGTGTGTTAGAAATTGAGACATTTATGTCGATAGGCAGTGGAAATTAGTGGAGATAGTGAGACTGATGGAAATGGAGAAACTTGTACATTCAGAGAATGGCGCAGACGCTACAAGCAGCGAATTTCATGCAATTGGAAGATCATATATATATGGGGATTGAGAATTATCTGCAGATTGAGAAAATGGAAGAAGTTGATCAATTGCTTGAAATTGACATTTCACGAGGCACGGAGAGCCACCGTTGCAGGATTTGATGGATATGGAGAAATTGAAGTTGCGTTGAATGCGGAGAATATGGAAATGTGCTGAATATGGCATGCTGCGGAAAATTGAGAATTTGACAGATACAGAGAACTAAGTTTGCTGATAATGACAGAACTGCAGGAATTTCAGGTTGAGATGAATGAGGAGTCGTTGTAAATGTGGATATGATGAGAAATAGCGAGATTAATGCAAACGAAGAGTAGAAATTAGTAGAGATAGAGAAACTGATGGAAATTGAGAAATTGGTACATTCAGGGAAGAGCGGATGCTACAAGCGCGAATTTCATAGAAATGGGAGTTCTTCCAAATATTGGAAATGAGAAATATCTGCACATGGCAAAAATGCCAGAAACTGACCATTTGCTAGAAATTGAGAGTTTGATAGTTAGAAAGAGTTAGGTTTACTGAAATTGAATGATATGGGGAATTTGAAGTTGCGGTTAACGTGGAGAATCTGCAAATGTGCTGAGTCTAAAAACTTGTTGGGAACTGAGAATTTAATCGATAGGGAGGTCTCGTTTTGCTGATCAAGGGGAAATCGAGAAATTGTAGGTTCACATCCATGATGAATAGCTGGAAATGAGAAGAGTGTTAGAAATAGAGACATTTATATAGATAGGCAGCAGAAATTAGTGGAGATAGCGACATTAACGGAAATGGAAAACCTTGTATAGCAAAAGGTATAAGCAGCGAATGTCATGCAAATGGGAAAATATGGGGATTGACAAATATCTGCAGATAGAGAAAATGCTAGAATCTGATCAATTAGTAGAAACTGATATTTTGCTAGATACAGAGAGCCAGGTTTGCTTCAATTCAAAGTTATGGAGAAATTGAAGGTGTGGTTAATGCAGAGAAGCTCCAAATGTGCAGAATTCGATTAATTGCAAGAAACTGAATACTTGATGGATATAGAGAAACTGATTTCTTGAAAATTATAGAAATGATGTAATTGAAGACTTAGTCAAAGAATGAACATTTGAAAATGTGTGGATTGTTAGAACTAGAGGCACTAACGCAGGTCGACAGCAGAAATTATTGCAGGTGGAGAAATTGATTAAAATGGAGAAACTTGTGCAATTCCTGAATGAGCAGATGATGCCAAAAGCCAATTTCGTGAAAATGGAAGATTTTGCCATCATGGGGAATGGGAAATCTCTGCTGATAGAGAAAATCCAAGAACTTGATCAATTGATTGAAATTGACCTTTCGAGTGACACAGAGCGCCAGCTTTGCCGAACGTGGAGCGTATAGAAAAGTTGAAGTTGCATTGAATGTGGAGAAGCTGGAAATGTGCTGAAAATGACATACTGCTGGAAATTCCGTATTTGACAGATGCAGAGAACTATGTTTGGTGATAAAGAGCGAACTTGAGGAATTTCAGTTTGAGATGAAAGAGGAAATGTGGATATTATTAGAAATAGGGAGATTAATGCAAAGGGTCAGTAGAAATAAGTAGAGGTAGGGAAACTGATGGTAATTGAGAAATTTGTACATTCGGAGAAGAAGCAGTTGCTACAAGCTGTGAATTTCATGGAAACGATAGTTTTTCCAAATATTGTAAATGAGAAGTTTGTGCAGATAGCGAAAATGCTGGAATTTGATCAATTGCCAGAAATTGGCAGTTTGATAGGTAAAGCGAACTCGGTTTGCTCAAATTGTATGTTTTAGAGAAATTGAAATTGCGGTTAATGACGAGAATGTGCAAATGTGCTCAACCTAAGAAATTGCTGGGAATTGAGAATTGGATAGAAAGAGACAACTCTTTTGCTGATAAAGGGGAAAGTTAGAAATTGTAGGTTGAGGTCAATGACGAATTGCTCGAAATGAGGAGTGTGTTAGAAATTGAGACATTTATGTCGATAGGCAGTGGATATTAGTGGAGATAGTGAGACTGATGGAAATGGAGAAACTTGTACATTCAGAGAATGGCGCAGACGCTACAAGCAGCGAATTTCATGCAATTGGAAGATCATATATATATGGGGATTGAGAATTATCTGCAGATTGAGAAAATGGAAGAAGTTGATCAATTGCTTGAAATTGACATTTCACTAGGCACGGAGAGCCACCGTTGCAGGATTTGATGGATATGGAGAAATTGAAGTTGCGTTGAATGCGGATAACATGGAAATGTGCTGAATATGGCATGCTGCGGAAAATTGAGAATTTGACAGATACAGAGAACTAAGTTTGCTGATAATGACAGAACTGGAGGAATTTCAGGTTGAGATGAATGAGGAGTCGTTGTAAATGTGGATATGATGAGAAATAGCGAGATTAATGCAAACGAAGAGTAGAAATTAGTAGAGATAGAGAAACTGATGGAAATTGAGAAATTGGTACATTCAGGGAAGAGCGGATGCTACAAGCGCGAATTTCATAGAAATGGGAGTTCTTCCAAATATCGGAAATGAGAAATATCTGCACATGGCAAAAATGCCAGAAACTGACCAATTGCTAGAAATTGAGAGTTTGATAGATAGAAAGAGTTAGGTTTGCTGAAATTGAATGATATGGGGAATTTGAAGTTGCGGTTAACGTGGAGAATCTGCAAATGTGCTGAGTCTAAAAACTTGTAGGGAACTGTGAATTTAATCGATAGGGAGGTCTCGTTTTGCTGATCAAGGAGAAATCTAGAAATTGTAGGTTCACATCCATGATGAATAGCTGGAAATGAGAAGAGTGTTAGAAATAGAGACATTTATATAGATAGGCAGCAGACATTAGTGGAGATTGCGACATTAACGGAAATGGAAAACCTTGTATAGCAAAAGGTATAAGCAGCGAATGTCATGCAAATGGGAAAATATGGGGATTGACAAATATCTGCAGATAGAGAAAATGCTAGAATCTGATCAATTAGTAGAAACTGATATTTTGCTAGATACAGAGAGCCAGGTTTGCCTCAATTCAAAGTTATGGAGAAATTGAAGGTGTGGTTAATGCAGAGAAGGTCCAAATGTGCAGAATTCGATTAATTGCAAGAAACTGAATACTTGATGGATATAGAGAAACTGATTTCTTGAAAATTATAGAAATGATGTAATTGAAGACTTAGTCAAAGAATGAACATTTGAAAATGTGTGGATTGTTAGAACTAGAGGCACTAACACAGGTCGACAGTAGAAATTATTGCAGGTGGAGAAATTGATTAAAATGGAGAATCTTGAGCCATTCCTGAATGAGCAGATGATGCCAAAAGCCAATTTCGTGAAAATGGAAGATTTTGCCATCATGGGGAATGGGAAATCTCTGCTGATAGAGAAAATCCAAGAACTTGATCAATTGATTGAAATTGACCTTTCGAGTGACACAGAGCGCCAGCTTTGCCGAACGTGGAGCGTATGGAAAAGTTGAAGGTGCATTGAATGTGGAGAAGCTGGACATGTGCTGATAATGACATACTGCTGGAAATTCCGTATTTGACAGATGCAGAGAACTATGTTTGCTGATAAAGAGCGAACTTGAGGAATTTCAGTTTGAGATGAAAGAGGAAATGTGGATATTATTAGAAATAGAGAGATTAATGCAAAAGGTCAGTAGAAATCAGTAGAGGTAGGGAAACTGATGGTAATTGAGAAATTTGTACATTCGGAGAAGAAGCAGATGCTACAAGCTGCGAATTTCATGGAAACGATAGTTTTTCCAAATATTGTAAATGAGAAGTTTGTGAAGATAGCGAAAATGCTGGAATTTGATCAATTGCAAGAAATTGACAATTTGATAGGTAAAGCGAGCTCAGTTTGCGCAAATTGTATGATTTAGAGAAATTGAAATTGCGGTTAATGAAGAGAATGGGCAAATGTGCTCAACTTAAGAAATTGCTGGGAATTGAGATTTGGGTAGAAAGAGATAACTCTTTTGCTGATAAAGGGGAAAGTTAGAAATTGTAGGTTGAGGTCAATGACGAATTGCTCGAAATGAGGAGTGTGTTAGAAATTGAGACATTTATGTCGATAGGCAGTGGAAATTAGTGGAGATAGTGAGACTGATGGAAATGGAGAAACTTGTACATTCAGAGAATGGCGCAGACGCTACAAGCAGCGAACTTCATGCAATTGGAAGATCATATATATATGGGGATTGAGATTTATCTGCAGATTGAGAAAATGGAACAAGTTGATCAATTGCTTGAAATTGACATTTCACGAGGCACGGAGAGCCACCGTTGCAGAATTTGATGGATATGGAGAAATTGAAGTTGCGTTGAATGCGGAGAATATGGAAATGTGCTGAATATGGCATGCTGCGGAAAATTGAGAATTTGACAGCTACAGAGAACTATGATTGCAGATAATGACAGAACCAGAGGTATTTCAGGTTGAGATGAATGAGGAGTCATTGGAAATGTGGATATGATGAGAAATAGAGAGATTAATGCAAACGAAGAGTAGAAATTAGTAGAGATAGAGAAACTGATGGAAATTGAGAAATTGGTACATTCAGGGATGAGCGGATGCTACAAGCGCGAATTTAATCGAAATGGGAGTTCTTCCAAATATCGGAAATGAGAAATATCTGCACATGGCAAAAATGCCAGAAACTGACCAATTGCTAGAAATTGAGAGTTTGATAGATAGAAAGAGTTAAGTTTACTGGAATTGAATGATATGGGGAATTTGAAGTTGCGGTTAACGTGGAGAAACTGCAAATGTGCTGAGTCTAAGAACTTGTTGGGAACTGAGAATTTAATCGATAGGGAGGTCTAGTTATGCTGATCAAGGGGAAATCGAGAAATTGTAGGTTCACATCCATGATGAATAGCTGGAAATGAGAAGAGTGTTAGAAATAGAGACATTTATATAGATAGGCAGCAGACATTAGTGGAGATTGCGACATTAACGGAAATGGAAAACCTTATATAGCAGAAGGTATAAGCAGCGAATGTCATGCAAATGGGAAAATATACAAATTTGGGGATTGACAAATATCTGCAGATAGAGAAGATGCCATAATCTGATCAATTAGTAGAACCTGATATTTTGCTAGATACAGAGAGCCAGGTTTGCTTCAATTCAAAGTTATGGAGAAATTGAAGGTGTGGTTAATGCAGAGAAGCTCCAAATGTGCAGAATTCGATTAATTGCAAGAAACTGAATACTTGATGGATATAGAGAAACTGATTTCTTGAAAATTATAGATAAGACGTAACTGAAGATTAGTCAAAGAATGAACATTTGAAAATGTGTGGATTGTTAGAACTAGAGGCACTAACGCAGGTCGACAGCAGAAATTATTGCAGATGGAGAAATTGATTAAAATGGAGAAACTTGTGCAATTCCTGAATGAGCAGATGATGCCAAAAGCCAATTTCGTGAAAATGGAAGATTTTGCCATCATGGGGAATGGGAAATCTCTGCTGATAGAGAAAATCCAAGAACTTGATCAATTGATTGAAATTGACCTTGCGAGTGACACAGAGCGCCAGCTTTGCCGAATGTGGAGCGTACAGAAAAGTTGAAGTTGCATTGAATGTGGAGAAGCTGGAAATGTGCTGATAATGACATACTGCTGGAAATTCCGTATTTGACAGATGCAGAGAACTATGTTTGCTGATAAAGAGCGAACTTGAGGAATTTCAGTTTGAGATGAAAGAGGAAATGTGGATATTATTAGAAATAGAGAGATTAATGCAAAGGGTCAGTAGAAATAAGTAGAGGTAGGGAAACTGATGGTAATTGAGAAATTTGTACATTCGGAGAAGAAGCAGATGCTACAAGCTGCGAATTTCATGGAAACGATAGTTTTTCCAAATATTGTAAATGAGAAGTTTGTGCAGATAGCGAAAATGCTGGAATTTGATCAATTGCCAGAAATTGGCAGTTTGATAGGTAAAGCGAGCTCGGTTTGCTCAAATTGTATGATTTAGAGAAATTGAAATTGCAGTTAATGAAGAGAATGTGCAAATGTGCTCAACCTAAGAAATTGCTGGGAATTGAGAATTGGATAGAAAGAGACAACTCTTTTGCTGATAAAGGGGAAAGTTCGAAATTGTAGGTTGAGGTCAATGACGAATTGCTCGAAATGGGGAGTGTGTTAGAAATTGAGACATTTATGTCGATAGGCAGTGGAAATTAGTGGAGATAGTGAGACTGATGGAAATGGAGAAAATTGTACATTCAGAGAATGGTGCAGATGCTACAAGCAGCGAACTTCATGCAATTGGAAGATCATATATATATGGGGATTGAGAATTATCTGCAGATTGAGAAAATGGAAGAAGTTGATCAATTGCTTGAAATTGACATTTCACGAGGCACGGAGAGCCACCGTTGCAGGATTTGATGGATATGGAGAAATTGAAGTTGCGTTGAATGCGGAGAATATGGAAATGTGCTGAATATGGCATGCTGCGGAAAATTGAGAATTTGACAGATACAGAGAACTATGATTGCTGATAATGACAGAACTAGAGGTATTTCAGGTTGGGATGAATGAGGAGTCATTGGAAATGTGGATATGATGAGAAATAGAGAGATTAATGCAAAGGAAGAGTAGAAATTAGTAGAGATAGAGAAACTGATGGAAATTGAGAAATTGGTACATTCAGGGATGAGCGGATGCTACAAGCGCGAATTTAATCGAAATGGGAGTTCTTCCAAATATCGGAAATGAGAAATATCTGCACATGGCAAAAATGCCAGAAACTGACCAATTGCTAGAAATTGAGAGTTTGATAGATAGAAAGAGTTAAGTTTACTGGAATTGAATGATATGGGGAATTTGAAGTTGCGGTTAACGTGGAGAATCTGCAAATGTGCTGAGTCTAAGAACTTGTTGGGAACTGAGAATTTAATCGATAGGGAGGTCTAGTTATGCTGATCAAGGGGATATCGAGAAATTGTAGGTTCACATCCATGATGAATAGCTGGAAATGAGAAGAGTGTTAGAAATAGAGACATTTATATAGATAGGCAGCAGACATTAGTGGAGATTGCGACATTAACGGAAATGGAAAACCTTATATAGCAGAAGGTATAAGCAGCGAATGTCATGCAAATGGGAAAATATACAAATTTGGGGATTGACAAATATCTGCAGATAGAGAAGATGCCATAATCTGATCAATTAGTAGAACCTGATATTTTGCTAGATACAGAGAGCCAGGTTTGCTTCAATTCAAAGTTATGGAGAAATTGAAGGTGTGGTTAATGCAGAGAAGCTCCAAATGTGCAGAATTCGATTAATTGCAAGAAACTGAATACTTGATGGATATAGAGAAACTAATTTCTTGAAAATTATAGATAAGACGTAACTGAAGATTAGTCAAAGAATGAACATTTGAAAATGTGTGGATTGTTAGAACTAGAGACACTAACGCAGGTCGACAGCAGAAATTATTGCAGATGGAGAAATTGATTAAAATGGAGAAACTTGTGCAATTCCTGAATGAGCAGATGATGCCAAAAGCCAATTTCGTGAAAATGGAAGATTTTGCCATCATGGGGAATGGGAAATCTCTGCTGATAGAGAAAATCCAAGAACTTCATCAATTGATTGAAATTGACCTTGCGAGTGACACAGAGCGCCAGCTTTGCCGAACGTGGAGCGTATAGAAAAATTGAAGTTGCATTGAATGTGGAGAAGCTGGAAATGTGCTGATAATGACATACTGCTGGAAATTCCGTATTTGACAGATGCAGAGAACTATGTTTGCTGATAAAGAGCGAACTTGAGGAATTTCAGTTTGAGATGAAAGAGGAAATGTGGATATTATTAGAAATAGAGAGATTAATGCAAAGGGTCAGTAGAAATAAGTAGAGGTAGGGAAACTGATGGTAATTGAGAAATTTGTACATTCGGAGAAGAAGCAGATGCTACAAGCTGCGAATTTCATGGAAACGATAGTTTTTCCAAATATTGTAAATGAGAAGTTTGTGCAGATAGCGAAAATGCTGGAATTTCATCAATTGGCAGTTTGATAGGTAAAGCGAGCTCGGTTTTCTCAAATTGTATGATTTAGAGAAATTGAAATTGCGGTTAATGAAGAGAATGTGCAAATGTGCTCAACCTAAGAAATTGCTGGGAATTGAGAATTGGATAGAAAGAGACAACTCTTTTGCTGATAAAGGGGAAAGTTAGAAATTGTAGGTTGAGGTCAATGACGAATTGCTCGAAATGAGGAGTGTGTTAGAAATTGAGACATTTATGTCGATAGGCAGTGGAGATAGTGAGACTGATGGAAATGGAGAAAATTGTACATTCAGAGAATGGTGCAGACGCTACAAGCAGCGAACTTCATGCAATTGGAAGATCATATATATATGGGGATTGAGAATTATCTGCAGATTGAGAAAATGGAAGAAGTTGATCAATTGCTTGAAATTGACATTTCACGAGGCACGGAGAGCCACCGTTGCAGGATTTGATGGATATGGAGAAATTGAAGTTGCGTTGAATGCGGAGAATATGGAAATGTGCTGAATATGGCATGCTGCGGAAAATTGAGAATTTGACAGATACAGAGAACGATGATTGCTGATAATGACAGAACTAGAGGTATTTCAGGTTGGGATGAATGAGGAGTCATTGGAAATGTGGATATGATGAGAAATAGAGAGATTAATGCAAACGAAGAGTAGAAATTAGTAGAGATAGAGAAACTGATGGAAATTGAGAAATTGGTACATTCAGGGAAGAGCGGATGCTACAAGCGTGAATTTAATAGAAATGGGAGTTCTTCCAAATATCGGAAATGAGAAATATCTGCACATGGCAAAAATGCCAGAAACTGACCATTTGCTAGAAATTGAGAGTTTGATAGATAGAAAGAGTTAGGTTTACTGAAATTGAATGATATGGGGAATTTGAAGTTGCGGTTAACGTGGAGAATCTGCAAATGTGCTGAGTCTAAAAACTTGTTGGGAACTAAGAATTTAATCGATAAGGAGGTCTCGTTTTGCTGATCAAGGGGAAATCGAGAAATTGTAGGTTCACATCCATGATGAATAGCTGGAAATGAGAAGAGTGTTAGAAATAGAGGCATTTATATAGATAGGCAGCAGAAATTAGTGGAGATTGTGACATTAACGGAAATGGAAAACCTTATATAGCAGAAGGTATAAGCAGCGAATGTCATGCAAATGGGAAAATATACAAATTTGGGGATTGACAAATATCTGCAGATAGAGAAAATGCTAGAATCTGATCAATTAGTAGAAACTGATATTTTGCTTGATACAGAGAGCCAGGTTTGCTTCAATTCAAAGTTATGGAGAAATTGAAGGTGTGGTTAATGCAGAGAAGCTCCAAATGTGCAGAATTCGATTAATTGCAAGAAACTGAATGCTTGATGGATATAGAGAAACTGATTTCTTGAAAATTATAGATAAGACGTAACTGAAGACTTAGTCAAAGAATGAACATTTGAAAATGTGTGGATTGTTAGAACTAGAGGCACTAACGCAGGTCAACAGCAGAAATTATTGCAGATGGAGAAATTGATTAAAATGGAGAAACTTGTGCAATTCCTGAATGAGCAGATGATGCCAAAAGCCAATTTCGTGAAAATGGAAGATTTTGCCATCATGGGGAATGGGAAATCTCTGCTGATAGAGAAAATCCAAGAACTTGATCAATTGATTGAAATTGACCTTTCGAGTGACACCGAGCGCCAGCTTTGCCGAACGTGGAGCGTATAGAAAAGTTGAAGTTGCATTGAATGTGGAGAAGCTAGAAATGTGCTGATAATGACATACTGCTGGAAATTCCGTATTTGACAGATGCAGAGAACTATGTTTGGTGATAAAGAGCGAACTTGAGGAATTTCAGTTTGAGATGAAAGAGGAAATGTGGATATTATTAGAAATAGAGAGATTAATGCAAAGGGTCAGTAGAAATCAGTAGAGGTAGGGAAACTGATGGTAATTGAGAAATTTGTACATTCGGAGAAGAAGCAGATGCTACAAGCTGCGAATTTCATGGAAACGATAGTTTTTCCAAATATTGTAAATGAGAAGCTTGTGCAGAAAGCGAAAATGCTGGAATTTGATCAATTGCCAGAAATTGGCAGTTTGATAGGTAAAGCGAGCTCGGTTTGCTCAAATTGTATGATTTAGAGAAATTGAAATTGCGGTTAATGAAGAGAATGTGCAGATGTGCTCAACCTAAGAAATTGCTGGGAATTGAGAATTGGATAGAAAGAGACAACTCTTTTGCTGATAAAGGGGAAAGTTCGAAATTGTAGGTTGAGGTCAATGACGAATCGCTCGAAATGGGGAGTGTGTTAGAAATTGAGACATTTATGTCGATAGGCAGTGGAAATTAGTGGAGATAGTGAGACTGATGGAAATGGAGAAAATTGTACATTCAGAGAATGGCACAGACGCTACAAGCAGCGAACTTCATGCAATTGGAAGATCATATATATATGGGGATTGAGAATTATCTGCAGATTGAGAAAATGGAAGAAGTTGATCAATTGCTTGAAATTGACATTTCACGAGGCACGGAGAGCCACCGTTGCAGGATTTGATGGATATGGAGAAATTGAAGTTGCGTTGAATGCGGAGAATATGGAAATGTGCTGAATATGGCATGCTGCGGAAAATTGAGAATTTGACAGATACAGAGAACTATGATTGCTGATAATGACAGAACTAGAGGTATTTCAGGTTGGGATGAATGAGGAGTCATTGGAAATGTGGATATGATGAGAAATAGAGAGATTAATGCAAACGAAGAGTAGAAATTATTAGAGATAGAGAAACTGATGGAAATTGAGAAATTGGTACATTCAGGGAAGAGCGGATGCTACAAGCGCGAATTTAATCGAAATGGGAGTTCTTCCAAATATCGGAAATGAGAAATATCTGCACATGGCAAAAATGCCAGAAACTGACCATTTGCTAGAAATTGAGAGTTTGATAGATAGAAAGAGTTAGGTTTACTGAAATTGAATGATATGGGGAATTTGAAGTTGCGGTTAACGTGAAGAATCTGCAAATGTGCTGAGTCTAAAAACTTGTTGGGAACTAAGAATTTAATCGATAAGGAGGTCTCGTTTTGCTGATCAAGGGGAAATCGAGAAATTGTAGGTTCACATCCATGATGAATAGCTGGAAATGAGAAGAGTGTTAGAAATAGAGGCATTTATATAGATAGGCAGCAGAAATTAGTGGAGATTGTGACATTAACGGAAATGGAAAACCTTATATAGCAG
Source organism: Cetorhinus maximus (assembly GCF_964194155.1). Taxonomy (NCBI): domain Eukaryota; kingdom Metazoa; phylum Chordata; class Chondrichthyes; order Lamniformes; family Cetorhinidae; genus Cetorhinus; species Cetorhinus maximus. Next base: position 52,648,577 of record NC_135888.1, on the reverse strand, counting down.
AAGGTATAAGCAGCGAATGTCATACAAATGGGAAAATATACAAATTTGGGGATTGACAAATATCTGCAGATAGAGAAAATGCTAGAATCTGATCAATTAGTAGAAACTGATATTTTTCTAGATACAGAGAGCCAGGTTTGCTTCAATTCAAAGTTATGGAGAAATTGAAGGTGTGGTTAATGCAGAGAAGCTCCAAATGTGCAGAATTCGATTAATTGCAAGAAACTGAATACTTGATGGATATAGAGAAACTGATTTCTTGAAAATTATAGATAAGACGTAACTGAAGATTAGTCAAAGAATGAACATTTGAAAATGTGTGGATTGTTAGAACTAGAGGCACTAACGCAGGTCGACAGCAGAAATTATTGCAGATGGAGAAATTGATTAAAATGGAGAAACTTGTGCAATTCCTGAATGAGCAGATGATGCCAAAAGCCAATTTCGTGAAAATGGAAGATTTTGCCATCATGGGGAATGGGAAATCTCTGCTGATAGAGAAAATCCAAGAACTTCATCAATTGATTGAAATTGACCTTTCGAGTGACACAGAGCGCCAGCTTTGCCGAACGTGGAGCGTATAGAAAAGTTGAAGTTGCATTGAATGTGGAGAAGCTGGAAATGTGCTGATAATGACATACTGCTGGAAATTCCGTATTTGACAGATGCAGAGAACTATGTTTGGTGATAAAGAGCGAACTTGAGGAATTTCAGTTTGAGATGAAAGAGGAAATGTGGATATTATTAGAAATAGAGAGATTAATGCAAAGGGTCAGTAGAAATCAGTAGAGGTAGGGAAACTGATGGTAATTGAGAAATTTGTACATTCGGAGAAGAAGCAGATGCTACAAGCTGCGAATTTCATGGAAACGATAGTTTTTCCAAATATTGTAAATGAGAAGTTTGTGCAGATAGCGAAAATGCTGGAATTTGATCAATTGCCAGAAATTGGCAGTTTGATAGGTAAAGCGAGCTCGGTTTTCTCAAATTGTATGATTTAGAGAAATTGAAATTGCGGTTAATGAAGAGAATGTGCAAATGTGCTCAACCTAAGAAATTGCTGGGAATTGAGAATTGGATAGAAAGAGACAACTCTTTTGCTGATAAAAGGGAAAGTTAGAAATTGTAGGTTGAGGTCAATGACGAATTGCTCGAAATGAGGAGTGTGTTAGAAATTGAGACATTTATGTCGATAGGCAGTGGAAATTAGTGGAGATAGTGAGACTGATGGAAATGGAGAAAATTGTACATTCAGAGAATGGTGCAGACGCTACAAGCAGCGAACTTCATGCAATTGGAAGATCATATATATATGGGGATTGAGAATTATCTGCAGATTGAGAAAATGGAAGAAGTTGATCAATTGCTTGAAATTGACATTTCATGAGGCACGGAGAGCCACCGTTGCAGGATTTGATGGATATGGAGAAATTGAAGTTGCGTTGAATGCGGAGAATATGGAAATGTGCTGAATATGGCATGCTGCGGAAAATTGAGAATTTGACAGATACAGAGAACTATGATTGCTGATAATGACAGAACTAGAGGTATTTCAGGTTGGGATGAATGAGGAGTCATTGGAAATGTGGATATGATGAGAAATAGAGAGATTAATGCAAACGAAGAGTAGAAATTAGTAGAGATAGAGAAACTGATGGAAATTGAGAAATTGGTACATTCAGGGAAGAGCGGATGCTACAAGCGCGAATTTAATAGAAATGGGAGTTCTTCCAAATATCGGAAATGAGAAATATCTGCACATGGCAAAAATGCCAGAAACTGACCATTTGCTAGAAATTGAGAGTTTGATAGATAGAAAGAGTTAGGTTTACTGAAATTGAATGATATGGGGAATTTGAAGTTGCGGTTAACGTGGAGAATCTGCAAATGTGCTGAGTCTAAAAACTTGTTGGGAACTAAGAATTTAATCGATAAGGAGGTCTCGTTTTGCTGATCAAGGGGAAATCGAGAAATTGTAGGTTCACATCCATGATGAATAGCTGGAAATGAGAAGAGTGTTAGAAATAGAGGCATTTATATAGATAGGCAGCAGAAATTAGTGGAGATTGTGACATTAACGGAAATGGAAAACCTTATATAGCAGAAGGTATAAGCAGCGAATGTCATGCAAATGGGAAAATATACAAATTTGGGGATTGACAAATATCTGCAGATAGAGAAAATGCTAGAATCTGATCAATTAGTAGAAACTGATATTTTGCTAGATACAGAGAGCCAGGTTTGCTTCAATTCAAAGTTATGGAGAAATTGAAGGTGTGGTTAATGCAGAGAAGCTCCAAATGTGCAGAATTCGATTAATTGCAAGAAACTGAATGCTTGATGGATATAGAGAAACTGATTTCTTGAAAATTATAGATAAGACGTAACAGAAGACTTAGTCAAAGAATGAACATTTGAAAATGTGTGGATTGTTAGAACTAGAGGAACTAACGCAGGTCGACAGCAGAAATTATTGCAGATGGAGAAATTGATTAAAATGGAGAAACTTGTGCAATTCCTGAATGAGCAGATGATGCCAAAAGCCAATTTCGTGAAAATGGAAGATTTTGCCATCATGGGGAATGGGAAATCTCTGCTGATAGAGAAAATCCAAGAACTTGATCAATTGATTGAAATCGACCTTGCGAGTGACACCGAGCGCCAGCTTTGCCGAACGTGGAGCGTATGGAAAAGTTGAAGTTGCATTGAATGTGGAGAAGCTAGAAATGTGCTGATAATGACATACTGCTGGAAATTCCGTATTTGACAGATGCAGAGAACTATGTTTGGTGATAAAGAGCGAACTTGAGGAATTTCAGTTTGAGATGAAAGAGGAAATGTGGATATTATTAGAAATAGAGAGATTAATGCAAAGGGTCAGTAGAAATCAGTAGAGGTAGGGAAACTGATGGTAATTGAGAAATTTGTACATTCGGAGAAGAAGCATATGCTACAAGCTGCGAATTTCATGGAAACGATAGTTTTTCCAAATATTGTAAATGAGAAGCTTGTGCAGATAGCGAAAATGCTGGAATTTGATCAATTGCCAGAAATTGGCAGTTTGATAGGTAAAGCGAGCTCGGTTTGCTCAAATTGTATGATTTAGAGAAATTGAAATTGCGGTTAATGAAGAGAATGTGCAAATGTGCTCAACCTAAGAAATTGCTGGGAATTGAGAATTGGATAGAAAGAGACAACTCTTTTGCTGATAAAGGGGAAAGTTAGAAATTGTAGGTTAGGTCAATGACGAATTGCTCGAAATGAGGAGTGTGTTAGAAATTGAGACATTTATGTCGATAGGCAGTGGAAATTAGTGGAGATAGTGAGACTGATGGAAATGGAGAAAATTGTACATTCAGAGAATGGTGCAGACGCTACAAGCAGCGAACTTCATGCAATTGGAAGATCATATATATATGGGGATTGAGAATTATCTGCAGATTGAGAAAATGGAAGAAGTTGATCAATTGCTTGAAATTGACATTTCACGAGGCACGGAGAGCCACCGTTGCAGGATTTGATGGATATGGAGAAATTGAAGTTGCGTTGAATGCGGAGAATATGGAAATGTGCTGAATATGGCATGCTGCGGAAAATTGAGAATTTGACAGATACAGAGAACTATGATTGCTGATAATGACAGAACTAGAGGTATTTCAGGTTGGGATGAATGAGGAGTCATTGGAAATGTGGATATGATGAGAAATAGAGAGATTAATGCAAACGAAGAGTAGAAATTAGTAGAGATAGAGAAACTGATGGAAATTGAGAAATTGGTACATTCAGGGAAGAGCGGATGCTACAAGCGCGAATTTAATAGAAATGGGAGTTCTTCCAAATATCGGAAATGAGAAATATCTGCACATGGCAAAAATGCCAGAAACTGACCATTTGCTAGAAATTGAGAGTTTGATAGATAGAAAGAGTTAGGTTTACTGAAATTGAATGATATGGGGAATTTGAAGTTGCGGTTAACGTGGAGAATCTGCAAATGTGCTGAGTCTAAAAACTTGTTGGGAACTGAGAATTTAATCGATAAGGAGGTCTCGTTTTGCTGATCAAGGGGAAATCGAGAAATTGTAGGTTCACATCCATGATGAATAGCTGGAAATGAGAAGAGTGTTAGAAATAGAGACATTTATATAGATAGGCAGCAGAAATTAGTGGAGATTGCGACATTAACGGAAATGGAAAACCTTATATAGCAGAAGGTATAAGCAGCGAATGTCATGCAAATGGGAAAATATACAAATTTGGGGATTGACAAATATCTGCAGATAGAGAAAATGCTAGAATCTGATCAATTAGTAGAAACTGATATTTTGCTAGAAACAGAGAGCCAGGTTCGCTTCAATTCAAAGTTATGGAGAAATTGAAGGTGTGGTTAATGCAGAGAAGCTCCAAATGTGCAGAATTCGATTAATTGCAAGAAACTGAATGCTTGATGGATATAGAGAAACTGATTTCTTGAAAATTATAGATAAGACGTAACAGAAGACTTAGTCAAAGAATGAACATTTGAAAATGTGTGGATTGTTAGAACTAGAGGAACTAACGCAGGTCGACAGCAGAAATTATTGCAGATGGAGAAATTGATTAAAATGGAGAAACTTGTGCAATTCCTGAATGAGCAGATGATGCCAAAAGCCAATTTCGTGAAAATGGAAGATTTTGCCATCATGGGGAATGGGAAATCTCTGCTGATAGAGAAAATCCAAGAACTTGATCAATTGATTGAAATCGACCTTGCGAGTGACACCGAGCGCCAGCTTTGCCGAACGTGGAGCGTATGGAAAAGTTGAAGTTGCATTGAATGTGGAGAAGCTAGAAATGTGCTGATAATGACATACTGCTGGAAATTCCGTATTTGACAGATGCAGAGAACTATGTTTGGTGATAAAGAGCGAACTTGAGGAATTTCAGTTTGAGATGAAAGAGGAAATGTGGATATTATTAGAAATAGAGAGATTAATGCAAAGGGTCAGTAGAAATCAGTAGAGGTAGGGAAACTGATGGTAATTGAGAAATTTGTACATTCGGAGAAGAAGCATATGCTACAAGCTGCGAATTTCATGGAAACGATAGTTTTTCCAAATATTGTAAATGAGAAGCTTGTGCAGATAGCGAAAATGCTGGAATTTGATCAATTGCCAGAAATTGGCAGTTTGATAGGTAAAGCGAGCTCGGTTTGCTCAAATTGTATGATTTGGAGAAATTGAAATTGCGGTTAATGAAGAGAATGTGCAAATGTGCTCAACCTAAGAAATTGCTGGGAATTGAGAATTGGATAGAAAGAGACAACTCTTTTGCTGATAAAGGGGAAAGTTAGAAATTGTAGGTTAGGTCAATGACGAATTGCTCGAAATGAGGAGTGTGTTAGAAATTGAGACATTTATGTCGATAGGCAGTGGAAATTAGTGGAGATAGTGAGACTGATGGAAATGGAGAAAATTGTACATTCAGAGAATGGTGCAGACGCTACAAGCAGCGAACTTCATGCAATTGGAAGATCATATATATATGGGGATTGAGAATTATCTGCAGATTGAGAAAATGGAAGAAGTTGATCAATTGCTTGAAATTGACATTTCACGAGGCACGGAGAGCCACCGTTGCAGGATTTGATGGATATGGAGAAATTGAAGTTGCGTTGAATGCGGAGAATATGGAAATGTGCTGAATATGGCATGCTGCGGAAAATTGAGAATTTGACAGATACAGAGAACTATGATTGCTGATAATGACAGAACTAGAGGTATTTCAGGTTGGGATGAATGAGGAGTCATTGGAAATGTGGATATGATGAGAAATAGAGAGATTAATGCAAACGAAGAGTAGAAATTAGTAGAGATAGAGAAACTGATGGAAATTGAGAAATTGGTACATTCAGGGAAGAGCGGATGCTACAAGCGCGAATTTAATAGAAATGGGAGTTCTTCCAAATATCGGAAATGAGAAATATCTGCACATGGCAAAAATGCCAGAAACTGACCATTTGCTAGAAATTGAGAGTTTGATAGATAGAAAGAGTTAGGTTTACTGAAATTGAATGATATGGGGAATTTGAAGTTGCGGTTAACGTGGAGAATCTGCAAATGTGCTGAGTCTAAAAACTTGTTGGGAACTGAGAATTTAATCGATAAGGAGGTCTCGTTTTGCTGATCAAGGGGAAATCGAGAAATTGTAGGTTCACATCCATGATGAATAGCTGGAAATGAGAAGAGTGTTAGAAATAGAGACATTTATATAGATAGGCAGCAGAAATTAGTGGAGATTGCGACATTAACGGAAATGGAAAACCTTATATAGCAGAAGGTATAAGCAGCGAATGTCATGCAAATGGGAAAATATACAAATTTGGGGATTGACAAATATCTGCAGATAGAGAAAATGCTAGAATCTGATCAATTAGTAGAAACTGATATTTTGCTAGAAACAGAGAGCCAGGTTCGCTTCAATTCAAAGTTATGGAGAAATTGAAGGTGTGGTTAATGCAGAGAAGCTCCAAATGTGCAGAATTCGATTAATTGCAAGAAACTGAATGCTTGATGGATATAGAGAAACTGATTTCTTGAAAATTATAGATAAGACGTAACTGAAGACTTAGTCAAAGAATGAACATTTGAAAATGTGTGGATTGTTAGAACTAGAGGCACTAACGCAGGTCGACAGCAGAAATTATTGCAGATGGAGAAATTGATTAAAATGGAGAAACTTGTGCAATTCCTGAATGAGCAGATGATGCCAAAAGCCAATTTCGTGAAAATGGAAGATTTTGCCATCATGGGGAATGGGAAATCTCTGCTGATAGAGAAAATCCAAGAACTTCATCAATTGATTGAAATTGACCTTGCGAGTGACACCGAGCGCCAGCTTTGCCGAACGTGGAGCGTATTGAAAAGTTGAAGTTGCATTGAATGTGGAGAAGCTAGAAATGTGCTGATAATGACATACTGCTGGAAATTCCGTATTTGACAGATGCAGAGAACTATGTTTGGTGATAAAGAGCGAACTTGAGGAATTTCAGTTTGAGATGAAAGAGGAAATGTGGATATTATTAGAAATAGAGAGATTAATGCAACGGGTCAGTAGAAATCAGTAGAGGTAGAGAAACTGATGGTAATTGAGAAATTTGTACATTCGGAGAAGAAGCAGATGCTACAAGCTGCGAATTTCATGGAAACGATAGTTTTTCCAAATATTGTAAATGAGAAGTTTGTGCAGATAGCGAAAATGCTGGAATTTGATCAATTGGCAGTTTGATAGGTAAAGCGAGCTCGGTTTTCTCAAATTGTATGATTTAGAGAAATTGAAATTGCGGTTAATGAAGAGAATGTGCAAATGTGCTCAACCTAAGAAATTGCTGGGAATTGAGAATTGGATAGAAAGAGACAACTCTTTTGCTGATAAAGGGGAAAGTTAGAAATTGTAGGTTGAGGTCAATGACGAATTGCTCGAAATGAGGAGTGTGTTAGAAATTGAGACATTTATGTCGATAGGCAGTGGAAATTAGTGGAGATAGTGAGACTGATGGAAATGGAGAAAATTGTACATTCAGAGAATGGTGCAGACGCTACAAGCAGCGAACTTCATGCAATTGGAAGATCATATATATATGGGGATTGAGAATTATCTGCAGATTGAGAAAATGGAAGAAGTTGATCAATTGCTTGAAATTGACATTTCATGAGGCACGGAGAGCCACCGTTGCAGGATTTGATGGATATGGAGAAATTGAAGTTGCGTTGAATGCGGAGAATATGGAAATGTGCTGAATATGGCATGCTGCGGAAAATTGAGAATTTGACAGATACAGAGAACTATGATTGCTGATAATGACAGAACTAGAGGTATTTCAGGTTGGGATGAATGAGGAGTCATTGGAAATGTGGATATGATGAGAAATAGAGAGATTAATGCAAACGAAGAGTAGAAATTAGTAGAGATAGAGAAACTGATGGAAATTGAGAAATTGGTACATTCAGGGAAGAGCGGATGCTACAAGCGCGAATTTAATAGAAATGGGAGTTCTTCCAAATATCGGAAATGAGAAATATCTGCACATGGCAAAAATGCCAGAAACTGACCATTTGCTAGAAATTGAGAGTTTGATAGATAGAAAGAGTTAGGTTTACTGAAATTGAATGATATGGGGAATTTGAAGTTGCGGTTAACGTGGAGAATCTGCAAATGTGCTGAGTCTAAAAACTTGTTGGGAACTAAGAATTTAATCGATAAGGAGGTCTCGTTTTGCTGATCAAGGGGAAATCGAGAAATTGTAGGTTCACATCCATGATGAATAGCTGGAAATGAGAAGAGTGTTAGAAATAGAGGCATTTATATAGATAGGCAGCAGAAATTAGTGGAGATTGTGACATTAACGGAAATGGAAAACCTTATATAGCAGAAGGTATAAGCAGCGAATGTCATGCAAATGGGAAAATATACAAATTTGGGGATTGACAAATATCTGCAGATAGAGAAAATGCTAGAATCTGATCAATTAGTAGAAACTGATATTTTGCTAGATACAGAGAGCCAGGTTTGCTTCAATTCAAAGTTATGGAGAAATTGAAGGTGTGGTTAATGCAGAGAAGCTCCAAATGTGCAGAATTCGATTAATTGCAAGAAACTGAATGCTTGATGGATATAGAGAAACTGATTTCTTGAAAATTATAGATAAGACGTAACAGAAGACTTAGTCAAAGAATGAACATTTGAAAATGTGTGGATTGTTAGAACTAGAGGAACTAACGCAGGTCGACAGCAGAAATTATTGCAGATGGAGAAATTGATTAAAATGGAGAAACTTGTGCAATTCCTGAATGAGCAGATGATGCCAAAAGCCAATTTCGTGAAAATGGAAGATTTTGCCATCATGGGGAATGGGAAATCTCTGCTGATAGAGAAAATCCAAGAACTTGATCAATTGATTGAAATCGACCTTGCGAGTGACACCGAGCGCCAGCTTTGCCGAACGTGGAGCGTATGGAAAAGTTGAAGTTGCATTGAATGTGGAGAAGCTAGAAATGTGCTGATAATGACATACTGCTGGAAATTCCGTATTTGACAGATGCAGAGAACTATGTTTGGTGATAAAGAGCGAACTTGAGGAATTTCAGTTTGAGATGAAAGAGGAAATGTGGATATTATTAGAAATAGAGAGATTAATGCAAAGGGTCAGTAGAAATCAGTAGAGGTAGGGAAACTGATGGTAATTGAGAAATTTGTACATTCGGAGAAGAAGCATATGCTACAAGCTGCGAATTTCATGGAAACGATAGTTTTTCCAAATATTGTAAATGAGAAGCTTGTGCAGATAGCGAAAATGCTGGAATTTGATCAATTGCCAGAAATTGGCAGTTTGATAGGTAAAGCGAGCTCGGTTTGCTCAAATTGTATGATTTAGAGAAATTGAAATTGCGGTTAATGAAGAGAATGTGCAAATGTGCTCAACCTAAGAAATTGCTGGGAATTGAGAATTGGATAGAAAGAGACAACTCTTTTGCTGATAAAGGGGAAAGTTAGAAATTGTAGGTTAGGTCAATGACGAATTGCTCGAAATGAGGAGTGTGTTAGAAATTGAGACATTTATGTCGATAGGCAGTGGAAATTAGTGGAGATAGTGAGACTGATGGAAATGGAGAAAATTGTACATTCAGAGAATGGTGCAGACGCTACAAGCAGCGAACTTCATGCAATTGGAAGATCATATATATATGGGGATTGAGAATTATCTGCAGATTGAGAAAATGGAAGAAGTTGATCAATTGCTTGAAATTGACATTTCACGAGGCACGGAGAGCCACCGTTGCAGGATTTGATGGATATGGAGAAATTGAAGTTGCGTTGAATGCGGAGAATATGGAAATGTGCTGAATATGGCATGCTGCGGAAAATTGAGAATTTGACAGATACAGAGAACTATGATTGCTGATAATGACAGAACTAGAGGTATTTCAGGTTGGGATGAATGAGGAGTCATTGGAAATGTGGATATGATGAGAAATAGAGAGATTAATGCAAACGAAGAGTAGAAATTAGTAGAGATAGAGAAACTGATGGAAATTGAGAAATTGGTACATTCAGGGAAGAGCGGATGCTACAAGCGCGAATTTAATAGAAATGGGAGTTCTTCCAAATATCGGAAATGAGAAATATCTGCACATGGCAAAAATGCCAGAAACTGACCATTTGCTAGAAATTGAGAGTTTGATAGATAGAAAGAGTTAGGTTTACTGAAATTGAATGATATGGGGAATTTGAAGTTGCGGTTAACGTGGAGAATCTGCAAATGTGCTGAGTCTAAAAACTTGTTGGGAACTGAGAATTTAATCGATAAGGAGGTCTCGTTTTGCTGATCAAGGGGAAATCGAGAAATTGTAGGTTCACATCCATGATGAATAGCTGGAAATGAGAAGAGTGTTAGAAATAGAGACATTTATATAGATAGGCAGCAGAAATTAGTGGAGATTGCGACATTAACGGAAATGGAAAACCTTATATAGCAGAAGGTATAAGCAGCGAATGTCATGCAAATGGGAAAATATACAAATTTGGGGATTGACAAATATCTGCAGATAGAGAAAATGCTAGAATCTGATCAATTAGTAGAAACTGATATTTTGCTAGAAACAGAGAGCCAGGTTCGCTTCAATTCAAAGTTATGGAGAAATTGAAGGTGTGGTTAATGCAGAGAAGCTCCAAATGTGCAGAATTCGATTAATTGCAAGAAACTGAATGCTTGATGGATATAGAGAAACTGATTTCTTGAAAATTATAGATAAGACGTAACTGAAGACTTAGTCAAAGAATGAACATTTGAAAATGTGTGGATTGTTAGAACTAGAGGCACTAACGCAGGTCGACAGCAGAAATTATTGCAGATGGAGAAATTGATTAAAATGGAGAAACTTGTGCAATTCCTGAATGAGCAGATGATGCCAAAAGCCAATTTCGTGAAAATGGAAGATTTTGCCATCATGGGGAATGGGAAATCTCTGCTGATAGAGAAAATCCAAGAACTTCATCAATTGATTGAAATTGACCTTGCGAGTGACACCGAGCGCCAGCTTTGCCGAACGTGGAGCGTATTGAAAAGTTGAAGTTGCATTGAATGTGGAGAAGCTAGAAATGTGCTGATAATGACATACTGCTGGAAATTCCGTATTTGACAGATGCAGAGAACTATGTTTGGTGATAAAGAGCGAACTTGAGGAATTTCAGTTTGAGATGAAAGAGGAAATGTGGATATTATTAGAAATAGAGAGATTAATGCAACGGGTCAGTAGAAATCAGTAGAGGTAGAGAAACTGATGGTAATTGAGAAATTTGTACATTCGGAGAAGAAGCAGATGCTACAAGCTGCGAATTTCATGGAAACGATAGTTTTTCCAAATATTGTAAATGAGAAGTTTGTGCAGATAGCGAAAATGCTGGAATTTGATCAATTGGCAGTTTGATAGGTAAAGCGAGCTCGGTTTTCTCAAATTGTATGATTTAGAGAAATTGAAATTGCGGTTAATGAAGAGAATGTGCAAATGTGCTCAACCTAAGAAATTGCTGGGAATTGAGAATTGGATAGAAAGAGACAACTCTTTTGCTGATAAAGGGGAAAGTTAGAAATTGTAGGTTGAGGTCAATGACGAATTGCTCGAAATGAGGAGTGTGTTAGAAATTGAGACATTTATGTCGATAGGCAGTGGAAATTAGTGGAGATAGTGAGACTGATGGAAATGGAGAAAATTGTACATTCAGAGAATGGTGCAGACGCTACAAGCAGCGAACTTCATGCAATTGGAAGATCATATATATATGGGGATTGAGAATTATCTGCAGATTGAGAAAATGGAAGAAGTTGATCAATTGCTTGAAATTGACATTTCATGAGGCACGGAGAGCCACCGTTGCAGGATTTGATGGATATGGAGAAATTGAAGTTGCGTTGAATGCGGAGAATATGGAAATGTGCTGAATATGGCATGCTGCGGAAAATTGAGAATTTGACAGATACAGAGAACTATGATTGCTGATAATGACAGAACTAGAGGTATTTCAGGTTGGGATGAATGAGGAGTCATTGGAAATGTGGATATGATGAGAAATAGAGAGATTAATGCAAACGAAGAGTAGAAATTAGTAGAGATAGAGAAACTGATGGAAATTGAGAAATTGGTACATTCAGGGAAGAGCGGATGCTACAAGCGCGAATTTAATAGAAATGGGAGTTCTTCCAAATATCGGAAATGAGAAATATCTGCACATGGCAAAAATGCCAGAAACTGACCATTTGCTAGAAATTGAGAGTTTGATAGATAGAAAGAGTTAGGTTTACTGAAATTGAATGATATGGGGAATTTGAAGTTGCGGTTAACGTGGAGAATCTGCAAATGTGCTGAGTCTAAAAACTTGTTGGGAACTAAGAATTTAATCGATAAGGAGGTCTCGTTTTGCTGATCAAGGGGAAATCGAGAAATTGTAGGTTCACATCCATGATGAATAGCTGGAAATGAGAAGAGTGTTAGAAATAGAGGCATTTATATAGATAGGCAGCAGAAATTAGTGGAGATTGTGACATTAACGGAAATGGAAAACCTTATATAGCAGAAGGTATAAGCAGCGAATGTCATGCAAATGGGAAAATATACAAATTTGGGGATTGACAAATATCTGCAGATAGAGAAAATGCTAGAATCTGATCAATTAGTAGAAACTGATATTTTGCTAGATACAGAGAGCCAGGTTTGCTTCAATTCAAAGTTATGGAGAAATTGAAGGTGTGGTTAATGCAGAGAAGCTCCAAATGTGCAGAATTCGATTAATTGCAAGAAACTGAATGCTTGATGGATATAGAGAAACTGATTTCTTGAAAATTATAGATAAGACGTAACAGAAGACTTAGTCAAAGAATGAACATTTGAAAATGTGTGGATTGTTAGAACTAGAGGAACTAACGCAGGTCGACAGCAGAAATTATTGCAGATGGAGAAATTGATTAAAATGGAGAAACTTGTGCAATTCCTGAATGAGCAGATGATGCCAAAAGCCAATTTCGTGAAAATGGAAGATTTTGCCATCATGGGGAATGGGAAATCTCTGCTGATAGAGAAAATCCAAGAACTTGATCAATTGATTGAAATCGACCTTGCGAGTGACACCGAGCGCCAGCTTTGCCGAACGTGGAGCGTATGGAAAAGTTGAAGTTGCATTGAATGTGGAGAAGCTAGAAATGTGCTGATAATGACATACTGCTGGAAATTCCGTATTTGACAGATGCAGAGAACTATGTTTGGTGATAAAGAGCGAACTTGAGGAATTTCAGTTTGAGATGAAAGAGGAAATGTGGATATTATTAGAAATAGAGAGATTAATGCAACGGGTCAGTAGAAATCAGTAGAGGTAGAGAAACTGATGGTAATTGAGAAATTTGTACATTCGGAGAAGAAGCAGATGCTACAAGCTGCGAATTTCATGGAAACGATAGTTTTTCCAAATATTGTAAATGAGAAGTTTGTGCAGATAGCGAAAATGCTGGAATTTGATCAATTGGCAGTTTGATAGGTAAAGCGAGCTCGGTTTTCTCAAATTGTATGATTTAGAGAAATTGAAATTGCGGTTAATGAAGAGAATGTGCAAATGTGCTCAACCTAAGAAATTGCTGGGAATTGAGAATTGGATAGAAAGAGACAACTCTTTTGCTGATAAAGGGGAAAGTTAGAAATTGTAGGTTGAGGTCAATGACGAATTGCTCGAAATGAGGAGTGTGTTAGAAATTGAGACATTTATGTCGATAGGCAGTGGAAATTAGTGGAGATAGTGAGACTGATGGAAATGGAGAAAATTGTACATTCAGAGAATGGTGCAGACGCTACAAGCAGCGAACTTCATGCAATTGGAAGATCATATATATATGGGGATTGAGAATTATCTGCAGATTGAGAAAATGGAAGAAGTTGATCAATTGCTTGAAATTGACATTTCATGAGGCACGGAGAGCCACCGTTGCAGGATTTGATGGATATGGAGAAATTGAAGTTGCGTTGAATGCGGAGAATATGGAAATGTGCTGAATATGGCATGCTGCGGAAAATTGAGAATTTGACAGATACAGAGAACGATGATTGCTGATAATGACAGAACTAGAGGTATTTCAGGTTGGGATGAATGAGGAGTCATTGGAAATGTGGATATGATGAGAAATAGAGAGATTAATGCAAACGAAGAGTAGAAATTAGTAGAGATAGAGAAACTGATGGAAATTGAGAAATTGGTACATTCAGGGAAGAGCGGATGCTACAAGCGCGAATTTAATAGAAATGGGAGTTCTTCCAAATATCGGAAATGAGAAATATCTGCACATGGCAAAAATGCCAGAAACTGACCATTTGCTAGAAATTGAGAGTTTGATAGATAGAAAGAGTTAGGTTTACTGAAATTGAATGATATGGGGAATTTGAAGTTGCGGTTAACGTGGAGAATCTGCAAATGTGCTGAGTCTAAAAACTTGTTGGGAACTAAGAATTTAATCGATAAGGAGGTCTCGTTTTGCTGATCAAGGGGAAATCGAGAAATTGTAGGTTCACATCCATGATGAATAGCTGGACATGAGAAGAGTGTTAGAAATAGAGGCATTTATATAGATAGGCAGCAGAAATTAGTGGAGATTGTGACATTAACGGAAATGGAAAACCTTATATAGCAGAAGGTATAAGCAGCGAATGTCATGCAAATGGGAAAATATACAAATTTGGGGATTGACAAATATCTGCAGATAGAGAAAATGCTAGAATCTGATCAATTAGTAGAAACTGATATTTTGCTAGATACAGAGAGCCAGGTTTGCTTCAATTCAAAGTTATGGAGAAATTGAAGGTGTGGTTAATGCAGAGAAGCTCCAAATGTGCAGAATTTGATTAATTGCAAGAAACTGAATGCTTGATGGATATAGAGAAACTGATTTCTTGAAAATTATAGATAAGACGTAACTGAAGACTTAGTCAAAGAATGAACATTTGAAAATGTGTGGATTGTTAGAACTAGAGGCACTAACGCAGGTCGACAGCAGAAATTATTGCAGATGGAGAAATTGATTAAAATGGAGAAACTTGTGCAATTCCTGAATGAGCAGATGATGCCAAAAGCCAATTTCGTGAAAATGGAAGATTTTGCCATCATGGGGAATGGGAAATCTCTGCTGATAGAGAAAATCCAAGAACTTGACCAATTGATTGAAATTGACCTTTCGAGTGACACCGAGCGCCAGCTTTGCCGAACGTGGAGCGTATTGAAAAGTTGAAGTTGCATTGAATGTGGAGAAGCTAGAAATGTGCTGATAATGACATACTGCTGGAAATTCCGTATTTGACAGATGCAGAGAACTATGTTTGCTGATAAAGAGCGAACTTGAGGAATTTCAGTTTGAGATGAAAGAGGAAATGTGGATATTATTAGAAATAGAGAGATTAATGCAAAGGGTCAGTAGAAATCAGTAGAGGTAGGGAAACTGATGGTAATTGAGAAATTTGTACATTCGGAGAAGAAGCAGATGCTACAAGCTGCGAATTTCATGGAAACGATAGTTTTTCCAAATATTGTAAATGAGAAGCTTGTGCAGAAAGCGAAAATGCTGGAATTTGATCAATTGCTAGAAATTGGCAGTTTGATAGGTAAAGCGAGCTCGGTTTTCTCAAATTGTATGATTTAGAGAAATTGAAATTGCGGTTAATGAAGAGAATGTGCAAATGTGCTCAACCCAAGAAATTGCTGGGAATTGAGAATTGGATAGAAAGAGACAACTCTTTTGCTGATAAAGGGGAAAGTTAGAAATTGTAGGTTGAGGTCAATGACGAATTGCTCGAAATGAGGAGTGTGTTAGAAATTGAGACATTTATGTCGATAGGCAGTGGAAATTAGTGGAGATAGTGAGACTGATGGAAATGGAGAAACTTGTACATTCAGAGAATGGCGCAGACGCTACAAGCAGCGAATTTCATGCAATTGGAAGATCATATATATATGGGGATTGAGAATTATCTGCAGATTGAGAAAATGGAAGAAGTTGATCAATTGCTTGAAATTGACATTTCACGAGGCACGGAGAGCCACCGTTGCAGGATTTGATGGATATGGAGAAATTGAAGTTGCGTTGAATGCGGAGAATATGGAAATGTGCTGAATATGGCATGCTGCGGAAAATTGAGAATTTGACAGCTACAGAGAACTATGATTGCTGATAATGACAGAACCAGATGTGTTTCAGGTTGAGATGAATGAGGAGTCATTGGAAATGTGGATATGATGAGAAATAGAGAGATTAATGCAAAGGAAGAGTAGAAATTAGTAGAGATAGAGAAACTGATGGAAATTGAGAAATTGGTACATTCAGGGAAGAGCGGATGCTACAAGCGCGAATTTAATCGAAATGGGAGTTCTTCCAAATATCGGAAATGAGAAATATCTCCACATGGCAAAATGCCAGAAACTGACCAATTGCTAGAAATTGAGAGTTTGATAGATAGAAAGAGTTAAGTTTACTGAAATTGAATGATATGGGGAATTTGAAGTTGCGGTTAACGTGGAGAATCTGCAAATGTGCTGAGTCTAAAAACTTGTTGGGAACTGAGAATTTAATCGATTAGGAGGTCTCGTTTTGCTGATCAAGGGGAAATCTAGAAATTGTAGGTTCACATCCATGATGAATAGCTGGAAATGAGAAGAGTGTTAGAAATAGAGGCATTTATATAGATAGGCAGCAGACATTAGTGGAGATTGTGACATTAACGGAAATGGAAAACCTTATATAGCAGAAGGTATAAGCAGCGAATGTCATGCAAATGGGAAAATATACAAATTTGGGGATTGACAAATATCTGCAGATAGAGAAAATGCTAGAATCTGATCAATTAGTAGAAACTGATATTTTGCTAGATACAGAGAGCCAGGTTTGCTTCAATTCAAAGTTATGGAGAAATTGAAGGTGTGGTTAATGCAGAGAAGCTCCAAATGTGCAGAATTTGATTAATTGCAAGAAACTGAATGCTTGATGGATATAGAGAAACTGATTTCTTGAAAATTATAGATAAGACGTAACTGAAGACTTAGTCAAAGAATGAATTTTGAAAATGTGTGGATTGTTAGAACTAGAGGCACTAACGCAGGTCGACAGCAGAAATTATTGCAGATGGAGAAATTGATTAAAATGGAGAAACTTGTGCAATTCCTGAATGAGCAGATGATGCCAAAAGCCAATTTCGTGAAAATGGAAGATTTTGCCATCATGGGGAATGGGAAATCTCTGCTGATAGAGAAAATCCAAGAACTTGATCAATTGATTGAAATTGACCTTTCGGGTGACACAGAGCGCCAGCTTTGCCGAACGTGGAGCGTATGGAAAAGTTGAAGTTGCATTGAATGTGGAGAAGCTGGAAATGTGCTGATAATGACATACTGCTGGAAATTCCGTATTTGACAGATGCAGAGAACTATGTTTGCTGATAAAGAGCGAACTTGAGGAATTTCAGTTTGAGATGAAAGAGGAAATGTGGATATTATTAGAAATAGAGAGATTAATGCAAAGGGTCAGTAGAAATCAGTAGAGGTAGGGAAACTGATGGTAATTGAGAAATTTGTACATTCGGAGAAGAAGCAGATGCTACAAGCTGCGAATTTCATGGAAACGATAGTTTTTCCAAATATTGTAAATGAGAAGCTTGTGCAGATAGCGAAAATGCTGGAATTTGATCAATTGCCAGAAATTCGCAGTTTGATAGGTAAAGCGAGCTCGGTTTGCTCAAATTGTATGATTTAGAGAAATTGAAATTGCGGTTAATGAAGAGAATGTGCAAATGTGCTCAAGCTAAGAAATTGCTGGGAATTGAGAATTGGATAGAAAGAGACAACTCTTTTGCTGATATAGGGGAAAGTTAGAAATTGTAGGTTGAGGTCAATGACGAATTGCTCGAAATGAGGAGTGTGTTAGAAATTGAGACATTTATGTCGATAGGCAGTGGAAATTAGTGGAGATAGTGAGACTGATGGAAATGGAGAAACTTGTACATTCAGAGAATGGCGCAGACGCTACAAGCAGCGAATTTCATGCAATTGGAAGATCATATATATATGGGGATTGTGAATTATCTGCAGATTGAGAAAATGGAAGAAGTTGATCAATTGCTTGAAATTGACATTTCACGAGGCACGGAGAGCCACCGTGGCAGGATTTGATGGATATGGAGAAATTGAAGTTGCGTTGAATGCGGAGAATATGGAAATGTGCTGAATATGGCATGCTGAAGAAAATTGAGAATTTGACAGCTACAGAGAACTAAGTTTGCAGATAATGACAGAACTAGAGGAATTTCAGGTTGAGATGAATGAGGAGTCGTTGGAAATGTGGATATGACGAGAAATAGAGAGATTAATGCAAACGAAGAGTAGAAATTAGTAGAGATAGAGAAACTGATGGAAATTGAGAAATTGGTACATTCAGGGAAGAGCGGATGCTACAAGTGCGAATTTAATAGAAATGGGAGTTCTTCCAAATATCGGAAATGAGAAATATCTGCACATGGCAAAAATGCCAGAAACTGACCAATTGCTAGAAATTGAGAGTTTGATAGATAGAAAGAGTTAGGTTTACTGAAATTGAATGATATGGGGAATTTGAAGTTGCGGTTAACGTGGAGAATCTGCAAATGTGCTGAGTCTAAAAACTTGTTGGGAACTGAGAATTTAATCGAGAAGGAGGTCTCGTTTTGCTGATCAAGGGGAAATCGAGAAATTGTAGGTTCACATCCACGATGAATAGCTGGAAATGAGAAGAGTGTTAGAAATAGAGGCATTTATATAGATAGGCAGCAGACATTAGTGGAGATTGCGACATTAACGGAAATGGAAAACCTTATATAGCAGAAGGTATAAGCAGCGAATGTCATGCAAATGGGAAAATATACAAATTTGGGGATTGACAAATATCTGCAGATAGAGAAAATGCTAGAATCTGATCAATTAGTAGAACCTGATATTTTGCTAGATACAGAGAGCCAGGTTTGCTTCAATTCAAAGTTATGGAGAAATTGAAGGTGTGGTTAATGCAGAGAAGCTCCAAATGTGCAGAATTCGATTAATTGCAAGAAACTGAATACTTGATGGATATAGAGAAACTGATTTCTTGAAAATTATAGAAATGATGTAATTGAAGACTTAGTCAAAGAATGAACATTTGAAAATGTGTGGATTGTTAGAACTAGAGGCACTAACGCAGGTCGACAGCAGAAATTATTGCAGATGGAGAAATTGATTAAAATGGAGAAACTTGTGCAATTCCTGAATGAGCAGATGATGCCAAAAGCCAATTTCGTGAAAATGGAAGATTTTGCCATCATGGGGAATGGGAAATCTCTGCTGATAGAGAAAATCCAAGAACTTGATCAATTGATTGAAATTGACCTTTCGAGTGACACAGAGCGCCAGCTTTGCCGAACGTGGAGCGTATGGAAAAGTTGAAGTTGCATTGAATGTGGAGAAGCTGGAAATGTGCTGATAATGACATACTGCTGGAAATTCCGTATTTGACAGATGCAGAGAACTATGTTTGCTGATAAAGAGCGAACTTGAGGAATTTCAGTTTGAGATGAAAGAGGAAATGTGGATATTATTAGAAATAGAGAGATTAATGCAAAGGGTCAGTAGAAATCAGTAGAGGTAGGGAAACTGATGGTAATTCAGAAATTTGTACACTCGGAGAAGAAGCAGTTGCTACAAGCTGCGAATTTCATGGAAACGATAGTTTTTCCAAATATTGTAAATGAGAAGCTTGTGCAGATAGCGAAAATGCTGGAATTTGATCAATTGCCAGAAATTGGCAGTTTGATAGGTAAAGCGAGCTCGGTTTGCTCAAATTGTATGATTTAGAGAAATTGAAATTGCGGTTAATGAAGAGAATGTGCAAATGTGCTCAACCCAAGAAATTGCTGGGAATTGAGAATTGGATAGAAAGAGACAACTCTTTTGCTGATAAAGGGGAAAGTTAGAAATTGTAGGTTGAGGTCAATGACGAATTGCTCGAAATGAGGAGTGTGTTAGAAATTGAGACATTTATGTCGATAGGCAGTGGAAATTAGTGGAGATAGTGAGACTGATGGAAATGGAGAAACTTGTACATTCAGAGAATGGCGCAGACGCTACAAGCAGCGAACTTCATGCAATTGGAAGATCATATATATATGGGGATTGAGAATTATCTGCAGATTGAGAAAATGGAAGAAGTTGATCAATTGCTTGAAATTGACATTTCACGAGGCACGGAGAGCCACCGTTGCAGGATTTGATGGATATGGAGAAATTGAAGTTGCGTTGAATGCGGAGAATATGGAAATGTGCTGAATATGGCATGCTGCAGAAAATTGAGAATTTGACAGCTACAGAGAACTAAGTTTGCAGATAATGACAGAACTAGAGGAATTTCAGGTTGAGATGAATGAGGAGTCGTTGGAAATGAGGATATGATGAGAAATAGAGAGATTAATGCAAACGAAGAGTAGAAATTAGTAGAGATAGAGAAACTGATGGAAATTGAGAAATTGGTACATTCAGGGAAGAGCGGATACTACAAGCGCGAATTTAATAGAAATGGGAGTTCTTCCAAATATCGGAAATGAGAAATATCTGCACATGGCAAAAATGCCAGAAACTGACCAATTGCTAGAAATTGAGAGTTTGATAGATAGAAAGAGCTAGGTTTACTGAAATTGAATGATATGGGGAATTTGAAGTTGCGGTTAATGTGGAGAATCTGCAAATGTGCTGAGTCTAAAAACTTGTTGGGAACTGAGAATTTAATCGATAAGGAGGTCTCGTTTTGCTGATCAAGGGGAAATCGAGAAATTGTAGGTTCACATCCATGATGAATAGCTGGAAATGAGAAGAGTGTTAGAAATAGAGGCATTTATATAGATAGGCAGCAGACATTAGTGGAGATTGCGACATTAACGGAAATGGAAAACCTTATATAGCAGAAGGTATAAGCAGCGAATGTCATGCAAATGGGAAAATATACAAATTTGGGGATTGACAAATATCTGCAGATAGAGAAAATGCTAGAATCTGATCTATTAGTAGAACCTGATATTTTGCTAGATACAGAGAGCCAGGTTTGCTTCAATTCAAAGTTATGGAGAAATTGAAGGTGTGGTTAATGCAGAGAAGCTCCAAATGTGCAGAATTTGATTAATTGCAAGAAACTGAATGCTTGATGGATATAGAGAAACTGATTTCTTGAAAATTATAGATAAGACGTAACTGAAGACTTAGTCAAAGAATGAACATTTGAAAATGTGTGGATTGTTAGAACTAGAGGCACTAACGCAGGTCGACAGCAGAAATTATTGCAGATGGAGAAATTGATTAAAATGGAGAAACTTGTGCAATTCCTGAATGAGCAGATGATGCCAAAAGCCAATTTCGTGAAAATGGAAGATTTTGCCATCATGGGGAATGGGAAATCTCTGCTGATAGAGAAAATCCAAGAACTTGATCAATTGATTGAAATTGACCTTTCGAGTGACACAGAGCGCCAGCTTTGCCGAACGTGGAGCGTATGGAAAAGTTGAAGTTGCATTGAATGTGGAGAAGCTGGAAATGTGCTGATAATGACATACTGCTGGAAATTCCGTATTTGACAGATGCAGAGAACTATGTTTGGTGATAAAGAGCGAACTTGAGGAATTTCAGTTTGAGATGAAAGAGGAAATGTGGATAATATTAGAAATAGAGAGATTAATGCAAAGGGTCAGTAGAAATCAGTAGAGGTAGGGAAACTGATGGTAATTGAGAAATTTGTACATTCGGAGAAGAAGCAGATGCTACAAGCTGCGAATTTCATGGAAACGATGGTTTTTCCAAATATTGTAAATGAGAAGCTTGTGCAGATAGCGAAAATGCTGGAATTTGATCAATTGCCAGAAATTGGCAGTTTGATAGGTAAAGCGAGCTCGGTTTGCTCAAATTGTATGATTTAGAGAAATTGAAATTGCGGTTAATGAAGAGAATGTGCAAATGTGCTCAACCCAAGAAATTGCTGGGAATTGAGATTTGGGTAGAAAGAGACAACTCTTTTGCTGATAAAGGGGAAAGATAGAAATTGTAAGTTGAGGTCAATGACGAATTGCTCGAAATGAGGAGTGTGTTAGAAATTGAGACATTTATGTCGATAGGCAGTGGAAATTAGTGGAGATAGTGAGACTGATGGAAATGGAGAAAATTGTACATTCAGAGAATGGCGCAGACGCTACAAGCAGCGAACTTCATGCAATTGGAAGATCATATATATATGGGGATTGAGAATTATCTGCAGATTGAGAAAATGGAAGAAGTTGATCAATTGCTTGAAATTGACATTTCACGAGGCACGGAGAGCCACCGTTGCAGAATTTGATGGATATGGAGAAATTGAAGTTGCGTTGAATGCGGAGAATATGGAAATGTGCTGAATATGGCATGCTGCGGAAAATTGAGAATTTGACAGCTACAGAGAACTATGATTGCTGATAATGACAGAACCAGAGGTATTTCAGGTTGAGATGAATGAGGAGTCATTGGAAATGTGGATATGATGAGAAATAGAGAGATTAATGCAAAGGAAGAGTAGAAATTAGTAGAGATAGAGAAACTGATGGAAATTGAGAAATAGGTACATTCAGGGATGAGCGGATGCTACAAGCGCGAATTTAATCGAAATGGGAGTTCTTCCAAATATCGGAAATGAGAAATATCTGCACATGGCAAAAATGCCAGAAACTGACCAATTGCTAGAAATTGAGAGTTTGATAGATAGAAAGAGTTAAGTTTACTGAAATTGAATGATATGGGGAATTTGAAGTTGCGGTTAATGTGGAGATTCTGCAAATGTGCGGAGTCTAAAAACTTGTTGGGAACTGAGAGTTTAATCGATTAGGAGGTCTCGTTTTGCTGATCAAGGGGAAATCGAGAAATTGTAGGTTCACATCCATGATGAATAGCTGGAAATGAGAAGAGTGTTAGAAATAGAGGCATTTATATAGATAGGCAGCAGAAATTAGTGGAGATAGCGACATTAACGGAAATGGGAAACCTTGTATAGCATAAGGTATAAGCAGCGAATGTCATGCAAATGGGAAAATATACAAATATGGGGATTGACAAATATCTGCAGATAGAGAAAATGCTAGAATCTGATCAATTAGTAGAAACTGATATTTTGCTAGATACAGAGAGCCAGGTTTGCTTCAATTCAAAGTTATGGAGAAATTGAAGGTGTGGTTAATGCAGAGAAGCTCCAAATGTGCAGAATTCGATTAATTGCAAGAAACAGAATACTTGATGGATATAGAGAAACTGATTTCTTGAAAATTATAGAAATGATGTAATTGAAGACTTAGTCAAAGAATGAACATTTGAAAATGTGTAGATTGTTAGAACTAGAGGCACTAACACAGGTCGACAGTAGAAATTATTGCAATTGGAGAAATTGATTAAAATGGAGAAACTTGTGCAATTCCTGAATGAGCAGATGATGCCAAAAGCCAATTTCGTGAAAATGGAAGATTTTGCCATCATGGGGAATGGGAAATCTCTGCTGATAGAGAAAATCCAAGAACTTGATCAATTGATTGAAATTGACCTTTCGAGTGACACAGAGCGCCAGCTTTGCCGAACGTGGAGCGTATGGAAAAGTTGAAGTTGCATTGAATGTGGAGAAGCTGGAAATGTGCTGATAATGACATACTGCTGGAAATTCCGTATTTGACAGATGCAGAGAACTATGTTTGGTGATAAAGAGCGAACTTGAGGAATTTCAGTTTGAGATGAAAGAGGAAATGTGGATAATATTAGAAATAGAGAGATTAATGCAAAGGGTCAGTAGAAATCAGTAGAGGTAGGGAAACTGATGGTAATTGAGAAATTTGTACATTCGGAGAAGAAGCAGATGCTACAAGCTGCGAATTTCATGGAAACGATAGTTTTTCCAAATATTGTAAATGAGAAATTTGTGCAGATAGCAAAAATGCAGGAATTTGATCAATTGCCAGAAATTGACAATTTGATAGGTAAAGCGAGCTCGGTTTGCTCAAATTGTATGATTTAGAGAAATTGAAATTGCGGTTAATGAAGAGAATGTGCAAATGTGCTCAACCTAAGAAATTGCTGGGAATTGAGATTTGGGTAGAAAGAGACAACTCTTTTGCTGATAAAGGGGAAAGATAGAAATTGTAGGTTGAGGTCAATGACGAATTGCTCGAAATGAGGAGTGTGTTAGAAATTGAGACATTAATGTCGATAGGCAGTGGAAATTAGTGGAGATAGTGAGACTGATGGAAATGGAGAAAATTGTACATTCAGAGAGTGGCGCAGACGCTACAAGCAGCGAACTTCATGCAATTGGAAGATCATATATATATGGGGATTGAGAATTATCTGCAGATTGAGAAAATGGAACAAGTTGATCAATTGCTTGAAATTGACATTTCACGAGGCACGGAGAGCCACCGTTGCAGAATTTGATGGATATGGAGAAATTGAAGTTGCGTTGAATGCGGAGAATATGGAAATGTGCTGAATATGGCATGCTGCAGAAAATTGAGAATTTGACAGCTACAGAGAACTATGATTGCTGATAATGACAGAACCAGAGGTATTTCAGGTTGAGATGAATGAGGAGTCATTGGAAATGTGGATATGATGAGAAATAGAGAGATTAATGCAAACGAAGAGTATAAATTAGTAGAGATAGAGAAACTGATGGAAATTGAGAAATTGGTACATTCAGGGATGAGCGGATGCTACAAGCGCGAATTTAATCGAAATGGGAGTTCTTCCAAATATCGGAAATGAGAAATATCTGCACATGGCAAAAATGCCAGAAACTGACCAATTGCTAGAAATTGAGAGTTTGATAGATAGAAAGAGTTAAGTTTACTGAAATTGAATGATATGGGGAATTTGAAGTTGCGGTTAACGTGGAGAATCTGCAAATGTGCGGAGTCTAAAAACTTGTTGGGAACTGAGAATTTAATCGATTAGGAGGTCTCGTTTTGCTGATCAAGGGGAAATCGAGAAATTGTAGGTTCACATCCACGATGAATAGCTGGAAATGAGAAGAGTGTTAGAAATAGAGGCATTTATATAGATAGGCAGCAGACATTAGTGGAGATTGCGACATTAACGGAAATGGAAAACCTTATATAGCAGAAGGTATAAGCAGCGAATGTCATGCAAATGGGAAAATATACAAATTTGGGGATTGACAAATATCTGCAGATAGAGAAAATGCTAGAATCTGATCAATTAGTAGAAACTGATATTTTGCTAGATACAGAGAGCCAGGTTTGCTTCAATTCAAAGTTATGGAGAAATTGAAGGTGTGGTTAATGCAGAGAAGCTCCAAATGTGCAGAATTCGATTAATTGCAAGAAACTGAATACTTGATGGATATAGAGAAACTGATTTCTTGAAAATTATAGAAATGATGTAATTGAAGACTTAGTCAAAGAATGAACATTTGAAAATGTGTGGATTGTTAGAACTAGAGGCACTAACACAGGTCGACAGTAGAAATTATTGCAATTGGAGAAATTGATTAAAATGGAGAAACTTGTGCAATTCCTGAATGAGCAGATGATGCCAAAAGCCAATTTCGTGAAAATGGAAGATTTTGCCATCATGGGGAATGGGAAATCTCTGCTGATAGAGAAAATCCAAGAACTTGACCAATTGATTGAAATTGACCTTTCGAGTGACACAGAGCGCCAGCTTTGCCGAACGTGGAGCGTATGGAAAAGTTGAAGTTGCATTGAATGTGGAGAAGCTGGAAATGTGCTGATAATGACATACTGCTGGAAATTCCGTATTTGACAGATGCAGAGAACTATGTTTGCTGATAAAGAGCGAACTTGAGGAATTTCAGTTTGAGATGAAAGAGGAAATGTGGATAATATTAGAAATAGAGAGATTAATGCAAAGGGTCAGTAGAAATCAGTAGAGGTAGGGAAACTGATGGTAATTGAGAAATTTGTACATTCGGAGAAGAAGCAGATGCTACAAGCTGCGAATTTCATGGAAACGATAGTTTTTCCAAATATTGTAAATGAGAAGTTTGTGCAGATAGCGAAAATGCAGGAATTTGATCAATTGCCAGAAATTGGCAGTTTGATAGGTAAAGCGAGCTCGGTTTGCTCAAATTGTATGATTTAGAGAAATTGAAATTGCGGTTAATGAAGAGAATGTGCAAATGTGCTCAACCTAAGAAATTGCTGGGAATTGAGAATTGGATAGAAAGAGACAACTCTTTTGCTGATAAAGGGGAAAGTTAGAAATTGTAGGTTGAGGTCAATGACGAATTGCTTGAAATGAGGAGTGTGTTAGAAATTGAGACATTTATGTCGATAGGCAGTGGAAATTAGTGGAGATAGTGAGACTGATGGAAATGGAGAAAATTGTACATTCAGAGAATGGCGCAGACGCTACAAGCAGCGAACTTCATGCAATTGGAAGATCATATATATATGGGGATTGAGAATTATCTGCAGATTGAGAAAATGGAAGAAGTTGATCAATTGCTTGAAATTGACATTTCACGAGGCACGGAGAGCCACCGTTGCAGAATTTGATGGATATGGAGAAATTGAAGTTGCGTTGAATGCGGAGAATATGGAAATGTGCTGAATATGGCATGCTGCGGAAAATTGAGAATTTGACAGCTACAGAGAACTATGATTGCTGATAATGACAGAACCAGAGGTATTTCAGGTTGAGATGAATGAGGAGTCATTGGAAATGTGGATATGATGAGAAATAGAGAGATTAATGCAAAGGAAGAGTAGAAATTAGTAGAGATAGAGAAACTGATGGAAATTGAGAAATAGGTACATTCAGGGATGAGCGGATGCTACAAGCGCGAATTTAATCGAAATGGGAGTTCTTCCAAATATCGGAAATGAGAAATATCTGCACATGGCAAAAATGCCAGAAACTGACCAATTGCTAGAAATTGAGAGTTTGATAGATAGAAAGAGTTAAGTTTACTGAAATTGAATGATATGGGGAATTTGAAGTTGCGGTTAATGTGGAGATTCTGCAAATGTGCGGAGTCTAAAAACTTGTTGGGAACTGAGAGTTTAATCGATTAGGAGGTCTCGTTTTGCTGATCAAGGGGAAATCGAGAAATTGTAGGTTCACATCCATGATGAATAGCTGGAAATGAGAAGAGTGTTAGAAATAGAGGCATTTATATAGATAGGCAGCAGAAATTAGTGGAGATAGCGACATTAACGGAAATGGGAAACCTTGTATAGCATAAGGTATAAGCAGCGAATGTCATGCAAATGGGAAAATATACAAATATGGGGATTGACAAATATCTGCAGATAGAGAAAATGCTAGAATCTGATCAATTAGTAGAAACTGATATTTTGCTAGATACAGAGAGCCAGGTTTGCTTCAATTCAAAGTTATGGAGAAATTGAAGGTGTGGTTAATGCAGAGAAGCTCCAAATGTGCAGAATTCGATTAATTGCAAGAAACAGAATACTTGATGGATATAGAGAAACTGATTTCTTGAAAATTATAGAAATGATGTAATTGAAGACTTAGTCAAAGAATGAACATTTGAAAATGTGTAGATTGTTAGAACTAGAGGCACTAACACAGGTCGACAGTAGAAATTATTGCAATTGGAGAAATTGATTAAAATGGAGAAACTTGTGCAATTCCTGAATGAGCAGATGATGCCAAAAGCCAATTTCGTGAAAATGGAAGATTTTGCCATCATGGGGAATGGGAAATCTCTGCTGATAGAGAAAATCCAAGAACTTGATCAATTGATTGAAATTGACCTTTCGAGTGACACAGAGCGCCAGCTTTGCCGAACGTGGAGCGTATGGAAAAGTTGAAGTTGCATTGAATGTGGAGAAGCTGGAAATGTGCTGATAATGACATACTGCTGGAAATTCCGTATTTGACAGATGCAGAGAACTATGTTTGGTGATAAAGAGCGAACTTGAGGAATTTCAGTTTGAGATGAAAGAGGAAATGTGGATAATATTAGAAATAGAGAGATTAATGCAAAGGGTCAGTAGAAATCAGTAGAGGTAGGGAAACTGATGGTAATTGAGAAATTTGTACATTCGGAGAAGAAGCAGATGCTACAAGCTGCGAATTTCATGGAAACGATAGTTTTTCCAAATATTGTAAATGAGAAATTTGTGCAGATAGCAAAAATGCAGGAATTTGATCAATTGCCAGAAATTGACAATTTGATAGGTAAAGCGAGCTCGGTTTGCTCAAATTGTATGATTTAGAGAAATTGAAATTGCGGTTAATGAAGAGAATGTGCAAATGTGCTCAACCTAAGAAATTGCTGGGAATTGAGATTTGGGTAGAAAGAGACAACTCTTTTGCTGATAAAGGGGAAAGATAGAAATTGTAGGTTGAGGTCAATGACGAATTGCTCGAAATGAGGAGTGTGTTAGAAATTGAGACATTTATGTCGATAGGCAGTGGAAATTAGTGGAGATAGTGAGACTGATGGAAATGGAGAAAATTGTACATTCAGAGAGTGGCGCAGACGCTACAAGCAGCGAACTTCATGCAATTGGAAGATCATATATATATGGGGATTGAGAATTATCTGCAGATTGAGAAAATGGAACAAGTTGATCAATTGCTTGAAATTGACATTTCACGAGGCACGGAGAGCCACCGTTGCAGAATTTGATGGATATGGAGAAATTGAAGTTGCGTTGAATGCGGAGAATATGGAAATGTGCTGAATATGGCATGCTGCAGAAAATTGAGAATTTGACAGCTACAGAGAACTATGATTGCTGATAATGACAGAACCAGAGGTATTTCAGGTTGAGATGAATGAGGAGTCATTGGAAATGTGGATATGATGAGAAATAGAGAGATTAATGCAAACGAAGAGTATAAATTAGTAGAGATAGAGAAACTGATGGAAATTGAGAAATTGGTACATTCAGGGATGAGCGGATGCTACAAGCGCAAATTTAATCGAAATGGGAGTTCTTCCAAATATCGGAAATGAGAAATATCTGCACATGGCAAAAATGCCAGAAACTGACCAATTGCTAGAAATTGAGAGTTTGATAGATAGAAAGAGTTAAGTTTACTGAAATTGAATGATATGGGGAATTTGAAGTTGCGGTTAACGTGGAGAATCTGCAAATGTGCGGAGTCTAAAAACTTGTTGGGAACTGAGAATTTAATCGATTAGGAGGTCTCGTTTTGCTGATCAAGGGGAAATCGAGAAATTGTAGGTTCACATCCACGATGAATAGCTGGAAATGAGAAGAGTGTTAGAAATAGAGGCATTTATATAGATAGGCAGCAGACATTAGTGGAGATTGCGACATTAACGGAAATGGAAAACCTTATATAGCAGAAGGTATAAGCAGCGAATGTCATGCAAATGGGAAAATATACAAATTTGGGGATTGACAAATATCTGCAGATAGAGAAAATGCTAGAATCTGATCAATTAGTAGAAACTGATATTTTGCTAGATACAGAGAGCCAGGTTTGCTTCAATTCAAAGTTATGGAGAAATTGAAGGTGTGGTTAATGCAGAGAAGCTCCAAATGTGCAGAATTCGATTAATTGCAAGAAACTGAATACTTGATGGATATAGAGAAACTGATTTCTTGAAAATTATAGAAATGATGTAATTGAAGACTTAGTCAAAGAATGAACATTTGAAAATGTGTGGATTGTTAGAACTAGAGGCACTAACACAGGTCGACAGTAGAAATTATTGCAATTGGAGAAATTGATTAAAATGGAGAAACTTGTGCAATTCCTGAATGAGCAGATGATGCCAAAAGCCAATTTCGTGAAAATGGAAGATTTTGCCATCATGGGGAATGGGAAATCTCTGCTGATAGAGAAAATCCAAGAACTTGACCAATTGATTGAAATTGACCTTTCGAGTGACACAGAGCGCCAGCTTTGCCGAACGTGGAGCGTATGGAAATGTTGAAGTTGCATTGAATGTGGAGAAGCTGGAAATGTGCTGATAATGACATACTGCTGGAAATTCCGTATTTGACAGATGCAGAGAACTATGTTTGCTGATAAAGAGCGAACTTGAGGAATTTCAGTTTGAGATGAAAGAGGAAATGTGGATAATATTAGAAATAGAGAGATTAATGCAAAGGGTCAGTAGAAATCAGTAGAGGTAGGGAAACTGATGGTAATTGAGAAATTTGTACATTCGGAGAAGAAGCAGATGCTACAAGCTGCGAATTTCATGGAAACGATAGTTTTTCCAAATATTGTAAATGAGAAGTTTGTGCAGATAGCGAAAATGCAGGAATTTGATCAATTGCCAGAAATTGGCAGTTTGATAGGTAAAGCGAGCTCGGTTTGCTCAAATTGTATGATTTAGAGAAATTGAAATTGCGGTTAATGAAGAGAATGTGCAAATGTGCTCAACCTAAGAAATTGCTGGGAATTGAGAATTGGATAGAAAGAGACAACTCTTTTGCTGATAAAGGGGAAAGTTAGAAATTGTAGGTTGAGGTCAATGACGAATTGCTTGAAATGAGGAGTGTGTTAGAAATTGAGACATTTATGTCGATAGGCAGTGGAAATTAGTGGAGATAGTGAGACTGATGGAAATGGAGAAACTTGTACATTCAGAGAATGGCGCAGACGCTACAAGCAGCGAATTTCATGCAATTGGAAGATCATATATATATGGGGATTGAGAATTATCTGCAGATTGAGAAAATGGAAGAAGTTGATCAATTGCTTGAAATTGACATTTCACGAGGCACGGAGAGCCACCGTTGCAGGATTTGATGGATATGGAGAAATTGAAGTTGCGTTGAATGCGGAGAATATGGAAATGTGCTGAATATGGCATGCTGCGGAAAATTGAGAATTTGACAGCTTCAGAGAACTAAGTTTGCTGATAATGACAGAACTAGAGGAATTTCAGGTTGATATGAATGAGGAGTCGTTGGAAATGTGGATATGATGAGAAATAGTGAGATTAATGCAAACAATGAGTACAAATTAGTAGAGATAGAGAAACTGATGGAAATTGAGAAATTGGTACATTCAGGGAAGAGCGGATGCTACAAGCGCGAATTTAATAGAAATGGGAGTTCTTCCAAATATTGGAAATGAGAAATATCTGCACATGGCACAAATGCCAGAAACTGACCAATTGCTAGAAATTGAGAGTTTGATAGATAGAAAGAGTTAGGTTTACTGAAATTGAATGATATGGGGAATTTGAAGTTGCGGTTAACGTGGAGAATCTGCAAATGTGCTGAGTCTAAAAACTTGTTGGGAACTGAGAATTTAATCGATAGGGAGGTCTCGTTTTGCTGATCAAGGGGAAATTGAGAAATTGTAGGTTCACATCCATGATGAATAGCTGGAAATGAGAAGAGTGTTAGAAGTAGAGACATTTATATAGATAGGCAGCAGAAATTAGTGGAGATAGCGACATTAACGGAAATGGAAAACCTTGTATAGCAAAAGGTATAAGCAGCGAATGTCATGCAAATGGGAAAATATGGGGATTGACAAATACCTGCAGATAGAGAAAATGCTAGAATCTGATCAATTAGTAGAAACTGATATTTTGCTAGATACAGAGAGCCAGGTTTGCTTCAATTCAAAGTTATGGACAAATTGAAGGTGTGGTTAATGCAGAGAAGCTCCAAATGTGCAGAATTCGATTAATTGCAAGAAACTGAATACTTGATGGATATAGAGAAACTGATTTGTTGAAAATTATAGAAATGACGTAATTGAAGACTTAGTCAAAGAATGAACATTTGAAAATGTGTGGATTGTTAGAACTAGAGGCACTAACACAGGTCGACAGTAGAAATTATTGCAATTGGAGAAATTGATTAAAATGGAGAAACTTGAGCAATTCCTGAATGAGCAGATGATGCCAAAAGCCAATTTCGTGAAAATGGAAGATTTTGCCATCATGGGGAATGGGAAATCTCTGCTGATAGAGAAAATCCAAGAACTTGATCAATTGATTGAAATTGACCTTTCGAGTGACACAGAGCGCCAGCTTTGCCGAACGTGGAGCGTATGGAAAAGTTGAAGGTGCATTGAATGTGGAGAAGCTGGAAATGTGCTGATAATGACATACTGCTGGAAATTCCGTATTTGACAGATGCAGAGAACTATGTTTGGTGATAAAGAGCAAACTTGAGGAATTTCAGTTTGAGATGAAAGAGGAAATGTGGATATTATTAGAAATAGAGAGATTAATGCAAAGGGTCAGTAGAAATCAGTAGAGGTAGGGAAACTGATGGTAATTGAGAAATTTGTACATTCGGAGAAGAAGCAGATGCTACAAACTGCGAATTTCATGGAAACGATGGTTTTTCCATATATTGTAAATGAGAAGTTTGTGAAGATAGCGAAAATGCTGGAATTTCATCAATTGCCAGAAATTGACAATTTGATAGGTAAAGCGAGCTCGGTTTGCTCAAATTGTATGATTTAGAGAAATTGAAATTGCGGTTAATGAAGAGAATGTGCAAATGTGCTCAACCTAAGAAATTGCTGGGAATTGAGATTTGGGTAGAAAGAGACAACTCTTTTGCTGATAAAGGGGAAAGATAGAAATTGTAGGTTGAGGTCAATGACGAATTGCTCGAAATGAGGAGTGTGTTAGAAATTGAGACATTTATGTCGATAGGCAGTGGAAATTAGTGGAGATAGTGAGACTGATGGAAATGGAGAAACTTGTACATTCAGAGAATGGCGCAGACGCTACAAGCAGCGAACTTCATGCAATTGGAAGATCATATATATATGGGGATTGAGAATTATCTGCAGATTGAGAAAATGGAAGAAGTTGATCAATTGCTTGAAATTGACATTTCACGAGGCACGGAGAGCCACCGTTGCAGAATTTGATGGATATGGAGAAATTGAAGTTGCGTTGAATGCGGAGAATATGGAAATGTGCTGAATATGGCATGCTGCGGAAAATTGAGAATTTGACAGCTACAGAGAACTATGATTGCTGATAATGACAGAACCAGAGGTATTTCAGGTTGAGATGAATGAGGAGTCATTGGAAATGTGGATATGATGAGAAATAGAGAGATTAATGCAAACGAAGAGTAGAAATTAGTAGAGATAGAGAAACTGATGGAAATTGAGAAATTGGTACATTCAGGGATGAGCGGATGCTACAAGCGCGAATTTAATCGAAATGGGAGTTCTTCCAAATATCGGAAATGAGAAATATCTGCACATGGCAAAAATGCCAGAAACTGACCAATTGCTAGAAATTGAGAGTTTGATAGATAGAAAGAGTTAAGTTTACTGAAATTGAATGATATGGGGAATTTGAAGTTGCGGTTAATGTGGAGAATCTGCAAATGTGCGGAGTCTAAAAACTTGTTGGGAACTGAGAATTTAATCGATTAGGAGGTCTCGTTTTGCTGATCAAGGGGAAATCGAGAAATTGTAGGTTCACATCCACGATGAATAGCTGGAAATGAGAAGAGTGTTAGAAATAGAGGCATTTATATAGATAGGCAGCAGACATTAGTGGAGATTGCGACATTAACGGAAATGGAAAACCTTATATAGCAGAAGGTATAAGCAGCGAATGTCATGCAAATGGGAAAATATACAAATTTGGGGATTGACAAATATCTGCAGATAGAGAAAATGCTAGAATCTGATCAATTAGTAGA
Source organism: Cetorhinus maximus (assembly GCF_964194155.1). Classification (NCBI taxonomy): domain Eukaryota; kingdom Metazoa; phylum Chordata; class Chondrichthyes; order Lamniformes; family Cetorhinidae; genus Cetorhinus; species Cetorhinus maximus. The sequence goes on along the minus strand of NC_135888.1, from coordinate 52,614,837 downwards.
AACTGATATTTTGCTAGATACAGAGAGCCAGGTTTGCTTCAATTCAAAGTTATGGAGAAATTGAAGGTGTGGTTAATGCAGAGAAGCTCCAAATGTGCAGAATTCGATTAATTGCAAGAAACTGAATACTTGATGGATATAGAGAAACTGATTTCTTGAAAATTATAGAAATGATGTAATTGAAGACTTAGTCAAAGAATGAACATTTGAAAATGTGTGGATTGTTAGAACTAGAGGCACTAACACAGGTCGACAGTAGAAATTATTGCAATTGGAGAAATTGATTAAAATGGAGAAACTTGTGCAATTCCTGAATGAGCAGATGATGCCAAAAGCCAATTTCGTGAAAATGGAAGATTTTGCCATCATGGGGAATGGGAAATCTCTGCTGATCGAGAAAATCCAAGAACTTGATCAATTGATTGAAATTGACCTTTCGAGTGACACAGAGCGCCAGCTTTGCCGAACGTGGAGCGTATGGAAAAGTTGAAGTTGCATTGAATGTGGAGAAGCTGGAAATGTGCTGATAATGACATACTGCTGGAAATTCCGTATTTGACAGATGCAGAGAACTATGTTTGCTGATAAAGAGCGAACTTGAGGAATTTCAGTTTGAGATGAAAGAGGAAATGTGGATAATATTAGAAATAGAGAGATTAATGCAAAGGGTCAGTAGAAATCAGTAGAGGTAGGGAAACTGATGGTAATTGAGAAATTTGTACATTCGGAGAAGAAGCAGATGCTACAAGCTGCGAATTTCATGGAAACGATAGTTTTTCCAAATATTGTAAATGAGAAGTTTGTGCAGATAGCGAAAATGCTGGAATTTGATCAGTTGCCAGAAATTGGCAGTTTGATAGGTAAAGCGAGCTCGGTTTGCTCAAATTGTATGATTTAGAGAAATTGAAATTGCGGTTAATGAAGAGAATATGCAAATGTGCTCAACCTAAGAAATTGCTGGGAATTGAGAATTGGATAGAAAGAGACAACTCTTTTGCTGATAAAGGGGAAAGTTAGAAATTGTAGGTTGAGGTCAATGACGAATTGCTTGAAATGAGGAGTGTGTTAGAAATTGAGACATTTATGTCGATAGGCAGTGGAAATTAGTGGAGATAGTGAGACTGATGGAAATGGAGAAACTTGTACATTCAGAGAATGGCGCAGACGCTACAAGCAGCGAATTTCATGCAATTGGAAGATCATATATATATGGGGATTGAGAATTATCTGCAGATTGAGAAAATGGAAGAAGTTGATCAATTGCTTGAAATTGACATTTCACGAGGCACGGAGAGCCACCGTTGCAGGATTTGATGGATATGGAGAAATTGAAGTTGCGTTGAATGCGGAGAATATGGAAATGTGCTGAATATGGCATGCTGCGGAAAATTGAGAATTTGACAGCTTCAGAGAACTAAGTTTGCTGATAATGACAGAACTAGAGGAATTTCAGGTTGATATGAATGAGGAGTCGTTGGAAATGTGGATATGATGAGAAATAGTGAGATTAATGCAAACAATGAGTAGAAATTAGTAGAGATAGAGAAACTGATGGAAATTGAGAAATTGGTACATTCAGGGAAGAGCGGATGCTGCAAGCGCGAATTTAATAGAAATGGGAGTTCTTCCAAATATTGGAAATGAGAAATATCTGCACATGGCAAAAATGCCAGAAACTGACCAATTGCTAGAAATTGAGAGTTTGATAGATAGAAAGAGTTAGGTTTACTGAAATTGAATGATATGGGGAATTTGAAGTTGCGGTTAACGTGGAGAATCTGCAAATGTGCTGAGTCTAAAAACTTGTTGGGAACTGAGAATTTAATCGATAGGGACGTCTCGTTTTGCTGATCAAGGGGAAATTGAGAAATTGTAGGTTCACATCCATGATGAATAGCTGGAAATGAGAAGAGTGTTAGAAGTAGTGACATTTATATAGATTGGCAGCAGAAATTAGTGGAGATAGCGACATTAACGGAAATGGAAAACCTTGTATAGCAAAAGGTATAAGCAGCGAATGTCATGCAAATGGGAAAATATGTGGATTGACAAATATCTGCAGATAGAGAAAATGCTAGAATCTGATCAATTAGTAGAACCTGATATTTTGCTAGATACAGAGAGCCAGGTTTGCTTCAATTCAAAGTTATGGAGAAATTGAAGGTGTGGTTAATGCAGAGAAGATCCAAATGTGCAGAATTCAATTAATTGCAAGAAACTGAATACTTGATGGATATAGAGAAACTGATTTCTTGAAAATTATAGATCAGACGAAACTGAAGACTTAGTCAAAGAATGAACATTTGAAAATGTGTGGATTGTTAGAACTAGAGGCACCAACGCAGGTCGGCAGCAGAAATTATTGCAGGTGGAGAAATTGATTAATATGGAGAAACTTGTGCAATTCCTGAATGAGCAGATGATGCCAAAAGCCAATTTCGTGAAAATGGAAGATTTTGCCATCATGGGGAATGGGAAATCTCTGCTGATAGAGAAAATCCAAGAACTTGATCAATTGATTGAAATTGACCTTTCGAGTGACACAGAGCGCCAGCTTTGCCGAACGTGGAGCGTATAAAAAAGTTGAAGTTGCATTGAATGTGGAGAAGCTGGAAATGTGCTGATAATGACATACTGCTGGAAATTCCGCATTTGACAGATGCAGAGAACTATGTTTGCTGATAAAGAGCGAACTTGAGGAATTTCAGTTTGAGATGAAAGAGGAAATGTGGATATTATTAGAAATAGAGAGATTAATGCAAAGGGTCAGTAGAAATCAGTAGAGGTAGGGAAACTGATGGTAATTGAGAAATTTGTACATTCGGAGAAGAAGCAGATGCTACAAGCTGCGAATTTCATGGAAACGATAGTTTTTCCAAATATTGTAAATGAGAAGTTTGTGCAGATAGCGAAAATGCTGGAATTTGATCAATTGCCAGAAATTGGCAGTTTGATAGGTAAAGCGAGCTCGGTTTGCTCAAATTGTATGATTTAGAGAAATTGAAATTGCGGTTAATGAAGAGAATGTGCAAATGTGCTCAACCTAAGAAATTGCTGGGAATTGAGAATTGGATAGAAAGAGACAACTCTTTTGCTGATAAAGGGGAAAGTTAGAAATTGTAGGTTGAGGTCAATGACGAATTGCTTGAAATGAGGAGTGTGTTAGAAATTGAGACATTTATGTCGATAGGCATTGGAAATTAGTGGAGATAGTGTGACTGATGGAAATGGAGAAACTTGTACATTCAGAGAATGGCGCAGACGCTACAAGCAGCGAATTTCATGCAATTGGAAGATCATATATATATGGGGATTGAGAATTATCTGCAGATTGAGAAAATGGAAGAAGTTGATCAATTGCTTGAAATTGACATTTCACGAGGCACGGAGAGCCACCGTTGCAGGATTTGATGGATATGGAGAAATTGAAGTTGCGTTGAATGCGGAGAATATGGAAATGTGCTGAATATGTCATGCTGCGGAAAATTGAGAATTTGACAGCTTCAGAGAACTAAGTTTGCTGATAATGACAGAACTAGAGGAATTTCAGGTTGATATGAATGAGGAGTCATTGGAAACGTGGATATGATGAGAAATAGAGAGATTAATGCAAACGAAGAGTAGAAATTAGTAGAGATAGAGAAACTGATGGAAATTGACAAATTGGTACATTCAGGGAAGAGCGGATGCTACAAGCGCGAATTTAATAGAAATGGGAGTTCTTCCAAATATCGGAAATGAGAAATATCTGCACATGGCAAAAATGCCAGAAACTGACCAATTGCTAGAAATTGAGAGTTTGATAGATAGAAAGAGTTAAGTTTACTGAAATTGAATGATATGGGGAATTTGAAGTTGCGGTTAATGTGGAGAATCTGCAAATGTGCTCAGTCTAAGAACTTGTTGGGAACTGAGAATTTAATCGATTGGGAGGACTAGTTTTGCTGATCAAGGGGAAATTGAGAAATTGTAGGTTCACATCCATGATGAATAGCTGGAAATGAGAAGAGTGTTAGAAATAGAGGCATTTATATAGATAGGCAGCAGAAATTAATGGAGATTGTGACATTAACGGAAATGGAAAACCTTGTATAGCAAAAGCTATAAGCAGCGAATGTCATGCAAATGGGAAAATATACAAATTTGGGGATTGACAAATATCTGCAGATAGAGAAAATGCTAGAATCTGATCAATTAGTAGAAACTGATATTTTGCTAGATACAGAGAGCCAGGTTTGCTTCAATTCAAAGTTATGGAGAAATTGAAGGTGTTGTTAACGCAGGGAAGCTCCAAATGTGCAGAATTCGATTAATTGCAAGAAACTGAATACTTGATGAATATAGAGAAACTGATTTCTTGAAAATTATAGGTAAGACGTAACTGAAGACTTAGTCGAAGAATGAACATTTGAAAATGTGTGGATTGTTAGAACTAGAGGCACTAACACAGGTCGACAGTAGAAATTATTGCTGGTGGAGAAATTGATTAAAATGGAGAAACTTGTGCAATTCCTGAATGAGCAGATGATGCCAAAAGCCAATTTCGTGAAAATGGAAGATTTTGCCATCATGGGGAATGGGAAATCTCTGCTGATAGAGGAAATCCAAGAACTTGATCAATTGATTGAAATTGACCTTTCGAGTGGCACAGAGAGCCAGCTTTTCCGAACGTGGAGGGTATGGAGAAATTGAAGTTGCATTGAATGCGGAGAAGCTGGAAATGCGCTGATAATGACATACTGCCGGAAATTCCGTAATTGACTGTTGCAGAGAACTATGTTTGCTGATAAAGAGCGAACTTGAGGAATTTCAGTTTGAGATGAAAGAGGAAATGTGGATATTATTAGAAATAGAGAGATTAATGCAAAGGGTCAGTAGAAATCAGTAGAGGTAGGGAAACTGATGGTAATTGAGAAATTTGTACATTCGGAGAAGAAGCAGATGCTACAAGCAGCGAACTTCATAGAAATGGGAGTTCTTCCAAATATCGGAAATGAGAAATATCTGCACATAGCAAAAATGCCAGTAATTGACCAATTGCTAGAAATTCAGAGTTTGATAGATAGAAAGAGTTAGATTTATTGAAATTGAATGATATTGGGAATTTGAAGTTGCGGTTAACGTGGACAATCTGCAAATGTGCTCAGTCTAAGAAATTGTTGGGAATTGAGAATTTGATCGATAGAGAGGACTAGTTTTGCTGATCAAGGGGAAATTGAGAAATTGTAGGTTCACATCCATGATGAATAGCTGTAAATGAGGAGTGTGTTAGAAATTGAGACATTTATGTAGATAAGCAACAGAAATTAATGGAGATTGTGACATTGATGGAAATGGAGAACCTTGTATAGCAGAAGGTATAAGCAGCCAATTTCATGCAAATGGGAAAATATACAAATTTGGGGATTGACAAAAAACTACAGATAGAGAAAATGCTAGAATCTAATCAATTAGTAGAAACTGATATTTTGCTAGATACAGAGAACCAGGTTTGCTTCAATTCAAAGATATGGAGAAATTGAAGGTGTGGTTAATGCAGAGAAGCTCCAAATAGGCAGAATTCGATTAACTGCAAGAAACTGAATACTTGATGGATATAGAGAAACTGATTTCTTGAAAATTATAGAAATGAGGTAACTGAAGACATAGTCGAAGAATGAACATTTCAAAATGTGTGGATTGTTAGAACATAGAGACACTAACACAGGTCGACGTTAGAAATTATTGGAGATGGAGAAATCAATTAAAATGGAGAAACTTGAGCAATTCCTGAATGAGCAGATGATGCCAAAAGCCAATTTCGTGAAAATGGAAGATTTTGCCATCATGGGGAATGGGAAATCTCTGCTGATAGAGAAAATCCAAGAACTTGATCAATTGGTTGAAATTGACCTTTCGAGTGACACAGAGCGCCAGCTTTACCGAACGTGGACCGTATGGAAAAGTTGAAGTTGCATTGAAGGTGCAGAAGCTGGAAATGTGCTGATAGTGACATACTGCTGAAAATTCTGTATTTGACAGATGCAGAGAACTATGTTTCCTGATGAAGAGCGAACTTCAGGCATTTCAGTTTGAGATCAAAGAGGAAACGTGGATATTATTAGAAATAGAGACATTAATGCAAAGGGACAGTAGAAATTAGTAGAGGTAGGGAAACTGATGGTAATTGAGAAATTTGTACATTCGGAGAAGAAGCAGATGCTACAAGCAGCGAATTTCATGGCAACGATAGTTTTTCCAAATATTGGAAATGAGAAGTATCTGCAGATAATGAAAATGCTGGAATTTGATCAATTGCCAGAAATTGACAGTTTGATAGGTAAAGCGAGCTCGGTTTGCTGAAATTGTATGATTTGGAAAAATTGAAATTGCGGTTAATGAGGAGAATGTGCAAATGTGCTCAATCTGAGAAATTGCTGGGAATTGAGAATTTGAAAGAAAGAGACAGCTACTTTTGCTGATAAAGGGGAAATTGAGAAATTGTAGGTTGAGGTCAATGACAAATAGCTCGAAATGAGGAGAGTGTTAGAAATAGAGACATTTTTGTCGATAGGCAGTGGAAATTAGTGGAGATAGTGAGAGTGATGGAAATGGAGAAACCAGTACATTCAGAGAAAGGCACAGAAGCTACAAGCAGCGAATTTCATGCAAATGGCAGATCATACATATATGGGGATTGAGAAGTATCTGCAGATTGAGAAAATGGAAGAAGTTGATCAATTGCTTGAAATTGACATTTCACGCGGCACGGAGAGCCACCATTGCAGAATTTGATGGATCTGGAGGAATTGAAGTTGCGTTGAATGCGGAGAATCCTGAAATGTGCTGAATATGACATGCTGCTGAACATTCAGAATTTGACAGATACAGAGAACTAAGTTTGCAGATAATGAGAGAACTTGAGGAATTTCAGGTTGAGATGAATGAGGAGTAGTTGGAAATGTGGATATGATGAGAAATAGAGAGATTAATGCAAAGGAACAGTAGAAATTAGTAGAAATAGAGAAACTGATGGAAATTGAGCAATTGGTACATTCAGGGAAGAGCCGATGCTACAAGCAGCGAATTTAATAGAAATGGGAGTTCTTCCAAATATCGGATATTAGAAATATCTGCACATTACGAAAATGCCAGAAATTGATCAATTGCTAGAAATTGAGAGTTTGATAGAAAGAGTTAGGTTTAGTGAAATTGAATGATATGGGGAAATTGAAGTTGCGGTTAACATGGAGAATCTGCAAATGTGCTCAGTCTAAGAAATTGTTGGGAATTGAGAATTTGATCGATAGAGAGGACTAGTTTCGCTGATAAAGGTGAAATTGAGAAAATGTAGGTTCCCATCCATGATGAATAGCTGGAAATGAGAAGAGTGTTAGAAATAGAGGCATTTATATAGATAGGCAGCAGAAGTTAATGGAGATTGTGACATTAATGGAAATGGAAAACCTTGTATAGCAGAAGGTATAAGCAGCGAATGTCATGCAAATGGGAAAATATACAAATTTGGGGATTGACAAATATCTGCAGATAGAGAAAATGCTAGAATCAGATCAATTAGTAGAAACTGATATTTTGCTAGATACAGAGAGCCAGGTTTGCTTCAATTCAAAGTTATGGAGAAATTGAAGGTGTGGTTAATGCAGGGAAGCTCCAAATGTGCAGAATTCGATTAATTGCAAGAAACTGTATACTTGATGATTATAGAGAAACTGATTTCTTGAAAATAATAGAAATGAGGTAACTGAAGACTTAGTCGAAGAATGAACATTTGAAAATGTGTGGATTGTTAGAGCTAGAGGCACTAACACAGGTCGACAGTAGAAATTATTGCAGGTGGAGAAATTGATTAAAATGGAGAAACTTGTGCAATTCCTGAATGAGCAGATGATGCCAAAAGCCAATTTCGTGAAAATGGAAGATTTTGCCATCATGGGGAATGGGAAATCTCTGCTGATAGAGGAAATCCAAGAACTTGATCAATTGATTGAAATTGACCTTTCGAGTGGCACAGAGAGCCAGCTTTTCCGAACGTGGAGGGTATGGAGAAATTGAAGTTGCATTGAATGCGGAGATGCTGGAAATGTGCTGATAATGACATACTGCCGGAAATCCCGTATTTGACAGTTGCAGAGAACTATGTTTGCTGATAAAGAGCGAACGTGAGGAATTTCAGTTTGAGATGAAAGAGGAAATGTGGATATTATTAGAAATAGAGAGATTAATGCAAAGGGTCAGTAGAAATCAGTAGAGGTAGGGAAACTGATGGTAATTGAGAAATTTGTACATTCGGAGAAGAAGCAGATGCTACAAGCAGCGAACTTCATAGAAATGGGAGTTCTTCCAAATATCGGAAATGAGAAATATCTGCACATGGCAAAAATGACAGAAATTGACCTATTTCTAGAAATTGAGAGTTTGATAGATAGAAAGAGTTAGGTTTACTGAAATTGAATGATATGGGGAAATTGAAGTTGCGGTTAACGTGGAGAATCTGCAAATGTGTTGAGCCTAAGAAATTGTTGGGAACTGAGAATTTAATCGATTGGGAGGACTAGTTTTGCTGATCAAGGGGAAATTGAGAAATTGTAGGTTCACATCCATGCTGAATAGCTGGAAATGAGAAGAGTGTTAGAAATAGAGGCATTTATATAGATAGGCAGCAGAAATTAATGGAGATTGTGACATTAACGGAAATGGAAAACCTTGTATAGCAAAAGCTATAAGCAGCGAATGTCATGCAAATGGCAAAATTTGGTGATTGACAAATATCTGCAGATAGAGAAAATGCTAGAATCTGATCAATTAGTAGAAACTGATATTTTGCTAGATACAGAGAGCCAGGTTTGCTTCAATTCAAAGTTATGGAGAAATTGAAGGTGTGGTTAATGCAGAGAAGCTCCAAATGAGCAGAATTCGATTAACAGCAAGAAACTGAATACTTGATGGATATAGAGAAACTGATTTCTTGAAAATTATAGAAATGAGGTAACTGAAGACTTAGTCGAAGAATGAACATTTGAAAATGTGTGGATTGCTGGAACTAGAGGCACTAACACAGGTCGACAGTAGAAATTATTGCAATTGGAGAAATCAATTAAAATGGAGAAACTTGTGCAATCCCTGAATGAGCAGATGATGCTACTAGCGAATTTCGTGAAAATGGAAGATTTTGCCATCATGGGGAATGGGAAATCTCTGCTGATAGAGAAAATCCAAGAACTTGATCAATTGATTGAAACTGACCTTTCGAGTGGGACAGAGAGCCAGCTTTGCCGAACGTGGAGGGTATGGAGAAATTGAAGTTGCATTGAAAGCGGAGAAGCTGGAAATGTGCTGATAATGACATACTGCTGAAAACTCTGTATTTGACAGATGCAGAGAACTATGTTTGCTGATGAAGAGCGAACTTCAGGCATTTCAGTTTGAGATGAAAGAGGAAACGTGGATATTATAAGAAATAGAGACATTAATGCAAAGGGACAGTAGAAATTAGTAGAGGTAGGGAAACTGATGGTAATTGAGAAATTTGTACATTCGGAGAAGAAGCAGATGCTACAAGCAGCGAATTTCATGGCAACGATAGTTTGTCCAAATATTGGAAATGAGAAGTATCTGCAGATAGTGAAAATGCTGGAATTTGATCAATTGCCGGAAATTGACAGTTTGATAGGTAAAGCGAGCTCGGTTTGCTGAAATTGTATGATTTGGAAAAATTGAAATTGCGGTTAATGAGGAGAATGTGCAAATGTGCTCAATCTGAGAAATTGCTGGGAATTGAGAATTTGAAAGAAAGAGACAGCTACTTTTGCTGATAAAGGGGAAATTGAGAAATTGTAGGTTGAGGTCAATGACAAATAGCTCGAAATGAGGAGAGTGTTAGAAATAGAGACATTTTTGTCGATAGGCAGTGGAAATTAGTGGAGATAGTGAGAGTGATGTTAATGGAGAAACCAGTACATTCAGAGAAAGGCGCAGAAGCTACAAGCAGCGAATTTCATGCAAATGGCAGATCATACATATATGGGGATTGAGAAGTATCTGCAGATTGAGAAAATGGAAGAAGTTGATCAATTGCTTGAAATTGACATTTCACGCGGCACGGAGAGCCACCGTTGCAGAATTTGATGGATCTGGAGGAATTGAAGTTGCGTTGAATGCGGAGAATCTGGAAATGTGCTGAATATGACATGCTGCTGAAAATTCAGAATTTGACAGATACAGAGAACTAAGTTTGCAGATAATGAGAGAACTTGAGGAATTTCAGGTTGAGATGAATGAGGAGTAGTTGGAAATGTGGATATGATGAGAAATAGAGAGATTAATGCAAAGGAACAGTAGAAATTAGTAGAAATAGAGAAACTGATGGAAATTGAGCAATTGGTACATTCAGGGAAGAGCCGATGCTACAAGCAGCGAATTTAATAGAAATGGGAGTTCTTCCAAATATCGGATATTAGAAATATCTGCACATTACGAAAATGCCAGAAATTGATCAATTGCTAGAAATTGAGAGTTTGATAGAAAGAGTTAGGTTTAGTGAAATTGAATGATATGGGGAAATTGAAGTTGCGGTTAACATGGAGAATCTGCAAATGTGCTCAGTCTAAGAAATTGTTGGGAATTGAGAATTTGATCGATAGAGAGGACTAGTTTCGCTGATAAAGGTGAAATTGAGAAAATGTAGGTTCCCATCCATGATGAATAGCTGGAAATGAGAAGAGTGTTAGAAATAGAGGCATTTATATAGATAGGCAGCAGAAGTTAATGGAGATTGTGACATTAACGGAAATGGAAAACCTTGTATAGCAGAAGGTATAAGCAGCGAATGTCATGCAAATGGGAAAATATACAAATTTGGGGATTGACAAATATCTGCAGATAGAGAAAATGCTAGAATCAGATCAATTAGTAGAAACTGATATTTTGCTAGATACAGAGAGCCAGGTTTGCTTCAATTCAAAGTTATGGAGAAATTGAAGGTGGGGTTAACGCAGGGAAGCTCCAAATGTGCAGAATTCGATTAATTGCAAGAAACTGTATATTTGATGATTATAGAGAAACTGATTTCTTGAAAATAATAGAAATGAGGTAACTGAAGACTTAGTCGAAGAATGAACATTTGAAAATGTGTGGATTGTTAGAGCTAGAGGCACTAACACAGGTCGACAGTAGAAATTATTGCAGGTGGAGAAATTGATTAAAATGGAGAAACTTGTGCAATTCCTGAATGAGCAGATGATGCCAAAAGCCAATTTCGTGAAAATGGAAGATTTTGCCATCATGGGGAATGGGAAATCTCTGCTGATAGAGGAAATCCAAGAACTTGATCAATTGATTGAAATTGACCTTTCGAGTGGCACAGAGAGCCAGCTGTGCCGAACGTGGAGGGTATGGAGAAATTGAAGTTGCATTGAATGCGGAGAAGCTGGAAATGTGCTGATAATGACATACTGCCGGAAATCCCGTATTTGACAGTTGCAGAGAACTATGTTTGCTGATAAAGAGCGAACTTGAGGAATTTCAGTTTGAGATGAAAGAGGAAATGTGGATATTATTAGAAATAGAGAGATTAATGCAAAGGGTCAGTAGAAATCAGTAGAGGTAGGGAAACTGATGGCAATTGAGAAATTTGTACATTCGGAGAAGAAGCAGATGCTACAAGCAGCGAACTTCATAGAAATGGGAGTTCTTCCAAATATCGGAAATGAGAAATATCTGCACATAGCGAAAATGCCAGTAATTGACCAATTGCTAGAAATTCAGAGTTTGATAGATAGAAAGAGTTAGGTTTTTTGAAATTGAATGTTATGGGGAATGTGAAGATGCAGTTAACGTGGAGAATCTGCAAATGTGCTCAGTCTAAGAAATTGTTGGGAATTGAGAATTTGATCGATAGAGAGGACTAGTTTTGCTGATCAAGGGGAAATTGAGAAATTGTAGGTTCACATCCATGATGAATAGCTGTAAATGAGAAGTGTGTTAGAAATAGAGACATTTATGAAGATAAGCAACAGAAATTAATGCAGATTGCGACATTGATGGAAATGGAGAACCTTGTATAGCAGAAGGTATAAGCAGCCAATTTCATGCAAATGGGAAAATATACATATTTGGGGATTGACAAATATCTGCAGATAGAGAAAATGCTAGAATCAGATCAATTAGTAGAAACTGATATTTTGCTAGATACAGAGAGCCAGGTTTGCTTCAATTCAAAGTTATGGAGAAATTGAAGGTGTGGTTAATGCAGAGAAGCTCCAAATGAGCAGAATTCGATTAACTGCAAGAAACTGAATACTTGATGGATATAGAGAAACTGATTTCTTGAAAATTATAGAAATGAGGTAACTGAAGACTTAGTCGAAGAATGAACACTTCAAAATGTGTGGATTGTTAGAACATAGAGACACTAACACAGGTTGACGTTAGAAATTATTGGAGATGGAGAAATCAATTAAAATGGAGAAACTTGAGCAATTCCTGAATGAGCAGATGATGCCAAAAGCCAATTTCGTGAAAATGGAAGATTTTGCCATCATGGGGAATGGGAAATCTCTGCTGATAGAGAAAATCCAAGAACTTGATCAATTGATTGAAATTGACCTTTCGAGTGACACAGAGCGCCAGCTTTGCCGAACGTGGAGCGTGTGGAAAAGATGAAGTTGCATTGAATGTGGAGAAGCTGGAAATGTGCTGATAATGACATACTGCTGGAAATTCTGTATTTGACAGATGCAGAGAACTATGTTTGCTGATAATGAGAGAACTTGAGGAATTTCAGGTTGAGATGAATGAGGAGTCGTTGGACATGTGGATATGATGAGAAATAGAGAGATTAATGCAAACAAACAGTAGAAATTAGAGGCGATAGAGCAACAGATGTAAATTGAGAAATTGGTACATTCAGGGAGAGCGGATGCTACAAGCGCGAACTTAATAGAAATGGGAGTTCTTCCAAATATCGGAAATGAGAAATATCTGCACATGGCAAAAATGACAGAAATTGACCAATTGCTAGAAATTGAGAGTTTGATAGATAGAAAGAGTTAGGTTTACTGAAATTGAATGATATGGGGAAATTGAAGTTGCGGTTAACGTGGAGAATCTGCAAATGTGTTGAGCCTAAGAAATTGTTGGGAACTGAGAATTTAATCGATTGGGAGGACTAGTTTAGCTGATCTAGGGGAAATTGAGAAATTGTAGGTTGAGGACAATGACAAATAGCTCGAAATGAGGAGAGTGTTAGAAATAGAGACATTTTTGTCGATAGGCAGTGGAAATTAGTGGAGATAGTGAGAGTGATGTTAATGGAGAAACCAGTACATTCAGAGAAAGGCGCAGAAGCTACAAGCAGCGAATTTCATGCAAATGGCAGATCATACATATATGGGGATTGAGAAGTATCTGCAGATTGAGAAAATGGAAGAAGTTGATCAATTGCTTGAAATTGACATTTCACGCGGCACGGAGAGCCACCGTTGCAGAATTTGATGGATCTGGAGGAATTGAAGTTGCGTTGAATGCGGAGAATCTGGAAATGTGCTGAATATGACATGCTGCTGAAAATTCAGAATTTGACAGATACAGAGAACTAAGTTTGCTGATAATGAGAGAACTTGAGGAATTTCAGGTTGAGATGAATGAGGAGTAGTTGGAAATGTGGATATGATGAGAAATAGAGAGATTAATGCAAAGGAACAGTAGAAATTAGTAGAAATAGAGAAACTGATGGAAATTGAGCAATTGGTACATTCAGGGAAGAGCCGATGCTACAAGCAGCGAATTTAATAGAAATGGGAGTTCTTCCAAATATCGGATATTAGAAATATCTGCACATTACGAAAATGCCAGAAATTGATCAATTGCTAGAAATTGAGAGTTTGATAGAAAGAGTTAGGTTTAGTGAAATTGAATGATATGGGGAAATTGAAGTTGCGGTTAACATGGAGAATCTGCAAATGTGCTCAGTCTAAGAAATTGTTGGGAATTGAGAATTTGATCGATAGAGAGGACTAGTTTCGCTGATAAAGGTGAAATTGAGAAAATGTAGGTTCCCATCCATGATGAATAGCTGGAAATGAGAAGAGTGTTAGAAATAGAGGCATTTATATAGATAGGCAGCAGAAATTAATGGAGATTGTGACATTAACGGAAATGGAAAACCTTGTATAGCAGAAGGTATAAGCAGTGAATGTCATGCAAACGGGAAAATATACAAATTTGGGGATTGACAAATATCTGCAGATAGAGAAAATGCTAGAATCAGATCAATTAGTAGAAACTGATATTTTGCTAGATACAGAGAGCCAGGTTTGCTTCAATTCAAAGTTATGGAGAAATTGAAGGTGTGGTTAACGCAGGGAAGCTCCAAATGTGCAGAATTCGATTAATTGCAAGAAACTGAATACTTGATGAATATAGAGAAACTGATTTCTTGAAAATAATAGAAATGAGGTAACTGAAGACTTAGTCGAAGAATGAACATTTGAAAATGTGTGGATTGTTAGAGCTAGAGGCACTAACACAGGTCGACAGTAGAAATTATTGCAGGTGGAGAAATTGATTAAAATGGAGAAACTTGTGCAATTCCTGAATGAGCAGATGATGCCAAAAGCCAATTTCGTGAAAATGGAAGATTTTGCCATCATGGGGAATGGGAAATCTCTGCTGATAGAGGAAATCCAAGAACTTGATCAATTGATTGAAATTGACCTTTCGAGTGGCACAGAGAGCCAGCTTTGCCGAACGTGGAGGGTATGGAGAAATTGAAGTTGCATTGAATGCGGAGAAGCTGGAAATGTGCTGATAATGACATACTGCCGGAAATCCCGTATTTGACAGTTGCAGAGAACTATGTTTGCTGATAAAGAGCGAACTTGAGGAATTTCAGTTTGAGATGAAAGAGGAAATGTGGATATTATTAGAAATAGAGTGATTAATGCAAAGGGTCAGTAGAAATCAGTAGAGGTAGGGAAACTGATGTTAATTGAGAAATTTGTACATTCGGAGAAGAAGCAGATGCTACAAGCAGCGAACTTCATAGAAATGGGAGTTCTTCCAAATATCGGAAATGAGAAATATCTGCACATAGCGAAAATGCCAGTAATTGACCAATTGCTAGAAATTCAGAGTTTGATAGATAGAAAGAGTTAGGTTTATTGAAATTGAATGATATGGGGAATTTGAAGTTGCGGTTAACGTGGAGAATCTGCAAATGTGCTCAGTCTAAGAAATTGTTGGGAATTGAGAATTTGATCGATAGAGAGGACAAGTTTTGCTGATCAAGGGGAAATTGAGAAATTGTAGGTTCACATCCATGATGAATAGCTGTAAATGAGAAGTGTGTTAGAAATAGAGACATTTATGAAGATAAGCAACAGAAATTAATGTAGATTGCGACATTGATGGAAATGGAGAACCTTGTATAGCAGAAGGTATAAGCAGCCAATTTCATGCAAATGGGAAAATATACAAATTTGGGGATTGACAAATATCTGCAGATAGAGAAAATGCTAGAATCTGATCAATTAGTAGAAACTGATATTTTGCTAGATACAGAGAGCCAGGTTTGCTTCAATTCAAAGTTATGGAGAAATTGAAGGTGTGGTTAATGCAGAGAAGCTCCAAATGAGCAGAATTCGATTAACTGCAAGAAACTGAATACTTGATGGATATAGAGAAACTGATTTCTTGAAAATTATAGAAATGAGGTAACTGAAGACTTAGTCGGAGAATGAACACTTCAAAATGTGTGGATTGTTAGAACATAGAGACACTAACACAGGTCGACGTTAGAAATTATTGGAGATGGAGAAATCAATTAAAATGGAGAAACTTGAGCAATTCCTGAATGAGCAGATGATGCCAAAAGCCAGTTTCGTGAAAATGGAAGATTTTGCCATCATGGGGAATGGGAAATCTCTGCTGATAGAGGAAATCCAAGAACTTGATCAATTGATTGAAATTGACCTTTCGAGTGGCACAGAGAGCCAGCTTTGCCGAACGTGGAGGGTATGGAGAAATTGAAGTTGCATTGAATGCGGAGAAGCTGGAAATGTGCTGATAATGACATACTGCCGGAAATCCCGTATTTGACAGTTGCAGAGAACTATGTTTGCTGATAAAGAGCGAACTTGAGGAATTTCAGTTTGAGATGAAAGAGGAAATGTGGATATTATTAGAAATAGAGAGATTAATGCAAAGGGTCAGTAGAAATCAGTAGAGGTAGGGAAACTGATGGTAATTGAGAAATGTGTACATTCGGAGAAGAAGCAGATGCTACAAGCAGCGAACTTCATAGAAATGGGAGTTCTTCCAAATATCGGAAATGAGAAATATCTGCACATAGCGAAAATGCCAGTAATTGACCAATTGCTAGAAATTCAGAGTTTGATAGATAGAAAGAGTTAGGTTTTTTGAAATTGAATGATATGGGGAATGTGAAGATGCATTTAACGTGGAGAATCTGCAAATGTGCTCAGTCTAAGAAATTGTTGGGAATTGAGAATTTGATCGATAGAGAGGACTAGTTTTGCTGATCAAGGGGAAATTGAGAAATTGTAGGTTCACATTTATGATGAATAGCTGTAAATGAGAAATGTGTTAGAAATAGAGACATTTATGAAGATAAGCAACAGAAATTAATGCAGATTGCGACATTGATGGAAATGGAGAACCTTGTATAGCAGAAGGTATAAGCAGCCAATTTCATGCAAATGGGAAAATATACAAATTTGGGGATTGACAAATATCTGCAGATAGAGAAAATGCTAGAATCAGATCAATTAGTAGAAACTGATATTTTGCTAGATACAGAGAGCCAGGTTTGCTTCAATTCAAAGTTATGGAGAAATTGAAGGTGTGGTTAATGCAGAGAAGCTCCAAATGAGCAGAATTCGATTAACTGCAAGAAACTGAATACTTGATGGATATAGAGAAACTGATTTCTTGAAAATTATAGAAATGAGGTAACTGAAGACTTAGTCGAAGAATGAACACTTCAAAATGTGTGGATTGTTAGAACATAGAGACACTAACACAGGTCGACGTTAGAAATTATTGGAGATAGAGAAATCAATTAAAATGGAGAAACTTGAGCAATTCCTGAATGAGCAGATGATGCCAAAAGCCAATTTCGTGAAAATGGAAGATTTTGCCATCATGGGGAATGGGAAATCTCTGCTGATAGAGAAAATCCAAGAACTTGATCAAAAAATTGAAATTGACCTTTCGAGTGACACAGAGCGCCAGCTTTGCCGAACGTGGAGCGTATGGAAAAGTTGAAGTTGCATTGAATGTGGAGAAGCTGGAAATGTGCTGATAATGACATACTGCTGGAAATTCCGTATTTGACAGATGCAGAGAACTATGTTTGCTGATAATGAGAGAACTTGAGGAATTTCAGGTTGAGATGAATGAGGAGTCGTTGGACATGTGGATATGATGAGAAATAGAGAGATTAATGCAAACAAACAGTAGAAATTAGAGGCGATAGAGCAACAGATGTAAATTGAGAAATTGGTACATTCAGGGAGAGCGGATGCTACAAGCGCGAACTTAATAGAAATGGGAGTTCTTCCAAATATCGGAAATGAGAAATATCTGCACATGGCAAAAATGACAGAAATTGACCAATTGCTAGAAATTGAGAGTTTGATAGATAGAAAGAGTTAGGTTTACTGAAATTGAATGATATGGGGAAATTGAAGTTGCGGTTAACGTGGAGAATCTGCAAATGTGTTGAGCCTAAGAAATTGTTGGGAACTGAGAATTTAATCGATTGGGAGGACTAGTTTAGCTGATCTAGGGGAAATTGAGAAATTGTAGGTTGAGGACAATGACAAATAGCTCGAAATGAGGAGAGTGTTAGAAATAGAGACATTTTTGTCGATAGGCAGTGGAAATTAGTGGAGATAGTGAGAGTGATGTTAATGGAGAAACCAGTACATTCAGAGAAAGGCGCAGAAGCTACAAGCAGCGAATTTCATGCAAATGGCAGATCATACATATATGGGGATTGAGAAGTATCTGCAGATTGAGAAAATGGAAGAAGTTGATCAATTGCTTGAAATTGACATTTCACGCGGCACGGAGAGCCACCGTTGCAGAATTTGATGGATCTGGAGGAATTGAAGTTGCGTTGAATGCGGAGAATCTGGAAATGTGCTGAATATGACATGCTGCTGAAAATTCAGAATTTGACAGATACAGAGAACTAAGTTTGCTGATAATGAGAGAACTTGAGGAATTTCAGGTTGAGATGAATGAGGAGTCGTTGGACATGTGGATATGATGAGAAATAGAGAGATTAATGCAAACAAACAGTAGAAATTAGTAGAAATAGAGCAACAGATGTAAATTGAGAAATTGGTACATTCAGGGAGAGCGGATGCTACAAGCGCGAACTTAATAGAAATGGGAGTTCTTCCAAATATCGGAAATGAGAAATATCTGCACATGGCAAAAATGACAGAAATTGACCAATTGCTAGAAATTGAGAGTTTGATAGATAGAAAGAGTTAGGTTTACTGAAATTGAATGATATGGGGAAATTGAAGTTGCGGTTAACGTGGAGAATCTGCAAATGTGTTGAGCCTAAGAAATTGTTGGGAACTGAGAATTTAATCGATTGGGAGGACTAGTTTTGCTGATCAAGGGGAAATTGAGAAATTGTAGGTTCACATCCATGCTGAATAGCTGGAAATGAGAAGAGTGTTAGAAATAGAGGCATTTATATAGATAGGCAGCAGAAATTAATGGAAATTGTGACATTAACGGAAATGGAAAACCTTGTATAGCAAAAGCTATAAGCAGCGAATGTCATGCAAATGGGAAAATTTGGTGATTGACAAATATCTGCAGATAGAGAAAATGCTAGAATCTGATCAATTAGTAGAAACTGATATTTTGCTAGATACAGAGAGCCAGGTTTGCTTCAATTCAAAGTTATGGAGAAATTGAAGGTGTGGTTAATGCAGAGAAGCTCCAAATGAGCAGAATTCGATTAACTGCAAGAAACTGAATACTTGATGGATATAAAGAAACTGATTTCTTGAAAAATATAGAAATGAGGTAACTGAAGACTTAGTCGAAGAATGAACATTTCAAAATGTGTGGATTGTTTGAACTAGAGACACTAACACAGGTCGATGTTAGAAATTATTGGAGATGGAGAAGGCAATTAAAATGGAGAAACTTGGGCAATCCCTGAATGAGCAGATGATGCTAATAGGGTATTTTGTGAAAATGGAAGATTTTACCATCATGGGGAATGGGAAATCTCTGCTGATAGAGAAAATCCAAGAACTTGATCAATTGATTGAAACTGACCTTTCGAGTGGGACAGAGAGCCAGCTTTGCCGAACGTGGAGGGTATGGAGAAATTGAACTTGTATTGAAAGCGAAGAAGCTGGAAACGTGCTGATAATGACATGCTGCTGAAAATTCTGTATTTGACAGATGCAGAGAACTATGTTTGCTGATGAAGAGCGAACTTCAGGCATTTCAGTTTGAGATGAAAGAGGAAACGTGGATATTATTAGAAATAGAGACATTAATGCAAAGGGACAGTAGAAATTAGTAGAGGTAGGGAAACTGATGGTAATTGAGAAATTTGTACATTCGGAGAAGAAGCAGAAGCTACAAGCAGCGAATTTCATGGCAACGATAGTTTGTCCAAATATTGGAAATGAGAAGTATCTGCAGATAGTGAAAATGCTGGAATTTGATCAATTGCCGGAAATTGACAGTTTGATAGGTAAAGCGAGCTCGGTTTGCTGAAATTGTATGATTTGGAAAAATTGAAATTGCGGTTAATGAGGAGAATTTGCAAATGTGCTCAATCTGAGAAATTGCTGGGAATTGAGAATTTGAAAGAAAGAGACAGCTACTTTTGCTGATAAAGGGGAAATTGAGAAATTGTAGGTTGAGGTCAATGACAAATAGCTCGAAATGAGGAGAATGTTAGAAATAGAGACATTTTTGTCGATAGGCAGTGGAAATTAGTGGAGATAGTGAGAGTGATGGAAATGGAGAAACCAGTACATTCAGAGAAAGGCGCAGAAGCTACAAGCAGCGAATTTCATGCAAATGGCAGATCATACATATATGGGGATTGAGAAGTATCTGCAGATTGAGAAAATGGAAGAAGTTGATCAATTACTTGAAATTGACATTTCACGCGGCACGGAGAGCCACCGTTGCAGAATTTGATGGATCTGGAGGAATTGAAGTTGCATTGAATGCGGAGAATCTGGAAATGTACCGAATATGACATGCTGCTGAAAATTCAGAATTTGACAGATACAGAGAACTAAGTTTGCTGATAATGAGAGAACTTGAGGAATTTCAGGTTGAGATGAATGAGGAGTAGTTGGAAATGTGGATATGATGAGAAATAGAGAGATTAATGCAAAGGAACAGTAGAAATTAGTAGAAATAGAGAAACTGATGGAAATTGAGCAATTGGTACATTCAGGGAAGAGCCGATGCTACAAGCAGCGAATTTAATAGAAATGGGAGTTCTTCCAAATATCGGATATTAGAAATATCTGCACATTACGAAAATGCCAGAAATTGATCAATTGCTAGAAATTGAGAGTTTGATAGAAAGAGTTAGGTTTAGTGAAATTGAATGATATGGGGAAATTGAAGTTGCGGTTAACATGGAGAATCTGCAAATGTGCTCAGTCTAAGAAATTGTTGGGAATTGAGAATTTGATCGATAGAGAGGACTAGTTTCGCTGATAAAGGTGAAATTGAGAAAATGTAGGTTCCCATCCATGATGATTAGCTGGAAATGAGAAGAGTGTTAGAAATAGAGGCACTTATATAGATAGGCAGCAGAAATTAATGGAGATTGTGACATTAACGGAAATGGAAAACCTTGTATAGCAGAAGGTATAAGCAGCGAATGTCATGCAAATGGGAAAATATACAAATTTGGGGATTGACAAATATCTGCAGATAGAGAAAATGCTAGAATCAGATCAATTAGTAGAAACTGATATTTTGCTAGATACAGAGAGCCAGGTTTGCTTCAATTCAAAGTTATGGAGAAATTGAAGGTGCGGTTAACGCAGAGAAGCTCCAAATGTGCAGAATTTGATTAATTGCAAGAAACTGAATACTTGATGAATATAGAGAAACTGATTTCTTGAAAATAATAGAAATGAGGTAACTGAAGACTTAGTCGAAGAATGAACATTTGAAAATGTGTGGATTGTTAGAGCTAGAGGCACTAACACAGGTCGACAGTAGAAATTATTGCAGGTGGAGAAATTGATTAAAATGGAGAAACTTGTGCAATTCCTGAATGAGCAGATGATGCCAAAAGCCAATTTCGTGAAAATGGAAGATTTTGCCATCATGGGGAATGGGAAATCTCTGCTGATAGAGGAAATCCAAGAACTTGATCAATTGATTGAAATTGACCTTTCGAGTGGCACAGAGAGCCAGCTTTGCCGAACGTGGAGGGTATGGAGAAATTGAAGTTGCATTGAATGCGGAGAAGCTGGAAATGTGCTGAATATGACATACTGCCGGAAATTCCGTATTTGACAGTTGCAGAGAACTATGTTTGCTGATAAAGAGCGAACTTGAGGAATTTCAGTTTGAGATGAAAGAGGAAATGTGGATATTATTAGAAATAGAGAGATTAATGCAAAGGGTCAGTAGAAATCAGTAGAGGTAGGGAAACTGATGGTAATTGAGAAATTTGTACATTCGGAGAAGAAGCAGATGCTACAAGCAGCGAACTTCATAGAAATGGGAGTTCTTCCAAATATCGGAAATGAGAAATATCTGCACATAGCGAAAATGCCAGTAATTGACCAATTGCTAGAAATTCAGAGTTTGATCGATAGAAAGAGTTAGGTTTATTGAAATTGAATGATATGGGGAATTTGAAGTTGCAGTTAACGTGGAGAATCTGCAAATGTGCTCAGTCTAAGAAATTGTTGGGAATTGAGAATTTGATCGATAGAGAGGACTAGTTTTGCTGATCAAGGGGAAATTGAGAAATTGTAGGTTCACATCCATGATGAATAGCTGGAAATGAGAAGTGTGTTAGAAATAGAGACATTTATGAAGATAAGCAACAGAAATTAATGTAGATTGCGACATTGATGGAAATGGAGAACCTTGTATAGCAGAAGGTATAAGCAGCCAATTTCATGCAAATGGGAAAATATACAAATTTGGGGATTGACAAATATCTGCAGATAGAGAAAATGCTAGAATCTGATCAATTAGTAGAAACTGATATTTTGCTAGATACAGAGAGCCAGGTTTGCTTCAATTCAAAGTTATGGAGAAATTGAAGGTGTGGTTAATGCAGAGAAGCTCCAAATGAGCAGAATTCGATTAACTGCAAGAAACTGAATACTTGATGGATATAGAGAAACTGATTTCTTGAAAATTATAGAAATGAGGTAACTGAAGACTTAGTCGGAGAATGAACACTTCAAAATGTGTGGATTGTTAGAACATAGAGACACTAACACAGGTCGACGTTACAAATTATTGGAGATGGAGAAATCAATTAAAATGGAGAAACTTGAGCAATTCCTGAATGAGCAGATGATGCCAAAAGCCAATTTCGTGAAAATGGAAGATTTTACCATCATGGGGAATGGGAAATCTCTGCTGATAGAGAAAATCCAAGAACTTGATCAATTGATTGAAATTGACCTTTCGAGTGACACAGAGCGCCAGCTTTGCCGAACGTGGAGCGTGTGGAAAAGATGAAGTTGCATTGAATGTGGAGAAGCTGGAAATGTGCTGATAATGACATACTGCTGGAAATTCCGTATTTGACAGATGCAGAGAACTATGTTTGCTGATAATGAGAGAACTTGAGGAATTTCAGGTTGAGATGAATGAGGAGTCGTTGGACATGTGGATATGATGAGAAATAGAGAGATTAATGCAAACAAACAGTAGAAATTAGAGGCGATAGAGCAACAGATGTAAATTGAGAAATTGGTACATTCAGGGAGAGCGGATGCTACAAGCGCGAACTTAATAGAAATGGGAGTTCTTCCAAATATCGGAAATGAGAAATATCTGCACATGGCAAAAATGACAGAAATTGACCAATTGCTAGAAATTGAGAGTTTGATAGATAGAAAGAGTTAGGTTTACTGAAATTGAATGATATGGGGAAATTGAAGTTGCGGTTAACGTGGAGAATCTGCAAATGTGTTGAGCCTAAGAAATTGTTGGGAACTGAGAATTTAATCGATTGGGAGGACTAGTTTTGCTGATCAAGGGGAAATTGAGAAATTGTAGGTTCACATCCATGCTGAATAGCTGGAAATGAGAAGAGTGTTAGAAATAGAGGCATTTATATAGATAGGCAGCAGAAATTAATGGAAATTGTGACATTAACGGAAATGGAAAACCTTGTATAGCAAAAGCTATAAGCAGCGAATGTCATGCAAATGGGAAAATTTGGTGATTGACAAATATCTGCAGATAGAGAAAATGCTAGAATCTGATCAATTAGTAGAAACTGATATTTTGCTAGATACAGAGAGCCAGGTTTGCTTCAATTCAAAGTTATGGAGAAATTGAAGGTGTGGTTAATGCAGAGAAGCTCCAAATGAGCAGAATTCGATTAACTGCAAGAAACTGAATACTTGATGGATATAGAAAAACTGATTTCTTGAAAATAATAGAAATGAGGTAACTGAAGACTTAGTCGAAGAATGAACATTTGAAAATGTGTGGATTGTTAGAACTAGAGGCACTAACACAGGTCGACAGTAGAAATTATTGCAATTGGAGAAATCAATTAAAATGGAGAAACTTGAGCAATTCCTGAATGAGCAGATGATGCCAAAAGCCAATTTCGTGAAAATGGAAGATTTTACCATCATGGGGAATGGGAAATCTCTGCTGATAGAGAAAATCCAAGAACTTGATCAATTGATTGAAATTGACCTTTCGAGTGGGACAGAGAGCCAGCTTTGCCGAACGTGGAGGGTATGGAGAAATTGAAGTTGCATTGAAAGCGGAGAAGCTGGAAATGTGCTGATAATGAAATGCTGCTGAAAATTCTGTATTTGACAGATGCAGAGAACTATGTTTGCTGATGAAGAGCGAACTTCAGGCATTTCAGTTTGAGATGAAAGAGGAAACGTGGATATTATTAGAAATAGAGACATTAATGCAAAGGGACAGTAGAAATTAGTAGAGGTAGGGAAACTGATGGTAATTGAGAAATTTGTACATTCGGAGAAGAAGCAGATGCTACAAGCAGCGAATTTCATGGCAACGATAGTTTGTCCAAATATTGGAAATGAGAAGTATCTGCAGATAGTGAAAATGCTGGAATTTGATCAATTGCCGGAAATTGACAGTTTGATAGGTAAAGCGAGCTCGGTTTGCTGAAATTGTATGATTTGGAAAAATTGAAATTGCGGTTAATGAGGAGAATTTGCAAATGTGCTCAATCTGAGAAATTGCTGGGAATTGAGAATTTGAAAGAAAGAGACAGCTACTTTTGCTGATATAGGGGAAATTGAGAAATTGTAGGTTGAGGTCAATGACAAATAGCTCGAAATGAGGAGAGTGTTAGAAATAGAGACACTTTTGTCGATAGGCAGTTGAAATTAGTGGAGATAGTGAGAGTGATGGAAATGGAGAAACCAGTACATTCAGAGAAAGGCACAGAAGCTACAAGCAGCGAATTTCATGCAAATGGCAGATCATACATATATGGGGATTGAGAAGTATCTGCAGATTGAGAAAATGGAAGAAGTTGATCAATTGCTTGAAATTGACATTTCACGCGGCACGGAGAGCCACCGTTGCAGAATTTGATGGATCTGGAGGAATTGAAGTTGCGTTGAATGCGGAGAATCTGGAAATGTGCTGAATATGACATGCTGCTGAAAATTCAGAATTTGACAGATACAGAGAACTAAGTTTGCTGATAATGAGAGAACTTGAGGAATTTCAGGTTGAGATGAATGAGGAGTAGTTGGAAATGTGGATATGATGAGAAATAGAGAGATTAATGCAAAGGAACAGTAGAAATTAGTAGAAATAGAGAAACTGATGGAAATTGAGCAATTGGTACATTCAGGGAAGAGCCGATGCTACAAGCAGCGAATTTAATAGAAATGGGAGTTCTTCCAAATATCGGATATTAGAAATATCTGCACATTGCGAAAATGCCAGAAATTGATCAATTGCTAGAAATTGAGAGTTTGATAGAAAGAGTTAGGTTTAGTGAAATTGAATGATATGGGGAAATTGAAGTTGCGGTTAACATGGAGAATCTGCAAATGTGCTCAGTCTAAGAAATTGTTGGGAATTGAGAATTTGATCGATAGAGAGGACTAGTTTCGCTGATAAAGGTGAAATTGAGAAAATGTAGGTTCCCATCCATGATGATTAGCTGGAAAGGAGAAGAGTGTTAGAAATAGAGGCATTTATATAGATAGGCAGCAGAAATTAATGGAGATTGTGACATTAACGGAAATGGAAAACCTTCTATAGCAGAAGGTATAAGCAGCGAATGTCATGCAAATGGGAAAATATACAAATTTGGGGATTGACAAATATCTGTAGATAGAGAAAATGCTAGAATCAGATCAATTAGTAGAAACTGATATTTTGCTAGATACAGAGAGCCAGGTTTGCTTCAATTCAAACTTATGGAGAAATTGAAGGTGTGGTTAACGCAGAGAAGCTCCAAATGTGCAGAATTTGATTAATTGCAAGAAACTGAATACTTGATGAATATAGAGAAACTGATTTCTTGAAAATAATAGAAATGAGGTAACTGAAGACTTAGTCGAAGAATGAACATTTGAAAATGTGTGGATTGTTAGAGCTAGAGGCACTAACACAGGTCGACAGTAGAAATTATTGCAGGTGAAGAAATTGATTAAAATGGAGAAACTTGTGCAATTCCTGAATGAGCAGATGATGCCAAAAGCCAATTTCGTGAAAATGGAAGATTTTGCCATCATGGGGAATGGGAAATCTCTGCTGATAGAGGAAATCCAAGAACTTGATCAATTGATTGAAATTGACCTTTCGAGTGGCACAGAGAGCCAGCTTTGCCGAACGTGGAGGGTATGGAGAAATTGAAGTTGCATTGAATGCGGAGAAGCTGGAAATGTGCTGATAATGACATACTGCCGGAAATTCCGTATTTGACAGTTGCAGAGAACTATGTTTGCTGATAAAGAGCGAACTTGAGGATTTTCAGTTTGAGATGAAAGAGGAAATGTGGATATTATTAGAAATAGAGAGATTAATGCAAAGGGTCAGTTGAAATCAGTAGAGGTAGGGAAACTGATGGTAATTGAGAAATTTGTACATTCGGAGAAGAAGCAGATGCTACAAGCAGCGAACTTCATAGAAATGGGAGTTCTTCCAAATATCGGAAATGAGAAATATCTGCACATAGCGAAAATGCCAGTAATTGACCAATTGCTAGAAATTCAGAGTTTGATAGATAGAAAGAGTTAGGTTTATTGAAATTGAATGATATGGGGAATTTGAAGTTGCAGTTAACGTGCAGAATCTGCAAATGTGCTCAGTCTAAGAAATTGTTGGGAGTTGAGAATTTGATCGATAGAGAGGACTAGTTTTGCTGATCAAGGGGAAATTGAGAAATTGTAGGTTCACATCCATGATGAATAGCTGTACATGAGAAGTGTGTTAGAAATAGAGACATTTATGAAGATAAGCAACAGAAATTAATGCAGATTGCGACATTGATGGAAATGGAGAACCTTGTATAGCAGAAGGTATAAGCAGCCAATTTCATGCAAAAAGGAAAATGTACAAATTTGGGGATTGACAAATATCTGCAGATAGAGAAAATGCTAGAATCTGATCAATTAGTAGAAACTGATATTTTGCTAGATACAGAGAGCCAGGTTTGCTTCAATTCAAAGTTATGGAGAAATTGAAGGTGTGGTTAATGCAGAGAAGCTCCAAATGAGCAGAATTCGATTAACTGCAAGAAACTGAATACTTGATGGATATAGAGAAACTGATTTCTTGAAAATTATAGAAATGAGGTAACTGAAGACTTAGTCGAAGAATGAACACTTCAAAATGTGTGGATTGTTAGAACATAGAGACACTAACACAGGTCGACGTTAGAAATTATTGGAGATGGAGAAATCAATTAAAATGGAGAAACTTGAGCAATTCCTGAATGAGCAGATGATGCCAAAAGCCAATTTCGTGAAAATGGAAGATTTTGCCATCATGGGGAATGGGAAATCTCTGCTGATAGAGAAAATCCAAGAACTTGATCAATTGATTGAAATTGACCTTTCGAGTGGGACAGAGAGCCAGCTTTGCCGAACGTGGAGGGTATGGAGAAATTGAAGTTGCATTGAAAGTGGAGAAGCTGGAGATGTGCTGATAATGACATGCTGCTGAAAATTCTGTATTTGACAGATGCAGAGAACTATGTTTGCTGATAAAGAGCGAACTTCAGGCATTTCAGTTTGAGATGAAAGAGGAAACGTGGATATTATTAGAAATAGAGACATTAATGCAAAGGGACAGTAGAAATTAGTAGAGGTAGGGAAACTGATGGTAATTGAGAAATTTGTACATTCGGAGAAGAAGCAGATGCTACAAGCAGCGAATTTCATGGCAACGATAGTTTGTCCAAATATTGGAAATGAGAAGTATCTGCAGATAGTGAAAATGCTGGAATTTGATCAATTGCCGGAAATTGACAGTTTGATAGGTAAAGCGAGCTCGGTTTGCTGAAATTGTATGATTTGGAAAAATTGAAATTGCGGTTAATGAGGAGAATTTGCAAATGTGCTCAATCTGAGAAATTGCTGGGAATTGAGAATTTGAAAGAAAGAGACAGCTACTTTTGCTGATAAAGGGGAAATTGAGAAATTGTAGGTTGAGGTCAATGACAAATAGCTCGAAATGAGGAGAGTGTTAGAAATAGAGACATTTTTGTCGATAGGCAGTGGAAATTAGTGGAGATAGTGAGAGTGATGGAAATGGAGAAACCAGTACATTCAGAGAAAGGCACAGAAGCTACAAGCAGCGAATTTCATGCAAATGGCAGATCATACATATATGGGGATTGAGAAGTATCTGCAGATTGAGAAAATGGAAGAAGTTGATCAATTGCTTGAAATTGACATTTCACGCGGCACGGAGAGCCACCGTTGCAGAATTTGATGGATCTGGAGGAATTGAAGTTGCGTTGAATGCGGAGAATCTGGAAATGTGCTGAATATGACATGCTGCTGAAAATTCAGAATTTGACAGATACAGAGAACTAAGTTTGCTGATAATGAGAGAACTTGAGGAATTTCAGGTTGAGATGAATGAGGAGTAGTTGGAAATGTGGATATGATGAGAAATAGAGAGATTAATGCAAAGGAACAGTAGAAATTAGTAGAAATAGAGAAACTGATGGAAATTGAGCAATTGGTACATTCAGGGAAGAGCCGATGCTACAAGCAGCGAATTTAATAGAAATGGGAGTTCTTCCAAATATCGGATATTAGAAATATCTGCACATTGCGAAAATGCCAGAAATTGATCAATTGCTAGAAATTGAGAGTTTGATAGAAAGAGTTAGGTTTAGTGAAATTGAATGATATGGGGAAATTGAAGTTGCGGTTAACATGGAGAATCTGCAAATGTGCTCAGTCTAAGAAATTGTTGGGAATTGAGAATTTGATCGATAGAGAGGACTAGTTTCGCTGATAAAGGTGAAATTGAGAAAATGTAGGTTCCCATCCATGATGAATAGCTGGAAATGAGAAGAGTGTTAGAAATAGAGGCATTTATATAGATAGGCAGCAGAAATTAATGGAGATTGTGACATTAACGGAAATGGAAAACCTTGTATAGTAGAAGGTATAAGCAGCGAATGTCATGCAAATGGGAAAATATACAAATTTGGGGATTGACAAATATCTGCAGATAGAGAAAATGCTAGAATCAGATCAATTAGTAGAAACTGATATTTTGCTAGATACAGAGAGCCAGGTTTGCTTCAATTCAAAGTTATGGAGAAATTGAAGGTGCGGTTAACGCAGAGAAGCTCCAAATGTGCAGAATTCGATTAATTGCAAGAAACTGAATACTTGATGAATATAGAGAAACTGATTTCTTGAAAATAATAGAAATGAGGTAACTGAAGACTTAGTCGAAGAATGAACATTTGAAAATGTGTGGATTGTTAGAGCTAGAGGCACTAACACAGGTCGACAGTAGAAATTATTGCAGGTGGAGAAATTGATTAAAATGGAGAAACTTGTGCAATTCCTGAATGAGCAGATGATGCCAAAAGCCAATTTCGTGAAAATGGAAGATTTTGCCATCATGGGGAATGGGAAATCTCTGCTGATAGAGGAAATCCAAGAACTTGATCAATTGATTGAAATTGACCTTTCGAGTGGCACAGAGAGCCAGCTTTGCCGAACGTGGAGGGTATGGAGAAATTGAAGTTGCATTGAATGTGGAGAAGCTGGAAATGTGCTGAATATGACATACTGCCGGAAATTCCGTATTTGACAGTTGCAGAGAACTATGTTTGCTGATAAAGAGCGAACTTGAGGAATTTCAGTTTGAGATGAAAGAGGAAATGTGGATATTATTAGAAATAGAGAGATTAATGCAAAGGGTCAGTAGAAATCAGTAGAGGTAGGGAAACTGATGGTAATTGAGAAATTTGTACATTCGGAGAAGAAGCAGATGCTACAAGCAGCGAACTTCATAGAAATGGGAGTTCTTCCAAATATCGGAAATGAGAAATATCTGCACATGGCAAAAATGACAGAAATTGACCAATTGCTAGAAATTGAGAGTTTGATAGATAGAAAGAGTTAGGTTTACTGAAATTGAATGATATGGGGAATTTGAAGTTGCAGTTAACGTGGAGAATCTGCAAATGTGCTCAGTCTAAGAAATTGTTGGGAATTGAGAATTTGATCGATAGAGAGGACTAGTTTTGCTGATCAAGGGGAAATTGAGAAATTGTAGGTTCACATCCATGATGAATAGCTGTAAATGAGAAGTGTGTTATAAATAGAGACATTTATGAAGATAAGCAACAGAAATTAATGTAGATTGCGACATTGATGGAAATGGAGAACCTTGTATAGCAGAAGGTATAAGCAGCCAATTTCATGCAAATGGGAAAATATACAAATTTGGGGATTGACAAATATCTGCAGATAGAGAAAATGCTAGAATCTGATCAATTAGTAGAAACTGATATTTTGCTAGATACAGAGAGCCAGGTTTGCTTCAATTCAAAGTTATGGAGAAATTGAAGGTGTGGTTAATGCAGAGAAGCTCCAAATGAGCAGAATTCGATTAACTGCAAGAAACTGAATACTTGATGGATATAGAGAAACTGATTTCTTGAAAATTATAGAAATGAGGTAACTGAAGACTTAGTCGGAGAATGAACACTTCAAAATGTGTGGATTGTTAGAACATAGAGACACTAACACAGGTCGACGTTAGAAATTATTGGAGATGGAGAAATCAATTAAAATGGAGAAACTTGAGCAATTCCTGAATGAGCAGATGATGCCAAAAGCCAATTTCGTGAAAATGGAAGATTTTACCATCATGGGGAATGGGAAATCTCTGCTGATAGAGAAAATCCAAGAACTTGATCAATTGATTGAAATTGACCTTTCGAGTGACACAGAGCGCCAGCTTTGCCGAACGTGGAGCGTGTGGAAAAGATGAAGTTGCATTGAATGTGGAGAAGCTGGAAATGTGCTGATAATGACATACTGCTGGAAATTCCGTATTTGACAGATGCAGAGAACTATGTTTGCTGATAATGAGAGAACTTGAGGAATTTCAGGTTGAGATGAATGAGGAGTCGTTGGACATGTGGATATGATGAGAAATAGAGAGATTAATGCAAACAAACAGTAGAAATTAGTAGAAATAGAGCAACAGATGTAAATTGAGAAATTGGTACATTCAGGGAGAGCGGATGCTACAAGCGCGAACTTAATAGAAATGGGAGTTCTTCCAAATATCGGAAATGAGAAATATCTGCACATGGCAAAAATGACAGAAATTGACCAATTGCTAGAAATTGAGAGTTTGATAGATAGAAAGAGTTAGGTTTACTGAAATTGAATGATATGGGGAAATTGAAGTTGCGGTTAACGTGGAGAATCTGCAAATGTGTTGAGCCTAAGAAATTGTTGGGAACTGAGAATTTAATCGATTGGGAGGACTAGTTTTGCTGATCAAGGGGAAATTGAGAAATTGTAGGTTCACATCCATGCTGAATAGCTGGAAATGAGAAGAGTGTTAGAAATAGAGGCATTTATATAGATAGGCAGCAGAAATTAATGGAAATTGTGACATTAACGGAAATGGAAAACCTTGTATAGCAAAAGCTATAAGCAGCGAATGTCATGCAAATGGGAAAATTTGGTGATTGACAAATATCTGCAGATAGAGAAAATGCTAGAATCTGATCAATTAGTAGAAACTGATATTTTGCTAGATACAGAGAGCCAGGTTTGCTTCAATTCAAAGTTATGGAGAAATTGAAGGTGTGGTTAATGCAGAGAAGCTCCAAATGAGCAGAATTCGATTAACTGCAAGAAACTGAATACTTGATGGATATAGAAAAACTGATTTCTTGAAAATAATAGAAATGAGGTAACTGAAGACTTAGTCGAAGAATGAACATTTGAAAATGTGTGGATTGTTAGAACTAGAGGCACTAACACAGGTCGACAGTAGAAATTATTGCAATTGGAGAAATCAATTAAAATGGAGAAACTTGAGCAATTCCTGAATGAGCAGATGATGCCAAAAGCCAATTTCGTGAAAATGGAAGATTTTACCATCATGGGGAATGGGAAATCTCTGCTGATAGAGAAAATCCAAGAACTTGATCAATTGATTGAAATTGACCTTTCGAGTGGGACAGAGAGCCAGCTTTGCCGAACGTGGAGGGTATGGAGAAATTGAAGTTGCATTGAAAGCGGAGAAGCTGGAAATGTGCTGATAATGAAATGCTGCTGAAAATTCTGTATTTGACAGATGCAGAGAACTATGTTTGCTGATGAAGAGCGAACTTCAGGCATTTCAGTTTGAGATGAAAGAGGAAACGTGGATATTATTAGAAATAGAGACATTAATGCAAAGGGACAGTAGAAATTAGTAGAGGTAGGGAAACTGATGGTAATTGAGAAATTTGTACATTCGGAGAAGAAGCAGATGCTACAAGCAGCGAATTTCATGGCAACGATAGTTTGTCCAAATATTGGAAATGAGAAGTATCTGCAGATAGTGAAAATGCTGGAATTTGATCAATTGCCGGAAATTGACAGTTTGATAGGTAAAGCGAGCTCGGTTTGCTGAAATTGTATGATTTGGAAAAATTGAAATTGCGGTTAATGAGGAGAATTTGCAAATGTGCTCAATCTGAGAAATTGCTGGGAATTGAGAATTTGAAAGAAAGAGACAGCTACTTTTGCTGATATAGGGGAAATTGAGAAATTGTAGGTTGAGGTCAATGACAAATAGCTCGAAATGAGGAGAGTGTTAGAAATAGAGACACTTTTGTCGATAGGCAGTTGAAATTAGTGGAGATAGTGAGAGTGATGGAAATGGAGAAACCAGTACATTCAGAGAAAGGCACAGAAGCTACAAGCAGCGAATTTCATGCAAATGGCAGATCATACATATATGGGGATTGAGAAGTATCTGCAGATTGAGAAAATGGAAGAAGTTGATCAATTGCTTGAAATTGACATTTCACGCGGCACGGAGAGCCACCGTTGCAGAATTTGATGGATCTGGAGGAATTGAAGTTGCGTTGAATGCGGAGAATCTGGAAATGTGCTGAATATGACATGCTGCTGAAAATTCAGAATTTGACAGATACAGAGAACTAAGTTTGCTGATAATGAGAGAACTTGAGGAATTTCAGGTTGAGATGAATGAGGAGTAGTTGGAAATGTGGATATGATGAGAAATAGAGAGATTAATGCAAAGGAACAGTAGAAATTAGTAGAAATAGAGAAACTGATGGAAATTGAGCAATTGGTACATTCAGGGAAGAGCCGATGCTACAAGCAGCGAATTTAATAGAAATGGGAGTTCTTCCAAATATCGGATATTAGAAATATCTGCACATTGCGAAAATGCCAGAAATTGATCAATTGCTAGAAATTGAGAGTTTGATAGAAAGAGTTAGGTTTAGTGAAATTGAATGATATGGGGAAATTGAAGTTGCGGTTAACATGGAGAATCTGCAAATGTGCTCAGTCTAAGAAATTGTTGGGAATTGAGAATTTGATCGATAGAGAGGACTAGTTTCGCTGATAAAGGTGAAATTGAGAAAATGTAGGTTCCCATCCATGATGATTAGCTGGAAAGGAGAAGAGTGTTAGAAATAGAGGCATTTATATAGATAGGCAGCAGAAATTAATGGAGATTGTGACATTAACGGAAATGGAAAACCTTCTATAGCAGAAGGTATAAGCAGCGAATGTCATGCAAATGGGAAAATATACAAATTTGGGGATTGACAAATATCTGCAGATAGAGAAAATGCTAGAATCAGATCAATTAGTAGAAACTGATATTTTGCTAGATACAGAGAGCCAGGTTTGCTTCAATTCAAACTTATGGAGAAATTGAAGGTGTGGTTAACGCAGAGAAGCTCCAAATGTGCAGAATTTGATTAATTGCAAGAAACTGAATACTTGATGAATATAGAGAAACTGATTTCTTGAAAATAATAGAAATGAGGTAACTGAAGACTTAGTCGAAGAATGAACATTTGAAAATGTGTGGATTGTTAGAGCTAGAGGCACTAACACAGGTCGACAGTAGAAATTATTGCAGGTGAAGAAATTGATTAAAATGGAGAAACTTGTGCAATTCCTGAATGAGCAGATGATGCCAAAAGCCAATTTCGTGAAAATGGAAGATTTTGCCATCATGGGGAATGGGAAATCTCTGCTGATAGAGGAAATCCAAGAACTTGATCAATTGATTGAAATTGACCTTTCGAGTGGCACAGAGAGCCAGCTTTGCCGAACGTGGAGGGTATGGAGAAATTGAAGTTGCATTGAATGCGGAGAAGCTGGAAATGTGCTGATAATGACATACTGCCGGAAATTCCGTATTTGACAGTTGCAGAGAACTATGTTTGCTGATAAAGAGCGAACTTGAGGATTTTCAGTTTGAGATGAAAGAGGAAATGTGGATATTATTAGAAATAGAGAGATTAATGCAAAGGGTCAGTTGAAATCAGTAGAGGTAGGGAAACTGATGGTAATTGAGAAATTTGTACATTCGGAGAAGAAGCAGATGCTACAAGCAGCGAACTTCATAGAAATGGGAGTTCTTCCAAATATCGGAAATGAGAAATATCTGCACATAGCGAAAATGCCAGTAATTGACCAATTGCTAGAAATTCAGAGTTTGATAGATAGAAAGAGTTAGGTTTATTGAAATTGAATGATATGGGGAATTTGAAGTTGCAGTTAACGTGCAGAATCTGCAAATGTGCTCAGTCTAAGAAATTGTTGGGAGTTGAGAATTTGATCGATAGAGAGGACTAGTTTTGCTGATCAAGGGGAAATTGAGAAATTGTAGGTTCACATCCATGATGAATAGCTGTACATGAGAAGTGTGTTAGAAATAGAGACATTTATGAAGATAAGCAACAGAAATTAATGCAGATTGCGACATTGATGGAAATGGAGAACCTTGTATAGCAGAAGGTATAAGCAGCCAATTTCATGCAAAAAGGAAAATGTACAAATTTGGGGATTGACAAATATCTGCAGATAGAGAAAATGCTAGAATCTGATCAATTAGTAGAAACTGATATTTTGCTAGATACAGAGAGCCAGGTTTGCTTCAATTCAAAGTTATGGAGAAATTGAAGGTGTGGTTAATGCAGAGAAGCTCCAAATGAGCAGAATTCGATTAACTGCAAGAAACTGAATACTTGATGGATATAGAGAAACTGATTTCTTGAAAATTATAGAAATGAGGTAACTGAAGACTTAGTCGAAGAATGAACACTTCAAAATGTGTGGATTGTTAGAACATAGAGACACTAACACAGGTCGACGTTAGAAATTATTGGAGATGGAGAAATCAATTAAAATGGAGAAACTTGAGCAATTCCTGAATGAGCAGATGATGCCAAAAGCCAATTTCGTGAAAATGGAAGATTTTGCCATCATGGGGAATGGGAAATCTCTGCTGATAGAGAAAATCCAACAACTTGATCAATTGATTGAAATTGACCTTTCGAGTGGGACAGAGAGCCAGCTTTGCCGAACGTGGAGGGTATGGAGAAATTGAAGTTGCATTGAAAGTGGAGAAGCTGGAGATGTGCTGATAATGACATGCTGCTGAAAATTCTGTATTTGACAGATGCAGAGAACTATGTTTGCTGATAAAGAGCGAACTTCAGGCATTTCAGTTTGAGATGAAAGAGGAAACGTGGATATTATTAGAAATAGAGACATTAATGCAAAGGGACAGTAGAAATTAGTAGAGGTAGGGAAACTGATGGTAATTGAGAAATTTGTACATTCGGAGAAGAAGCAGATGCTACAAGCAGCGAATTTCATGGCAACGATAGTTTTTCCAAATATTGGAAATGAGAAGTATCTGCAGATAGTGAAAATGCTGGAATTTGATCAATTGCCGGAAATTGACAGTTTGATAGGTAAAGCGAGCTCGGTTTGCTGAAATTGTATGATTTGGAAAAATTGAAATTGCGGTTAATGAGGAGAATTTGCAAATGTGCTCAATCTGAGAAATTGCTGGGAATTGAGAATTTGAAAGAAAGAGACAGCTACTTTTGCTGATAAAGGGGAAATTGAGAAATTGTAGGTTGAGGTCAATGACAAATAGCTCGAAATGAGGAGAGTGTTAGAAATAGAGACATTTTTGTCGATAGGCAGTGGAAATTAGTGGAGATAGTGAGAGTGATGGAAATGGAGAAACCAGTACATTCAGAGAAAGGCACAGAAGCTACAAGCAGCGAATTTCATGCAAATGGCAGATCATACATATATGGGGATTGAGAAGTATCTGCAGATTGAGAAAATGGAAGAAGTTGATCAATTGCTTGAAATTGACATTTCACGCGGCACGGAGAGCCACCGTTGCAGAATTTGATGGATCTGGAGGAATTGAAGTTGCGTTGAATGCGGAGAATCTGGAAATGTGCTGAATATGACATGCTGCTGAAAATTCAGAATTTGACAGATACAGAGAACTAAGTTTGCTGATAATGAGAGAACTTGAGGAATTTCAGGTTGAGATGAATGAGGAGTAGTTGGAAATGTGGATATGATGAGAAATAGAGAGATTAATGCAAAGGAACAGTAGAAATTAGTAGAAATAGAGAAACTGATGGAAATTGAGCAATTGGTACATTCAGGGAAGAGCCGATGCTACAAGCAGCGAATTTAATAGAAATGGGAGTTCTTCCAAATATCGGATATTAGAAATATCTGCACATTGCGAAAATGCCAGAAATTGATCAATTGCTAGAAATTGAGAGTTTGATAGAAAGAGTTAGGTTTAGTGAAATTGAATGATATGGGGAAATTGAAGTTGCGGTTAACATGGAGAATCTGCAAATGTGCTCAGTCTAAGAAATTGTTGGGAATTGAGAATTTGATCGATAGAGAGGACTAGTTTCGCTGATAAAGGTGAAATTGAGAAAATGTAGGTTCCCATCCATGATGAATAGCTGGAAATGAGAAGAGTGTTAGAAATAGAGGCATTTATATAGATAGGCAGCAGAAATTAATGGAGATTGTGACATTAACGGAAATGGAAAACCTTGTATAGTAGAAGGTATAAGCAGCGAATGTCATGCAAATGGGAAAATATACAAATTTGGGGATTGACAAATATCTGCAGATAGAGAAAATGCTAGAATCAGATCAATTAGTAGAAACTGATATTTTGCTAGATACAGAGAGCCAGGTTTGCTTCAATTCAAAGTTATGGAGAAATTGAAGGTGCGGTTAACGCAGAGAAGCTCCAAATGTGCAGAATTCGATTAATTGCAAGAAACTGAATACTTGATGAATATAGAGAAACTGATTTCTTGAAAATAATAGAAATGACGTAACTGAAGACTTAGTCGAAGAATGAACATTTGAAAATGTGTGGATTGTTAGAGCTAGAGGCACTAACACAGGTCGACAGTAGAAATTATTGCAGGTGGAGAAATTGATTAAAATGGAGAAACTTGTGCAATTCCTGAATGAGCAGATGATGCCAAAAGCCAATTTCGTGAAAATGGAAGATTTTGCCATCATGGGGAATGGGAAATCTCTGCTGATAGAGGAAATCCAAGAACTTGATCAATTGATTGAAATTGACCTTTCGAGTGGCACAGAGAGCCAGCTTTGCCGAACGTGGAGGGTATGGAGAAATTGAAGTTGCATTGAATGTGGAGAAGCTGGAAATGTGCTGAATATGACATACTGCCGGAAATTCCGTATTTGACAGTTGCAGAGAACTATGTTTGCTGATAAAGAGCGAACTTGAGGAATTTCAGTTTGAGATGAAAGAGGAAATGTGGATATTATTAGAAATAGAGAGATTAATGCAAAGGGTCAGTAGAAATCAGTAGAGGTAGGGAAACTGATGGTAATTGAGAAATTTGTACATTCGGAGAAGAAGCAGATGCTACAAGCAGCGAACTTCATAGAAATGGGAGTTCTTCCAAATATCGGAAATGAGAAATATCTGCACATGGCAAAAATGACAGAAATTGACCAATTGCTAGAAATTGAGAGTTTGATAGATAGAAAGAGTTAGGTTTACTGAAATTGAATGATATGGGGAATTTGAAGTTGCAGTTAACGTGGAGAATCTGCAAATGTGCTCAGTCTAAGAAATTGTTGGGAATTGAGAATTTGATCGATAGAGAGGACTAGTTTTGCTGATCAAGGGGAAATTGAGAAATTGTAGGTTCACATCCATGATGAATAGCTGTAAATGAGAAGTGTGTTATAAATAGAGACATTTATGAAGATAAGCAACAGAAATTAATGTAGATTGCGACATTGATGGAAATGGAGAACCTTGTATAGCAGAAGGTATAAGCAGCCAATTTCATGCAAATGGGAAAATATACAAATTTGGGGATTGACAAATATCTGCAGATAGAGAAAATGCTAGAATCTGATCAATTAGTAGAAACTGATATTTTGCTAGATACAGAGAGCCAGGTTTGCTTCAATTCAAAGTTATGGAGAAATTGAAGGTGTGGTTAATGCAGAGAAGCTCCAAATGAGCAGAATTCGATTAACTGCAAGAAACTGAATACTTGATGGATATAGAGAAACTGATTTCTTGAAAATTATAGAAATGAGGTAACTGAAGACTTAGTCGGAGAATGAACACTTCAAAATGTGTGGATTGTTAGAACATAGAGACACTAACACAGGTCGACGTTAGAAATTATTGGAGATGGAGAAATCAATTAAAATGGAGAAACTTGAGCAATTCCTGAATGAGCAGATGATGCCAAAAGCCAATTTCGTGAAAATGGAAGATTTTACCATCATGGGGAATGGGAAATCTCTGCTGATAGAGAAAATCCAAGAACTTGATCAATTGATTGAAATTGACCTTTCGAGTGACACAGAGCGCCAGCTTTGCCGAACGTGGAGCGTGTGGAAAAGATGAAGTTGCATTGAATGTGGAGAAGCTGGAAATGTGCTGATAATGACATACTGCTGGAAATTCCGTATTTGACAGATGCAGAGAACTATGTTTGCTGATAATGAGAGAACTTGAGGAATTTCAGGTTGAGATGAATGAGGAGTCGTTGGACATGTGGATATGATGAGAAATAGAGAGATTAATGCAAACAAACAGTAGAAATTAGAGGCGATAGAGCAACAGATGTAAATTGAGAAATTGGTACATTCAGGGAGAGCGGATGCTACAAGCGCGAACTTAATAGAAATGGGAGTTCTTCCAAATATCGGAAATGAGAAATATCTGCACATGGCAAAAATGACAGAAATTGACCAATTGCTAGAAATTGAGAGTTTGATAGATAGAAAGAGTTAGGTTTACTGAAATTGAATGATATGGGGAAATTGAAGTTGCGGTTAACGTGGAGAATCTGCAAATGTGTTGAGCCTAAGAAATTGTTGGGAACTGAGAATTTAATCGATTGGGAGGACTAGTTTTGCTGATCAAGGGGAAATTGAGAAATTGTAGGTTCACATCCATGCTGAATAGCTGGAAATGAGAAGAGTGTTAGAAATAGAGGCATTTATATAGATAGGCAGCAGAAATTAATGGAAATTGTGACATTAACGGAAATGGAAAACCTTGTATAGCAAAAGCTATAAGCAGCGAATGTCATGCAAATGGGAAAATTTGGTGATTGACAAATATCTGCAGATAGAGAAAATGCTAGAATCTGATCAATTAGTAGAAACTGATATTTTGCTAGATACAGAGAGCCAGGTTTGCTTCAATTCAAAGTTATGGAGAAATTGAAGGTGTGGTTAATGCAGAGAAGCTCCAAATGAGCAGAATTCGATTAACTGCAAGAAACTGAATACTTGATGGATATAGAAAAACTGATTTCTTGAAAATTATAGAAATGAGGTAACTGAAGACTTAGTCGAAGAATGAACATTTGAAAATGTGTGGATTGTTAGAACTAGTGGCACTAACACAGGTCGACAGTAGAAATTATTGCAATTGGAGAAATCAATTAAAATGGAGAAACTTGAGCAATTCCTGAATGAGCAGATGATGCCAAAAGCCAATTTCGTGAAAATGGAAGATTTTGCCATCATGGGGAATGGGAAATCTCTGCTGATAGAGAAAATCCAAGAACTTGATCAATTGATTGAAATTGACCTTTCGAGTGGGACAGAGAGCCAGCTTTGCCGAACGTGGAGGGTATGGAGAAATTGAAGTTGCATTGAAAGCGGAGAAGCTGGAAATGTGCTGATAATGAAATGCTGCTGAAAATTCTGTATTTGACAGATGCAGAGAACTATGTTTGCTGATGAAGAGCGAACTTCAGGCATTTCAGTTTGAGATCAAAGAGGAAACGTGGATATTATTAGAAATAGAGACATTAATGCAAAGGGACAGTAGAAATTAGTAGAGGTAGGGAAACTGATGGTAATTGAGAAATTTGTACATTCGGAGAAGAAGCAGATGCTACAAGCAGCGAATTTCATGGCAACGATAGTTTGTCCAAATATTGGAAATGAGAAGTATCTGCAGATAGTGAAAATGCTGGAATTTGATCAATTGCCGGAAATTGACAGTTTGATAGGTAAAGCGAGCTCGGTTTGCTGAAATTGTATGATTTGGAAAAATTGAAATTGCGGTTAATGAGGAGAATTTGCAAATGTGCTCAATCTGAGAAATTGCTGGGAATTGAGAATTTGAAAGAAAGAGACAGCTACTTTTGCTGATATAGGGGAAATTGAGAAATTGTAGGTTGAGGTCAATGACAAATAGCTCGAAATGAGGAGAGTGTTAGAAATAGAGACACTTTTGTCGATAGGCAGTTGAAATTAGTGGAGATAGTGAGAGTGATGGAAATGGAGAAACCAGTACATTCAGAGAAAGGCACAGAAGCTACAAGCAGCGAATTTCATGCAAATGGCAGATCATACATATATGGGGATTGAGAAGTATCTGCAGATTGAGAAAATGGAAGAAGTTGATCAATTGCTTGAAATTGACATTTCACGTGGCACGGAGAGCCACCATTGCAGAATTTGATGGATCTGGAGGAATTGAAGTTGCGTTGAATGCGGAGAATCTGGAAATGTGCTGAATATGACATGCTGCTGAAAATTCAGAATTTGACAGATACAGAGAACTAAGTTTGCTGATAATGAGAGAACTTGAGGAATTTCAGGTTGAGATGAATGAGGAGTAGTTGGAAATGTGGATATGATGAGAAATAGAGAGATTAATGCAAAGGAACAGTAGAAATTAGTAGAAATAGAGAAACTGATGGAAATTGAGCAATTGGTACATTCAGGGAAGAGCCGATGCTACAAGCAGCGAATTTAATAGAAATGGGAGTTCTTCCAAATATCGGATATTAGAAATATCTGCACATTGCGAAAATGCCAGAAATTGATCAATTGCTAGAAATTGAGAGTTTGATAGAAAGAGTTAGGTTTAGTGAAATTGAATGATATGGGGAAATTGAAGTTGCGGTTAACATGGAGAATCTGCAAATGTGCTCAGTCTAAGAAATTGTTGGGAATTGAGAATTTGATCGATAGAGAGGACTAGTTTCGCTGATAAAGGTGAAATTGAGAAAATGTAGGTTCCCATCCATGATGAATAGCTGGAAATGAGAAGAGTGTTAGAAATAGAGGCATTTATATAGATAGGCAGCAGAAATTAATGGAGATTGTGACATTAACGGAAATGGAAAACCTTCTATAGCAGAAGGTATAAGCAGCGAATGTCATGCAAATGGGAAAATATACAAATTTGGGGATTGACAAATATCTGCAGATAGAGAAAATGCTAGAATCAGATCAATTAGTAGAAACTGATATTTTGCTAGATACAGAGAGCCAGGTTTGCTTCAATTCAAAGTTATGGAGAAATTGAAGGTGTGGTTAACGCAGAGAAGCTCCAAATGTGCAGAATTTGATTAATTGCAAGAAACTGAATACTTGATGAATATAGAGAAACTGATTTCTTGAAAATAATAGAAATGAGGTAACTGAAGACTTAGTCGAAGAATGAACATTTGAAAATGTGTGGATTGTTAGAGCTAGAGGCACTAACACAGGTCGACAGTAGAAATTATTGCAGGTGGAGAAATTGATTAAAATGGAGAAACTTGTGCAATTCCTGAATGAGCAGATGATGCCAAAAGCCAATTTCGTGAAAATGGAAGATTTTGCCATCATGGGGAATGGGAAATCTCTGCTGATAGAGGAAATCCAAGAACTTGATCAATTGATTGAAATTGACCTTTCGAGTGGCACAGAGAGCCAGCTTTGCCGAACGTGGAGGGTATGGAGAAATTGAAGTTGCATTGAATGCGGAGAAGCTGGAAATGTGCTGATAATGACATACTGCCGGAAATTCCGTATTTGACAGTTGCAGAGAACTATGTTTGCTGATAAAGAGCGAACTTGAGGAATTTCAGTTTGAGATGAAAGAGGAAATGTGGATATTATTAGAAATAGAGAGATTAATGCAAAGGGTCAGTTGAAATCAGTAGAGGTAGGGAAACTGATGGTAATTGAGAAATTTGTACATTCGGAGAAGAAGCAGATGCTACAAGCAGCAAACTTCATAGAAATGGGAGTTCTTCCAAATATCGGAAATGAGAAATATCTGCACATAGCGAAAATGCCAGTAATTGACCAATTGCTAGAAATTCAGAGTTTGATAGATAGAAAGAGTTAGGTTTATTGAAATTGAATGATATGGGGAATTTGAAGTTGCAGTTAACGTGCAGAATCTGCAAATGTGCTCAGTCTAAGAAATTGTTGGGAGTTGAGAATTTGATCGATAGAGAGGACTAGTTTTGCTGATCAAGGGGAAATTGAGAAATTGTAGGTTCACATTTATGATGAATAGCTGTAAATGAGAAGTGTGTTAGAAATAGAGACATTTATGAAGATAAGCAACAGAAATTAATGCAGATTGCGACATTGATGGAAATGGAGAACCTTGTATAGCAGAAGGTATAAGCAGCCAATTTCATGCAAAAAGGAAAATATACAAATTTGGGGATTGACAAATATCTGCAGATAGAGAAAATGCTAGAATCTGATCAATTAGTAGAAACTGATATTTTGCTAGATACAGAGTGCCAGGTTTGCTTCAATTCAAAGTTATGGAGAAATTGAAGGTGTGGTTAATGCAGAGAAGCTCCAAATGAGCAGAATTCGATTAACTGCAAAAAACTGAATACTTGATGGATATAGAGAAACTGATTTCTTGAAAATTATATAAATGAGGTAACTGAAGACTTAGTCGAAGAATGAACACTTCAAAATGTGTGGATTGTTAGAACATAGAGACACTAACACAGGTCGACGTTAGAAATTATTGGAGATGGAGAAATCAATTAAAATGGAGAAACTTCAGCAATTCCTGAATGAGCAGATGATGCCAAAAGCCAATTTCGTGAAAATGGAAGATTTTGCCATCATGGGGAATGGGAAATCTCTGCTGATAGAGAAAATCCAAGAACTTGATCAATTGATTGAAATTGACCTTTCGAGTGGGACAGAGAGCCAGCTTTGCCGAACGTGGAGGGTATGGAGAAATTGAAGTTGCATTGAAAGTGGAGAAGCTGGAGATGTGCTGATAATGACATGCTGCTGAAAATTCTGTATTTGACAGATGCAGAGAACTATGTTTGCTGATGAAGAGCGAACTTCAGGCATTTCAGTTTGAGATCAAAGAGGAAACGTGGATATTATTAGAAATAGAGACATTAATGCAAAGGGACAGTAGAAATTAGTAGAGGTAGGGAAACTGATGGTAATTGAGAAATTTGTACATTCGGAGAAGAAGCAGATGCTACAAGCAGCGAATTTCATGGCAACGATAGTTTTTCCAAATATTGGAAATGAGAAGTATCTGCAGATAGTGAAAATGCTGGAATTTGATCAATTGCCGGATATTGACAGTTTGATAGGTAAAGCGAGCTCGGTTTGCTGAAATTGTATGATTTGGAAAAATTGAAATTGCGGTTAATGAGGAGAATTTGCAAATGTGCTCAATCTGAGAAATTGCTGGGAATTGAGAATTTGAAAGAAAGAGACAGCTACTTTTGCTG
This sequence comes from Cetorhinus maximus, assembly GCF_964194155.1. Lineage (NCBI taxonomy): Eukaryota > Metazoa > Chordata > Chondrichthyes > Lamniformes > Cetorhinidae > Cetorhinus > Cetorhinus maximus. The sequence goes on along the minus strand of NC_135888.1, from coordinate 52,571,018 downwards.
ATAAAGGGGAAATTGAGAAATTGTAGGTTGAGGTCAATGACAAATAGCTCGAAATGAGGAGAGTGTTAGAAATAGAGACATTTTTGTCGATAGGCAGTGGAAATTAGTGGAGATAGTGAGAGTGATGGAAATGGAGAAACCAGTACATTCAGAGAAAGGCACAGAAGCTACAAGCAGCGAATTTCATGCAAATGGCAGATCATACATATATGGGGATTGAGAAGTATCTGCAGATTGAGAAAATGGAAGAAGTTGATCAATTGCTTGAAATTGACATTTCACGCGGCACGGAGAGCCACCGTTGCAGAATTTGATGGATCTGGAGGAATTGAAGTTGCGTTGAATGCGGAGAATCTGGAAATGTGCTGAATATGACATGCTGCTGAAAATTCAGAATTTGACAGATACAGAGAACTAAGTTTGCTGATAATGAGAGAACTTGAGGAATTTCAGGTTGAGATGAATGAGGAGTAGTTGGAAATGTGGATATGATGAGAAATAGAGAGATTAATGCAAAGGAACAGTAGAAATTAGTAGAAATAGAGAAACTGATGGAAATTGAGCAATTGGTACATTCAGGGAAGAGCCGATGCTACAAGCAGCGAATTTAATAGAAATGGGAGTTCTTCCAAATATCGGATATTAGCAATATCTGCACATTACAAAAATGCCAGAAATTGATCAATTGCTAGAAATTGAGAGTTTGATAGAAAGAGTTAGGTTTAGTGAAATTGAATGATATGGGGAAATTGAAGTTGCGGTTAACATGGAGAATCTGCAAATGTGCTCAGTCTAAGAAATTGTTGGGAATTGAGAATTTGATCGATAGAGAGGACTAGTTTCGCTGATAAAGGTGAAATTGAGAAAATGTAGGTTCCCATCCATGATGAATAGCTGGAAATGAGAAGAGTGTTAGAAATAGAGGCATTTATATAGATAGGCAGCAGAAATTAATGGAGATTGTGACATTAACGGAAATGGAAAACCTTGTATAGCAGAAGGTATAAGCAGCGAATGTCATGCAAATGGGAAAATATACAAATTTGGGGTTTGACAAATATCTGCAGATAGAGAGAATGCTAGAATCAGATCAATTAGTAGAAACTGATATTTTGCTAGATACAGAGAGCCAGGTTTGCTTCAATTCAAAGTTATGGAGAAATTGCAGGTGTGGTTAACGCAGAGAAGCTCCAAATGTGCAGAATTTGATTAATTGCAAGAAACTGAATACTTGATGAATATAGAGAAACTGATTTCTTGAAAATAATAGAAATGACGTAACTGAAGACTTAGTCGAAGAATGAACATTTGAAAATGTGTGGATTGTTAGAGCTAGAGGCACTAACACAGGTCGACAGTAGAAATTATTGCAGGTGGAGAAATTGATTAAAATGGAGAAACTTGTGCAATTCCTGAATGAGCAGATGATGCCAAAAGCCAATTTCGTGAAAATGGAAGATTTTGCCATCATGGGGAATGGGAAATCTCTGCTGATAGAGGAAATCCAAGAACTTGATCAATTGATTGAAATTGACCTTTCGAGTGGCACAGAGAGCCAGCTTTGCCGAACGTGGAGGGTATGGAGAAATTGAAGTTGCATTGAATGCGGAGAAGCTGGAAATGTGCTGATAATGACATACGGCCGGAAATTCCGTATTTGACAGTTGCAGAGAACTATGTTTGCTGATAAAGAGCGAACTTGAGGAATTTCAGTTTGAGATGAAAGAGGAAATGTGGATATTATTAGAAATAGAGAGATTAATGCAAAGGGTCAGTTGAAATCAGTAGAGGTAGGGAAACTGATGGTAATTGAGAAATTTGTACATTCGGAGAAGAAGCAGATGCTACAAGCAGCAAACTTCATAGAAATGGGAGTTCTTCCAAATATCGGAAATGAGAAATATCTGCACATAGCGAAAATGCCAGTAATTGACCAATTGCTAGAAATTCAGAGTTTGATAGATAGAAAGAGTTAGGTTTATTGAAATTGAATGATATGGGGAATTTGAAGTTGCGGTTAACGTGGACAATCTGCAAATGTGCTCAGTCTAAGAAATTGTTGGGAATTGAGAATTTGATCGATAGAGAGGACTAGTTTTGCTGATCAAGGGGAAATTGAGAAATTTTAGGTTCACATCCATGATGAATAGCTGTAAATGAGAAGTGTGCTGGAAATAGAGACATTTATGTAGATAAGCAACAAAAATTAATGGAGATTGCGACATTGATGGAAATGGAGAACCTTATATAGCAGAAGGTATAAGCAGCCAATTTCATGCAAATGGGAAAATATACAAATTTGGGGATTGACAAATATCTGCAGATAGAGAAAATGCTAGAATCTAATCAATTAGTAGAAACTGATATTTTGCTAGATACAGAGAGCCAGGTTTGCTTCAATTCAAAGTTATGCAAAATTGAAGGTGTGGTTAATGCAGAGAAGCTCCAAATGAGCAGAATTCGATTAACTGCAAGAAACTGAATACTTGATGGATATAGAGAAACTGATTTCTTGAAAATTATAGAAATGAGGTAACTGAAGACTTAGTCGAAGAATGAACATTTGAAAATGTGTGGATTGTTAGAACTAGAGGCACTAACACAGGTCGACAGTAGAAATTATTGCAATTGGAGAAATCAATTAAAATGGAGAAACTTGTGCAATCCCTGAATGAGCAGATGATGCTAATAGCGAATTTCGTGAAAATGTAAGATATTGCCGTCATGGGGAATGGGAAATCTCTGCTGATAGAGAAAATCCAAGAACTTGATCAATTGATTGAAATTGACCTTTCGAGTGGGACAGAGAGCCAGCTTTGCCGAACGTGGAGGGTATGGAGAAATTGAAGTTGCATTGAAAGCGGAGAAGCTGGAAATGTGCTGATAATGACATGCTGCTGAAAATTCCGTATTTGACAGATGCAGAGAACTATGTTTGCTGATGAAGAGTGAACTTCAGGCATTTCAGTTTGAGATCAAAGAGGAAACGTGGATATTATTAGAAATAGAGATATTAATGCAAAGGGACAGTAGAAATTATTAGAGGTAGGGAAACTGATGGTAATTGAGAAATTTGTACATTCGGAGAAGAAGCAGATGCTACAAGCAGCGAATTTCATGGCAACGATAGTTTTTCCAAATATTGGAAATGAGAAGTATCTGCAGATAGTGAAAATGCTGGAATTTGATCAATTGACAGTTTGATAGGTAAAGCGAGCTCGGTTTGCTGAAATTGTATGATTTGGAAAAATTGAAATTGTGGTTAATGAAGAGAATCTGCAAATGTGCTCATTCTGAGGAATTGCTGGGAATTGAGAATTTGAAAGAAAGAGACAGCTACTTTTGCTGATAAAGGGGAAATTGAGAAATTGTAGGTTGAGGTCAATGACAAATAGCTCGAAATGAGGAGAGTGTTAGAAATAGAGACATTTTTGTCGATAGGCAGAGGAAATTAGTGGAGATAGTGAGAGTGATGGAAATGGAGAAACCAGTACATTCAGAGAAAGGCGCAGAAGCTACAAGCAGCGAATTTCATGCAAATGGCAGATCATACATATATGGGGATTGAGAAGTATCTGCAGATTGAGAAAATGGAAGAAGTTGAACAATTGCTTGAAATTGACATTTCACGCGGCACGGAGAGCCACCGTTGCAGAATTTGATGGATATGGAGGAATTGAAGTTGCGTTGAATGCGGAGAATCTGGAAATGTGCTGAATATGACATGCTGCTGAAAATTCAGAATTTGACAGATACAGAGAACTAAGTTTGCTGATAATGAGAGAACTTGAGGAATTTCAGGTTGAGATGAATGAGGAGTAGTTGGAAATGTGGATATGATGAGAAATAGAGAGATTAATGCAAAGGAACAGTAGAAATTAGTAGAAATAGAGAAACTGATGGAAATTGAGCAATTGGTACATTCAGGGACGAGCCGATGCTACAAGCAGCGAATTTAGTAGAAATGGGAGTTCTTCCAAATATCGGATATTAGAAATATCTGCACATTGCGAAAATGCCAGAAATTGATCAATTGCTAGAAATTGAGAGTTTGATAGATAGAAAGAGTTAGGTTTATGAAATTGAATGATATGGGGAATTTGAAGTTGCGGTTAACGTGGAGAATCTGCAATTGTGCTCAGTCTAAGAAATTGTTGGGAATTGAGAATTTGATCGACAGAGAGGACTAGTTTCGCTGATAAAGGGGAATTTGAGAAAATGTAGGTTCCCATCCATGATGAATAGCTGGAAATGAGAAGAGTGTTAAAAATAGAGACATTTATGTAGATAGACAGCAGAAATAAATGGAGATTGCGACATTGATGTAAATGGAGAACCTTGTATAGCAGAAGGTATAAGCAGCCAATTTCATGCAAATGGGAAAATATACAAATTTGGGGATTGACAAATATCTGCAGATAGAGAAAATGCTAGAATCTAATCAATTAGTAGAAACTGATATTTTGCTAGATACAGAGAGCCAGGTTTGCTTCAATTCAAAGTTATGGAGAAATTGAAGGTGTGGTTAATGCAGAGAAGCTCCAAATGAGCAGAATTCGATTAACTGCAAAAAACTGAATACTTGATGGATATAGAGAAACTGATTTCTTGAAAATTATAGAAATGAGGTAACTAAAGACTTAGTCGAAGAATGAACATTTCAAAATGTGTGGATTGTTAGAACTAGAGACACTAACACAGGTCGACAGTAGAAATTATTGGAGATGGAGAAATCAATTAAAATGGAGAAACTTGTGCAATCCCTGAATGAGCAGATGATGCTAATAGCGAATTTCGTGAAAATGGATGATTTTGCCATCATGGGGAATGGGAAATCTCTGCTGATAAAGAAAATCCAAGAACTTGATCAATTGATTGAAATTGACCTTTCGAGTGGCACAGAGAGCCAGCTTTGCCGAACGTGCAGGGTATGGAGAAATTGAAGTTGCATTGAAAACGGAGAAGCTGGAAATGTGCTGATAATGACATGCTGCTGAAAATTCTGTATTTGACAGATGCAGAGAACTATGTTTGCTGATGAAGAGCGAACTTCAGGCATTTCAGTTTGAGATCAAAGAGGAAACGTGGATATTATTAGAAATAGAGACATTAATGCAAAGGGACAGTAGAAATTAGTAGAGGTAGGGAAACTGATGTTAATTGAGAAATTTGGACATTCGGAGATGAAGCAGATGCTACAAGCAGCGAATTTCATGGAAACAATAGTTTTCCAAATATTGGAAATGAGAAGTATCTGCTGATAGTGAAAATGCTGGAATTTGATCAATTGCCAGAAATTGACAGTTTGATAGGTAAAGCGAGCTCGGTTTGCTGAAATTGTATGATTTGGAAAAATTGAAATTGCGGTTAATGAGGAGAATGTGCAAATGTGCTCAATCTGAGAAATTGCTGGGAATTGAGAATTTGAAAGAAAGAGACAGCTACTTTTGCTGATAAAGGGGAAATTGAGAAATTGTAGGTTGAGGTCAATGACAAATAGCTCGAAATGAGGAGAGTGTTAGAAATAGAGACATTTTTGTCGTTAGGCAGTGGAAATTAGTGGAGATAGTGAGAGTGATGGAAATGGAGATACCAGTACATTCAGGGAAAGGCGCAGAAGCTACAAGCAGCGAATTTCATGCAAATGGCAGATCATACATATATGGGGATTGAGAAGTATCTGCAGATTGAGAAAATGGAAGAAGTTGATCAATTGCTTGAAATTCACATTTCACGCGGCACGGAGAGCCACCGTTGCAGAATTTGATGGATATGGAGGAATTGAAGTTGCGTTGAATGCGGAGAATCTGGAAATGAGCTGAATATGACATGCTGCTGAACATTCGGAATTTGACAGATACAGAGAACTAAGTTTGCTGATAATGAGAGAACTTGAGGAATTTCAGGTTGAGATGAATGAGGAGTAGTTGGAAATGTGGATATGATGAGAAATAGAGAGATTAATGCAAAGGAACAGTAGAAATTAGTAGAAATAGAGAAACTGATGGAAATTGAGCAATTGGTACATTCAGGGAAGAGCCGATGCTACAAGCAGCGAATTTAATAGAAATGGGAGTTCTTCCAAATATCGGAAATTAGAAATATCTGCACATGGCGAAAATGCCAGAAATTGATCAATTGCTAGAAATTGAGAGTTTGATAGATAGAAAGAGTTAGGTTTATGAAATTGAATGATATGGGGAAATTGAAGTTGCAGTTAACGTGGAGAATCTGCAAATGTTCTCAGTCTAAGAAATTGTTGGGAAGTGAGAATTTGATCGATAGAGAAATACTAGTTTCGCTGATAAAGGGGAAATTGAGAAAATGCAGGTTCACATCCATGATGAATAGCTGGAAATGAGAAGAGTGTTAGAAATAGAGACATTTATGTAGATAGGCAGCGGAAATGAATTGAGATTGCGACATTGATGGAAATGGAGAAAATTGTATAGCAGAAGGTATAAGCTGCCAATTTCATGCAAATAGGAAAATATACAAATTTGGGGATTGACAAACATCTGCAGATAGAGAAACTGGTAGAATCTAATCAATTAGTAGAAACTGATATTTTGCTAGATACAGAGAGCCAGGTTTGCTTCAATTCAAAGTTATGGAGAAATTGAAGGTGTGCTTAATACAGAGAAGCTCCAAATGAGCAGAATTCGATTAACTGCAAGAAACTGAATACTTGATGGATATAGAGAAACTGATTTCTTGAAAAATATAGAAATGAGGTAACTGAAGACTTAGTCGAAGAATGAACATTTCAAAATGTGTGGATTGTTAGAACTAGAGACACTAACACAGGTCGATGTTAGAAATTATTGGAGATGGAGAAGTCAATTAAAATGGAGAAACTTGGGCAATCCCTGAATGAGCAGATGATGCTAATAGCGAATTTCGTGAAAATGGAAGATTTTGCCATCATGGGGAATGGGAAATCTCTGCTGATAGAGAAAATCCAACAACTTGAACAATTGATTGAAATTGACCTTTCGAGTGGCACAGAGAGCCAGCTTTGCCGAACGTGGAGGGTATGGAGAAATTGAAGTTGCATTGAAAGCGGAGAAGCTGGAAATGTGCTGATAATGACATGCTGCTGAAAATTCTGTATTTGACAGATGCAGAGAACTATGTTTGCTGATGAAGAGCGAACTTCAGGCATTTCAGTTTGAGATCAAAGAGGAAACGTGGATATTATTAGAAATAGAGACATTAATGCAAAGGGACAGTAGAAATTAGTAGAGGGAGGGAAACTGATGTTAATTGAGAAATTTCTACATTCGGAGAAGAAGCAGATGCTACAAGCAGCGAATTTCATGGAAACAATAGTTTTTCCAAATATTGGAAATGAGAAGTATCTGCAGATAGTGAAAATGCTGGAATTTGATCAATTGCCAGAAATTGACAGTTTGATAGGTAAAGCGAGCTCGGTTTGCTGAAATTGTATGATTTGGAAAAATTGAAATTGCGGTTAATGAGGAGAATGTGCAAATGTGCTCAATCTGAGAAATTGCTGGGAATTGAGAATTTGAAAGAAAGAGACAGCTACTTTTGCTGATAAAGGGGAAATTGAGAAATTGTAGGTTGAGGTCAATGACAAATAGCTCGAAATGAGGAGAGTGTTAGAATTAGAGACATTTTTGTCGATAGGCAATGGAAATTAGTGGAGACAGTGAGACCGATGGAAATGGAGAAACCAGTACATTCAGAGAAGGGCGCAGAAGCTACAAGCAGCGAATTTCATGCAAATGGCAGATCATACATATATGGGGATTGAGAAGCATCTACAGATTGAGAAAATGGAAGAAGTTGATCAATTGCTTGAAAGTGACATTTCACGTGGCACGGAGAGCCACCGAGCAGAATTTGATGGATCTGGAGGAATTGAAGTTGCGTTGAATGCGGAGAATCTGGAAATGTGCTGAATATGACATGCTGCTGAAAATTCAGAATTTGACAGATACAGAGAACTAAGTTTGCTGATAATGAGAGAACTTGAGGAATTTCAGGTTGAGATGAATGAGGAGTAGTTGGAAATGTGGATATGATGAGAAATAGAGAGATTAATGCAAAGGAACAGTAGAAATTAGTAGAAATAGAGAAACTGATGGAAATTGAGCAATTGGTACATTCAGGGAAGAGCCGATGCTACAAGCAGCGAATTTAATAGAAATGGGAGTTCTTCCAAATATCGGAAATTAGAAATATCTGCACATTGCGAAAATGCCAGAAATTGATCAATTGCTAGAAATTGAGAGTTTGATAGATAGAAAGAGTTAGGTTTATGAAATTGAATGATATGGGGAAATTGAAGTTGCGGTTTACTTGGAGAATCTGCAAATGTTCTCAGTCTAAGAAATTGTTGGGAATTGAGAATTTGATCGACAGAGAGGACTAGTTTCGCTGATAAAGGGGAAATTGAGAAAATGTAGGTTCCCATCCATGATGAATAGCTGGAAATGAGAAGAGTGTTAGAAATAGAGACATTTATGTAGATAGGCAGCCGAAATTAATGGAGATTGTGACATTGATGGAAATGGAGAACCTTGTATAGCAGAAGGTATAAGCAGCCAATTTCATGCAAATGGAAAAAATATACAAATTTGGGGATTGACAAATAACTGCAGATAGAGAAACTGGTAGAATCTAATCAATTAATAGAAACTGATATTTTGCTAGATACAGAGAGCCAGGTTTGCTTCAATTCAAAGTTATGGAGAAATTGAAGGTGTGGTTAATGCAGAGAAACTGCAAATGAGCAGAATTCGATTAACTGCAAGAAACTGAATACTTGATGGATATAGAGAAACTGATTTCTTGAAAAATATAGAAATGAGGTAACTGAAGACTTAGTCGAAGAATGAACATTTGAAAATGTGTGGATTGTTAGAACTAGAGACACTAACACAGGTCGATGTTAGAAATTATTGGAGATGGAGAAGTCAATTAAAATGGAGAAACTTGGGCAATCCCTGAATGAGCAGATGATGCTAATAGCGAATTTCGTGAAAATGGAAGATTTTGCCATCATGGGGAATGGGAAATCTCTGCTGATAGAGAAAATCCAACAACTTGATCAATTGATTGAAATTGACCTTTCGAGTGGCACAGAGAGCCAGCTTTGCCGAACGTGGAGGGTATGGAGAAATTGAAGTTGCATTGAAAGCGGAGAAGCTGGAAATGTGCTGATAATGACATGCTGCTGAAAATTCTGTATTTGACAGATGCAGAGAACTATGTTTGCTGATGAAGAGCGAACTTCAGGCATTTTAGTTTGAGATCAAAGAGGAAACGTGGATATTAATAGAAATAGAGACATTAATGCAAAGGGACAGTAGAAATTAGTAGAGGTAGGGAAACTGATGGTAATTGAGAAATTTGTACATTCGGAGAAGAAGCAGATGCTACAAGCAGCGAATTTCATGGCAACGATAGTTTGTCCAAATATTGGAAATGAGAAGTATCTGCAGATAGTGAAAATGCTGGAATTTGATCAATTGCCGGAAATTGACAGTTTGATAGGTAAAGCGAGCTCGGTTTGCTGAAATTGTATGATTTGGAAAAATTGAAATTGCGGTTAATGAGGAGAATTTGCAAATGTGCTCAATCTGAGAAATTGCTGGGAATTGAGAATTTGAAAGAAAGAGACAGCTACTTTTGCTGATATAGGGGAAATTGAGAAATTGTAGGTTGAGGTCAATGACAAATAGCTCGAAATGAGGAGAGTGTTAGAAATAGAGACACTTTTGTCGATAGGCAGTTGAAATTAGTGGAGATAGTGAGAGTGATGGAAATGGAGAAACCAGTACATTCAGAGAAAGGCACAGAAGCTACAAGCAGCGAATTTCATGCAAATGGCAGATCATACATATATGGGGATTGAGAAGTATCTGCAGATTGAGAAAATGGAAGAAGTTGATCAATTGCTTGAAATTGACATTTCACGTGGCACGGAGAGCCACCATTGCAGAATTTGATGGATCTGGAGGAATTGAAGTTGCGTTGAATGCGGAGAATCTGGAAATGTGCTGAATATGACATGCTGCTGAAAATTCAGAATTTGACAGATACAGAGAACTAAGTTTGCTGATAATGAGAGAACTTGAGGAATTTCAGGTTGAGATGAATGAGGAGTAGTTGGAAATGTGGATATGATGAGAAATAGAGAGATTAATGCAAAGGAACAGTAGAAATTAGTAGAAATAGAGAAACTGATGGAAATTGAGCAATTGGTACATTCAGGGAAGAGCCGATGCTACAAGCAGCGAATTTAATAGAAATGGGAGTTCTTCCAAATATCGGATATTAGAAATATCTGCACATTGCGAAAATGCCAGAAATTGATCAATTGCTAGAAATTGAGAGTTTGATAGAAAGAGTTAGGTTTAGTGAAATTGAATGATATGGGGAAATTGAAGTTGCGGTTAACATGGAGAATCTGCAAATGTGCTCAGTCTAAGAAATTGTTGGGAATTGAGAATTTGATCGATAGAGAGGACTAGTTTCGCTGATAAAGGTGAAATTGAGAAAATGTAGGTTCCCATCCATGATGAATAGCTGGAAATGAGAAGAGTGTTAGAAATAGAGGCATTTATATAGATAGGCAGCAGAAATTAATGGAGATTGTGACATTAACGGAAATGGAAAACCTTCTATAGCAGAAGGTATAAGCAGCGAATGTCATGCAAATGGGAAAATATACAAATTTGGGGATTGACAAATATCTGCAGATAGAGAAAATGCTAGAATCAGATCAATTAGTAGAAACTGATATTTTGCTAGATACAGAGAGCCAGGTTTGCTTCAATTCAAAGTTATGGAGAAATTGAAGGTGTGGTTAACGCAGAGAAGCTCCAAATGTGCAGAATTTGATTAATTGCAAGAAACTGAATACTTGATGAATATAGAGAAACTGATTTCTTGAAAATAATAGAAATGAGGTAACTGAAGACTTAGTCGAAGAATGAACATTTGAAAATGTGTGGATTGTTAGAGCTAGAGGCACTAACACAGGTCGACAGTAGAAATTATTGCAGGTGGAGAAATTGATTAAAATGGAGAAACTTGTGCAATTCCTGAATGAGCAGATGATGCCAAAAGCCAATTTCGTGAAAATGGAAGATTTTGCCATCATGGGGAATGGGAAATCTCTGCTGATAGAGGAAATCCAAGAACTTGATCAATTGATTGAAATTGACCTTTCGAGTGGCACAGAGAGCCAGCTTTGCCGAACGTGGAGGGTATGGAGAAATTGAAGTTGCATTGAATGCGGAGAAGCTGGAAATGTGCTGATAATGACATACTGCCGGAAATTCCGTATTTGACAGTTGCAGAGAACTATGTTTGCTGATAAAGAGCGAACTTGAGGAATTTCAGTTTGAGATGAAAGAGGAAATGTGGATATTATTAGAAATAGAGAGATTAATGCAAAGGGTCAGTTGAAATCAGTAGAGGTAGGGAAACTGATGGTAATTGAGAAATTTGTACATTCGGAGAAGAAGCAGATGCTACAAGCAGCAAACTTCATAGAAATGGGAGTTCTTCCAAATATCGGAAATGAGAAATATCTGCACATAGCGAAAATGCCAGTAATTGACCAATTGCTAGAAATTCAGAGTTTGATAGATAGAAAGAGTTAGGTTTATTGAAATTGAATGATATGGGGAATTTGAAGTTGCAGTTAACGTGCAGAATCTGCAAATGTGCTCAGTCTAAGAAATTGTTGGGAGTTGAGAATTTGATCGATAGAGAGGACTAGTTTTGCTGATCAAGGGGAAATTGAGAAATTGTAGGTTCACATTTATGATGAATAGCTGTAAATGAGAAGTGTGTTAGAAATAGAGACATTTATGAAGATAAGCAACAGAAATTAATGCAGATTGCGACATTGATGGAAATGGAGAACCTTGTATAGCAGAAGGTATAAGCAGCCAATTTCATTCAAAAAGGAAAATATACAAATTTGGGGATTGACAAATATCTGCAGATAGAGAAAATGCTAGAATCTGATCAATTAGTAGAAACTGATATTTTGCTAGATACAGAGTGCCAGGTTTGCTTCAATTCAAAGTTATGGAGAAATTGAAGGTGTGGTTAATGCAGAGAAGCTCCAAATGAGCAGAATTCGATTAACTGCAAGAAACTGAATACTTGATGGATATAGAGAAACTGATTTCTTGAAAATTATATAAATGAGGTAACTGAAGACTTAGTCGAAGAATGAACACTTCAAAATGTGTGGATTGTTAGAACATAGAGACACTAACACAGGTCGACGTTAGAAATTATTGGAGATGGAGAAATCAATTAAAATGGAGAAACTTCAGCAATTCCTGAATGAGCAGATGATGCCAAAAGCCAATTTCGTGAAAATGGAAGATTTTGCCATCATGGGGAATGGGAAATCTCTGCTGATAGAGAAAATCCAAGAACTTGATCAATTGATTGAAATTGACCTTTCGAGTGGGACAGAGAGCCAGCTTTGCCGAACGTGGAGGGTATGGAGAAATTGAAGTTGCATTGAAAGTGGAGAAGCTGGAGATGTGCTGATAATGACATGCTGCTGAAAATTCTGTATTTGACAGATGCAGAGAACTATGTTTGCTGATGAAGAGCGAACTTCAGGCATTTCAGTTTGAGATGAAAGAGGAAACGTGGATATTATTAGAAATAGAGACATTAATGCAAAGGGACAGTAGAAATTAGTAGAGGTAGGGAAACTGATGGTAATTGAGAAATTTGTACATTCGGAGAAGAAGCAGATGCTACAAGCAGCGAATTTCATGGCAACGATAGTTTTTCCAAATATTGGAAATGAGAAGTATCTGCAGATAGTGAAAATGCTGGAATTTGATCAATTGCCGGATATTGACAGTTTGATAGGTAAAGCGAGCTCGGTTTGCTGAAATTGTATGATTTGGAAAAATTGAAATTGCGGTTAATGAGGAGAATTTGCAAATGTGCTCAATCTGAGAAATTGCTGGGAATTGAGAATTTGAAAGAAAGAGACAGCTACTTTTGCTGATAAAGGGGAAATTGAGAAATTGTAGGTTGAGGTCAATGACAAATAGCTCGAAATGAGGAGAGTGTTAGAAATAGAGACATTTTTGTCGATAGGCAGTGGAAATTAGTGGAGATAGTGAGAGTGATGGAAATGGAGAAACCAGTACATTCAGAGAAAGGCACAGAAGCTACAAGCAGCGAATTTCATGCAAATGGCAGATCATACATATATGGGGATTGAGAAGTATCTGCAGATTGAGAAAATGGAAGAAGTTGATCAATTGCTTGAAATTGACATTTCACGCGGCACGGAGAGCCACCGTTGCAGAATTTGATGGATCTGGAGGAATTGAAGTTGCGTTGAATGCGGAGAATCTGGAAATGTGCTGAATATGACATGCTGCTGAAAATTCAGAATTTGACAGATACAGAGAACTAAGTTTGCTGATAATGAGAGAACTTGAGGAATTTCAGGTTGAGATGAATGAGGAGTAGTTGGAAATGTGGATATGATGAGAAATAGAGAGATTAATGCAAAGGAACAGTAGAAATTAGTAGAAATAGAGAAACTGATGGAAATTGAGCAATTGGTACATTCAGGGAAGAGCCGATGCTACAAGCAGCGAATTTAATAGAAATGGGAGTTCTTCCAAATATCGGATATTAGCAATATCTGCACATTACAAAAATGCCAGAAATTGATCAATTGCTAGAAATTGAGAGTTTGATAGAAAGAGTTAGGTTTAGTGAAATTGAATGATATGGGGAAATTGAAGTTGCGGTTAACATGGAGAATCTGCAAATGTGCTCAGTCTAAGAAATTGTTGGGAATTGAGAATTTGATCGATAGAGAGGACTAGTTTCGCTGATAAAGGTGAAATTGAGAAAATGTAGGTTCCCATCCATGATGAATAGCTGGAAATGAGAAGAGTGTTAGAAATAGAGGCATTTATATAGATAGGCAGCAGAAATTAATGGAGATTGTGACATTAACGGAAATGGAAAACCTTGTATAGCAGAAGGTATAAGCAGCGAATGTCATGCAAATGGGAAAATATACAAATTTGGGGTTTGACAAATATCTGCAGATAGAGAGAATGCTAGAATCAGATCAATTAGTAGAAACTGATATTTTGCTAGATACAGAGAGCCAGGTTTGCTTCAATTCAAAGTTATGGAGAAATTGAAGGTGTGGTTAACGCAGAGAAGCTCCAAATGTGCAGAATTTGATTAATTGCAAGAAACTGAATACTTGATGAATATAGAGAAACTGATTTCTTGAAAATAATAGAAATGACGTAACTGAAGACTTAGTCGAAGAATGAACATTTGAAAATGTGTGGATTGTTAGAGCTAGAGGCACTAACACAGGTCGACAGTAGAAATTATTGCAGGTGGAGAAATTGATTAAAATGGAGAAACTTGTGCAATTCCTGAATGAGCAGATGATGCCAAAAGCCAATTTCGTGAAAATGGAAGATTTTGCCATCATGGGGAATGGGAAATCTCTGCTGATAGAGGAAATCCAAGAACTTGATCAATTGATTGAAATTGACCTTTCGAGTGGCACAGAGAGCCAGCTTTGCCGAACGTGGAGGGTATGGAGAAATTGAAGTTGCATTGAATGCGGAGAAGCTGGAAATGTGCTGATAATGACATACGGCCGGAAATTCCGTATTTGACAGTTGCAGAGAACTATGTTTGCTGATAAAGAGCGAACTTGAGGAATTTCAGTTTGAGATGAAAGAGGAAATGTGGATATTATTAGAAATAGAGAGATTAATGCAAAGGGTCAGTAGAAATCAGTAGAGGTAGGGAAACTGATGGTAATTGAGAAATTTGTACATTCGGAGAAGAAGCAGATGCTACAAGCAGCAAACTTCATAGAAATGGGAGTTCTTCCAAATATCGGAAATGAGAAATATCTGCACATAGCGAAAATGCCAGTAATTGACCAATTGCTAGAAATTCAGAGTTTGATAGATAGAAAGAGTTAGGTTTATTGAAATTGAATGATATGGGGAATTTGAAGTTGCGGTTAACGTGGACAATCTGCAAATGTGCTCAGTCTAAGAAATTGTTGGGAATTGAGAATTTGATCGATAGAGAGGACTAGTTTTGCTGATCAAGGGGAAATTGAGAAATTTTAGGTTCACATCCATGATGAATAGCTGTAAATGAGAAGTGTGCTGGAAATAGAGACATTTATGTAGATAAGCAACAGAAATTAATGGAGATTGCGACATTGATGGAAATGGAGAACCTTATATAGCAGAAGGTATAAGCAGCCAATTTCATGCAAATGGGAAAATATACAAATTTGGGGATTGACAAATATCTGCAGATAGAGAAAATGCTAGAATCTAATCAATTAGTAGAAACTGATATTTTGCTAGATACAGAGAGCCAGGTTTGCTTCAATTCAAAGTTATGCAAAATTGAAGGTGTGGTTAATGCAGAGAAGCTCCAAATGAGCAGAATTCGATTAACTGCAAGAAACTGAATACTTGATGGATATAGAGAAACTGATTTCTTGAAAATTATAGAAATGAGGTAACTGAAGACTTAGTCGAAGAATGAACATTTGAAAATGTGTGGATTGTTAGAACTAGAGGCACTAACACAGGTCGACAGTAGAAATTATTGCAATTGGAGAAATCAATTAAAATGGAGAAACTTGTGCAATCCCTGAATGAGCAGATGATGCTAATAGCGAATTTCGTGAAAATGTAAGATATTGCCGTCATGGGGAATGGGAAATCTCTGCTGATAGAGAAAATCCAAGAACTTGATCAATTGATTGAAATTGACCTTTCGAGTGGGACAGAGAGCCAGCTTTGCCGAACGTGGAGGGTATGGAGAAATTGAAGTTGCATTGAAAGCGGAGAAGCTGGAAATGTGCTGATAATGACATGCTGCTGAAAATTCCGTATTTGACAGATGCAGAGAACTATGTTTGCTGATGAAGAGTGAACTTCAGGCATTTCAGTTTGAGATCAAAGAGGAAACGTGGATATTATTAGAAATAGAGACATTAATGCAAAGGGACAGTAGAAATTATTAGAGGTAGGGAAACTGATGGTAATTGAGAAATTTGTACATTCGGAGAAGAAGCAGATGCTACAAGCAGCGAATTTCATGGCAACGATAGTTTTTCCAAATATTGGAAATGAGAAGTATCTGCAGATAGTGAAAATGCTGGAATTTGATCAATTGACAGTTTGATAGGTAAAGCGAGCTCGGTTTGCTGAAATTGTATGATTTGGAAAAATTGAAATTGTGGTTAATGAAGAGAATCTGCAAATGTGCTCATTCTGAGGAATTGCTGGGAATTGAGAATTTGAAAGAAAGAGACAGCTACTTTTGCTGATAAAGGGGAAATTGAGAAATTGTAGGTTGAGGTCAATGACAAATAGCTCGAAATGAGGAGAGTGTTAGAAATAGAGACATTTTTGTCGATAGGCAGTGGAAATTAGTGGAGATAGTGAGAGTGATGGAAATGGAGAAACCAGTACATTCAGAGAAAGGCGCAGAAGCTACAAGCAGCGAATTTCATGCAAATGGCAGATCATACATATATGGGGATTGAGAAGTATCTGCAGATTGAGAAAATGGAAGAAGTTGAACAATTGCTTGAAATTGACATTTCACGCGGCACGGAGAGCCACCGTTGCAGAATTTGATGGATATGGAGGAATTGAAGTTGCGTTGAATGCGGAGAATCTGGAAATGTGCTGAATATGACATGCTGCTGAAAATTCAGAATTTGACAGATACAGAGAACTAAGTTTGCTGATAATGAGAGAACTTGAGGAATTTCAGGTTGAGATGAATGAGGAGTAGTTGGAAATGTGGATATGATGAGAAATAGAGAGATTAATGCAAAGGAACAGTAGAAATTAGTAGAAATAGAGAAACTGATGGAAATTGAGCAATTGGTACATTCAGGGACGAGCCGATGCTACAAGCAGCGAATTTAGTAGAAATGGGAGTTCTTCCAAATATCGGATATTAGAAATATCTGCACATTGCGAAAATGCCAGAAATTGATCAATTGCTAGAAATTGAGAGTTTGATAGATAGAAAGAGTTAGGTTTATGAAATTGAATGATATGGGGAATTTGAAGTTGCGGTTAACGTGGAGAATCTGCAATTGTGCTCAGTCTAAGAAATTGTTGGGAATTGAGAATTTGATCGACAGAGAGGACTAGTTTCGCTGATAAAGGGGAATTTGAGAAAATGTAGGTTCCCATCCATGATGAATAGCTGGAAATGAGAAGAGTGTTAAAAATAGAGACATTTATGTAGATAGACAGCAGAAATAAATGGAGATTGCGACATTGATGTAAATGGAGAACCTTGTATAGCAGAAGGTATAAGCAGCCAATTTCATGCAAATGGGAAAATATACAAATTTGGGGATTGACAAATATCTGCAGATAGAGAAAATGCTAGAATCTAATCAATTAGTAGAAACTGATATTTTGCTAGATACAGAGAGCCAGGTTTGCTTCAATTCAAAGTTATGGAGAAATTGAAGGTGTGGTTAATGCAGAGAAGCTCCAAATGAGCAGAATTCGATTAACTGCAAAAAACTGAATACTTGATGGATATAGAGAAACTGATTTCTTGAAAATTATAGAAATGAGGTAACTAAAGACTTAGTCGAAGAATGAACATTTCAAAATGTGTGGATTGTTAGAACTAGAGACACTAACACAGGTCGACAGTAGAAATTATTGGAGATGGAGAAATCAATTAAAATGGAGAAACTTGTGCAATCCCTGAATGAGCAGATGATGCTAATAGCGAATTTCGTGAAAATGGATGATTTTGCCATCATGGGGAATGGGAAATCTCTGCTGATAAAGAAAATCCAAGAACTTGATCAATTGATTGAAATTGACCTTTCGAGTGGCACAGAGAGCCAGCTTTGCGAAACGTGCAGGGTATGGAGAAATTGAAGTTGCATTGAAAACGGAGAAGCTGGCAATGTGCTGATAATGACATGCTGCTGAAAATTCTGTATTTGACAGATGCAGAGAACTATGTTTGCTGATGAAGAGCGAACTTCAGGCATTTCAGTTTGAGATGAAAGAGGAAACGTGGATATTATTAGAAATAGAGACATTAATGCAAAGGGACAGTAGAAATTAGTAGAGGTAGGGAAACTGATGTTAATTGAGAAATTTGGACATTCGGAGATGAAGCAGATGCTACAAGCAGCGAATTTCATGGAAACAATAGTTTTCCAAATATTGGAAATGAGAAGTATCTGCTGATAGTGAAAATGCTGGAATTTGATCAATTGCCAGAAATTGACAGTTTGATAGGTAAAGCGAGCTCGGTTTGCTGAAATTGTATGATTTGGAAAAATTGAAATTGCGGTTAATGAGGAGAATGTGCAAATGTGCTCAATCTGAGAAATTGCTGGGAATTGAGAATTTGAAAGAAAGAGACAGCTACTTTTGCTGATAAAGGGGAAATTGAGAAATTGTAGGTTGAGGTCAATGACAAATAGCTCGAAATGAGGAGAGTGTTAGAAATAGAGACATTTTTGTCGATAGGCAGTGGAAATTAGTGGAGATAGTGAGACTGATGGAAATGGAGATACCAGTACATTCAGGGAAAGGCGCAGAAGCTACAAGCAGCGAATTTCATGCAAATGGCAGATCATACATATATGGGGATTGAGAAGTATCTGCAGATTGAGAAAATGGAAGAAGTTGATCAATTGCTTGAAATTCACATTTCACGCGGCACGGAGAGCCACCGTTGCAGAATTTGATGGATATGGAGGAATTGAAGTTGCGTTGAATGCGGAGAATCTGGAAATGAGCTGAATATGACATGCTGCTGAACATTCGGAATTTGACAGATACAGAGAACTAAGTTTGCTGATAATGAGAGAACTTGAGGAATTTCAGGTTGAGATGAATGAGGAGTAGTTGGAAATGTGGATATGATGAGAAATAGAGAGATTAATGCAAAGGAACAGTAGAAATTAGTAGAAATAGAGAAACTGATGGAAATTGAGCAATTGGTACATTCAGGGAAGAGCCGATGCTACAAGCAGCGAATTTAATAGAAATGGGAGTTCTTCCAAATATCGGAAATTAGAAATATCTGCACATGGCGAAAATGCCAGAAATTGATCAATTGCTAGAAATTGAGAGTTTGATAGATAGAAAGAGTTAGGTTTATGAAATTGAATGATATGGGGAAATTGAAGTTGCAGTTAACGTGGAGAATCTGCAAATGTGCTCAGTCTAAGAAATTGTTGGGAAGTGAGAATTTGATCGATAGAGAAATACTAGTTTCGCTGATAAAGGGGAAATTGAGAAAATGCAGGTTCACATCCATGATGAATAGCTGGAAATGAGAAGAGTGTTAGAAATAGAGACATTTATGTAGATAGGCAGCCGAAATGAATTGAGATTGCGACATTGATGGAAATGGAGAAAATTGTATAGCAGAAGGTATAAGCTGCCAATTTCATGCAAATAGGAAAATATACAAATTTGGGGATTGACAAACATCTGCAGATAGAGAAACTGGTAGAATCTAATCAATTAGTAGAAACTGATATTTTGCTAGATACAGAGAGCCAGGTTTGCTTCAATTCAAAGTTATGGAGAAATTGAAGGTGTGCTTAATACAGAGAAGCTCCAAATGAGCAGAATTCGATAAACTGCAAGAAACTGAATACTTGATGGATATAAAGAAACTGATTTCTTGAAAAATATAGAAATGAGGTAACTGAAGACTTAGTCAAAGAATGAACATTTCAAAATGTGTGGATTGTTTGAACTAGAGACACTAACACAGGTCGATGTTAGAAATTACTGGAGATGGAGAAGGCAATTAAAATGGAGAAACTTGGGCAATCCCTGAATGAGCAGATGATGCTAATAGGGTATTTTGTGAAAATGGAAGATTTTACCATCATGGGGAATGGGAAATCTCTGCTGATAGAGAAAATCCAAGAACTTGATCAATTGATTGAAATTGACCTTTCGAGTGGCACAGAGAGCCAGCTTTGTCGAACGTGCAGGGTATTGAGAAATTGAAGTTGCATTGAAAGCGGAGAAGCTGGAAATGTGCTGATAATGACATGCTACTGAAAATTCTGTATTTGACAGATGCAGAGAACTATGTTTGCTGATGAAGAGCGAACTTGAGGACTTTCAGTTTGAGATCAAAAAGGAAATGTGGATATTATTAGAAATAGAGACATTAATGCAAAGGGACAGTAGAAATTAGTAGAGGTAGGGAAACTGATGGTAATTGAGAAATTTGTACATTCGGAGAAGAAGCAGATGCTACAAGCAGCGAATTTCATGGAAACAATAGTTTTTCCAAATATTAGAAATGAGAAGTATCTGCAGATAGTGAAAATGCTGGAATTTGATCAATTGCCAGAAATTGACAATTTGATAGGTAAAGCGAGCTCGGTTTGCTGAAATTGTATGATTTGGAAAAATTGAAATTGCGATTAATGAGGAGAATGTGCAAATTTGCTCAATCTGAGAAATTGCTGGGAATTGAGAATTTGAAAGAAAGAGTCAGCTACTTTTGCTGATAAAGGGGAAATTGAGAAATTGTATGTTGAGGTCAATGACAAATAGCCCTAATGAGGAGAGTGTTAGAATTAGAGACATTTTTGTCGATTGGTGTTAGAAATTAGTGGAGATAGTGAGACTGATGGAAATGGAGAAACCAGTACATTCAGAGAAAGGCGCAGAAGCTACAAGCAGCGAATTTCATGCAAATGGCAGATCATACATATATGGGGATTGAGAAGTATCTGCAGATTGAGAACATGGAAGAAGTTGATCAATTGCTTGAAAGTGACATTTCACGCGGCACGGAGAGCCACCGTTGCAGAATTTGATGGATCTGGAGGAATTGAAGTTGCGTTGAATGCGGAGAATCTGGAAATGTGCTGAATATGACATGCTGCTGAAAATTCAGAATTTGACAGATACAGAGAACTAAGTTTGCTGATAATGAGAGAACTTGAGGAATTTCAGGTTGAGATGAATGAGGAGTAGTTGGAAATGTGGATATGATGAGAAATAGAGAGATTAATGCAAAGGAACAGTAGAAATTAGTAGAAATAGAGAAACTGATGGAAATTGAGCAATTGGTACATTCAGGGAAGAGCCGATGCTACAAGCAGCGAATTTAATAGAAATGGGAGTTCTTCCAAATATCGGATATTAGAAATATCTGCACATTACGAAAATTCCAGAAAATGATCAATTGCTAGAAATTGAGAGTTTGATAGATAGAAAGAGTTAGGTTTATGAAATTGAATGATATGGGGAATTTCAAGTTGCGGTTAACGTGGAGAATCTGCAAATGTGCTCAGTCTAAGAAATTGTTGGGAATTGAGAATTTGATCGACAGAGAGGACTAGTTTCGCTGATAAAGGGGAATTTGAGAAAATGTAGGTTCCCATCCATGATGAATAGCTGGAAATGAGAAGAGTGTTAAAAATAGAGACATTTATGTAGATAGACAGCAGAAATAAATGGAGATTGCGACATTGATGTAAATGGCGAACCTTGTATAGCAGAAGGTATAAGCAGCCAATTTCATGCAAATGGGAAAATATACAAATTTGGGGATTGACAAATATCTGCAGATAGAGAAAATGCTAGAATCTAATCAATTAGTAGAAACTGATATTTTGCTAGATACAGAGAGCCAGGTTTGCTTCAATTCAAAGTTATGGAGAAATTGAAGGTGTGGTTAATGCAGAGAAGCTCCAAATGAGCAGAATTCGATTAATTGCAAGAAACTGAATACTTGATGGATATAGAGAAACTGATTTCTTGAAAATTATAGAAATGAGGTAACTGAAGACTTAGTCGAAGAATGAACATTTCAAAATGTGTGGATTGTTAGAACTAGAGACACTAACACAGTTCGACAGTAGAAATTATTGGAGATGGAGAAATCAATTAAAATGGAGAAATTTGTGCAATCCCTGCATGAGCTGTTGATGCTAATATCGACTTTCCTGAAAATGGAAGATTTTGCCATCATGGGGAATGGGAAATCTCTGCTGATAGAGATAATCCAAGAACTTGATCAATTGATTGAAATTGAAATTTCGAGTGGCACAGAGAGCCAGCTTTGCCGAACTTGGAGGGTATGGAGAAATTGAAGTTGCATTGAATGCGGAGAAGATGGAAATCTGCTTATAATGACATGCTACTGAAAATTCCGTATTTGACAGATGCAGAGAACTATGTTTGCTGATGAAGAGCGAACTTGAGGAATTTCAGTTTGAGATCAAAAAGGAAATGTGGATATTATTAGAAATAGAGACATTAATGCAAAGGGACAGTAGAAATTAGTAGAGGGAGGGAAACTGATGTTAATTGAGAAATTTCTACATTCGGAGAAGAAGCAGATGTTACAAGCAGCGAATTTCATGGAAACAATAGTTTTTCCAAATATTGGAAATGAGAAGTATCTGCAGATAGTGAAAATGCTGGAATTTGATCAATTGCCAGAAATTGACAGTTTGATAGGTAAAGCGAGCTCGGTTTGCTGAAATTGTATGATTTGGAAAAATTGAAATTGCGGTTAATGAGGAGAATGTGCAAATGTGCTCAATCTGAGAAATTGCTGGGAATTGAGAATTTGAAAGAAAGAGACAGCTACTTTTGCTGATAAAGCGGAAATTGAGAAATTGTAGGTTGAGGTCAATGACAAATAGCCCGAAATGAGGAGAGTGGTAGAATTAGAGACATTTTTGTCGATAGGCAGTGGAAATTAGTGGAGATAGTGAGACTGATGGAAATGGAGAAACCAGTACATTCAGAGAAGGGCGCAGAAGCTACAAGCAGCGAATTTCATGCAAATGGCAGATCATACATATATGGGGATTGAGAAGTATCTGCAGATTGAGGAAATGGAAGAAGTTGATCAATTGCTTGAAAGTGACATTTCATGAGGCACGGAGAGCCACCGTTGCAGAATTTGATGGATCTGGAGGAATTGAAGTTGCGTTGAATGCGGAGAATCTGGAAATGTGCTGAATATGACATGCTGCTGAAAATTCAGAATTTGACAGATACAGAGAACTAAGTTTGCTGATAATGAGAGAACTTGAGGAATGTCAGGTTGAGATGAATGAGGAGTAGTTGGAAATGTGGATATGATGAGAAATAGAGAGATTAATGCAAAGGAACAGTAGAAATTAGTAGAAATAGAGAAACTGATGGAAATTGAGCAATTGGTACATTCAGGGAAGAGCCGATGCTACAAGCAGCGAATTTAATAGAAATGGGAGTTCTTCCAAATATCGGAAATTAGAAATATCTGCACATTGCGAAAATGCCAGAAATTGATCAATTGCTAGAAATTGAGAGTTTGATAGATAGAAAGAGTTAGGTTTACTGAAATTGAATGATATGGGGAAATTGAAGTTGCGGTTAACGTGGAGAATCTGCAAATGTGCTCAGTCTAAGAAATTGTTGGGAATTGAGAATTTGATCGACAGAGAGGACTAGTTTCGCTGATAAAGGGGAAATTGAGAAAATGTAGGTTCCCATCCATGATGAATAGCTGGAAATGAGAAGAGTGTTAGAAATAGAGACATTTATGTAGATAGGCAGCCGAAATTAATGGAGATTGCGACATTGATGGAAATGGAGAACCTTGTATAGCAGAAGGTATAAGCAGCCAATTTCATGCAAATGGGAAAATATACAAATTTGGGGATTGACAAATATCTGCAGATAGAGAAACTGGTAGAATCTATTCAATTAATAGAAACTGATATTTTGTTAGATAAAGAGAGCCAGGTTTGCTTCAATTCAAAGTTATGGAGAAATTGAAGGTGTGGTTAATGCAGAGAAACTGCAAATGAGCAGAATTCGATTAACTGCAAGAAACTGAATACTTGATGGATATAGAGAAACTGATTTCTTGAAAAATATAGAAATGAGGTAACTGAAGACTTAGTCGAAGAATGAACATTTCAAAATGTGTGGATTGTTAGAACTAGAGACACTAACACAGGTCGATGTTAGAAATTATTGGAGATGGAGAAGTCAATTAAAATGGAGAAACTTGGGCAATCCCTGAATGAGCAGATGATGCTAATAGCGAATTTCGTGAAAATGGAAGATTTTGCCATCATGGGGAATGGGAAATCTCTGCTGATAGAGAAAATCCAACAACTTGAACAATTGATTGAAATTGACCTTTCGAGTGGCACAGAGAGCCAGCTTTGCCGAACGTGGAGGGTATGGAGAAATTGAAGTTGCATTGAAAGCGGAGAAGCTGGAAATGTGCTGATAATGACATGCTGCTGAAAATTCTGTATTTGACAGATGCAGAGAACTATGTTTGCTGATGAAGAGCGAACTTCAGGCATTTCAGTTTGAGATCAAAGAGGAAACGTGGATATTATTAGAAATAGAGACATTAATGCAAAGGGACAGTAGAAATTAGTAGAGGGAGGGAAACTGATGTTAATTGAGAAATTTCTACATTCGGAGAAGAAGCAGATGCTACAAGCAGCGAATTTCATGGCAACGATAGTTTTTCCAAATATTGGAAATGAGAAGTATCTGCAGATAGTGAAAATGCTGGAATTTGATCAATTGCCAGAAATTGACAGTTTGATAGGTAAAGCGAGCTCGGTTTGCTGAAATTGTATGATTTGGAAAAATTGAAATTGCGGTTAATGAGGAGAATGTGCAAATGTGCTCAATCTGAGAAATTGCTGGGAATTGAGAATTTGAAAGAAAGAGACAGCTACTTTTGCTGATAAAGGGGAAATTGAGAAATTGTAGGTTGAGGTCAATGACAAATAGCTCGAAATGAGGAGATTGTTAGAATTAGAGACATTTTTGTCGATAGGCAATGGAAATTAGTGGAGACAGTGAGACCGATGGAAATGGAGAAACCAGTACATTCAGAGAAGGGCGCAGAAGCTACAAGCAGCGAATTTCATGCAAATGGCAGATCATACATATATGGGGATTGAGAAGCATCTACAGATTGAGAAAATGGAAGAAGTTGATCAATTGCTTGAAAGTGACATTTCACGTGGCACGGAGAGCCACCGAGCAGAATTTGATGGATCTGGAGGAATTGAAGTTGCGTTGAATGCGGAGAATCTGGAAATGTGCTGAATATGACATGCTGCTGAAAATTCAGAATTTGACAGATACAGAGAACTAAGTTTGCTGATAATGAGAGAACTTGAGGAATTTCAGGTTGAGATGAATGAGGAGTAGTTGGAAATGTGGATATGATGAGAAATAGAGAGATTAATGCAAAGGAACAGTAGAAATTAGTAGAAATAGAGAAACTGATGGAAATTGAGCAATTGGTACATTCAGGGAAGAGCCGATGCTACAAGCAGCGAATTTAATAGAAATGGGAGTTCTTCCAAATATCGGAAATTAGAAATATCTGCACATTGCGAAAATGCCAGAAATTGATCAATTGCTAGAAATTGAGAGTTTGATAGATAGAAAGAGTTAGGTTTATGAAATTGAATGATATGGGGAAATTGAAGTTGCGGTTTACTTGGAGAATCTGCAAATGTTCTCAGTCTAAGAAATTGTTGGGAATTGAGAATTTGATCGACAGAGAGGACTAGTTTCGCTGATAAAGGGGAAATTGAGAAAATGTAGGTTCCCATCCATGATGAATAGCTGGAAATGAGAAGAGTGTTAGAAATAGAGACATTTATTTAGATAGGCAGCCGAAATTAATGGAGATTGCGACATTGATGGAAATGGAGAACCTTGTATAGCAGAAGGTATAAGCAGCCAATTTCATGCAAATGGAAAAAATATACAAATTTGGGGATTGACAAATAACTGCAGATAGAGAAACTGGTAGAATCTAATCAATTAATAGAAACTGATATTTTGCTAGATACAGAGAGCCAGGTTTGCTTCAATTCAAAGTTATGGAGAAATTGAAGGTGTGGTTAATGCAGAGAAACTGCAAATGAGCAGAATTCGATTAACTGCAAGAAACTGAATACTTGATGGATATAGAGAAACTGATTTCTTGAAAAATATAGAAATGAGGTAACTGAAGACTTAGTCGAAGAATGAACATTTCAAAATGTGTGGATTGTTAGAACTAGAGACACTAACACAGGTCGATGTTAGAAATTATTGGAGATGGAGAAGTCAATTAAAATGGAGAAACTTGTGCAATCCCTGAATGAGCAGATGATGCTAATAGCGAATTTCGTGAAAATGGAAGATTTTGCCATCATGGGGAATGGGAAATCTCTGCTGATAGAGAAAATCCAACAACTTGATCAATTGATTGAAATTGACCTTTCGAGTGGCACAGAGAGCCAGCTTTGCCGAACGTGGAGGGTATGGAGAAATTGAAGTTGCATTGAAAGTGGAGAAGCTGGAAATGTGCTGATAATGACATGCTGCTGAAAATTCTGTATTTGACAGATGCAGAGAACTATGTTTGCTGATGAAGAGCGAACTTCAGGCATTTTAGTTTGAGATCAAAGAGGAAACGTGGATATTATTAGAAATAGAGACATTAATGCAAAGGGACAGTAGAAATTAGTAGAGGTAGGGAAACTGATGGTAATTGAGAAATTTGTACATTCGGAGAAGAAGCAGATGCTACAAGCAGCGAATTTCATGGCAACGATAGTTTTTCCAAATATTGGAAATGAGAAGTATCTGCAGATAGTGAAAATGCTGGAATTTGATCAATTGCCAGAAATTGACAGTTTGATAGGTAAAGCGAGCTCGGTTTGCTGAAATTGTATGATTTGGAAAAATTGAAATTGCGGTTAATGAGGAGAATGTGCAAATGTGCTCAATCTGAGAAATTGCTGGGAATTGAGAATTTGAAAGAAAGAGACAGCTACTTTTGCTGATAAAGGGGAAATTGAGAAATTGTAGGTTGAGGTCAATGACAAATAGCTCGAAATGAGGAGAGTGTTAGAATTAGAGACATTTTTGTCGATAGGCAATGGAAATTAGTGGAGACAGTGAGACCGATGGAAATGGAGAAACCAGTACATTCAGAGAAGGGCGCAGAAGCTACAAGCAGCGAATTTCATGCAAATGGCAGATCATACATATATGGGGATTGAGAAGCATCTACAGATTGAGAAAATGGAAGAAGTTGATCAATTGCTTGAAAGTGACATTTCACGTGGCACGGAGAGCCACCGAGCAGAATTTGATGGATCTGGAGGAATTGAAGTTGCGTTGAATGCGGAGAATCTGGAAATGTGCTGAATATGACATGCTGCTGAAAATTCAGAATTTGACAGATACAGAGAACTAAGTTTGCTGATAATGAGAGAACTTGAGGAATTTCAGGTTGAGATGAATGAGGAGTAGTTGGAAATGTGGATATGATGAGAAATAGAGAGATTAATGCAAAGGAACAGTAGAAATTAGTAGAAATAGAGAAACTGATGGAAATTGAGCAATTGGTACATTCAGGGAAGAGCCGATGCTACAAGCAGCGAATTTAATAGAAATGGGAGTTCTTCCAAATATCGGAAATTAGAAATATCTGCACATTGCGAAAATGCCAGAAATTGATCAATTGCTAGAAATTGAGAGTTTGATAGATAGAAAGAGTTAGGTTTATGAAATTGAATGATATGGGGAAATTGAAGTTGCGGTTTACTTGGAGAATCTGCAAATGTTCTCAGTCTAAGAAATTGTTGGGAATTGAGAATTTGATCGACAGAGAGGACTAGTTTCGCTGATAAAGGGGAAATTGAGAAAATGTAGGTTCCCATCCATGATGAATAGCTGGAAATGAGAAGAGTGTTAGAAATAGAGACATTTATGTAGATAGGCAGCCGAAATTAATGGAGATTGCGACATTGATGGAAATGGAGAACCTTGTATAGCAGAAGGTATAAGCAGCCAATTTCATGCAAATGGAAAAAATATACAAATTTGGGGATTGACAAATAACTGCAGATAGAGAAACTGGTAGAATCTAATCAATTAATAGAAACTGATATTTTGCTAGATACAGAGAGCCAGGTTTGCTTCAATTCAAAGTTATGGAGAAATTGAAGGTGTGGTTAATGCAGAGAAACTGCAAATGAGCAGAATTCGATTAACTGCAAGAAACTGAATACTTGATGGATATAGAGAAACTGATTTCTTGAAAAATATAGAAATGAGGTAACTGAAGACTTAGTCGAAGAATGAACATTTCAAAATGTGTGGATTGTTAGAACTAGAGACACTAACACAGGTCGATGTTAGAAATTATTGGAGATGGAGAAGTCAATTAAAATGGAGAAACTTGTGCAATCCCTGAATGAGCAGATGATGCTAATAGCGAATTTCGTGAAAATGGAAGATTTTGCCATCATGGGGAATGGGAAATCTCTGCTGATAGAGAAAATCCAACAACTTGATCAATTGATTGAAATTGACCTTTCGAGTGGCACAGAGAGCCAGCTTTGCCGAACGTGGAGGGTATGGAGAAATTGAAGTTGCATTGAAAGCGGAGAAGCTGGAAATGTGCTGATAATGACATGCTGCTGAAAATTCTGTATTTGACAGATGCAGAGAACTATGTTTGCTGATGAAGAGCGAACTTCAGGCATTTTAGTTTGAGATCAAAGAGGAAACGTGGATATTAATAGAAATAGAGACATTAATGCAAAGGGACAGTAGAAATTAGTAGAGGTAGGGAAACTGATGGTAATTGAGAAATTTGTACATTCGGAGAAGAAGCAGATGCTACAAGCAGCGAATTTCATGGCAACGATAGTTTTTCCAAATATTGGAAATGAGAAGTATCTGCAGATAGTGAAAATGCTGGAATTTGATCAATTGCCAGAAATTGACAGTTTGATAGGTAAAGCGAGCTCGGTTTGCTGAAATTGTATGATTTGGAAAAATTGAAATTGCGGTTAATGAGGAGAATGTGCAAATGTGCTCAAGCTGAGAAATTGCTGGGAATTGAGAATTTGAAAGAAAGAGACAGCTACTTTTGCTGATAAAGGGGAAATTGAGAAATTGTAGGTTGAGGTCAATGACAAATAGCTCGAAATGAGGAGAGTGTTAGAATTAGAGACATTTTTGTCGATAGGCAGTGGAAATTAGTGGAGACAGTGAGACTGATGGAAATGGAGAAACCAGTACATTCAGAGAAAGGCGCAGAAGCTACAAGCAGCGAATTTCATGCAAATGGCAGATCATACATATATGGGGATTGAGAAGCATCTGCAGATTGAGAAAATGGAAGAAGTTGATCAATTGCTTGAAAGTGACATTTCACGCGGCACGGAGAGCCACCATTGCAGAAATTGATGGATCTGGAGGAATTGAAGTTGCGTTGAATGCGGAGAATCTGGAAATGTGCTGAATATGACATGCTGCTGAAAATTCAGAATTTGACAGATACAGAGAACTAAGTTTGCTGATAATGAGAGAACTTGAGGAATTTCAGGTTGAGATGAATGAGGAGTAGTTGGAAATGTGGATATGATGAGAAATAGAGAGATTAATGCAAAGGAACAGTAGAAATTAGTAGAAATAGAGAAACTGATGGAAATTGAGCAATTGGTACATTCAGGGAAGAGCCGATGCTACAAGCAGCGAATTTAATAGAAATGGGAGTTCTTCCAAATATCGGATATTAGAAATATCTGCACATTACGAAAATTCCAGAAATTGATCAATTGCTAGAAATTGAGAGTTTGATAGATAGAAAGAGTTAGGTTTATGAAATTGAATGATATGGGGAATTTGAAGTTGCGGTTAACGTGGAGAATCTGCAAATGTTCTCAGTCTAAGAAATTGTTGGGAATTGAGAATTTGATCGACAGAGAGGACTAGTTTCGCTGATAAAGGGGAATTTGAGAAAATGTATGTTCCCATCCATGATGAATAGCTGGAAATGAGAAGAGTGTTAAAAATAGAGACATTTATGTAGATAGACAGCAGAAATAAATGGAGATTGCGACATTGATGTAAATGGAGAACCTTGTATAGCAGAAGGTATAAGCAGCCAATTTCATGCAAATGGGAAAATATACAAATTTGGGGATTGACAAATATCTGCAGATAGAGAAAATGCTAGAATCTAATCAATTAATAGAAACTGATATTTTGCTAGATACAGAGAGCCAGGTTTGCTTCAATTCAAAGTTATGGAGAAATTGAAGGTGTGGTTAATGCAGAGAAGCTCCAAATGAGCAGAATTCGATTAATTGCAAGAAACTGAATACTTGATGGATATAGAGAAACTGATTTCTTGAAAATTATAGAAATGAGGTAACTGAAGACTTAGTCGAAGAATGAACATTTCAAAATGTGTGGATTGTTAGAACTAGAGACACTAACACAGTTCGACAGTAGAAATTATTGGAGATGGAGAAATCAATTAAAATGGAGAAACTTGTGCAATCCCTGAATGAGCAGATGATGCTAATAGCGAATTTCGTGAAAATGGATGATTTTGCCATCATGGGGAATGGGAAATCTCTGCTGATAGAGAAAATCCAAGAACTTGATCAATTGATTGAAATTGACCTTTCGAGTGGCACAGAGAGCCAGCTTTGCTGAACGTGCAGGGTATGGAGAAATTGAAGTTGCATTGAAAGCGGAGAAGCTGGCAATGTGCTGATAATGACATGCTGCTGAAAATTCTGTATTTGACAGATGCAGAGAACTATGTTTGCTGATGAAGAGCGAACTTCAGGCATTTCAGTTTGAGATCAAAGAGGAAACGTGGATATTATTAGAAATAGAGACATTAATGCAAAGGGACAGTAGAAATTAGTAGAGGTAGGGAAACTGATGTTAATTGAGAAATTTGTACATTCGGAGAAGAAGCAGATGCTACAAGCAGCGAATTTCATGGAAACAATAGTTTTTCCAAATATTGGAAATGAGAAGTATCTGCAGATAGTGAAAATGCTGGAATTTGATCAATTGCCAGAAATTGACAGTTTGATAGGTAAAGCGAGCTCGGTTTGCTGAAATTGTATGATTTGGAAAAATTGAAATTGCGGTTAATGAGGAGAATGTGCAAATGTGCTCAAGCTGAGAAATTGCTGGGAATTGAGAATTTGAAAGAAAGAGACAGCTACTTTTGCTGATAAAGGGGAAATTGAGAAATTGTAGGTTGAGGTCAATGACAAATAGCTCGAAATGAGGAGAGTGTTAGAATTAGAGACATTTTTGTCGATAGGCAATGGAAATTAGTGGAGACAGTGAGACCGATGGAAATGGAGAAACCAGTACATTCAGAGAAGGGCGCAGAAGCTACAAGCAGCGAATTTCATGCAAATGGCAGATCATACATATATGGGGATTGAGAAGCATCTACAGATTGAGAAAATGGAAGAAGTTGATCAATTGCTTGAAAGTGACATTTCACGTGGCACGGAGAGCCACCGAGCAGAATTTGATGGATCTGGAGGAATTGAAGTTGCGTTGAATGCGGAGAATCTGGAAATGTGCTGAATATGACATGCTGCTGAAAATTCAGAATTTGACAGATACAGAGAACTAAGTTTGCTGATAATGAGAGAACTTGAGGAATTTCAGGTTGAGATGAATGAGGAGTAGTTGGAAATGTGGATATGATGAGAAATAGAGAGATTAATGCAAAGGAACAGTAGAAATTAGTAGAAATAGAGAAACTGATGGAAATTGAGCAATTGGTACATTCAGGGAAGAGCCGATGCTACAAGCAGCGAATTTAATAGAAATGGGAGTTCTTCCAAATATCGGAAATTAGAAATATCTGCACATTGCGAAAATGCCAGAAATTGATCAATTGCTAGAAATTGAGAGTTTGATAGATAGAAAGAGTTAGGTTTATGAAATTGAATGATATGGGGAAATTGAAGTTGCGGTTTACTTGGAGAATCTGCAAATGTTCTCAGTCTAAGAAATTGTTGGGAATTGAGAATTTGATCGACAGAGAGGACTAGTTTCGCTGATAAAGGGGAAATTGAGAAAATGTAGGTTCCCATCCATGATGAATAGCTGGAAATGAGAAGAGTGTTAGAAATAGAGACATTTATGTAGATAGGCAGCCGAAATTAATGGAGATTGCGACATTGATGGAAATGGAGAACCTTGTATAGCAGAAGGTATAAGCAGCCAATTTCATGCAAATGGAAAAAATATACAAATTTGGGGATTGACAAATAACTGCAGATAGAGAAACTGGTAGAATCTAATCAATTAATAGAAACTGATATTTTGCTAGATACAGAGAGCCAGGTTTGCTTCAATTCAAAGTTATGGAGAAATTGAAGGTGTGGTTAATGCAGAGAAACTGCAAATGAGCAGAATTCGATTAACTGCAAGAAACTGAATACTTGATGGATAT
The DNA here is from genome assembly GCF_964194155.1 of Cetorhinus maximus. Lineage (NCBI taxonomy): Eukaryota > Metazoa > Chordata > Chondrichthyes > Lamniformes > Cetorhinidae > Cetorhinus > Cetorhinus maximus. The sequence goes on along the minus strand of NC_135888.1, from coordinate 52,538,657 downwards.
AGAGAAACTGATTTCTTGAAAAATATAGAAATGAGGTAACTGAAGACTTAGTCGAAGAATGAACATTTCAAAATGTGTGGATTGTTAGAACTAGAGACACTAACACAGGTCGATGTTAGAAATTATTGGAGATGGAGAAGTCAATTAAAATGGAGAAACTTGGGCAATCCCTGAATGAGCAGATGATGCTAATAGCGAATTTCGTGAAAATGGAAGATTTTGCCATCATGGGGAATGGGAAATCTCTGCTGATAGAGAAAATCCAACAACTTGATCAATTGATTGAAATTGACCTTTCGAGTGGCACAGAGAGCCAGCTTTGCCGAACGTGGAGGGTATGGAGAAATTGAAGTTGCATTGAAAGCGGAGAAGCTGGAAATGTGCTGATAATGACATGCTGCTGAAAATTCTGTATTTGACAGATGCAGAGAACTATGTTTGCTGATGAAGAGCGAACTTCAGGCATTTTAGTTTGAGATCAAAGAGGAAACGTGGATATTAATAGAAATAGAGACATTAATGCAAAGGGACAGTAGAAATTAGTAGAGGTAGGGAAACTGATGGTAATTGAGAAATTTGTACATTCGGAGAAGAAGCAGATGCTACAAGCAGCGAATTTCATGGCAACGATAGTTTTTCCAAATATTGGAAATGAGAAGTATCTGCAGATAGTGAAAATGCTGGAATTTGATCAATTGCCAGAAATTGACAGTTTGATAGGTAAAGCGAGCTCGGTTTGCTGAAATTGTATGATTTGGAAAAATTGAAATTGCGGTTAATGAGGAGAATGTGCAAATGTGCTCAAGCTGAGAAATTGCTGGGAATTGAGAATTTGAAAGAAAGAGACAGCTACTTTTGCTGATAAAGGGGAAATTGAGAAATTGTAGGTTGAGGTCAATGACAAATAGCTCGAAATGAGGAGAGTGTTAGAATTAGAGACATTTTTGTCGATAGGCAGTGGAAATTAGTGGAGACAGTGAGACTGATGGAAATGGAGAAACCAGTACATTCAGAGAAAGGCGCAGAAGCTACAAGCAGCGAATTTCATGCAAATGGCAGATCATACATATATGGGGATTGAGAAGCATCTGCAGATTGAGAAAATGGAAGAAGTTGATCAATTGCTTGAAAGTGACATTTCACGCGGCACGGAGAGCCACCATTGCAGAAATTGATGGATCTGGAGGAATTGAAGTTGCGTTGAATGCGGAGAATCTGGAAATGTGCTGAATATGACATGCTGCTGAAAATTCAGAATTTGACAGATACAGAGAACTAAGTTTGCTGATAATGAGAGAACTTGAGGAATTTCAGGTTGAGATGAATGAGGAGTAGTTGGAAATGTGGATATGATGAGAAATAGAGAGATTAATGCAAAGGAACAGTAGAAATTAGTAGAAATAGAGAAACTGATGGAAATTGAGCAATTGGTACATTCAGGGAAGAGCCGATGCTACAAGCAGCGAATTTAATAGAAATGGGAGTTCTTCCAAATATCGGATATTAGAAATATCTGCACATTACGAAAATTCCAGAAATTGATCAATTGCTAGAAATTGAGAGTTTGATAGATAGAAAGAGTTAGGTTTATGAAATTGAATGATATGGGGAATTTGAAGTTGCGGTTAACGTGGAGAATCTGCAAATGTTCTCAGTCTAAGAAATTGTTGGGAATTGAGAATTTGATCGACAGAGAGGACTAGTTTCGCTGATAAAGGGGAATTTGAGAAAATGTATGTTCCCATCCATGATGAATAGCTGGAAATGAGAAGAGTGTTAAAAATAGAGACATTTATGTAGATAGACAGCAGAAATAAATGGAGATTGCGACATTGATGTAAATGGAGAACCTTGTATAGCAGAAGGTATAAGCAGCCAATTTCATGCAAATGGGAAAATATACAAATTTGGGGATTGACAAATATCTGCAGATAGAGAAAATGCTAGAATCTAATCAATTAATAGAAACTGATATTTTGCTAGATACAGAGAGCCAGGTTTGCTTCAATTCAAAGTTATGGAGAAATTGAAGGTGTGGTTAATGCAGAGAAGCTCCAAATGAGCAGAATTCGATTAATTGCAAGAAACTGAATACTTGATGGATATAGAGAAACTGATTTCTTGAAAATTATAGAAATGAGGTAACTGAAGACTTAGTCGAAGAATGAACATTTCAAAATGTGTGGATTGTTAGAACTAGAGACACTAACACAGTTCGACAGTAGAAATTATTGGAGATGGAGAAATCAATTAAAATGGAGAAACTTGTGCAATCCCTGAATGAGCAGATGATGCTAATAGCGAATTTCGTGAAAATGGATGATTTTGCCATCATGGGGAATGGGAAATCTCTGCTGATAGAGAAAATCCAAGAACTTGATCAATTGATTGAAATTGACCTTTCGAGTGGCACAGAGAGCCAGCTTTGCTGAACGTGCAGGGTATGGAGAAATTGAAGTTGCATTGAAAGCGGAGAAGCTGGCAATGTGCTGATAATGACATGCTGCTGAAAATTCTGTATTTGACAGATGCAGAGAACTATGTTTGCTGATGAAGAGCGAACTTCAGGCATTTCAGTTTGAGATCAAAGAGGAAACGTGGATATTATTAGAAATAGAGACATTAATGCAAAGGGACAGTAGAAATTAGTAGAGGTAGGGAAACTGATGTTAATTGAGAAATTTGTACATTCGGAGAAGAAGCAGATGCTACAAGCAGCGAATTTCATGGAAACAATAGTTTTTCCAAATATTGGAAATGAGAAGTATCTGCTGATAGTGAAAATGCTGGAATTTGATCAATTGCCAGAAATTGACAGTTTGATAGGTAAAGCGAGCTCGGTTTGCTGAAATTGTATGATTTGGAAAAATTGAAATTGCGGTTAATGAGGAGAATGTGCAAATGTGCTCAATCTGAGAAATTGCTGGGAATTGAGAATTTGAAAGAAAGAGACAGCTACTTTTGCTGATAAAGGGGAAATTGAGAAATTGTAGGTTGAGGTCAATGACAAATAGCTCGAAATGTGGAGAGTGTTAGAAATAGAGACATTTTTGTCGTTAGGCAGTGGAAATTAGTGGAGATAGTGAGACTGATGGAAATGGAGAAACCAGTACATTCAGGGAAAGGCGCAGAAGCTACAAGCAGCGAATTTCATGCAAATGGCAGATCATACATATATGGGGATTGAGAAGTATCTGCAGATTGAGAAAATGGAAGAAGTTGATCAATTGCTTGAAATTCACATTTCACGCGGCACGGAGAGCCACCGTTGCAGAATTTGATGGATGTGGAGGAATTGAAGTTACGTTGAATGCGGAGAATCTGGAAATGAGCTGAATATGACATGCTGCTGAACATTCGGAATTTGACAGATACAGAGAACTAAGTTTGCTGATAATGAGAGAACTTGAGGAATTTCAGGTTGAGATGAATGAGGAGTAGTTGGAAATGTGGATATGATGAGAAATAGAGAGATTAATGCAAAGGAACAGTAGAAATTAGTAGAAATAGAGAAACTGATGGAAATTGAGCAATTGGTACATTCAGGGAAGAGCCGATGCTACAAGCAGCGAATTTAATAGAAATGGGAGTTCTTCCAAATATCGGAAATTAGAAATATCTGCACATTTCGAAAATGCCAGAAATTGATCAATTGCTAGAAATTGAGAGTTTGATAGATAGAAAGAGTTAGGTTTATGAAATTGAATGATATGGGGAAATTGAAGTTGCAGTTAACGTGGAGAATCTGCAAATGTGCTCAGTCTAAGAAATTGTTGGGAATTGAGAATTTGATCGATAGAGAAATACTAGTTTCGCTGATAAAGGGGAAATTGAGAAAATGCAGGTTCACATCCATGATGAATAGCTGGAAATGAGAAGAGTGTTAGAAATAGAGACATTTATGTAGATAGGCAGCCGAAATGAATTGAGATTGCGACATTGATGGAAATGGAGAAAATTGTATAGCAGAAGGTATAAGCTGCCAATTTCATGCAAATAGGAAAATATACAAATTTGGGTATTGACAAGCATCTGCAGATAGAGAAACTGGTAGAATCTAATCAATTAGTAGAAACTGATATTTTGCTAGATACAGAGAGCCAGGTTTGCTTCAATTCAAAGTTATGGAGAAATTGAAGGTGTGGTTAATGCAGAGAAGCTCCAAATGAGCAGAATTCGATTAACTGCAAGAAACTGAATACTTGATGGATATAAAGAAACTGATTTCTTGAAAAATATAGAAATGAGGTAACTGAAGACTTAGTCGAAGAATGAACATTTCAAAATGTGTGGATTGTTTGAACTAGAGAGACTAACACAGGTCGATGTTAGAAATTATTGGAGATGGAGAAGGCAATTAAAATGGAGAAACTTGGGAAATCCCTGAATGAGCAGATGATGCTAATAGGGTATTTTGTGAAAATGGAAGATTTTACCATCATGGGGAATGGGAAATCTCTGCTGATAGAGAAAATCCAAGAACTTGATCAATTGATTGAAATTGACCTTTCGAGTGGCACAGAGAGCCAGCTTTGTCGAACGTGCAGGGTATTGAGAAATTGAAGTTGCATTGAAAGCGGAGAAGCTGGAAATGTGCTGATAATGACATGCTGCTGAAAATTCTGTATTTGACAGATGCAGAGAACTATGTTTGCTGATGAAGAGCGAACTTCAGGCATTTCAGTTTGAGATCAAAGAGGAAACGTGGATATTATTAGAAATAGAGACATTAATGCAAAGGGACAGTAGAAATTAGTAGAGGTAGGGAAACTGATGGTAATTGAGAAATTTGTACATTCGGAGAAGAAGCAGATGCTACAAGCCGCGAATTTCATGGAAACAATAGTTTTTCCAAATATTGGAAATGAGAAGTATCTGCAGATAGTGAAAATGCTGGAATTTGATCAATTGCCAGAAATTGACAATTTGATAGGTAAAGCGAGCTCGGTTTGCTGAAATTGTATGATTTGGAAAAATTGAAATTGCGGTTAATGAGGAGAATGTGCAAATGTGCTCAATCTGAGAAATTGCTGGGAATTGAGAATTTGAAAGAAAGAGACAGCTACTTTTGCTGATAAAGGGGAAATTGAGAAATTGTAGGTTGAGGTCAATGACAAATAGCCCTAATGAGGAGAGTGTTAGAATTAGAGACATTTTTGTCGATTGGTGTTGGAAATTAGTGGAGATAGTGAGACCGATGGAAATGGAGAAACCAGTACATTCAGAGAAGGGCGCAGAAGCTACAAGCAGCGAATTTCATGCAAATGGCAGATCATACATATATGGGGATTGAGAAGCATCTACAGATTGAGAAAATGGAAGAAGTTGATCAATTGCTTGAAAGTGACATTTCACGCGGCACGGAGAGCCACCGAGCAGAATTTGATGGATCTGGAGGAATTGAAGTTGCGTTGAATGCGGAGAATCTGGAAATGTGCTGAATATGACATGCTGCTGAAAATTCAGAATTTGACAGATACAGAGAACTAAGTTTGCTGATAATGAGAGAACTTGAGGAATTTCAGGTTGAGATGAATGAAGAGTAGTTGGAAATGTGGATATGATGAGAAATAGAGAGATTAATGCAAAGGAACAGTAGAAATTAGTAGAAATAGAGAAAATGATGGAAATTGAGCAATTGGTACATTCAGGGAAGAGCCGATGCTACAAGCAGCGAATTTAATAGAAATGGGAGTTCTTCCAAATATCGGAAATTAGAAATATCTGCACATTGCGAAAATGCCAGAAATTGATCAATTGCTAGAAATTGAGAGTTTGATAGATAGAAAGAGTTAGGTTTATGAAATTGAATGATATGGGGAAATTGAAGTTGCGGTTTACTTGGAGAATCTGCAAATGTTCTCAGTCTAAGAAATTGTTGGGAATTGAGAATTTGATCGACAGAGAGGACTAGTTTCGCTGATAAAGGGGAAATTGAGAAAATGTAGCTTCCCATCCATGATGAATAGCTGGAAATGAGAAGAGTGTTAGAAATAGAGACATTTATGTAGATAGGCAGCCGAAATTAATGGAGATTGCGACATTGATGGAAATGGAGAACCTTGTATAGCAGAAGGTATAAGCAGCCAATTTCATGCAAATGGAAAAAATATACAAATTTGGGGATTGACAAATAACTGCAGATAGAGAAACTGGTAGAATCTAATCAATTAATAGAAACTGATATTTTGCTAGATACAGAGAGCCAGGTTTGCTTCAATTCAAAGTTATGGAGAAATTGAAGGTGTGTTTAATGCAGAGAAACTGCAAATGAGCAGAATTCGATTAACTGCAAGAAACTGAATACTTGATGGATATAGAGAAACTGATTTCTTGAAAAATATAGAAATGAGGTAACTGAAGACTTAGTCGAAGAATGAACATTTCAAAATGTGTGGATTGTTAGAACTAGAGACACTAACACAGGTCGATGTTAGAAATTATTGGAGATGGAGAAGTCAATTAAAATGGAGAAACTTGTGCAATCCCTGAATGAGCAGATGATGCTAATAGCGAATTTCGTGAAAATGGAAGATTTTGCCATCATGGGGAATGGGAAATCTCTGCTGATAGAGAAAATCCAACAACTTGATCAATTGATTGAAATTGACCTTTCGAGTGGCACAGAGAGCCAGCTTTGCCGAACGTGGAGGGTATGGAGAAATTGAAGTTGCATTGAAAGCGGAGAAGCTGGAAATGTGCTGATAATGACATGCTGCTGAAAATTCTGTATTTGACAGATGCAGAGAACTATGTTTGCTGATGAAGAGCGAACTTCAGGCATTTTAGTTTGAGATCAAAGAGGAAACGTGGATATTAATAGAAATAGAGACATTAATGCAAAGGGACAGTAGAAATTAGTAGAGGTAGGGAAACTGATGGTAATTGAGAAATTTGTACATTCGGAGAAGAAGCAGATGCTACAAGCAGCGAATTTCATGGCAACGATAGTTTTTCCAAATATTGGAAATGAGAAGTATCTGCAGATAGTGAAAATGCTGGAATTTGATCAATTGCCAGAAATTGACAGTTTGATAGGTAAAGCGAGCTCGGTTTGCTGAAATTGTATGATTTGGAAAAATTGAAATTGCGGTTAATGAGGAGAATGTGCAAATGTGCTCAAGCTGAGAAATTGCTGGGAATTGAGAATTTGAAAGAAAGAGACAGCTACTTTTGCTGATAAAGGGGAAATTGAGAAATTGTAGGTTGAGGTCAATGACAAATAGCTCGAAATGAGGAGAGTGTTAGAATTAGAGACATTTTTGTCGATAGGCAGTGGAAATTAGTGGAGACAGTGAGACTGATGGAAATGGAGAAACCAGTACATTCAGAGAAAGGCGCAGAAGCTACAAGCAGCGAATTTCATGCAAATGGCAGATCATACATATATGGGGATTGAGAAGCATCTGCAGATTGAGAAAATGGAAGAAGTTGATCAATTGCTTGAAAGTGACATTTCACGCGGCACGGAGAGCCACCATTGCAGAATTTGATGGATGTGGAGGAATTGAAGTTGCGTTGAATGCGGAGAATCTGGAAATGAGCTGAATATGACATGCTGCTGAACATTCGGAATTTGACAGATACAGAGAACTAAGTTTGCTGATAATGAGAGAACTTGAGGAATTTCAGGTTGAGATGAATGAGGAGTAGTTGGAAATGTGGATATGATGAGAAATAGAGAGATTAATGCAAAGGAACAGTAGAAATTAGTAGAAATAGAGAAACTGATGGAAATTGAGCAATTGGTACATTCAGGGAAGAGCCGATGCTACAAGCAGCGAATTTAATAGAAATGGGAGTTCTTCCAAATATCAGAAATTAGAAATATCTGCACATTTCGAAAATGCCAGAAATTGATCAATTGCTAGAAATTGAGAGTTTGATAGATAGAAAGAGTTAGGTTTATGAAATTGAATGATATGGGGAAATTGAAGTTGCAGTTAACGTGGAGAATCTGCAAATGTGCTCAGTCTAAGAAATTGTTGGGAATTGAGAATTTGATCGATAGAGAAATACTAGTTTCGCTGATAAAGGGGAAATTGAGAAAATGCAGGTTCACATCCATGATGAATAGCTGGAAATGAGAAGAGTGTTAGAAATAGAGACATTTATGTAGATAGGCAGCCGAAATGAATTGAGATTGCGACATTGATGGAAATGGAGAAAATTGTATAGCAGAAGGTATAAGCTGCCAATTTCATGCAAATAGGAAAATATACAAATTTGGGTATTGACAAGCATCTGCAGATAGAGAAACTGGTAGAATCTAATCAATTAGTAGAAACTGATATTTTGCTAGATACAGAGAGCCAGGTTTGCTTCAATTCAAAGTTATGGAGAAATTGAAGGTGTGGTTAATGCAGAGAAGCTCCAAATGAGCAGAATTCGATTAACTGCAAGAAACTGAATACTTGATGGATATAAAGAAACTGATTTCTTGAAAAATATAGAAATGAGGTAACTGAAGACTTAGTCGAAGAATGAACATTTCAAAATGTGTGGATTGTTTGAACTAGAGAGACTAACACAGGTCGATGTTAGAAATTATTGGAGATGGAGAAGGCAATTAAAATGGAGAAACTTGGGCAATCCCTGAATGAGCAGATGATGCTAATAGGGTATTTTGTGAAAATGGAAGATTTTACCATCATGGGGAATGGGAAATCTCTGCTGATAGAGAAAATCCAAGAACTTGATCAATTGATTGAAATTGACCTTTCGAGAGGCACAGAGAGCCAGCTTTGTCGAACGTGCAGGGTATTGAGAAATTGAAGTTGCATTGAAAGCGGAGAAGCTGGAAATGTGCTGATAATGACATGCTGCTGAAAATTCTGTATTTGACAGATGCAGAGAACTATGTTTGCTGATGAAGAGCGAACTTCAGGCATTTCAGTTTGAGATCAAAGAGGAAACGTGGATATTATTAGAAATAGAGACATTAATGCAAAGGGACAGTAGAAATTAGTAGAGGTAGGGAAACTGATGGTAATTGAGAAATTTGTACATTCGGAGAAGAAGCAGATGCTACAAGCCGCGAATTTCATGGAAACAATAGTTTTTCCAAATATTGGAAATGAGAAGTATCTGCAGATAGTGAAAATGCTGGAATTTGATCAATTGCCAGAAATTGACAATTTGATAGGTAAAGCGAGCTCGGTTTGCTGAAATTGTATGATTTGGAAAAATTGAAATTGCGGTTAATGAGGAGAATGTGCAAATGTGCTCAATCTGAGAAATTGCTGGGAATTGAGAATTTGAAAGAAAGAGACAGCTACTTTTGCTGATAAAGGGGAAATTGAGAAATTGTAGGTTGAGGTCAATGACAAATAGCCCTAATGAGGAGAGTGTTAGAATTAGAGACATTTTTGTCGATTGGTGTTGGAAATTAGTGGAGATAGTGAGACTGATGGAAATGGAGAAACCAGTACATTCAGAGAAGGGCGCAGAAGCTACAAGCAGCGAATTTCATGCAAATGGCAGATCATACATATATGGGGATTGAGAAGCATCTACAGATTGAGAAAATGGAAGAAGTTGATCAATTGCTTGAAAGTGACATTTCACGCGGCACGGAGAGCCACCGAGCAGAATTTGATGGATCTGGAGGAATTGAAGTTGCGTTGAATGCGGAGAATCTGGAAATGTGCTGAATATGACATGCTGCTGAAAATTCAGAATTTGACAGATACAGAGAACTAAGTTTGCTGATAATGAGAGAACTTGAGGAATTTCAGGTTGAGATGAATGAAGAGTAGTTGGAAATGTGGATATGATGAGAAATAGAGAGATTAATGCAAAGGAACAGTAGAAATTAGTAGAAATAGAGAAACTGATGGAAATTGAGCAATTGGTACATTCAGGGAAGAGCCGATGCTACAAGCAGAGAATTTAATAGAAATGGGAGTTCTTCCAAATATCGGAAATTAGAAATATCTGCACATTGCGAAAATGCCAGAAATTGATCAATTGCTAGAAATTGAGAGTTTGATAGATAGAAAGAGTTAGGTTTATGAAATTGAATGATATGGGGAAATTGAAGTTGCGGTTAACTTGGAGAATCTGCAAATGTTCTCAGTCTAAGAAATTGTTGGGAATTGAGAATTTGATCGACAGAGAGGACTAGTTTCGCTGATAAAGGGGAAATTGAGAAAATGTAGGTTCCCATCCATGATGAATAGCTGGAAATGAGAAGAGTGTTAGAAATAGAGACATTTATGTAGATAGGCAGCCGAAATTAATGGAGATTGCGACATTGATGGAAATGGAGAACCTTGTATAGCAGAAGGTATAAGCAGCCAATTTCATGCAAATGGAAAAAATATACAAATTTGGGGATTGACAGATATCTGCAGATAGAGAAACTGGTAGAATCTAATCAATTAATGGAAACTGATATTTTGCTGGATACAGAGAGCCAGGTTTGCTTCAATTCAAAGTTATGGAGAAATTGAAGGTGTAGTTAATGCAGAGAAGCTCCAAATGAGCAGAATTCGATTAACTGCAAGAAACTGAATACTTGATGGATATAAAGAAACTGATTTCTTGAAAATTATAGAAATGAGGTAACTGAAGACTTAGTCGAAGAATGAACATTTCAAAATGTGTGGATTGTTAGAACTAGAGACACAACACAGGTCGACAGTAGAAATTATTAGAGATGGAGAAATCAATTAAAATGGAGAAACTTGTGCAATCCCTGCATGAGCTGTTGATGCTAATAGCGACTTTCCTGAAAATGGAAGATTTTGCCATCATGGGGAATGGGAAATCTCTGCTGATAGAGATAATCCAAGAACTTGATCAATTGATTGAAATTGAAATTTCGAGTGGCACAGAGAGCCAGCTTTGCCGAACTTGGAGGGTATGGAGAAATTGAAGTTGCATTGAATGCGGAGAAGATGGAAATCTGCTTATAATGACATGCTACTGAAAATTCCGTATTTGACAGATGCAGAGAACTATGTTTGCTGATGAAGAGCGAACTTGAGGAATTTCAGTTTGAGATCAAAAAGGAAATGTGGATATTATTAGAAATAGAGACATTAATGCAAAGGGACAGTAGAAATTAGTAGAGGGAGGGAAACTGATGTTAATTGAGAAATTTCTACATTCGGAGAAGAAGCAGATGCTACAAGCAGCGAATTTCATGGAAACAATAGTTTTTCCAAATATTGGAAATGAGAAGTATCTGCAGATAGTGAAAATGCTGGAATTTGATCAATTGCCAGAAATTGACAGTTTGATAGGTAAAGCGAGCTCGGTTTGCTGAAATTGTATGATTTGGAAAAATTGAAATTGCGGTTAATGAGGAGAATGTGCAAATGTGCTCAATCTGAGAAATTGCTGGGAATTGAGAATTTGAAAGAAAGAGACAGCTACTTTTGCTGATAAAGCGGAAATTGAGAAATTGTAGGTTGAGGTCAATGACAAATAGCTCGAAATGAGGAGAGTGTTAGAATTAGAGACATTTTTGTCGATAGGCAGTGGAAATTAGTGGAGATAGTGAGACTGATGGAAATGGAGAAACCAGTACATTCAGAGAAGGGCGCAGAAGCTACAAGCAGCGAATTTCATGCAAATGGCAGATCATACATATATGGGGATTGAGAAGTATCTGCAGATTGAGAAAATGGAAGAAGTTGATCAATTGCTTGAAATTCACATTTCACGCGGCACGGAGAGCCACCGTTGCAGAATTTGATGGATGTGGAGGAATTGAAGTTGCGTTGAATGCGGAGAATCTGGAAATGAGCTGAATATGACATGCTGCTGAACATTCGGAATTTGACAGATACAGAGAACTAAGTTTGCTGATAATGAGAGAACTTGAGGAATTTCAGGTTGAGATGAATGAGGAGTAGTTGGAAATGTGGATATGATGAGAAATAGAGAGATTAATGCAAAGGAACAGTAGAAATTAGTAGAAATAGAGAAACTGATGGAAATTGAGCAATTGGTACATTCAGGGAAGAGCCGATGCTACAAGCAGCGAATTTAATAGAAATGGGAGTTCTTCCAAATATCGGAAATTAGAAATATCTGCACATTTCGAAAATGCCAGAAATTGATCAATTGCTAGAAATTGAGAGTTTGATAGATAGAAAGAGTTAGGTTTATGAAATTGAATGATATGGGGAAATTGAAGTTGCAGTTAACGTGGAGAATCTGCAAATGTGCTCAGTCTAAGAAATTGTTGGGAATTGAGAATTTGATCGATAGAGAAATACTAGTTTCGCTGATAAAGGGGAAATTGAGAAAATGCAGGTTCCCATCCATGATGAATAGCTGGAAATGAGAAGAGTGTTAGAAATAGAGACATTTATGTAGATAGGCAGCCGAAATTAATGGAGATTGCGACATTGATGGAAATGGAGAACCTTGTATAGCAGAAGGTATAAGCAGCCAATTTCCTGCAAATGGGAAAATATACAAATTTGGGGATTGACAAATATCTGCAGATAGAGAAACTGTTAGAATCTATTCAATTAATAGAAACTGATATTTTGTTAGATAAAGAGAGCCAGGTTTGCTTCAATTCAAAGTTATGGAGAAATTGAAGGTGTGGTTAATGCAGAGAAGCTCCAAATGAGCAGAATTCGATTAACTGCAAGAAACTGAATACTTGATGGATATAGAGAAACTGATTTCTTGAAAATTATAGAAATGAGGTAACTGAAGACTTAGTCGAAGAATGAACATTTCAAAATGTGTGGATTGTTTGAACTAGAGAGACTAACACAGGTCGATGTTAGAAATTATTGGAGATGGAGAAGTCAATTAAAATGGAGAAACTTGGGCAATCCCTGAATGAGCAGATGATGCTAATAGCGAATTTCGTGAAAATGGACGATTTTACCATCATGGGGAATGGGAAATCTCTGCTGATAGAGAAAATCCAAGAACTTGATCAATTGATTGAAATTGACCTTTCGAGTGGCACAGAGAGCCAGCTTTGTCGAACGTGCAGGGTATTGAGAAATTGAAGTTGCATTGAAAGCGGAGAAGCTGGAAATGTGCTGATAATGACATGCTACTGAAAATTCTGTATTTGACAGATGCAGAGAACTATGTTTCCTGATGAAGAGCGAACTTGAGGACTTTCAGTTTGAGATCAAAAAGGAAATGTGGATATTATTAGAAATAGAGACATTAATGCAAAGGGACAGTAGAAATTAGTAGAGGTAGGGAAACTCATGGTAATTGAGAAATTTGTACATTCGGAGAAGAAGCAGATGCTACAAGCAGCGAATTTCATGGAAACAATAGTTTTTCCAAATATTGGAAATGAGAAGTATCTGCAGATAGTGAAAATGCTGGAATTTGATCAATTGCCAGAAATTGACAATTTGATAGGTAAAGCGAGCTCGTTTGCTGAAATTGTATGATTTGGAAAAATTGAAATTGCGGTTAATGAGGAGAATGTGCAAATGTGCTCAATCTGAGAAATTGCTGGGAATTGAGAATTTGAAAGAAAGAGTCAGCTACTTTTGCTGATAAAGGGGAAATTGAGAAATTGTAGGTTGAGGTCAATGACAAATAGCCCGAAATGAGGAGAGTGGTAGAATTAGAGACATTTTTGTCGTTAGGCAGTGGAAATTAGTGGAGATAGTGAGACTGATGGAAATGGAGAAACCAGTACATTCAGAGAAGGGCGCAGAAGCTACAAGCAGCGAATTTCATGCAAATGGCAGATCATACATATATGGGGATTGAGAAGTATCTGCAGATTGAGAAAATGGAAGAAGTTGATCAATTGCTTGAAAGTGACATTTCACGCGGCACGGAGAGCCACCGTTGCTGAATTTGATGGATCTGGAGGAATTGAAGTTGCTTTGAATGCGGAGAATCTGGAAATGCGCTGAATATGACATGCTGCTGAAAATTCAGAATTTGACAGATACAGAGAACTAAGTTTGCTGATAATGAGAGAACTTGAGGAATTTCAGGTTGAGATGAATGAGGAGTAGTTGGAAATGTGGATATGATGAAAAATAGAGAGATTAATGCAAAGGAACAGTAGAAATTAGTAGAAATAGAGAAACTGATGGAAATTGAGCAATTGGTACATTCAGGGAAGAGCCGATGCTACAAGCATCGAATTTAATAGAAATGGGAGTTCTTCCAAATATCGGAAATTAGAAATATCTGCACTTTGCGAAAATGCCAGAAATTGATCAATTGCTAGAAATTGTGAGTTTGATAGATAGAAAGAGTTAGGTTTACTGAAATTGAATGATATGGGGAAATTGAAGTGGCGGTTAACGTGGAGAATCTGCAAATGTGCTCAGTCTAAGAAATTGTTGGGAATTGAGAATTTGATCGACAGAGAGGACTAGTTTCGCTGATAAAGGGGAAATTGAGAAAATGTAGGTTCCCATCCATGATGAATAGCTGGAAATGAGAAGAGTGTTAGAAATAGAGACATTTATGTAGATAGGCAGCCGAAATGAATTGAGATTGCGACATTGATGGAAATGGAGAAAATTGTATAGCAGAAGGTATAAGCTGCCAATTTCATGCAAATAGGAAAATATACAAATTTGGGGATTGACAAACATCTGCAGATAGAGAAACTGGTAGAATCTAATCAATTAATAGAAACTGATATTTTGCTAGATACAGAGAGCCAGGTTTGCTTCAATTCAAAGTTATGGAGAAATTGAAGGTGTGGTTAATGCAGAGAAGCTCCAAATGAGCAGAATTCGATTAACTGCAAGAAACTGAATACTTGATGGATATAAAGAAACTGATTTCTTGAAAAATATAGAAATGAGGTAACTGAAGACTTAGTCGAAGAATGAACATTTCAAAATGTGTGGATTGTTTGAACTAGAGACACTAACACAGGTCGATGTTAGAAATTATTGGAGATGGAGAAGGCAATTAAAATGGAGAAACTTGGGCAATCCCTGAATGAGCAGATGATGCTAATAGCGAATTTCGTGAAAATGGACGATTTTACCATCATGGGGAATGGGAAATCTCTGCTGATAGAGAAAATCCAAGAACTTGATCAATTGATTGAAATTGACCTTTCGAGTGGCACAGAGAGCCAGCTTTGTCGAACGTGCAGGGTATTGAGAAATTGAAGTTGCATTGAAAGCGGAGAAGCTGGAAATGTGCTGATAATGACATGCTACTGAAAATTCTGTATTTGACAGATGCAGAGAACTATGTTTGCTGATGAAGAGCGAACTTGAGGAATTTCAGTTTGAGATCAAAAAGGAAATGTGGATATTATTAGAAATAGAGACATTAATGCAAAGGGACAGTAGAATTTAGTAGAGGGAGGGAAACTGATGGTAATTGAGAAATTTGTACATTCGGAGAAGAAGCAGATGCTACAAGCAGCGAATTTCATGGAAACAATAGTTTTTCTAAATATTGGAAATGAGAAGTATCTGCAGATAGTGAAAATGCTGGAATTTGATCAATTGCCAGAAATTGACAATTTGATAGGTAAAGCGAGCTCGTTTGCTGAAATTGTATGATTTGGAAAAATTGAAATTGCGGTTAATGAGGAGAATGTGCAAATGTGCTCAATCTGAGAAATTGCTGGGAATTGAGAATTTGAAAGAAAGAGTCAGCTACTTTTGCTGATAAAGGGGAAATTGAGAAATTGTAGGTTGAGGTCAATGACAAATAGCCCGAAATGAGGAGAGTGGTAGAATTAGAGACATTTTTGTCGATAGGCAGTGGAAATTAGTGGAGATAGTGAGACTGATGGAAATGGAGAAACCAGTACATTCAGAGAAGGGCGCAGAAGCTACAAGCAGCGAATTTCATGCAAATGGCAGATCATACATATATGGGGATTGAGAAGTATCTGCAAATTGAGAACATGGAAGAAGTTGATCAATTGCTTGAAAGTGACATTTCACGCGGCACGGAGAGCCACCGTTGCAGAATTTGATGGATCTGGAGGAATTGAAGTTGCGTTGAATGCGGAGAATCTGGAAATGTGCTGAATATGACATGCCGCTGAAAATTCAGAATTTGACAGATACAGAGAACTAAGTTTGCTGATAATGAGAGAACTTGAGGAATTTCAGGTTGAGATGAATGAGGAGTAGTTGGAAATGTGGATATGATGAGAAATAGAGAGATTAATGCAAAGGAACAGTAGAAATTAGTAGAAATAGAGAAACTGATGGAAATTGAGCAATTGGTACATTCAGGGAAGAGCCGATGCTACAAGCAGAGAATTTAATAGAAATGGGAGTTCTTCCAAATATCGGAAATTAGAAATATCTGCACATTGCGAAAATGCCAGAAATTGATCAATTGCTAGAAATTGAGAGTTTGATAGATAGAAAGAGTTAGGTTTATGAAATTGAATGATATGGGGAAATTGAAGTGGCGGTTAACGTGGAGAATCTGCAAATGTGCTCAGTCTAAGAAATTGTTGGCAACTGAGAATTTGATCGACAGAGAGGACTAGTTTCGCTGATAAAGGGGAATTTGAGAAAATGTAGGTTCCCATCCATGATGAATAGCTGGAAATGAGAAGAGTGTTAGAAATAGAGACATTTATGTAGATAGGCAGCCGAAATTAATGGAGATTGCGACATTGATGGAAATGGAGAACCTTGTATAGCAGAAGGTATAAGCAGCCAATTTCATGTAAATGGGAAAATATACAAATTTGGGGATTGACAAATATCTGCAGATAGAGAAAATGCTAGAATCTGATCAATTAGTAGAAACTGATATTTTGCTAGATACAGACAGCCAGGTTTGCTTCAATTCAAAGTTATGGAGAAATTGAAGGTGTGGTTAATGCAGAGAAGCTCCAAATGAGCAGAATTCGATTAACTGCAAGAAACTGAATACTTGATGGATATAGAGAAACTGTTTTCTTGAAAATTATAGAAATGAGGTAACTGAAGAATTAGTCGAAGAATGAACATTTGAAAATGTGTGGATTGTTAGAACTGGAGGCACTAACACAGGTCGACAGTAGAAATTATTGCAATTGGAGAAATCAATTAAAATGGAGAAACTTGTGCAATCCCTGAATGAGCAGATGATGCTAATAGCGAATTTCGTGAAAATGGAAGATTTTGCCGTCATGGGGAATGGGAAATCTCTGCTGAGAGAGAAAATCCAAGAACTTGATCAATTGATTGAAATTGACCTTTCGAGTGGCACAGAGAGCCAGCTTTGCCGAACGTGGAGGGTATGGAGAAATTGAAGTTGCATTGAAAGCGGAGAAGCTGGAAATGTGCTGATAATGACATGCTGCTGAAAATTCTGTATTTGACAGATGCAGAGAACTATGTTTGCTGATGAAGAGCGAACTTCAGGCATTTCAGTTTGAGATCAAAGAGGAAACGTGGATATTATTAGAAATAGAGACATTAATGCAAAGGGACAGTAGAAATTAGTAGAGGTAGGGAAACTGATGATAATTGAGAAATTTGTACATTCAGAGAAGAAGCAGATGCTACAAGCAGCGAATTTCATGGCAACGATAGTTTTTCCAAATATTGGTAATGAGAAGTATCTGCAGATAGTGAAAATGCTAGAATTTGATCAATTGCCAGAAATTGACAGTTTGATAGGTAAAGCGAGCTCAGTTTGCTGAAATTGTATGATTTGGAAAAATTGAAATTGCGGTTAATGAGGAGAATTTGCAAATGTGCTCAATCTGAGAAATTGCTGGGAAATGAGAATTTGAAAGAAAGAGACAGCTACTTTTGCTGATAAAGGGGAAATTGAGAAATTGTAGGTTGAGGTCAATGACAAATAGCCCTAATGAGGAGAGTGTTAGAAATAGAGACATTTTTGTCGATTGGTGTTGGAAATTAGTGGAGATAGTGAGACTGATGGAAATGGAGAAACCAGTACATTCAGAGAAGGGCGCAGAAGCTACAAGCAGCGAATTTCATGCAAATGGCAGATCATACATATATGGGGATTGAGAAGCATCTACAGATTGAGAAAATGGAAGAAGTTGATCAATTGCTTGAAAGTGACATTTCACGCGGCACGGAGAGCCACCGAGCAGAATTTGATGGATCTGGAGGAATTGAAGTTGCGTTGAATGCGGAGAATCTGGAAATGTGCTGAATATGACATGCTGCTGAAAATTCAGAATTTGACAGATACAGAGAACTAAATTTGCTGATAATGAGAGAACTTGAGGAATTTCAGGTTGAGATGAATGAAGAGTAGTTGGAAATGTGGATATGATGAGAAATAGAGAGATTAATGCAAAGGAACAGTAGAAATTAGTAGAAATAGAGAAACTGATGGAAATTGAGCAATTGGTACATTCAGGGAAGAGCCGATGCTACAAGCAGAGAATTTAATAGAAATGGGAGTTCTTCCAAATATCGGAAATTAGAAATATCTGCACATTGCGAAAATGCCAGAAATTGATCAATTGCTAGAAATTGAGAGTTTGATAGATAGAAAGAGTTAGGTTTATGAAATTGAATGATATGGGGAAATTGAAGTTGCGGTTAACTTGGAGAATCTGCAAATGTTCTCAGTCTAAGAAATTGTTGGGAATTGAGAATTTGATCGACAGAGAGGACTAGTTTCGCTGATAAAGGGGAAATTGAGAAAATGTAGGTTCCCATCCATGATGAATAGCTGGAAATGAGAAGAGTGTTAGAAATAGAGACATTTATGTAGATAGGCAGCCGAAATTAATGGAGATTGCGACATTGATGGAAATGGAGAACCTTGTATAGCAGAAGGTATAAGCAGCCAATTTCATGCAAATGGAAAAAATATACAAATTTGGGGATTGACAGATATCTGCAGATAGAGAAACTGGTAGAATCTAATCAATTAATGGAAACTGATATTTTGCTGGATACAGAGAGCCAGGTTTGCTTCAATTCAAAGTTATGGAGAAATTGAAGGTGTAGTTAATGCAGAGAAGCTCCAAATGAGCAGAATTCGATTAACTGCAAGAAACTGAATACTTGATGGATATAAAGAAACTGATTTCTTGAAAATTATAGAAATGAGGTAACTGAAGACTTAGTCGAAGAATGAACATTTCAAAATGTGTGGATTGTTAGAACTAGAGACACAACACAGGTCGACAGTAGAAATTATTAGAGATGGAGAAATCAATTAAAATGGAGAAACTTGTGCAATCCCTGCATGAGCTGTTGATGCTAATAGCGACTTTCCTGAAAATGGAAGATTTTGCCATCATGGGGAATGGGAAATCTCTGCTGATAGAGATAATCCAAGAACTTGATCAATTGATTGAAATTGAAATTTCGAGTGGCACAGAGAGCCAGCTTTGCCGAACTTGGAGGGTATGGAGAAATTGAAGTTGCATTGAATGCGGAGAAGATGGAAATCTGCTTATAATGACATGCTACTGAAAATTCCGTATTTGACAGATGCAGAGAACTATGTTTGCTGATGAAGAGCGAACTTGAGGAATTTCAGTTTGAGATCAAAAAGGAAATGTGGATATTATTAGAAATAGAGACATTAATGCAAAGGGACAGTAGAAATTAGTAGAGGGAGGGAAACTGATGTTAATTGAGAAATTTCTACATTCGGAGAAGAAGCAGATGCTACAAGCAGCGAATTTCATGGAAACAATAGTTTTTCCAAATATTGGAAATGAGAAGTATCTGCAGATAGTGAAAATGCTGGAATTTGATCAATTGCCAGAAATTGACAGTTTGATAGGTAAAGCGAGCTCGGTTTGCTGAAATTGTATGATTTGGAAAAATTGAAATTGCGGTTAATGAGGAGAATGTGCAAATGTGCTCAATCTGAGAAATTGCTGGGAATTGAGAATTTGAAAGAAAGAGACAGCTACTTTTGCTGATAAAGCGGAAATTGAGAAATTGTAGGTTGAGGTCAATGACAAATAGCTCGAAATGAGGAGAGTGTTAGAATTAGAGACATTTTTGTCGATAGGCAGTGGAAATTAGTGGAGATAGTGAGACTGATGGAAATGGAGAAACCAGTACATTCAGAGAAGGGCGCAGAAGCTACAAGCAGCGAATTTCATGCAAATGGCAGATCATACATATATGGGGATTGAGAAGTATCTGCAGATTGAGAAAATGGAAGAAGTTGATCAATTGCTTGAAATTCACATTTCACGCGGCACGGAGAGCCACCGTTGCAGAATTTGATGGATGTGGAGGAATTGAAGTTGCGTTGAATGCGGAGAATCTGGAAATGAGCTGAATATGACATGCTGCTGAACATTCGGAATTTGACAGATACAGAGAACTAAGTTTGCTGATAATGAGAGAACTTGAGGAATTTCAGGTTGAGATGAATGAGGAGTAGTTGGAAATGTGGATATGATGAGAAATAGAGAGATTAATGCAAAGGAACAGTAGAAATTAGTAGAAATAGAGAAACTGATGGAAATTGAGCAATTGGTACATTCAGGGAAGAGCCGATGCTACAAGCAGCGAATTTAATAGAAATGGGAGTTCTTCCAAATATCGGAAATTAGAAATATCTGCACATTTCGAAAATGCCAGAAATTGATCAATTGCTAGAAATTGAGAGTTTGATAGATAGAAAGAGTTAGGTTTATGAAATTGAATGATATGGGGAAATTGAAGTTGCAGTTAACGTGGAGAATCTGCAAATGTGCTCAGTCTAAGAAATTGTTGGGAATTGAGAATTTGATCGATAGAGAAATACTAGTTTCGCTGATAAAGGGGAAATTGAGAAAATGCAGGTTCCCATCCATGATGAATAGCTGGAAATGAGAAGAGTGTTAGAAATAGAGACATTTATGTAGATAGGCAGCCGAAATTAATGGAGATTGCGACATTGATGGAAATGGAGAACCTTGTATAGCAGAAGGTATAAGCAGCCAATTTCCTGCAAATGGGAAAATATACAAATTTGGGGATTGACAAATATCTGCAGATAGAGAAACTGTTAGAATCTATTCAATTAATAGAAACTGATATTTTGTTAGATAAAGAGAGCCAGGTTTGCTTCAATTCAAAGTTATGGAGAAATTGAAGGTGTGGTTAATGCAGAGAAGCTCCAAATGAGCAGAATTCGATTAACTGCAAGAAACTGAATACTTGATGGATATAGAGAAACTGATTTCTTGAAAATTATAGAAATGAGGTAACTGAAGACTTAGTCGAAGAATGAACATTTCAAAATGTGTGGATTGTTTGAACTAGAGAGACTAACACAGGTCGATGTTAGAAATTATTGGAGATGGAGAAGTCAATTAAAATGGAGAAACTTGGGCAATCCCTGAATGAGCAGATGATGCTAATAGCGAATTTCGTGAAAATGGACGATTTTACCATCATGGGGAATGGGAAATCTCTGCTGATAGAGAAAATCCAAGAACTTGATCAATTGATTGAAATTGACCTTTCGAGTGGCACAGAGAGCCAGCTTTGTCGAACGTGCAGGGTATTGAGAAATTGAAGTTGCATTGAAAGCGGAGAAGCTGGAAATGTGCTGATAATGACATGCTACTGAAAATTCTGTATTTGACAGATGCAGAGAACTATGTTTCCTGATGAAGAGCGAACTTGAGGACTTTCAGTTTGAGATCAAAAAGGAAATGTGGATATTATTAGAAATAGAGACATTAATGCAAAGGGACAGTAGAAATTAGTAGAGGTAGGGAAACTGATGGTAATTGAGAAATTTGTACATTCGGAGAAGAAGCAGATGCTACAAACAGCGAATTTCATGGAAACAATAGTTTTTCCAAATATTGGAAATGAGAAGTATCTGCGGATAGTGAAAATGCTGGAATTTGATCAATTGCCAGAAATTGACAATTTGATAGGTAAAGCGAGCTCGTTTGCTGAAATTGTATGATTTGGAAAAATTGAAATTGCGGTTAATGAGGAGAATGTGCAAATGTGCTCAATCTGAGAAATTGCTGGGAATTGAGAATTTGAAAGAAAGAGTCAGCTACTTTTGCTGATAAAGGGGAAATTGAGAAATTGTAGGTTGAGGTCAATGACAAATAGCCCGAAATGAGGAGAGTGGTAGAATTAGAGACATTTTTGTCGTTAGGCAGTGGAAATTAGTGGAGATAGTGAGACTGATGGAAATGGAGAAACCAGTACATTCAGAGAAGGGCGCAGAAGCTACAAGCAGCGAATTTCATGCAAATGGCAGATCATACATATATGGGGATTGAGAAGTATCTGCAGATTGAGAAAATGGAAGAAGTTGATCAATTGCTTGAAAGTGACATTTCACGCGGCACGGAGAGCCACCGTTGCTGAATTTGATGGATCTGGAGGAATTGAAGTTGCTTTGAATGCGGAGAATCTGGAAATGCGCTGAATATGACATGCTGCTGAAAATTCAGAATTTGACAGATACAGAGAACTAAGTTTGCTGATAATGAGAGAACTTGAGGAATTTCAGGTTGAGATGAATGAGGAGTAGTTGGAAATGTGGATATGATGAGAAATAGAGAGATTAATGCAAAGGAACAGTAGAAATTAGTAGAAATAGAGAAACTGATGGAAATTGAGCAATTGGTACATTCAGGGAAGAGCCGATGCTACAAGCAGCGAATTTAATAGAAATGGGAGTTCTTCCAAATATCGGAAATTAGAAATATCTGCACTTTGCGAAAATGCCAGAAATTGATCAATTGCTAGAAATTGTGAGTTTGATAGATAGAAAGAGTTAGGTTTACTGAAATTGAATGATATGGGGAAATTGAAGTGGCGGTTAACGTGGAGAATCTGCAAATGTGCTCAGTCTAAGAAATTGTTGGGAATTGAGAATTTGATCGACAGAGAGGACTAGTTTCGCTGATAAAGGGGAAATTGAGAAAATGTAGGTTCCCATCCATGATGAATAGCTGGAAATGAGAAGAGTGTTAGAAATAGAGACATTTATGTAGATAGGCAGCCGAAATGAATTGAGATTGCGACATTGATGGAAATGGAGAAAATTGTATAGCAGAAGGTATAAGCTGCCAATTTCATGCAAATAGGAAAATATACAAATTTGGGGATTGACAAACATCTGCAGATAGAGAAACTGGTAGAATCTAATCAATTAATAGAAACTGATATTTTGCTAGATACAGAGAGCCAGGTTTGCTTCAATTCAAAGTTATGGAGAAATTGAAGGTGTGGTTAATGCAGAGAAGCTCCAAATGAGCAGAATTCGATTAACTGCAAGAAACTGAATACTTGATGGATATAAAGAAACTGATTTCTTGAAAAATATAGAAATGAGGTAACTGAAGACTTAGTCGAAGAATGAACATTTCAAAATGTGTGGATTGTTTGAACTAGAGAGACTAACACAGGTCGATGTTAGAAATTATTGGAGATGGAGAAGGCAATTAAAATGGAGAAACTTGGGCAATCCCTGAATGAGCAGATGATGCTAATAGCGAATTTCGTGAAAATGGACGATTTTACCATCATGGGGAATGGGAAATCTCTGCTGATAGAGAAAATCCAAGAACTTGATCAATTGATTGAAATTGACCTTTCGAGTGGCACAGAGAGCCAGCTTTGTCGAACGTGCAGGGTATTGAGAAATTGAAGTTGCATTGAAAGCGGAGAAGCTGGAAATGTGCTGATAATGACATGCTACTGAAAATTCTGTATTTGACAGATGCAGAGAACTATGTTTGCTGATGAAGAGCGAACTTGAGGAATTTCAGTTTGAGATCAAAAAGGAAATGTGGATATTATTAGAAATAGAGACATTAATGCAAAGGGACAGTAGAATTTAGTAGAGGGAGGGAAACTGATGGTAATTGAGAAATTTGTACATTCGGAGAAGAAGCAGATGCTACAAGCAGCGAATTTCATGGAAACAATAGTTTTTCTAAATATTGGAAATGAGAAGTATCTGCAGATAGTGAAAATGCTGGAATTTGATCAATTGCCAGAAATTGACAATTTGATAGGTAAAGCGAGCTCGTTTGCTGAAATTGTATGATTTGGAAAAATTGAAATTGCGGTTAATGAGGAGAATGTGCAAATGTGCTCAATCTGAGAAATTGCTGGGAATTGAGAATTTGAAAGAAAGAGTCAGCTACTTTTGCTGATAAAGGGGAAATTGAGAAATTGTAGGTTGAGGTCAATGACAAATAGCCCGAAATGAGGAGAGTGGTAGAATTAGAGACATTTTTGTCGATAGGCAGTGGAAATTAGTGGAGATAGTGAGACTGATGGAAATGGAGAAACCAGTACATTCAGAGAAGGGCGCAGAAGCTACAAGCAGCGAATTTCATGCAAATGGCAGATCATACATATATGGGGATTGAGAAGTATCTGCAAATTGAGAACATGGAAGAAGTTGATCAATTGCTTGAAAGTGACATTTCACGCGGCACGGAGAGCCACCGTTGCAGAATTTGATGGATCTGGAGGAATTGAAGTTGCGTTGAATGCGGAGAATCTGGAAATGTGCTGAATATGACATGCTGCTGAAAATTCAGAATTTGACAGATACAGAGAACTAAGTTTGCTGATAATGAGAGAACTTGAGGAATTTCAGGTTGAGATGAATGAGGAGTAGTTGGAAATGTGGATATGATGAGAAATAGAGAGATTAATGCAAAGGAACAGTAGAAATTAGCAGAAATAGAGAAACTGATGGAAATTGAGCAATTGGTACATTCAGGGAAGAGCCGATGCTACAAGCAGAGAATTTAATAGAAATGGGAGTTCTTCCAAATATCGGAAATTAGAAATATCTGCACATTGCGAAAATGCCAGAAATTGATCAATTGCTAGAAATTGAGAGTTTGATAGATAGAAAGAGTTAGGTTTATGAAATTGAATGATATGGGGAAATTGAAGTGGCGGTTAACGTGGAGAATCTGCAAATGTGCTCAGTCTAAGAAATTGTTGGCAACTGAGAATTTGATCGACAGAGAGGACTAGTTTCGCTGATAAAGGGGAATTTGAGAAAATGTAGGTTCCCATCCATGATGAATAGCTGGAAATGAGAAGAGTGTTAGAAATAGAGACATTAATGTAGATAGGCAGCCGAAATTAATGGAGATTGCGACATTGATGGAAATGGAGAACCTTGTATAGCAGAAGGTATAAGCAGCCAATTTCATGTAAATGGGAAAATATACAAATTTGGGGATTGACAAATATCTGCAGATAGAGAAAATGCTAGAATCTGATCAATTAGTAGAAACTGATATTTTGCTAGATACAGACAGCCAGGTTTGCTTCAATTCAAAGTTATGGAGAAATTGAAGGTGTGGTTAATGCAGAGAAGCTCCAAATGAGCAGAATTCGATTAACTGCAAGAAACTGAATACTTGATGGATATAGAAAAACTGTTTTCTTGAAAATTATAGAAATGAGGTAACTGAAGAATTAGTCGAAGAATGAACATTTGAAAATGTGTGGATTGTTAGAACTGGAGGCACTAACACAGGTCGACAGTAGAAATTATTGCAATTGGAGAAATCAATTAAAATGGAGAAACTTGTGCAATCCCTGAATGAGCAGATGATGCTAATAGCGAATTTCGTGAAAATGGAAGATTTTGCCGTCATGGGGAATGGGAAATCTCTGCTGAGAGAGAAAATCCAAGAACTTGATCAATTGATTGAAATTGACCTTTCGAGTGGCACAGAGAGCCAGCTTTGCCGAACGTGGAGGGTATGGAGAAATTGAAGTTGCATTGAAAGCGGAGAAGCTGGAAATGTGCTGATAATGACATGCTGCTGAAAATTCTGTATTTGACAGATGCAGAGAACTATGTTTGCTGATGAAGAGCGAACTTCAGGCATTTCAGTTTGAGATCAAAGAGGAAACGTGGATATTATTAGAAATAGAGACATTAATGCAAAGGGACAGTAGAAATTAGTAGAGGTAGGGAAACTGATGATAATTGAGAAATTTGTACATTCAGAGAAGAAGCAGATGCTACAAGCAGCGAATTTCATGGCAACGATAGTTTTTCCAAATATTGGTAATGAGAAGTATCTGCAGATAGTGAAAATGCTAGAATTTGATCAATTGCCAGAAATTGACAGTTTGATAGGTAAAGCGAGCTCAGTTTGCTGAAATTGTATGATTTGGAAAAATTGAAATTGCGGTTAATGAGGAGAATTTGCAAATGTGCTCAATCTGAGAAATTGCTGGGAAATGAGAATTTGAAAGAAAGAGACAGCTACTTTTGCTGATAAAGGGGAAATTGAGAAATTGTAGGTTGAGGTCAATGACAAATAGCCCTAATGAGGAGAGTGTTAGAAATAGAGACATTTTTGTCGATTGGTGTTGGAAATTAGTGGAGATAGTGAGACTGATGGAAATGGAGAAACCAGTACATTCAGAGAAGGGCGCAGAAGCTACAAGCAGCGAATTTCATGCAAATGGCAGATCATACATATATGGGGATTGAGAAGCATCTACAGATTGAGAAAATGGAAGAAGTTGATCAATTGCTTGAAAGTGACATTTCACGCGGCACGGAGAGCCACCATTGCAGAAATTGATGGATCTGGAGGAATTGAAGTTGCGTTGAATGCGGAGAATCTGGAAATGTGCTGAATATGACATGCTGCTGAAAATTCAGAATTTGACAGATACAGAGAACTAAGTTTGCTGATAATGAGAGAACTTGAGGAATTTCAGGTTGAGATGAATGAAGAGTAGTTGGAAATGTGGATATGATGAGAAATAGAGAGATTAATGCAAAGGAACAGTAGAAATTAGTAGAAATAGAGAAACTGATGGAAATTGAGCAATTGGTACATTCAGGGAAGAGCCGATGCTACAAGCAGAGAATTTAATAGAAATGGGAGTTCTTCCAAATATCGGAAATTAGAAATATCTGCACATTGCGAAAATGCCAGAAATTGATCAATTGCTAGAAATTGAGAGTTTGATAGATAGAAAGAGTTAGGTTTATGAAATTGAATGATATGGGGAAATTGAAGTTGCGGTTAACTTGGAGAATCTGCAAATGTTCTCAGTCTAAGAAATTGTTGGGAATTGAGAATTTGATCGACAGAGAGGACTAGTTTCGCTGATAAAGGGGAAATTGAGAAAATGTAGGTTCCCATCCATGATGAATAGCTGGAAATGAGAAGAGTGTTAGAAATAGAGACATTTATGTAGATAGGCAGCCGAAATTAATGGAGATTGCGACATTGATGGAAATGGAGAACCTTGTATAGCAGAAGGTATAAGCAGCCAATTTCATGCAAATGGAAAAAATATACAAATTTGGGGATTGACAGATATCTGCAGATAGAGAAACTGGTAGAATCTAATCAATTAATGGAAACTGATATTTTGCTGGATACAGAGAGCCAGGTTTGCTTCAATTCAAAGTTATGGAGAAATTGAAGGTGTAGTTAATGCAGAGAAGCTCCAAATGAGCAGAATTCGATTAACTGCAAGAAACTGAATACTTGATGGATATAAAGAAACTGATTTCTTGAAAATTATAGAAATGAGGTAACTGAAGACTTAGTCGAAGAATGAACATTTCAAAATGTGTGGATTGTTAGAACTAGAGACACAACACAGGTCGACAGTAGAAATTATTAGAGATGGAGAAATCAATTAAAATGGAGAAACTTGTGCAATCCCTGCATGAGCTGTTGATGCTAATAGCGACTTTCCTGAAAATGGAAGATTTTGCCATCATGGGGAATGGGAAATCTCTGCTGATAGAGATAATCCAAGAACTTGATCAATTGATTGAAATTGAAATTTCGAGTGGCACAGAGAGCCAGCTTTGCCGAACTTGGAGGGTATGGAGAAATTGAAGTTGCATTGAATGCGGAGAAGATGGAAATCTGCTTATAATGACATGCTACTGAAAATTCCGTATTTGACAGATGCAGAGAACTATGTTTGCTGATGAAGAGCGAACTTGAGGAATTTCAGTTTGAGATCAAAAAGGAAATGTGGATATTATTAGAAATAGAGACATTAATGCAAAGGGACAGTAGAAATTAGTAGAGGGAGGGAAACTGATGTTAATTGACAAATTTCTACATTCGGAGAAGAAGCAGATGCTACAAGCAGCGAATTTCATGGAAACAATAGTTTTTCCAAATATTGGAAATGAGAAGTATCTGCAGATAGTGAAAATGCTGGAATTTGATCAATTGCCAGAAATTGACAGTTTGATAGGTAAAGCGAGCTCGGTTTGCTGAAATTGTATGATTTGGAAAAATTGAAATTGCGGTTAATGAGGAGAATGTGCAAATGTGCTCAATCTGAGAAATTGCTGGGAATTGAGAATTTGAAAGAAAGAGACAGCTACTTTTGCTGATAAAGCGGAAATTGAGAAATTGTAGGTTGAGGTCAATGACAAATAGCTCGAAATGAGGAGAGTGTTAGAATTAGAGACATTTTTGTCGATAGGCAGTGGAAATTAGTGGAGATAGTGAGACTGATGGAAATGGAGAAACCAGTACATTCAGAGAAGGGCGCAGAAGCTACAAGCAGCGAATTTCATGCAAATGGCAGATCATACATATATGGGGATTGAGAAGTATCTGCAGATTGAGAAAATGGAAGAAGTTGATCAATTGCTTGAAATTCACATTTCACGCGGCACGGAGAGCCACCGTTGCAGAATTTGATGGATGTGGAGGAATTGAAGTTGCGTTGAATGCGGAGAATCTGGAAATGAGCTGAATATGACATGCTGCTGAACATTCGGAATTTGACAGATACAGAGAACTAAGTTTGCTGATAATGAGAGAACTTGAGGAATTTCAGGTTGAGATGAATGAGGAGTAGTTGGAAATGTGGATATGATGAGAAATAGAGAGATTAATGCAAAGGAACAGTAGAAATTAGTAGAAATAGAGAAACTGATGGAAATTGAGCAATTGGTACATTCAGGGAAGAGCCGATGCTACAAGCAGCGAATTTAATAGAAATGGGAGTTCTTCCAAATATCGGAAATTAGAAATATCTGCACATTTCGAAAATGCCAGAAATTGATCAATTGCTAGAAATTGAGAGTTTGATAGATAGAAAGAGTTAGGTTTATGAAATTGAATGATATGGGGAAATTGAAGTTGCAGTTAACGTGGAGAATCTGCAAATGTGCTCAGTCTAAGAAATTGTTGGGAATTGAGAATTTGATCGATAGAGAAATACTAGTTTCGCTGATAAAGGGGAAATTGAGAAAATGCAGGTTCACATCCATGATGAATAGCTGGAAATGAGAAGAGTGTTAGAAATAGAGACATTTATGTAGATAGGCAGCCGAAATGAATTGAGATTGCGACATTTATGGAAATGGAGAAAATTGTATAGCAGAAGGTATAAGCTGCCAATTTCATGCAAATAGGAAAATATACAAATTTGGGGATTGACAAACATCTGCAGATAGAGAAACTGGTAGAATCTAATCAATTAGTAGAAACTGATATTTTGCTAGATACAGAGAGCCAGGTTTGCTTCAATTCAAAGTTATGGAGAAATTGAAGGTGTGGTTAATGCAGAGAAGCTCCAAATGAGCAGAATTCGATTAACTGCAAGAAACTGAATACTTGATGGATATAAAGAAACTGATTTCTTGAAAAATATAGAAATGAGGTAACTGAAGACTTAGTCGAAGAATGAAAATTTCAAAATGTGTGGATTGTTTGAACTAGAGAGACTAACACAGGTCGATGTTAGAAATTATTGGAGATGGAGAAGGCAATTAAAATGGAGAAACTTGGGCAATCCCTGAATGAGCAGATGATGCTAATGGGGTATTTTGTGAAAATGGAAGATTTTACCATCATGGGGAATGGGAAATCTCTGCTGATAGAGAAAATCCAAGAACTTGATCAATTGATTGAAATTGACCTTTCGAGTGGCACAGAGAGCCAGCTTTGTCGAACGTGCAGGGTATTGAGAAATTGAAGTTGCATTGAAAGCGGAGAAGCTGGAAATGTGCTGATAATGACATGCTGCTGAAAACTCTGTATTTGACAGATGCAGAGAACTATGTTTGCTGATGAAGAGCGAACTTCAGGCATTTCAGTTTGAGATCAAAGAGGAAACGTGGATATTATTAGAAATAGAGACATTAATGCAAAGGGACAGTAGAAATTAGTAGAGGTAGGGAAACTGATGGTAATTGAGAAATTTGTACATTCGGAGAAGAAGCAGATGCTACAAGCAGCGAATTTCATGGAAACAATAGTTTTTCCAAATATTGGAAATGAGAAGTATCTGCAGATAGTGAAAATGCTGGAATTTGATCAATTGCCAGAAATTGACAATTTGATAGGTAAAGCGAGCTCGGTTTGCTGAAATTGTATGATTTGGAAAAATTGAAATTGCGGTTAATGAGGAGAATGTGCAAATGTGCTCAATCTGAGAAATTGCTGGGAATTGAGAATTTGAAAGAAAGAGACAGCTACTTTTGCTGATAAAGGGGAAATTGAGAAATTGTAGGTTGAGGTCAATGACAAATAGCCCTAATGAGGAGAGTGTTAGAATTAGAGACATTTTTGTCGATTGGTGTTGGAAATTAGTGGAGATAGTGAGACTGATGGAAATGGAGAAACCAGTACATTCAGAGAAGGGCGCAGAAGCTACAAGCAGCGAATTTCATGCAAATGGCAGATCATACATATATGGGGATTGAGAAGTATCTGCAGATTGAGAACATGGAAGAAGTTGATCAATTGCTTGAAAGTGACATTTCACGCGGCACGGAGAGCCACCGTTGCTGAATTTGATGGATCTGGAGGAATTGAAGTTGCTTTGAATGCGGAGAATCTGGAAATGCGCTGAATATGACATGCTGCTGAAAATTCAGAATTTGACAGATACAGAGAACTAAGTTTGCTGATAATGAGAGAACTTGAGGAATTTCAGGTTGAGATGAATGAGGAGTAGTTGGAAATGTGGATATGATGAGAAATAGAGAGATTAATGCAAAGGAACAGTAGAAATTAGTAGAAATAGAGAAACTGATGGAAATTGAGCAATTGGTACATTCAGGGAAGAGCCGATGCTACAAGCAGCGAATTTAATAGAAATGGGAGTTCTTCCAAATATCGGAAATTAGAAATATCTGCACTTTGCGAAAATGCCAGAAATTGATCAATTGCTAGAAATTGTGAGTTTGATAGATAGAAAGAGTTAGGTTTACTGAAATTGAATGATATGGGGAAATTGAAGTGGCGGTTAACGTGGAGAATCTGCAAATGTGCTCAGTCTAAGAAATTGTTGGGAATTGAGAATTTGATCGACAGAGAGGACTAGTTTCGCTGATAAAGGGGAAATTGAGAAAATGTAGGTTCCCATCCATGATGAATAGCTGGAAATGAGAAGAGTGTTAGAAATAGAGACATTTATGTAGATAGGCAGCCGAAATGAATTGAGATTGCGACATTGATGGAAATGGAGAAAATTGTATAGCAGAAGGTATAAGCTGCCAATTTCATGCAAATAGGAAAATATACAAATTTGGGGATTGACAAACATCTGCAGATAGAGAAACTGGTAGAATCTAATCAATTAATAGAAACTGATATTTTGCTAGATACAGAGAGCCAGGTTTGCTTCAATTCAAAGTTATGGAGAAATTGAAGGTGTGGTTAATGCAGAGAAGCTCCAAATGAGCAGAATTCGATTAACTGCAAGAAACTGAATACTTGATGGATATAAAGAAACTGATTTCTTGAAAAATATAGAAATGAGGTAACTGAAGACTTAGTCGAAGAATGAACATTTCAAAATGTGTGGATTGTTTGAACTAGAGACACTAACACAGGTCGATGTTAGAAATTATTGGAGATGGAGAAGGCAATTAAAATGGAGAAACTTGGACAATCCCTGAATGAGCAGATGATGCTAATAGCGAATTTCGTGAAAATGGACGATTTTACCATCATGGGGAATGGGAAATCTCTGCTGATAGAGAAAATCCAAGAACTTGATCAATTGATTGAAATTGACCTTTCGAGTGGCACAGAGAGCCAGGTTTGTCGAACGTGCAGGGTATTGAGAAATTGAAGTTGCATTGAAAGCGGAGAAGCTGGAAATGTGCTGATAATGACATGCTACTGAAAATTCTGTATTTGACAGATGCAGAGAACTATGTTTCCTGATGAAGAGCGAACTTGAGGACTTTCAGTTTGAGATCAAAGAGGAAACGTGGATATTATTAGAAATAGAGACATTAATGCAAAGGGACAGTAGAAATTAGTAGAGGTAGGGAAACTGATGATAATTGAGAAATTTGTACATTCAGAGAAGAAGCAGATGCTACAAGCAGCGAATTTCATGGCAACGATAGTTTTTCCAAATATTGGTAATGAGAAGTATCTGCAGATAGTGAAAATGCTAGAATTTGATCAATTGCCAGAAATTGACAGTTTGATAGGTAAAGCGAGCTCAGTTTGCT
The DNA here is from genome assembly GCF_964194155.1 of Cetorhinus maximus. Taxonomy (NCBI): domain Eukaryota; kingdom Metazoa; phylum Chordata; class Chondrichthyes; order Lamniformes; family Cetorhinidae; genus Cetorhinus; species Cetorhinus maximus. The sequence goes on along the minus strand of NC_135888.1, from coordinate 52,506,329 downwards.
GAAATTGTATGATTTGGAAAAATTGAAATTGCGGTTAATGAGGAGAATTTGCAAATGTGCTCAATCTGAGAAATTGCTGGGAAATGAGAATTTGAAAGAAAGAGACAGCTACTTTTGCTGATAAAGGGGAAATTGAGAAATTGTAGGTTGAGGTCAATGACAAATATCTCGAAATGAGGAGAGTGTTAGAAATAGAGACATTTTTGTCGATAGGCAGTGGAAATTAGTGGAGATAGTGAGAGTGATGGAAATGGAGAAACCAGTACATTCAGAGAAAGGCGCAGAAGCTCCAAGCAGCGAATTTCATGCAAATGGCAGATCATACATATATGGGGATTTAGAAGTATCTGCAGATTGATAAAATGGAAGAAGTTGATCAATTGCTTGAAATTGACATTTCACGCGGCACGGAGAGCCACCGTTGCAGAATTTGATGGATCTGGAGAAATTGAAGTTGCGTTGAATGCGGAGAATCTGGAAATGTGCTGAATATGACATGCTGCTGAAAATTCAGAATTTGACAGATACAGAGAACTAAGTTTGCTGATAATGAGAGAACTTGAGGAATTTCAGGTTGAGATGAATGAGGAGTAGTTGGAAATGTGGATATGATGAGAAATAGAGAGATTAATGCAAAGGAACCGTAGACAAAAGTAGAAATAGAGAAACTGATGGAAATTGAGCAATTGGTACATTCAGGGAAGAGCTGATGCTACAAGCAGCGAATTTAATAGAAATGGGAGTTCTTCCAAATATCGGATATTAGCAATATCTGCACATTACGAAAATGCCAGAAATTGATCAATTGCTAGAAATTGAGAGTTTGATAGAAAGAGTTAGGTTTAGTGAAATTGAATGATATGGGGAAATTGAAGTTGCGGTTAACATGGAGAATCTGCAAATGTGCTCAGTCTAAGAAATTGTTGGGAATTGAGAATTTGATCGATAGAGAGGACTAGTTTCGCTGATAAAGGTGAAATTGAGAAAATGTAGGTTCCCATCCATGATGAATAGCTGGAAATGAGAAGAGTGTTAGAAATAGAGGCATTTATATAGATAGGCAGCAGAAGTTAATGGAGATTGTGACATGAACGGAAATGGAAAACCTTGTATAGCAGAAGGTATAAGCAGCGAATGTCATGCAAATGGGAAAATATACAAATTTGGGGATTGACAAATATCTGCAGATAGAGAAAATGCTAGAATCTGATCAATTAGTAGAAACTGATATTTTGCTAGATACAGAGAGCCAGGTTTGCTTCAATTCAAAGTTATGGAGAAATTGACGGTGTAGTTAATGCAGAGAAGCTCCAAATGAGCAGAATTCGATTAACTGCAAGAAACTGAATACTTGATGGATATAAAGAAACTGATTTCTTGAAAATTATAGAAATGAGTTAACTGAAGACTTAGTCGAAGAATGAACATTTCAAAATGTGTGGATTGTTAGAACTAGAGACACTAACACAGGTCGACAGTAGAAATTATTGGAGATGGAGAAATCAATTAAAATGGAGAAACTTGTGCAATCCCTGCATGAGCTGTTGATGCTAATAGCGACTTTCCTGAAAATGGAAGATTTTGCCATCATGGGGAATGGGAAATCACTCCTGATAGAGATAATCCAAGAACTTGATCAATTGATTGAAATTGAAATTTCGAGTGGCACAGAGAGCCAGCCTTGCCGAACTTGGAGGGTATGGAGAAATTGAAGTTGCATTGAATGCGGAGAAGCTGGAAATCTGCTTATAATGACATGCTACTGAAAATTCCGTATTTGACAGATGCAGAGAACTATGTTTGCTGATGAAGAGCGAACTTGAGGAATTTCAGTTTGAGATGAAAGAGGAAATGTGGATATTATTAGAAATAGAGAGATTAATGCAAAGGGTCAGTAGAAATCAGTGGAGGTAGGGAAACTTATGGTAATTGTGAAATTTGTACATTCGGAGAAGAAGCAGATGCTACAAGCAGCGAATTTCATGGAAACGATAGTTTTTCCAAATATTGGAAATGAGAAGTTTCTGCAGATAGCAAAAATGCTGGAATTTGATCAATTGCCAGAAATTGACAGTTTGATAGGTAAAGCGAGCTCGGTTTGCTCAAATTGTATGATTTAGAGAAATTGAAATTGCGGTTAATGAAGAGAATGTGCAAATGTGCTCAATCTAAGAAATTGCTGGGAATTGAGAATTGGATAGAGAGAGACAACTCTTTAGCTGATAAAGGGGAAAGTTAGAAATTCTAGGTTGAGGTCAATGACGAATAGCTCGAAATGAGGAGTGTGTTAGAAATTGAGACATTTAGGTCGATAGGCAGTTGAAATTAGTGGAGATAGTGAGACTGATGGTAATGGAGAAACTTGTACATTCAGAGAATGGCGCAGACGCTACAAGCAGCGAATTTCATGCAATTGGAAGATCATATATATATGGGGATTGAGAATTATCTGCAGAATGAGAAAATGGAAGAAGTTGATCAATTGCTTGAAATTGACATTTCACGCGGCACGGAGAGCCACCGTTGCAGAATTTGATGGATATGGAGAAATTGAAGTTGCGTTGAATGCGGAGAATCTGGAAATGTGCTGAATATGGCATGCTGCGGAAAATTGAGAATTTGACAGATACAGAGAAGTAAGTTTGCTGATAATGTCAGAAGTAGAGGAATTTCAGGTTGCGATGACTGAGGAGCCGTTGGAAATGTGGATATGATGAGAAATAGATAGATTAATGCAAAGGAACAGTAGAAATTAGTAGAGATAGTGAAACTGATGGAAATTGAGAAATTGCTACATTCAGGGAAGCGCGGATGCTACAAGCAGCGAATTTCATAGAAATGGGAGTTCTTCCAAATATCGGAAATGAGAAATATCTGCACATAGCGAAAATGCCAGAAATTGACCAATTGCTAGAAATTGAGAGTTTGATAGCGAGAAAGAGTTAGGTTTACTGAAATTGAATGATATGGGGAAATTGAAGTTGCGGTTAACGTGGAGAATCTGCAAATGTGCTCAGTCTAAGAAATTGTTGGGAATTGAGAATTTGATCGATGGAGAGGACTAGCTTCACTGATAAAGGGGAAAATGAGAAAATGTAGCTTGCCATCCATGATGATTAGCTGTAAATGAGATGTGTGTTAGAAATAGAGACATTTATGTAGATAGGCAGCAGAAATTAATGCAGATTGCGACATTGATGGAAATGGAGAACCTTGTATAGCAGAAGGTATAAGCAGCCAATTTCATGCAAATGGGAGATTATACAAATTTGGGGATTGACAAATATCTGCAGATAGAGAAAATGCTAGAATCTGATCAATTAGTAGAAACTGATATTTTGCTAGATACAGACAGCCAGGTTTGCTTCAATTCAAAGTTATGGAGAAATTGAAGGTGTGGTTAATGCAGAGAAGTTCCAAATGTGCAGAATTCGATTAATTGCAAGGAACTGAATACTTGATGGATATAGAGAAACTGATTTCTTGAAAATTATAGAAATGAGGTAACTGAAGACTTAGTCGACGAATGAACATTTCAAAATGTGTGGATTGTTAGAACTAGAGACACTAACACAGGTCGACATTAGAAATTATTGGAGATGGAGAAATTGATTAAAATGGAGAAACTTGTGCAATCCCTGAATGAGCAGATGATGCTAATAGCGAATTTCGTGAAAATGGAAGATTTTGCCATCATGGGGAATGGGAAATCTCTGCTGATAGGGAAAATCCAACAACTTGATCAATTGATTGAATTTGACCTTTCGAGTGGCACAGAGAGCCAGCCTTGCCGAACTTGGAGGGTATGGAGAAATTGAAGTTGCATTGAATGCGGTGAAGCTGGAAATGTGCTGATAATGACATGCTACTGAAAATTCTGTATTTGACAGATGCAGAGAACTATGTTTGCCGATAAAGATCGAACTTGAGGAATTTCAGGTTGAGATGGATGAGGAGTCGTTGGAAATGTGGATATGATGAGAAATAGAGAGATGAATGCAAATGAACAGTAGAAATTAGTAGAGATAGAGAAACTGGTGAGAATTGAGAAATTGGTACATTCAGGGAAGTGGGGATGCTACAAGCAGCAAATTTCATAGAAATGGGAGTTCTTCCAAATATCGGAAATGAGAAATATCTGCACATATCGAAAATGCCAGAAATTGACCAATTCCTAGAAATTGAGAGTTTGATAGATAGAAAGAGTTAGGTTTGCTGAAATTGAATGATATGGGGAATTTGAAGTTGCGGTTAACGTGGAGAATCTGCAAATGTGCTCTGTCTAAGAAATTGTTGGGAATTGAGAATTTGATCGATAGAGAGGACTAGTTTTGCTGATCAAGGGGAAATTGAGAAATTGTAGGTTCACATCCATGATGAATAGCTGGAAATGAGAAGTGTGTTAGAAATAGAGACATTTATGTAGATAAGCAACAGAAATTAATGGAGATTGCGACATTGATGGAAATGGAGAACCTTGTATAGCAGAAGGTATAAGCAGCCAATTTCATGCAAATGGGAAAATATACAAATTTGGGGATTGACAAATATCTGCAGATAGAGAAAATGCTAGAATCTAATCAATTAGTAGAAACTGATATTTTGCTAGATACAGAGAGCCAGGTTTGCTTCAATTCAAAGTTATGGAGAAATTGAAGGTGTGGTTAATGCAGAGAAGCTCCAAATGAGCAGAATTCGATTAACTGCAAGAAACTGAATACTTGATGGATATAGAGAAACTGATTTCTTGAAAATTATAGAAATGAAGTAACTGAAGACTTAGTCGAAGAATGAACATTTCAAAATGTGTGGATTGTTAGCACATAGAGACACTAACACAGGTCGACGTTAGAAATTATTGGAGATGGAGAAATCAATTAAAATGGAGAAACTTGAGCAATTCCTGAATGAGCAGATGATGCCAAAAGCCAAGTTCGTGAAAATGGAAGATTTTGCCATCATGGGGAATGGGAAATCTCTGCTGATAGAGAAAATCCAAGAACTTGATCAATTGATTGAAATTGACCTTTCGAGTGACACAGAGCGCCAGCTTTGCCGAACGTGGTGCGTATGGAAAAGTTGAAGTTGCATTGAATGTGGAGAAGCTGGAAATGTGCTGATAATGACATACTGCTGGAAATTCCGTATTTGACAGATGCAGAGAACTATGTTTGCTGATAATGAGAGAACTTGAGGAATTTCAGGTTGAGATGAATCAGGAGTCGTTGGACATGTGGATATGATGAGAAATAGAGAGATTAATGCAAACAAACAGTAGAAATTAGAGGCGATAGAGCAACAGATGTAAATTGAGAAATTGGTACATTCAGGGAGAGCGGATGCTACAAGCGCGAACTTAATAGAAATGGGAGTTCTTCCAAATATCGGAAATGAGAAATATCTGCACATGGCAAAAATGACAGAAATTGACCAATTGCTAGAAATTGAGAGTTTGATAGATAGAAAGAGTTAGGTTTACTGAAATTGAATGATATGGGGAAATTGAAGTTGCGGTTAACGTGGAGAATCTGCAAATGTGTTGAGCCTAAGAAATTGTTGGGAACTGAGAATTTAATCGATTGGGAGGACTAGTTTTGCTGATCAAGGGGAAATTGAGAAATTGTAGGTTCACATCCATGCTGAATAGCTGGAAATGAGAAGAGTGTTAGAAATAGAGGCATTTATATAGATAGGCAGCAGAAATTAATGGAGATTGTGACATTAACGGAAATGGAAAATCTTGTATAGCAAAAGCTATAAGCAGCGAATGTCATGCAAATGGGAAAATTTGGTGATTGACAAATATCTGCAGATAGAGAAAATGCTAGAATCTGATCAATTAGTAGAAACTGATATTTTGCTAGATACAGACAGCCAGGTGTGCTTCAATTCAAAGTTATGGAGAAATTGAAGGTGTGGTTAATGCAGAGAAGCCCCAAATGAGCAGAATTCGATTAACTGCAAGAAACTGAATACTTGATGGATATAGAGAAACTGATTTCTTGAAAATTATAGAAATGAGGTAACTGAAGACTTAGTCGAAGAATGAACATTTGAAAATGTGTGGATTGTTAGAACTAGAGGCACTAACACAGGTCGACAGTAGAAATTATTGGAGATGGAGAAATCAATTAAAATGGAGAAACTTGTGCAATCCCTGAATGAGCAGATGATGCTAATAGCGAATTTCGTGAAAATGGAAGATTTTGCCATCATGGGGAATGGGAAATCTCTGCTGATAGAGAAAATCCAAGAACTTGATCAATTGATTGAAATTGACCTTTCGAGTGGCACAGAGAGCCAGCTTTGCCGAACGTGGAGGGTATGGAGAAATTGAAGTTGCATTGAAAGCGGAGAAGCTGGAAATGTGCTGATAATGACATGCTGCTGAAAATTCTGTATTTGACAGATGCAGAGAACTATGTTTGCTGATGAAGAGCGAACTTCAGGCATTTCAATTTGAGATCAAAGAGGATACGTGGATATTATTAGAAATAGAGACATTAATGCAAAGGGACAGTAGAAATTAGTAGAGGTAGGGAAATTGATGGTAATTGAGAAATTTGTACATTCGGAGAAGAAGCAGATGCTACAAGCAGCGAATTTCATGGAAACAATAGTTTATCCAAATATTGGAAATGAGAAGTATCTGCAGATAGTGAAAATGCTGGAATTTGATCAATTGCCAGAAATTGACAGTTTGATAGGTAAAGCGAGCTTCGTTTGCTGAAATTGTATGATTTGGAAAAATTGAAATTGCGGTTAATGAGGAGAATGTGCAAATGTGCTCAATCTGAGAAATTGCTGGGAATTGAGTAATTGAAAGAAAGAGACAGCTACTTTTGCTGATAAAGGGGAAATTGAGAAATTGTAGGTTGAGGTCAATGACAAATAGCTCGAAATGAGGAGAGTGTTAGAATTAGAGACATTTTTGCCGATAGGCAGTGGAAATTAGTGGAGATAGTGAGACTGATGGAAATGGAGAAACCAGCACATTCAGAGAAGGGCGCAGAAGCTACAAGCAGCGAATTTCATGCAAATGGCAGATCATACATATATGGGGATTGAGAAGTATCTGCAGATTGAGAAAATGGAAGAAGTTGATCAATTGCTTGAAAGTGACATTTCACGAGGCACGGAGAGCCACCGTTGCAGAATTTGATGGATCTGGAGAAATTGAAGTTGCGTTGAATGCGGAGAATCTGGAAATGTGCTGAATATGACATGCTGCTGAAAATTCAGAATTTGACAGATACAGAGAACTAAGTTTGCTGATAATGAGAGAACTTGAGGAATTTCAGGTTGAGATGAATGAAGAGTAGTTGGAAATGTGGATATGATGAGAAATAGAGAGATTAATGCAAAGGAACAGTAGAAATTAGTAGAAATAGAGAAACTGATGGAAATTGAGCAATTGGTACATTCAGGGAAGAGCCGATGCTACAAGCAGAGAATTTAATAGAAATGGGAGTTCTTCCAAATATCGGAATTTAGAAATATCTGCACATTGCGAAAATGCCAGAAATTGATCAATTGCTAGAAATTGAGAGTTTGATAGATAGAAAGAGTTAGGTTTATGAAATTGAATGATATGTGGAAATTGAAGTTGCGGTTAACATGGAGAATCTGCAAATGTGCTCAGTCTAAGAAATTGTTGTGAATTGAGAATTTGATCGACAGAGAGGATTAGTTTCGCTGATAAAGGGGAAATTGAGAAAATGTAGCTTCCCATCCATGATGAATAGCTGGAAAAGAGAAGAGTGTTAGAAATAGAGACATTTATGTAGATAGGCAGCAGAAATTAATGGAGATTGCGACATTGACGGAAATGGAGAACCTTGTATAGCAGAAGGTATAAGCAGCCAATTTCATGCAAATGGGAAAATATACAAATTTGGGGATTGACAAATATCTGCAGATAGAGAAACTGGTAGAATCTAATCAATTAATAGAAACTGATATTTTGCTAGATACAGAAAGCCAGGTTTGCTTCAATTCAAAGTTATGGAGATATTGAAGGTGTGGTTAACGCAGTGAAGCTCCAAATGTGCAGAATTCGATTAATTGCAAGAAACTGAATACTTGATGAATATAGAGAAACTGATTTCTTGAAAATAATAGAAATGACGTAACTGAAGACTTAGTCGAAGAATGAACATTTGAAAATGTGTGGATTGTTAGAGCTAGAGGCACTAACACAGGTCGACAGTAGAAATTATTGCAGGTGGAGAAATTGATTAAAATGGAGAAACTTGTCCAATTCCTGAATGAGCAGATGATGCCAAAAGCCAATTTCATGAAAATGGAAGATTTTGCCATCATGGGGAATGGGAAATCTCTGCTGATAGAGGAAATCCAAGAACTTGATCAATTGATTGAAATTGACCTTTCGAGTGGCACAGAGAGCCAGCTTTGCCGAACGTGGAGGGTATGGAGAAATTGAAGTTGCATTGAATACGGAGAAGCTGGAAATGTGCTGATAATGACATACTGCTGGAAATTCCGTATTTGACAGTTGCAGAGAACTATGTTTGCTGATAAAGAGCGAACTTGAGGAATTTCAGTTTGAGATGAAAGAGGAAATATGGATATTATTAGAAATAGAGAGATTAATGCAAAGGGTCAATAGAAATCAGTAGAGGTAGGGAAACTGATGGTAATTGAGAAATTTGTACATTCGGAGAAGAAGCAGATGCTGCAAGCAGCGAACTTCATAGAAATGGGAGTTCTTCCAAATATCGGAAATGAGAAATATCTGCACATAGCGAAAATGCCAGTAATTGACCAATTGCTAGAAATTCAGAGTTTGATAGATAGAAAGAGTTAGGTTTATTGAAATTGAATGATCTGGGGAATTTGAAGTTGCGGTTAACGTGGAGAATCTGCAAATGTGCTCAGTCTAAGAAATTGTTGGGAATTGTGAATTTGATCGATAGAGAGGACTAGATTTGCTGATCAAGGGGTAATTGAGAAATTGTAGGTTCACATCCATGATGAATAGCTGGAAATGCGAAGTGTGTTAGAAATAGAGACATTTATGTAGATAAGCAACAGAAATTAATGGAGATTGCGACATTGATGGAAATGGAGAACCTTGTATAGCAGAAGGTATAAGCAGCCAATTTCATGCAAATGGGAAAATATACAAATTTGGGGATTGACAAATATCTGCAGATAGAGAAAATGCTAGAATCTGATCAATTAGTAGAAACTGATATTTTGCTAGATACAGAGAGCCAGGTTTGCTTCAATTCAAAGTTATGGAGAAATTGACGGTGTAGTTAATGCAGAGAAGCTCCAAATGAGCAGAATTCGATTAACTGCAAGAAACTGAATACTTGATGGATATAAAGAAACTGATTTCTTGAAAATTATAGAAATGAGTTAACTGAAGACTTAGTCGAAGAATGAACATTTCAAAATGTGTGGATTGTTAGAACTAGAGACACTAACACAGGTCGACAGTAGAAATTATTGGAGATGGAGAAATCAATTAAAATGGAGAAACTTGTGCAATCCCTGCATGAGCTGTTGATGCTAATAGCGACTTTCCTGAAAATGGAAGATTTTGCCATCATGGGGAATGGGAAATCACTCCTGATAGAGATAATCCAAGAACTTGATCAATTGATTGAAATTGAAATTTCGAGTGGCACAGAGAGCCAGCCTTGCCGAACTTGGAGGGTATGGAGAAATTGAAGTTGCATTGAATGCGGAGAAGCTGGAAATCTGCTTATAATGACATGCTACTGAAAATTCCATATTTGACAGATGCAGAGAACTATGTTTGCTGATGAAGAGCGAACTTGAGGAATTTCAGTTTGAGATGAAAGAGGAAATGTGGATATTATTAGAAATAGAGAGATTAATGCAAAGGGTCAGTAGAAATCAGTGGAGGTAGGGAAACTTATGGTAATTGTGAAATTTGTACATTCGGAGAAGAAGCAGATGCTACAAGCAGCGAATTTCATGGAAACGATAGTTTTTCCAAATATTGGAAATGAGAAGTTTCTGCAGATAGCAAAAATGCTGGAATTTGATCAATTGCCAGAAATTGACAGTTTGATAGGTAAAGCGAGCTCGGTTTGTTCAAATTGTATGATTTAGAGAAATTGAAATTGCGGTTAATGAAGAGAATGTGCAAATGTGCTCAATCTAAGAAATTGCTGGGAATTGAGAATTGGATAGAGAGAGACAACTCTTTAGCTGATAAAGGGGAAAGTTAGAAATTCTAGGTTGAGGTCAATGACGAATAGCTCGAAATGAGGAGTGTGTTAGAAATTGAGACATTTAGGTCGATAGGCAGTTGAAATTAGTGGAGATAGTGAGACTGATGGTAATGGAGAAACTTGTACATTCAGAGAATGGCGCAGACGCTACAAGCAGCGAATTTCATGCAATTGGAAGATCATATATATATGGGGATTGAGAATTATCTGCAGAATGAGAAAATGGAAGAAGTTGATCAATTGCTTGAAATTGACATTTCACGCGGCACGGAGAGCCACCGTTGCAGAATTTGATGGATATGGAGAAATTGAAGTTGCGTTGAATGCGGAGAATCTGGAAATGTGCTGAATATGGCATGCTGCGGAAAATTGAGAATTTGACAGATACAGAGAAGTAAGTTTGCTGATAATGTCAGAAGTAGAGGAATTTCAGGTTGCGATGACTGAGGAGCCGTTGGAAATGTGGATATGATGAGAAATAGATAGATTAATGCAAAGGAACAGTAGAAATTAGTAGAGATAGTGAAACTGATGGAAATTGAGAAATTGCTACATTCAGGGAAGCGCGGATGCTACAAGCAGCGAATTTCATAGAAATGGGAGTTCTTCCAAATATCGGAAATGAGAAATATCTGCACATAGCGAAAATGCCAGAAATTGACCAATTGCTAGAAATTGAGAGTTTGATAGCGAGAAAGAGTTAGGTTTACTGAAATTGAATGATATGGGGAAATTGAAGTTGCGGTTAACGTGGAGAATCTGCAAATGTGCTCAGTCTAAGAAATTGTTGGGAATTGAGAATTTGATCGATGGAGAGGACTAGCTTCACTGATAAAGGGGAAAATGAGAAAATGTAGCTTGCCATCCATGATGATTAGCTGTAAATGAGATGTGTGTTAGAAATAGAGACATTTATGTAGATAGGCAGCAGAAATTAATGCAGATTGCGACATTGATGGAAATGGAGAACCTTGTATAGCAGAAGGTATAAGCAGCCAATTTCATGCAAATGGGAGATTATACAAATTTGGGGATTGACAAATATCTGCAGATAGAGAAAATGCTAGAATCTGATCAATTAGTAGAAACTGATATTTTGCTAGATACAGACAGCCAGGTTTGCTTCAATTCAAAGTTATGGAGAAATTGAAGGTGTGGTTAATGCAGAGAAGTTCCAAATGTGCAGAATTCGATTAATTGCAAGGAACTGAATACTTGATGGATATAGAGAAACTGATTTCTTGAAAATTATAGAAATGAGGTAACTGAAGACTTAGTCGACGAATGAACATTTCAAAATGTGTGGATTGTTAGAACTAGAGACACTAACACAGGTCGACATTAGAAATTATTGGAGATGGAGAAATTGATTAAAATGGAGAAACTTGTGCAATCCCTGAATGAGCAGATGATGCTAATAGCGAATTTCGTGAAAATGGAAGATTTTGCCATCATGGGGAATGGGAAATCTCTGCTGATAGAGAAAATCCAAGAACTTGATCAATTGATTGAAATTGACCTTTCGAGTGGCACAGAGAGCCAGCCTTGCCGAACTTGGAGGGTATGGAGAAATTGAAGTTGCATTGAATGCGGTGAAGCTGGAAATGTGCTGATAATGACATGCTACTGAAAATTCTGTATTTGACAGATGCAGAGAACTATGTTTGCTGATAAAGAGGGAACTTGAGGAATTTCAGGTTGAGATGGATGAGGAGTCGTTGGAAATGTGGATATGATGAGAAATAGAGAGATGAATGCAAAGGAACAGTAGAAATTAGTAGAGATAGAGAAACTGATGAAAATTGAGAAATTGGTACATTCAGGGAAGTGGGGATGCTACAAGCAGCAAATTTCATAGAAATGGGAGTTCTTCCAAATATCGGAAATGAGAAATATCTGCACATAGCGAAAATGCCAGAAATTGACCAATTCCTAGAAATTGAGAGTTTGATAGATAGAAAGAGTTAGGTTTGCTGAAATTGAATGATATGGGGAATTTGAAGTTGCTTTTAACGTGGAGAATCTGCAAATGTGCTCTGTCTAAGAAATTGTTGGGAATTGAGAATTTGATCGATAGAGAGGACTAGTTTTGCTGATAAAGGGGAAATTGAGAAATTGAAGGTTCACATCCATGATGAATAGCTGGAAATGAGAAGTGTGTTAGAAATAGAGACATTTATGCAGATAGGCAGCAGAAATTAATGGAGGTTGCGACATTGATGGAAATTGAGAACCTTGTATAGCAGAAGTTATAAACAGCCAATGATAAAGAGAGAAATGGAGAAATTGTACGTTCAGGTGAATGAGGCCTATCTGGAAATCAGGAGATTGTTCGAAACAGAGTCTTTTATGTAGATAGGAAGTAGAATATAACAAAGATAGCGAGGATGATGGAAATGATGAAACTTGTTAATTCAAACAGGCAGCAGAAGCTACAAGCAGTGAATTTATGAAAATGGGGGATTTTTCATATATGGGGAATGAGAAATATCTGCAGATAGAGAAAATGCTAGAATTTGATCAATTACTAGAAATTGATATTTTCCTAGATACACAGAGCCAGGTTTGCTAAAATGGAAGGATATGGTGAAGTTGGAGGGGTGGCCAATGCAGTGATGCTGGAAATGTGCAGAATTTGATTACTTGCACGAAACTGAATACTTACTGAACATGCAGAATCTGGTTTGTTGCAAAAGATAGAAATTGAGTAATTTAAAGCCTAGTTGAACAGTGAACAGTCGGTCGACAGTAGAAATTATAGGAGATGGAGAAATTCATTCAAATCGAAGAAACTTGTACACTCAGTAAACGAGCAGATGATACAAAGAGCAAATTTCATGAAAATGGGAGATTTTACAAATAAGGCGAACGAGAAATATCTGCAGATAGTGAAAAGGCAAGAAGTTGATCAATTGTTTGAAACTGACATTTGTCTAGATACAGAAATGCACCTTTTCAGAGTTTGAAAGAAAGGGATATTGAAGTTGCCTTGAATGCGGAGTGGCTGGACATGCACTGAACTTGACATAATGTTGGAAATAGAGAATTTGACATTTACAGAGATGTGCTGATGATGAGAGAACTTGAGGAACTTAAGTTTCAGATGAATAAGGAAATTGTTACAAATGAGAAAATGCCAGAAGTTGATCAATTGCTAGACATTGACAGTTTGAAACATAAAGAGAGCCAGGCTTATTGTAATTGAATGATAAGGAGAAAATGAAGTTGTGGTTAATGCAGAGAAGCTGCAAATGTGCTCAATCTAACAAATTGTTGTGAATTGATATTTTGATAGATAGAGAGAACTAGTTTAGCTGATAAAGGGGAAATTAAGAAATTGTAGTTTCAGATGAATGAGGACTAGGTGGAAATGTGAGGATTGTTAGAAATAGATGCTTTTATGTAGATAGGCACTCGAAATTAATGGAGATAGCGAGGCTGATGGAAATGAAGAAACTTGTACAGTCAGAGAAGAAGAAGAAGCTAAAAGCTGCGAATTTCATGCAAATGGCAGATATTACAAATATGGGAATGAGAAATATTTGGTCAGTCAAAAAGCTAGAATTTGATCAAATGCCAGAAATGGGTATTTCAATAGATAAAAGGAGCCAGGTTTGCTTAAATTCAAGGATATGGAGAAATTGAAGGAATGGTCAACGCAGAGAAGCTGGAAATGTGCAGAAATTGATTATTTATTTGCAAGAAATGGAATACTTGCTGGATATCGAGATCCTGATTTGTTGAAAAAGATAGAAAAGGCCTAGTGGAACAATGAAGATTTGCAAATGTTTGGATTGTTCGGAATAGAGACATTAATGCAGGTCGACAGTAGAAATTATTGGAGATGGAGAAATTAATTGAAATGGCGAATTTTGTAGACTCAGTGAACGAACGGATGACACAAAGAGCGAATTTCGTTAAAATGAGAGATCTTGCAAACATGGGGAATGAGAAATAGCCGCTGATAGAGAAAATCCAGGAACTTGGTCAATTGATGGAACTTGACATTTCGCGGGGCATGGAGAACCAGCTTTGCAGAATTTGAAAGATATGGAGAAATTGAATTAGCATTGACTGCGGAGAGCGGAAATATGCTGAATATAACATACTGTGGAGAATTGAGAATTTGACAGATACAGAGAACTACTTTAACTGCTAAAGCGAGAACAGGTGGAATTTCAGTTTGAGATGAATGTGGATTTATTAGAAATGTGGATATTATTAGAAATAGAGAGATTAATGCATAGAGATCGCAGAAAGCTTTGGAGATAGAGAAACTGATTGAAATTGAAAATTTTGTACATTCGGAGAATAAGCAGATGCCACAAGAAGCCAATTTCTTTGAACTTGAAGGTTTTACAGATGTTGGGAATGCGATCGATCTGCAGATTGAGAAAATGACTCAATATACTCAAATGCTTGAAACTGACATTTTGACAGATAGAGAGCCAGGTTTGCTTAAATTGAATGATATGAAGAAATTGAAATTGCGGTGAATGTGGAGAAGCTGCAAATTTGTCTAATCTAACAAATTGCTGCAATGGAGAATTTGATAGATACAGAGAACAAGATTTGCTGATAAAGAGAGAAATAAAGAAATTGTACGTTCAGGTGAATGAGGACTAGCTTTAAATCAGGAGATTGTTTGAAACAGAGACATTTATGTAGATAGGAAGTAGAATATAATAAAGATAGCGAGGCTGATGGAAATGGTGAAACTTGTTCATTCAAACAAGCAGCAGAAGCTACAAGCAGCGAATTTCATGAAAATGGGGGCTTTTTCAAATATGGGGAATGAGAAATATCTACAGATAGAGAAAATGCTAGAATTTGATCAAATGCTAGAAATTGATATTTTCCACCATACACAGAGCCAGGTTTGCTAAAATTGAAGCATATGGAGAAATTGGACGGGTGGCCAATTCAGAGATTCTGGAAATGTGCAGAATTTGATTACTTGCAAGAAACTAAATATACAGAAGCTGGTTTGTTTCAAAAGATAGTAATTGAGTAATTGAAGGCCTAGTTGAACAGTGAACAGTCGGTCCACAGTAGAAATAATAGGAGATGGAGAAATTGATTGAATTGGAGAAACTTGTACAGTCAGTAAACGAGCAGATGATACAAAGAGCAAATTTCACGAAAATGGGAGGTTTTACAAATATGGCGAACGAGAAATATCTGCAGATAGTGAAAAGGCACGAAATTGATCAATTGTGTGAAATTGACATTTGGATAGATACAGAGATGCACCTTTTCAGAATTTGAAGGAAACAGAGAAATTGAAGTTGCCTTGAATGTGGAGTGGCTGGGCATGCGCTGAACATGACATAATGTTGGAAATAGAGAATTTGACATTCACAGAGATCTAGATTTGCTGATCAATTTGATCAATTGCTAGACATTGACAGTTTGAAACATAAAGAGAGCTAGGCTTGCTGTAATTGAATGATAAGGAGAAAATGAAGTTGTGGTTAATGCAGAGAAGCTGCTAATGTGCTGAATCTAACAAATTGTTGGGAATTGATATTTTGATAGATAGAGAGAACTAGTTTAGCAGATAAAGGGGAAATTAAGAAATTGTATTTTCAGATGAATGAGGACGAGGTGAAAATGTGAGGATTGTTAGAAATAGAAGCTTTTATGTACATAGGCAGTAGAAATAAATGGAGATAGCGAGGCTGATGGAAATGAAGAAACTTGTACAGTCAGAGAAGAAGAAGAAACTACAAGCTGTGAATTTCATGCTAATGGCAGATTTTACAAATATGGGGAATGAGAAATATTTGCAGTCAGTCAAAAAGTTGGAATTTGATCAAATGCCAGAAATGGGTATCTTAATAGATACAAGGAGCCAGGTTTGTTTAAATTCAAGGCTTTGGAGAAATTGGAGGAATGGTCAACCCAGAGAAGCTGGAAATGTACAGAATATGATTATTTATTTCAAAGAAACTGAATACTTGCTGGATATCGAGATCCTGATTTGTTGAAAAAGATAGAAAAGGCTTGGTGTAACAATGAACATTTGCAAACGTGTAGATTGTTCAGAATAGAGACATTAATGCAGGTCGGCAGTAGAAATTATTGGATATGGAGAAATTAATTGAAATGGCGAATCTTGTACACTCAGCGAACGAGCAGATGACACAAAGAGCGAATTTCGTGAAAATAGGAGATTTTGCAAGCATGGGGAATGAGAAATATCCGCTGATATTGAAAATCCACAAATTTGATCAATTGATTGACCTTGACATTTCACGGGGCACGGAGAACCAGCTTTGCACAATTTGAAAGATATGGAGAAATTGAAGTTGCATTGACTGCGGAGAGCGGAAATATGCTCAATATAACATACTGCGATTAACTGAGAATTTGACAGATACAGAGAACTACGTTTACTGCTTATGCGAGAACTTGTGGAATTTCAGTTTGAGTTGAATGTGGAGTTATTAGAAATGTGGATATTGATAAAAATAGAGAGATTCATGCAAAGAGATGGTAGAAAATAGTGCAGATAGAGAAACTGATTGAAATTGAAAATTTTGTACATTCGGAGAAGAGGCAGATGCCACAAGCAGACAATTTCTTTGAAAAGGAAGGTTTTACAGACCTTGGGAATGAGATAGATCTGCAGATTGAGAAAATGACTCAATATACTCAAATGCGTGAAACTGACAGTTTGATAGATACTGAGAGCCAGGTTTGCTTAAATTTAATGATCTGAAGAAATTGAAGTTGCAGTGAACGTTGAAATGCTGCAAATATGTCTAATCTAACAAATTGCTGCAATGGAGAATTTGATAGATACAGAGAACAGCTTTGCTGATAAAGAGAGAAATGGAGAAATTTTACGTTCAGGTGAATGAGGACTAGCTGGAAATGAGGAGATTGTTTGAAACAGAGACATTTATGTAGATAGGAAGTAGAATATAACAAAGATAGCGAGGCTGATGGAAATGGTGAAACGTGTTCATTCAAACCAGCAGCAGAAGCTACAAGCAGCAAATTTCATGAAAATGGGGGCTTTTTCAAATATGGGGAATGAGAAATAACTGCAGATAGAGAAAATGCTAGAATTTGATCAATTGCTAGAAATTGATATTTTCCTAGATACACAGAGCCAGGTTTGCTAAAATTGAAGGATATGGAGAAATTGGAGGGTTGGCCAATGCAGAGATGCTGGAAATCTGCAGAATTTGATTACTTGCAAGAAACTGAATACTTACTGAATATACAGAAGCTGGTTTGTTGCAAAAGATAGAAATTGAGTAATTGAAGGCCTAGTTGAACAGTGAACAGTCGGTCAACAATAGAAATTATAGGAGATGGAGAAATTGATTGAAATGGAGAAACTTGTACAGTCAGTAGATGATACAAAGAGCAAATTTCACGAAAATGGGACATTTTACAAATAAGGCGAACGAGAAATATCTGCAGATAGTGAAAAGGCAAGAAATTGATCAATTGTTTGAAACTGAGATTTGCTAGATACAGAGATGCACCTTTTCAGAATTTGAAGGAAAAAGAGATATTGAAGTTGCCTTGAATGCGGAGTGGCTGGACATGCGCTGAACATGACATAATGATGGAAATAGAGAATTTCACATTTACAGAGATCTAGATTTGCTGATCAATTTGATCAATTGCTAGACATTGACAGTTTGAAACATAAAGAGAGCCAAGCTTGCTGTAATTGAATGATAAGGACAAAATGAACTTGTGGTTAATGCAGAGAAGCTGCAAATGTGCTCAATCTAACAAATTGTGTGGAATTGATATTTCGATAGATAGAGAGAACTAGTTTAGCAGATAAAGGGTAAATTAAGAAATTGTAGTTTCAGATGAATGAGGACGAGGTGAAAATGTGAGGATTGTTAGAATTAGAAGCTTTTATGTACATAGGCAGTAGAAATTAATAGAGATAGCTGGTCTGATGGAAATGAAGAAACTTGTACAGTCAGAGAAGAAGAAGAAGCTACAAGCTGCGAATTTCATGCTAATGGCAGATTTTACAAATATGGGTAATGAGAAATATTTGCACTCAGTCAAAAAACTAGAATTTTATCAAATGCCAGAAAAGGGTATTTTAATAGATACAAGGAGCCAGGTTTGCTTAAATTCAAGGATTTGGAGAAATTGGAGGAATGGTCAACCCAGAGAAGCTGGAAATGTGCAGAATATGATTATTTATTTGCAAGAAACTGAATACTTGCTGGATATCGAGATCCTGAATTGTTGAAAAAGATAGAAAAGGCCTAGTGGAACAATGAATATTTCCAAATGTGTAGGTTGTTCGGAATAGAGACATTAATGCAGGTCTGCAGTAGAAATTATTGGAGATGGAGAAATTAATTGAAATGGCAAATCTTGTACACTCAGTGAACAAGCAGATGACACAAAGAGCGAATTTCATGAAAGTAGGAGATTTTGCAAACATGGGGAATGAGAAATATCCGCTGATATTGTAAATCCACGAACTTGATCAATTGATTGAACTTGACATTTCGCCGGGCACGGAGAACCAGCTTTGCACGATTTGAAAGATATGGACAAATTGAAGTTGCATTGATTGTGGAAAGCAGAAATATGCTGACTATAACATACTGCGGATAACTGAGAATTTGAAAGATACAGAGAACTAAGTTTACTGCTAAATCGAGAACTTGTGCAATTTCAGTTTGAGTTGAATGTGGAGTTATTAGAAATGTGGATATTGTTAGAAATAGAGAGATTAATGCGAAGAGATGGTAGAAAGTAGTGCAGATAGAGAAACTGATTGAAATTGAAAATTTTGAACATTCGGAGAAGGAGCAGATGCCACAAGCAGACAATTTCTTTGAAAAGGAAGGTTTTACAGACGTTGGGAATGACATAGATCTGCAGATTGAGAAAATGACACAATATACTCAAATGAGTGAAACTGACAGCTTGATAGATACTGAGAGCCAGGTTTGCTTAAATTGAATGATCTGAAGAAATTCAAGTTGCAGTGAACGTTGAGAAGCTGCAAATATGTCTAACCTAACAAATTGCTGCAATGGAGAATTTGATGGATACAGAGAACAAGATTTGCTGATAAAGAGAGAAATGGAGAAATTGTACGTTCAGGTGAATGAGGACTAGCTGGAAATCAGGAGTTTGTTCGAAACAGAGAATTTATGTAGATAGCAAGTAGAATATAACAAAGATAGTGTAGAGGGAACTTTACTCTGTTTCTAACAAAGGCTGATGGAATTGGTGAAACTTGTTCATTCAAACAAGCAGCAGAAGCTACAAGCAGCGAATTTCATGAAAATGAACATTTGCAAACGTGTAGATTGTTCAGAATAGAGACATTAATGCAGGTCGGCAGTACAAATTATTGGAGATGGAGAAATTAATTGAAATAGCGAATCTTGTACACTCAGTGAACGAGCAGATGACACAAAGAGCGAATTTCATCAAAATAGGAGATTTGGCAAACATGGGGAATGAGAAATATCCGCTGATATTGTAAATCCACGAACTTGATCAATTGATTGAACCTGACATTTCACGGGGCACGGAGAACCAGTTTTGCACAATTTGAAAGATATGGAGAAATTGAAGTTGCATTGACTACGGAGTGCGGAAATATGAAGAATATAACCTACTGCGGATAACTGAGAATTTGACAGATACAGAGAACGACGTTTACTGCTAAAGGGAGAACTTGTGGAATTTCAGTTTGAGTTGAATGTGGAGTTATTAGAAATGTGGATATTGTTAGAAATAGAGAGATTAATGCAAGGAGATGGTAGAAAGTAGTGCAGATAGAGAAACTGATTGAAATTGAAAATTTTGTTCAATCGGAGAAGGAGCAGATGCCACAAGCAGACAATTTCTTTGAAATGGAAGCTTTAACAGACGTTGGGGTTGAGATAGATCTGCAGATTGAGAAAATGTCTCATTATACTCAAATGTGTGAAACTGGCAGTTTGATAGATACTGAGAGCCAGGTTTGCTTAAATTGAATGATCTGAAGAAATTGAAGTTGCAGTGAACGTTGAAAAGCTGCAAATGTGTCTAATCTAACAAATTGCTGCAATGGAGAATTTGATAGATACAGAGAACAAGTTTGCTGATAAAGAGAGAAATGGAGAAATTGTACGCTCAGGTGAATGAGGACTAGCTGGAAATCAGGAGATTGTTCGAAACAGAGACATTTATGTAGATAGGAAGTAGAATATAACAAAGATAGCGAGGCTGATGGAGATGGTGAAACTTGTTCATTCAAACCAGCAGCAGAAGCTACAAGCAGCGAATTTCATGAAAATGGGGGCTTTTTCAACTATGGGGAATGAGAAATATCTGCAGATAGGTAAAATGCAAGAATTTGATCAATTGCTAGAAATTGATATTTTCCTAGATACACAGAGCCAGGTTTGCTAGAATTGAAGGATATGGAGAAATTGGAGGGTTGGCCAATGCAGAGATGTTGGAAATGTGCCGAATTTGATTACTTGCAAGAAACTGAATACTTACTGAATATACAGAAGCCGGTTTGTTGCAAAAGATAGAAATTGAGTAATTGAAGGCCTAGTTGAACAGTGAACATTCGGTCGACTGTAGAAAATGTAGGAGATGGAGAAATTTGATTGAAATGGAGAAAATTGTACAGTCAGGAAATGAGTAGATGATACAAAGAGCAAATTTCACGAAAATGGGACATGTTACAAATAAGGCGAACGAGAAATATCTGCAGATAGTGAAAAGGCAAGAAATTGATCCATTGTTTGAAATTGACATTTGGCTAGATACAGAGATGCTTCTTTTCAGAATTTGAAGGAAACAGAGATATTGAAGTTGCCTTGAAAGTGGAGTGGCTGCACATGCGCTGAACATGACATAATGATGGAAATAGAGAATTTCACATTTACAGAGATCTAGATTTGCTGATGAATTTGATCAATTGCTAGACTTTGCCAGTTTGAAACATAAAGAGAGCCAAGCTTGCTGTAATTAAATGATAAGGACAAAATGAACTTGTGGTTAATGTAGAGAAGCTGCAAATGTGCTCAATCTAACAAATTGTGTGGAATTGATATTTTGATAGATAGAGAGAACTAGTTTAGCAGATAAAGGGTAAATTAAGAAATTGTAGATTCAGATGAATGAGGACGAGGTGGAATGTGAGGATTGTTAGAATTAGAAGCTTTTATGTACTTAGGCAGTAGAAATTAATGGAGATAGCTGGTCTGATGGAAATGAAGAAACTTGTACAGTCAGAGAAGAAGAAGAAGCTACAAGCTGCGAATTTCATGCTAATGGCAGATTTTACAAATATGGGTAATGAGAAATATTTGCACTCAGTCAAAAAGCTAGAATTTGATCAAATGCTGGAAAAGGGTATTTTAATAGATACAAGGAGCCAGGTTTGCTTAAATTCAAGGATTTGGAGAAATTGGAGGAATGGTCAACCCAGAGAAGCTGGAAATGTGCAGAATATGATTATTTATTTGCAAGAAACTGAATACTTGCTGGATATCGAGATCCTGAATTGTTGAAAAAGATAGAAAAGGCCTAGTGGAACAATGAACATTTGCAAACGTGTAGGTTGTTCAGAATAGAGACATTAATGCAGGTCGGCAGTAGAAATTATTGGAGGTGGAGAAATTAATTGAAATGGCGAATCTTGTACACTCAGTGAACGAGCAGATGACACAAAGAGCGAATTTCGTGAAAATAGGAGATTTTGCAAGCATGGGGAATGAGAAATATCCGCTGATATTGTAAATCCACGAACTTGATCAATTGATTGAACTTGAAATTTCGCGGGGCACGGAGAACCAGCTTTGCACAATTTGAAAGATATGGAGAAATTGAAGTTGCATTAATTGCGGAGAGCGGAAGTATGCTGAATATAACATACTGCGGATAACTGAGAATTTGACAGATACAGAGAACTACGTTTACTGGTAAAGCGAGAACTTGTGCAATTTCAGTTTGAGTTGAATGTGGAGTTATTAGAAATGTGGATATTGTTAGAAATAGAGAGATTAATGCGAAGAGATGGTAGAAAGTAGTGCAGATAGAGAAACTGATTGAAATTGAAAATTTTGTACATTCGGAGAAGAAGCAGATGCCACAAGCAGACAATTTCTTTAAAAAGGAAGGTTTTACAGACCTTGGGAATGAGATAGATCTGCAGATTGAGAAAAAGACTCAATATACTCAAATGCGTGAAGCTGACAGTTTGATAGATACTGAGAGCCAGGTTTGCTTAAATTGAATGATCTAAGGAAATTGAAGTTGCAGTGAACGTTGAGAAGCTGCAAATATGTCAAATCTAACAAATTGCTGCAATGGAGAATTTGATAGATACAGAGAACAAGATTTGCTGATAAAGAGAGAAATGGAGAAATTGTACGTTCAGGTGAATGAGGACTTGCTGGAAATCAGGAGATTGTTCGAAACAGAGATATTTATGTAGATAGGAAGTAGAATATAACAAAGATAGCGAGGCTGATGGAAAAGAAGAAACTTCTTCATTCAAACAAGCAGCAGAAGCTACAAGCAGCGAATTTCATGAAAATGAACAATTGCAAACGTGTAGATTGTTCAGAATAGAGACATTAATGCAGGTCGGCAGTAGAAATTATTGGAGATGGAGAAAGTAATTGAAATGGCGAATCTTGTACACTCAGTGAACGAGCAGATGACACAAAGGGCGAATTTCGTGAGAATAGGACATTTTGCAAACGTGGGGAATGAGAAATATCCGCTGTTATTGAAAAGCACGAACTTGATCAATTGATTGAACTTGACATTTCGGGGAGCACAGAGAACCAGCTTTGCAGAATTTGAAAGATATGGAGAAATTGAAGTTGCATTGACTGCAGAGAGCGGAAATATGCTGAATATAACATACTGCGGATAACTGAGAATTTGACAGATACAGAGAAGTACGTTTACTGCTAAAGTGAGAACTTGTGCAGTTTCAGTTTGAGTTGAATGTGGAGTTATTAGAAATGTGGATATTGTTAGAAATAGAGAGATTAATGCAAAGAGATGGTAGAATATAGTGCAGATAGAGAAACTGATTGAAATTGAAAATTTTGTACATTCGGAGAAGAAGCAGATGCCACGAGAAGCCAATGTCTTTGAAATGGAAGGTTTTACAGGCGTAGGGAATGAGATAGATCTGCAGATTGAGAAAATGACTCAATATACTCAAATGCGTGAAACTGACAGTTTGATAGATAATGACAGCCAGGTTTGCTTCAATTGAATGATCTGAAGAAATTGAAGTTGCAGTGACCGTTGAGAAGCTGCATATATGTCTCATCTAACAAATTGCTGCAATGGAGAATTTGGTAGATAGCAGAGAACAAGCTTTGCTGATAAAGAGAGAAATGGAGAAATTGTACGTTCAGGTGAATGAGGACTAGCTGGAAATCAGGAGATTGTTCCGTACAGAGACATTTATGTAGATAGGAAGTAGCATATAACAAATATAGCGAGGCTGATGGAAATGGTGAAACTTATTCATTCAAACCAGCTGCAGATGCTACAAGCAGCGAATTTCATGAAAATGGGGGCTTTATCAAATATGGGGAATGAGAAATATCTGCAGATAGAGAAAATGCTAGAATTTGATCCATTGCTAGAAACTGATATTTTCCTAGATACACAGAGCCAGGTTTGCTAAAATTGAAGGATATGGAGAAATTGGAGGGATGGCCAAGATGCTGGAAATGTGCAGAATTTGATTACTTGCAAGAAACTGACTACTTACTGAATATACAGAAACTGGTTTGTTGCAAAAGATAGAAATTGAGTAATTGAAGGCCTAATTGAACAGGGAACAGTCGGTCGACAGTTGAAATTATAGGAGATGGAGAAATTGATTGAAATGGAGAAACTTGTACAGTCAGTAAATGAGTATATGATACAAAGAGCACATTTCAGGTAAATGGGAGATTTTACAAGTAAGGCGAACGAGAAATTCCTGCAGATAGTGAAATGGCAAGAAATTGATCAATTGTTTGAAATTGACATTTGGCTAGATACAGAGATGCACCTTTTCAGAATTTGAAGGAAAAAGAGATATTGAAGTTGCCTTGAATGTGGAGTGGCTGGACATGCGCTGAACATGACATAATGATGGAAATAGAGAATTTCACATTTACAGAGATCTAGATTTGCTGATGAATTTGATCAATTCCTAGACATTGACAGTTTGAAACATAAAGAGAGCCAGGCTTGCTGTAATTGAATGATAAGGACAAAATGAACATATGGTTAATGCAGAGAAGCTGCAAATGTGCTCAATCTAACAAATTGTTGGGAATTGATATTTTGATAGATAGAGAGAACTAGTTTAGCAGATAAAGGGGAAATTAAGAAATTGTAGTTTCAGATGAATGAGGACGAGGTGAAAATGTGAGGATTGTTAGGAATAGAAGCTTTTATGTACATAGGCAGTAGAAATTAATGGAGATAGCGAGGCTGATGGAAATGAAGAAACATGTACAGTCAGAGAACAAGAAGAAGCTACAAGCTGCGAATTTCATGCTAATGGCAGATTTTACAGATATGGGTAATGAGAAATACTTGCACTCAGTCAAAAAGCTAGAATTTGATCAAATGCCAGAAATAGGTATTTTAATAGATACAAGGCGCCAGGTTTGCTTAAATTCAAGGATTTGGAGAAATTGGAGGAATGGTCAACCCAGAGAAGCTGGAAATGCGCACAATATGATTATTTATTTGCAAAAACTGAATACTTGCTGGATATCGAGATCCTGAATTGTTGAAAAAGATAGAAAAGGCCTAGTGGAACAATGAACATTTGCAAACGTGTAGATTGTGCAGAATAGAGACATTAATGCAGGTCTGAATTAGAAATTATTGGAGGTGGAGAAATTAATTGAAATGGCAAATCTTGTTCATTCAGTGAACGAGCAGATGACACAAAGAGTGAATTTCGTGAAAATAGGAGATTTTGCAAACATGGGGAATGAGAAATATCCGCTGATATTGTAAACCCACGAACTTGATCAATTGATTGAACTTGACATTTCGCGGGGCACGGAGAAGCAGCTTTGCAGAATTTGAAAGATATGGAGAATTTGAAGTTACATTGAATGCGGAGAGCGGAAATATGCTGAATATAACATACTGCGGATAACTGAGAATTTGACAGATACAGACAACTACGTTTACTGCTAATGCGAGAACTTGTGCAATTTCTGTTTGAGTTGCATGTGGAGTTATTAGAAATGTGGATAGTGTTAGAAATAGTGAGATAAATGCAATCAGATGGAAGAAAATAGTGCAGATGGAGAAACTGATTGAAATTGACAATTTTGTAAATTCGGAGATGGAGCAGATGCCACAAGCAGACGACTTCTTTGAAAAGGAAGGTTTTACAGACGTGGGAATGAGATACATCTGAAGATTGAGAAAAAGACTCAATATACTCAAATGCGTGAAACTGACATTTTGATAGATACTGGGAGTCAGGTTTGCTTAAATTTAATGATCTGAAGAAATTGAAGTTGCAGTGAACGTTGAGAAGCTGCAAATATGTCAAATCTAACAAATTGCTGCAATGGAGAATTTGATAGATACATAGAACAAGATTTGCTGATAAAGAGAGAAATGGAGAAATTGTACGTTCAGGTGAATGAGGACTAGCTGGAAATCAGGAGATTGTTCGAAACAGAGACAATTATGTAGATAGGACGTAGAATATAACAAAGATAGCGAGGCAGATGGAAATGAAGAAACTTCTTCATTCAAACAAGCAGCAGAAGCTACAAGCAGCGAATTTCATGAAAATGAACAATTGAAAACGTGTAGAATATTCAGAATAGAGACATTAATGCAGGTCGGCAGTAGAAATTATTGGAGATGGAGAAATTAATTGAAATGGCGAATCTTGTACGCTCAGTGAACGAGCAGATGAAACAAAGAGCGAATTTCGTGAGTATTGGAGATTTTGCAAACGTGGGGAATGAGAAATATCCGCTGATATTGAAAAAGCACGAACTTGATCAATTGATTGAACTTGACATTTTGCGGGGCACGGAGAACCAGCTTTGCAGAATTTGAATGATATGGAGAAATTGAAGTTGCATTGACTGCGGAGAGAGGAATATGCTGAATATAACATACTGCGGATAACTGACAATTTGACAGTTACAGAGAACTACATTTAATGCTTATGCGAGAACTCCTGGAATTTCAGTTTGAGTTGAATGTGGAGTTATTAGAAATGTGGATATTGTTAGAAATAGAGAGATTATTGCAACAACATGGTAGAAAATAGTGCAGATAGAGAAACTGTATGAAATTGAAAATGTTGTGCATTCGGAGAAGAAGCAGAAGCCACAAGCAGCCAATTTCTTTGAAATGGAAGGTATTACAGACGTTGGGAATGAGATAGATCGACAGATTGAGAAAATGACTCAATATACACAAATGCGTGAAACTGACAGTTTGATAGATACAGAAGCCAGGTTTGCTTGAATTGAATGATCTGAAGAAATTGAAGTTGCAGTGAACGTTGAGAAGCTGCAAATATGTCAAATCTAACAAATTGCTGCAATGGAGAATTTGATAGATACAGAGAACAAGCTTTGCTGATAAAGAGAGAAATGGAGAAATTGTACGTTCAGGTGAATGAGGACTAGCTGGAAATCAGGAGATTGTTCGAAACAGAGATATTTATGTAGATAGGAAGTAGAATATAACAAAGATAGCAAGGCTGATGGAAATGGTGAAACTTGTTCATTGAAACAAGCAGCAGAAGCTATAGGCAGCGAATGTCATGAAAATGAACATTTGCAAACGTGTGGATTGTTCAGAATAGAGACATTAACGCAGGTCGGCAGTAGAAATTATTGGAGATGAAGAAATTAATTGAAATGGCGAATCTTATACACTCAGTGAACGAGCAGATGGTACAAAGAGCGAATTTCGTGAAAATAGGAGATTTTGCACAGATGGGGAATGAGAAATATCCGCTGTTAGAGGAAATCCACGAACTTGATCAATTGATTGAACATGACATTTCGCAGGGCACAGAGAGCCAGCTTCACACAATTTGAAAGATATGGAGAAATTGAAGTTGCATTGACTGCGGAGAGCGGAATATGCTGAATATAACATACAGCGGATAACTGAAAATTTGACAGATACAGAGAACTACGTTTACTGATAAAGTGAGAACTTGTGCAATTTCAGTTTGAGTTGAATGTGGAGTTATTAGAAATGTGGATATTGTTTGAAATAGAGAGATTAATGAAAAGAGATGGTAGAAAATACTGCAGATAGAGAAACTGATTGAAATTGAAAATTTTGTTTATTCGGAGAAGGAGCAGATGCCACAAGTAGCCAATTTCTTTGAAATGGAAGGTTTTACAGTCGTTTGGAATCAGATACATCTGCAGATTGAGAAAATGATTCAATATACTCAAATGCGTGAAACAGACAGTTTTATAGATACTGAGAGTCATGTTTGCTTAAATTGAATGATCTGAAGAAATTGAAGTTGCAGTGAACGTTGAGAAGCTGCAAATATGTCCAATCTAACAAATTGCTGCAATGGAGAATTTGATAGATACAGAGAACAAGATTTGCTGATAAAGAGAGAAATGGAGAAATTGTACGTTCAGGAGAATGAGGACTAGCTGGAAATCAGGAGATTGTTCGAAACAGAGACATTTATGTAGATAGGAAGTAGAATATAACAAAGATAGCTAGGCTGATGGAAATGGTGAAACTTGTTCATTCAAACAAGTAGCAGAAGCTACAAGCAGCGAATTTCATGAAAATGAACATATGCAAACGTGTAGATTGTTCAGAATACAGCCATTAATGCAGGTCGGCAGTAGAAATTATTGGAGATGAAGAAATTCATTGAAATGGCGAATCATATACACTCAGTGAACGAGCAGATGACACAAAGGGCGAATTTCGTGAAAATAGGAGATTTTGCAAATATGGGGAATGAGAAATATCCGCTGATAGAGAAAATACAGGAACTTGATCAATTGATTGAACTTGACATTTCGCTGGGCATGGTGAGCCAGCATTGCACAATTTGAAGGATATGGAGAAATTGAACTTGCATTGACTGCGGAGAATGGAAATATGCTGAATATAACATAGTGCGGATAACTGAGAATTTGACAGATACAGGGAACTATGTTTATTGGTAAAGTGAGAACTTGTGCAATTTCAGTTTGAGTTGAACGTGGAGTTAATAGAAATGTGGATATTGTTAGAAATAGAGAGATTAATGCAAAGAGATGTTAGAAAACAGTGCAGTAAGAGAAACTGATTGAAATTGAAAATTTTGTTTATTCGGAGAAGGAGCAGATGCCACAAGCAGCCAATTTCTTTGAAATGGAAGGTTTTACAAACATTTGGAATGAGATTGATCTGCAGATTGAGAAAATGACTCAATATACTCAAATGCGTGATACTGACAGTTTGATAGATACTGAGAACCAGGTTTGCTTCAATTGAATGATCTGAAGAAATTGAAGATACAGTGAATGTTGAGAAGCGGCAAATATGTCAAATCTAACAAATTGCAGCAATGGAGAATTTGATAGATACAGAGAACAAGATTTGCTGATAAAGAGAGAAATGGCGAAATTGTGCGTTAAGGTGAATGAGGACTTGCTGGAAATCAGAAGATTGTTCGAAACAGAGACATTCATGTAGATAGGAAGTAGAATATAACAAAGATAGCGAGGCTGATGGAAATGGTGAAACTTGTTCATTCAAACAAGCAGCAGAAGCTACAAGCAGCGAATTTCATGAAAATGAACATTTGCAAACGTGTAGATTCAGAATAGAGACATTAATGCAGGTCGGCATTAGAAATTAATGGAGCTGGAGAAATTAATTGAAATGGCGAATCATGTACACTCAGTGAACGAGCAGATGACACAAAGAGCGAATTTCGAGAAAATAGGACTTTTTGCAATCATGGGGAGTGAGAATATCCGCTGATAGAGAAAATCCAGGAACTTGATCAATTGATTCAACTTGACATTTCGCTGGGCACGGAGTGCCAGCTTTGCACAATTTGAAAGATAAGGAGAAATTGAAGTTGCATTGACTGCGGAGAGCGGAAATATGCTGAATATACCATATAGCGGATAACTGAGAATTTGACAGATACAGAGAACTACGTTTACTGCTAAAGCGAGAACTTGTGCAATTTCAGTTTGAGTTGAATGTGGAGTTATTAGAAATGTGGATATTGTTAGAAATAGAGAGATTATTGCAACAACATGGTAGAAAATAGTGCAGATAGAGAAACTGTATGAAATTGAAAATGTTGTACATTCGGAGAAGAAGCAGAAGCCACAAGCAGCCAATTTCTTTGAAATGGAAGGTATTACAGACGTTGGGAATGAGATAGATCGACAGATTGAGAAAATGACTCAATATACACAAATGCGTGAAACTGACAGTTTGATAGATACAGAAGCCAGGTTTGCTTGAATTGAATGATCTGAAGAAATTGAAGTTGCAGTGAACGTTGAGAAGCTGCAAATATGTCAAATCTAACAAATTGCTGCAATGGAGAATTTGATAGATACAGAGAACAAGCTTTGCTGATAAAGAGAGAAATGGAGAAATTGTACGTTCAGGTGAATGAGGACTAGCTGGAAATCAGGAGATTGTTCGAAACAGAGATATTTATGTAGATAGGAAGTAGAATATAACAAAGATAGCAAGGCTGATGGAAATGGTGAAACTTGTTCATTGAAACAAGCAGCAGAAGCTATAGGCAGCGAATGTCATGAAAATGAACATTTGCAAACGTGTGGATTGTTCAGAATAGAGACATTAACGCAGGTCGGCAGTAGAAATTATTGGAGATGAAGAAATTAATTGAAATGGCGAATCTTATACACTCAGTGAACGAGCAGATGGTACAAAGAGCGAATTTCGTGAAAATAGGAGATTTTGCACAGATGGGGAATGAGAAATATCCGCTGTTAGAGGAAATCCACGAACTTGATCAATTGATTGAACATGACATTTCGCGGGGCACAGAGAGCCAGCTTCGCACAATTTGAAAGATATGGAGAAATTGAAGTTGCATTGACTGCGGAGAGCGGAAATATGCTGAATATAACATACAGCGGATAACTGAAAATTTGACAGATACAGAGAACTACGTTTACTGATAAAGTGAGAACTTGTGCAATTTCAGTTTGAGTTGAATGTGGAGTTATTAGAAATGTGGATATTGTTTGAAATAGAGAGATTAATGAAAAGAGATGGTAGAAAATACTGCAGATAGAGAAACTGATTGAAATTGAAAATTTTGTTTATTCGGAGAAAGAGCAGATGCCACAAGTAGCCAATTTCTTTGAAATGGAAGGTTTTACAGTCGTTTGGAATCAGATACATCTGCAGATTGAGAAAATGATTCAATATACTCAAATGCGTGAAACAGACAGTTTTATAGATACTGAGAGTCATGTTTGCTTAAATTGAATGATCTGAAGAAATTGAAGTTGCAGTGAACGTTGAGAAGCTGCAAATATGTCCAATCTAACAAATTGCTGCAATGGAGAATTTGATAGATACAGAGAACAAGATTTGCTGATAAAGAGAGAA
Source organism: Cetorhinus maximus (assembly GCF_964194155.1). NCBI lineage: Eukaryota > Metazoa > Chordata > Chondrichthyes > Lamniformes > Cetorhinidae > Cetorhinus > Cetorhinus maximus. The sequence goes on along the minus strand of NC_135888.1, from coordinate 52,475,484 downwards.
ATGGAGAAATTGTACGTTCAGGAGAATGAGGACTAGCTGGAAATCAGGAGATTGTTCGAAACAGAGACATTTATGTAGATAGGAAGTAGAATATAACAAAGATAGCTAGGCTGATGGAAATGGTGAAACTTGTTCATTCAAACAAGTAGCAGAAGCTACAAGCAGCGAATTTCATGAAAATGAACATATGCAAACGTGTAGATTGTTCAGAATACAGCCATTAATGCAGGTCGGCAGTAGAAATTATTGGAGATGAAGAAATTCATTGAAATGGCGAATCATATACACTCAGTGAACGAGCAGATGACACAAAGGGCGAATTTCGTGAAAATAGGAGATTTTGCAAATATGGGGAATGAGAAATATCCGCTGATAGAGAAAATACAGGAACTTGATCAATTGATTGAACTTGACATTTCGCTGGGCATGGTGAGCCAGCATTGCACAATTTGAAGGATATGGAGAAATTGAACTTGCATTGACTGCGGAGAATGGAAATATGCTGAATATAACATAGTGCGGATAACTGAGAATTTGACAGATACAGGGAACTATGTTTATTGGTAAAGTGAGAACTTGTGCAATTTCAGTTTGAGTTGAACGTGGAGTTAATAGAAATGTGGATATTGTTAGAAATAGAGAGATTAATGCAAAGAGATGTTAGAAAACAGTGCAGTAAGAGAAACTGATTGAAATTGAAAATTTTGTTTATTCGGAGAAGGAGCAGATGCCACAAGCAGCCAATTTCTTTGAAATGGAAGGTTTTACAAACATTTGGAATGAGATTGATCTGCAGATTGAGAAAATGACTCAATATACTCAAATGCGTGATACTGACAGTTTGATAGATACTGAGAACCAGGTTTGCTTCAATTGAATGATCTGAAGAAATTGAAGATACAGTGAATGTTGAGAAGCGGCAAATATGTCAAATCTAACAAATTGCAGCAATGGAGAATTTGATAGATACAGAGAACAAGATTTGCTGATAAAGAGAGAAATGGCGAAATTGTGCGTTAAGGTGAATGAGGACTTGCTGGAAATCAGAAGATTGTTCGAAACAGAGACATTCATGTAGATAGGAAGTAGAATATAACAAAGATAGCGAGGCTGATGGAAATGGTGAAACTTGTTCATTCAAACAAGCAGCAGAAGCTACAAGCAGCGAATTTCATGAAAATGAACATTTGCAAACGTGTAGATTCAGAATAGAGACATTAATGCAGGTCGGCATTAGAAATTAATGGAGCTGGAGAAATTAATTGAAATGGCGAATCATGTACACTCAGTGAACGAGCAGATGACACAAAGAGCGAATTTCGAGAAAATAGGACTTTTTGCAATCATGGGGAGTGAGAATATCCGCTGATAGAGAAAATCCAGGAACTTGATCAATTGATTCAACTTGACATTTCGCTGGGCACGGAGTGCCAGCTTTGCACAATTTGAAAGATAAGGAGAAATTGAAGTTGCATTGACTGCGGAGAGCGGAAATATGCTGAATATACCATATAGCGGATAACTGAGAATTTGACAGATACAGAGAACTACGTTTACTGCTAAAGCGAGAACTTGTGCAATTTCAGTTTGAGTTGAATGTGGAGTTATTAGAAATGTGGATATTGTTAGAAATAGAGAGATTATTGCAACAACATGGTAGAAAATAGTGCAGATAGAGAAACTGTATGAAATTGAAAATGTTGTACATTCGGAGAAGAAGCAGAAGCCACAAGCAGCCAATTTCTTTGAAATGGAAGGTATTACAGACGTTGGGAATGAGATAGATCGACAGATTGAGAAAATGACTCAATATACACAAATGCGTGAAACTGACAGTTTGATAGATACAGAAGCCAGGTTTGCTTGAATTGAATGATCTGAAGAAATTGAAGTTGCAGTGAACGTTGAGAAGCTGCAAATATGTCAAATCTAACAAATTGCTGCAATGGAGAATTTGATGGATACAGAGAACAAGCTTTGCTGATAAAGAGAGAAATGGAGAAATTGTACGTTCAGGTGAATGAGGACTAGCTGGAAATCAGGAGATTGTTCGAAACAGAGACATTTATGTAGATAGGAAGTAGAATATAACAAAGATAGCTAGGCTGATGGAAATGGTGAAACTTGTTCATTCAAACAAGTAGCAGAAGCTACAAGCAGCGAATTTCATGAAAATGAACATATGCAAACGTGTAGATTGTTCAGAATACAGCCATTAATGCAGGTCGGCAGTAGAAATTATTGGAGATGAAGAAATTCATTGAAATGGCGAATCATATACACTCAGTGAACGAGCAGATGACACAAAGGGCGAATTTCGTGAAAATAGGAGATTTTGCAAATATGGGGAATGAGAAATATCCGCTGATAGAGAAAATACAGGAACTTGATCAATTGATTGAACTTGACATTTCGCTGGGCATGGTGAGCCAGCATTGCACAATTTGAAAGATATGGAGAAATTGAAGTTGCATTGACTGCGGAGAGCGGAAATATGCTGAATATAACATACAGCGGATAACTGAAAATTTGACAGATACAGAGAACTACGTTTACTGATAAAGTGAGAACTTGTGCAATTTCAGTTTGAGTTGAATGTGGAGTTATTAGAAATGTGGATATTGTTTGAAATAGAGAGATTAATGAAAAGAGATGGTAGAAAATACTGCAGATAGAGAAACTGATTGAAATTGAAAATTTTGTTTATTCGGAGAAAGAGCAGATGCCACAAGTAGCCAATTTCTTTGAAATGGAAGGTTTTACAGTCGTTTGGAATCAGATACATCTGCAGATTGAGAAAATGATTCAATATACTCAAATGCGTGAAACAGACAGTTTTATAGATACTGAGAGTCATGTTTGCTTAAATTGAATGATCTGAAGAAATTGAAGTTGCAGTGAACGTTGAGAAGCTGCAAATATGTCCAATCTAACAAATTGCTGCAATGGAGAATTTGATAGATACAGAGAACAAGATTTGCTGATAAAGAGAGAAATGGAGAAATTGTACGTTCAGGAGAATGAGGACTAGCTGGAAATCAGGAGATTGTTCGAAACAGAGACATTTATGTAGATAGGAAGTAGAATATAACAAAGATAGCTAGGCTGATGGAAATGGTGAAACTTGTTCATTCAAACAAGTAGCAGAAGCTACAAGCAGCGAATTTCATGAAAATGAACATATGCAAACGTGTAGATTGTTCAGAATACAGCCATTAATGCAGGTCGGCAGTAGAAATTATTGGAGATGAAGAAATTCATTGAAATGGCGAATCATATACACTCAGTGAACGAGCAGATGACACAAAGGGCGAATTTCGTGAAAATAGGAGATTTTGCAAATATGGGGAATGAGAAATATCCGCTGATAGAGAAAATACAGGAACTTGATCAATTGATTGAACTTGACATTTCGCTGGGCATGGTGAGCCAGCATTGCACAATTTGAAGGATATGGAGAAATTGAACTTGCATTGACTGCGGAGAATGGAAATATGCTGAATATAACATAGTGCGGATAACTGAGAATTTGACAGATACAGGGAACTATGTTTATTGGTAAAGTGAGAACTTGTGCAATTTCAGTTTGAGTTGAACGTGGAGTTAATAGAAATGTGGATATTGTTAGAAATAGAGAGATTAATGCAAAGAGATGTTAGAAAACAGTGCAGTAAGAGAAACTGATTGAAATTGAAAATTTTGTTTATTCGGAGAAGGAGCAGATGCCACAAGCAGCCAATTTCTTTGAAATGGAAGGTTTTACAAACATTTGGAATGAGATTGATCTGCAGATTGAGAAAATGACTCAATATACTCAAATGCGTGATACTGACAGTTTGATAGATACTGAGAACCAGGTTTGCTTCAATTGAATGATCTGAAGAAATTGAAGATACAGTGAATGTTGAGAAGCGGCAAATATGTCAAATCTAACAAATTGCAGCAATGGAGAATTTGATAGATACAGAGAACAAGATTTGCTGATAAAGAGAGAAATGGCGAAATTGTGCGTTAAGGTGAATGAGGACTTGCTGGAAATCAGAAGATTGTTCGAAACAGAGACATTCATGTAGATAGGAAGTAGAATATAACAAAGATAGCGAGGCTGATGGAAATGGTGAAACTTGTTCATTCAAACAAGCAGCAGAAGCTACAAGCAGCGAATTTCATGAAAATGAACATTTGCAAACGTGTAGATTCAGAATAGAGACATTAATGCAGGTCGGCATTAGAAATTAATGGAGCTGGAGAAATTAATTGAAATGGCGAATCATGTACACTCAGTGAACGAGCAGATGACACAAAGAGCGAATTTCGAGAAAATAGGACTTTTTGCAATCATGGGGAGTGAGAATATCCGCTGATAGAGAAAATCCAGGAACTTGATCAATTGATTCAACTTGACATTTCGCTGGGCACGGAGTGCCAGCTTTGCACAATTTGAAAGATAAGGAGAAATTGAAGTTGCATTGACTGCGGAGAGCGGAAATATGCTGAATATACCATATAGCGGATAACTGAGAATTTGACAGATACAGAGAACTACGTTTACTGCTAAAGCGAGAACTTGTGCAATTTCAGTTTGAGTTGAATGTGGAGTTATTAGAAATGTGGATATTGTTAGAAATAGAGAGATTATTGCAACAACATGGTAGAAAATAGTGCAGATAGAGAAACTGTATGAAATTGAAAATGTTGTACATTCGGAGAAGAAGCAGAAGCCACAAGCAGCCAATTTCTTTGAAATGGAAGGTATTACAGACGTTGGGAATGAGATAGATCGACAGATTGAGAAAATGACTCAATATACACAAATGCGTGAAACTGACAGTTTGATAGATACAGAAGCCAGGTTTGCTTGAATTGAATGATCTGAAGAAATTGAAGTTGCAGTGAACGTTGAGAAGCTGCAAATATGTCAAATCTAACAAATTGCTGCAATGGAGAATTTGATGGATACAGAGAACAAGCTTTGCTGATAAAGAGAGAAATGGAGAAATTGTACGTTCAGGTGAATGAGGACTAGCTGGAAATCAGGAGATTGTTCGAAACAGAGACATTTATGTAGATAGGAAGTAGAATATAACAAAGATAGCTAGGCTGATGGAAATGGTGAAACTTGTTCATTCAAACAAGTAGCAGAAGCTACAAGCAGCGAATTTCATGAAAATGAACATATGCAAACGTGTAGATTGTTCAGAATACAGCCATTAATGCAGGTCGGCAGTAGAAATTATTGGAGATGAAGAAATTCATTGAAATGGCGAATCATATACACTCAGTGAACGAGCAGATGACACAAAGGGCGAATTTCGTGAAAATAGGAGATTTTGCAAATATGGGGAATGAGAAATATCCGCTGATAGAGAAAATACAGGAACTTGATCAATTGATTGAACTTGACATTTCGCTGGGCATGGTGAGCCAGCATTGCACAATTTGAAGGATATGGAGAAATTGAACTTGCATTGACTGCGGAGAATGGAAATATGCTGAATATAACATAGTGCGGATAACTGAGAATTTGACAGATACAGGGAACTATGTTTATTGGTAAAGTGAGAACTTGTGCAATTTCAGTTTGAGTTGAACGTGGAGTTAATAGAAATGTGGATATTGTTAGAAATAGAGAGATTAATGCAAAGAGATGTTAGAAAACAGTGCAGTAAGAGAAACTGATTGAAATTGAAAATTTTGTTTATTCGGAGAAGGAGCAGATGCCACAAGCAGCCAATTTCTTTGAAATGGAAGGTTTTACAAACATTTGGAATGAGATTGATCTGCAGATTGAGAAAATGACTCAATATACTCAAATGCGTGATACTGACAGTTTGATAGATACTGAGAACCAGGTTTGCTTCAATTGAATGATCTGAAGAAATTGAAGATACAGTGAATGTTGAGAAGCGGCAAATATGTCAAATCTAACAAATTGCAGCAATGGAGAATTTGATAGATACAGAGAACAAGATTTGCTGATAAAGAGAGAAATGGCGAAATTGTGCGTTAAGGTGAATGAGGACTTGCTGGAAATCAGAAGATTGTTCGAAACAGAGACATTCATGTAGATAGGAAGTAGAATATAACAAAGATAGCGAGGCTGATGGAAATGGTGAAACTTGTTCATTCAAACAAGCAGCAGAAGCTACAAGCAGCGAATTTCATGAAAATGAACATTTGCAAACGTGTAGATTCAGAATAGAGACATTAATGCAGGTCGGCATTAGAAATTAATGGAGCTGGAGAAATTAATTGAAATGGCGAATCATGTACACTCAGTGAACGAGCAGATGACACAAAGAGCGAATTTCGAGAAAATAGGACTTTTTGCAATCATGGGGAGTGAGAATATCCGCTGATAGAGAAAATCCAGGAACTTGATCAATTGATTCAACTTGACATTTCGCTGGGCACGGAGTGCCAGCTTTGCACAATTTGAAAGATAAGGAGAAATTGAAGTTGCATTGACTGCGGAGAGCGGAAATATGCTGAATATACCATATAGCGGATAACTGAGAATTTGACAGATACAGAGAACTACGTTTACTGCTAAAGCGAGAACTTGTGCAATTTCAGTTTGAGTTGAATGTGGAGTTATTAGAAATGTGGATATTGTTAGAAATAGAGAGATTATTGCAACAACATGGTAGAAAATAGTGCAGATAGAGAAACTGTATGAAATTGAAAATGTTGTACATTCGGAGAAGAAGCAGAAGCCACAAGCAGCCAATTTCTTTGAAATGGAAGGTATTACAGACGTTGGGAATGAGATAGATCGACAGATTGAGAAAATGACTCAATATACACAAATGCGTGAAACTGACAGTTTGATAGATACAGAAGCCAGGTTTGCTTGAATTGAATGATCTGAAGAAATTGAAGTTGCAGTGAACGTTGAGAAGCTGCAAATATGTCAAATCTAACAAATTGCTGCAATGGAGAATTTGATGGATACAGAGAACAAGCTTTGCTGATAAAGAGAGAAATGGAGAAATTGTACGTTCAGGTGAATGAGGACTAGCTGGAAATCAGGAGATTGTTCGAAACAGAGATATTTATGTAGATAGGAAGTAGAATATAACAAAGATAGCAAGGCTGATGGAAATGGTGAAACTTGTTCATTGAAACAAGCAGCAGAAGCTATAGGCAGCGAATGTCATGAAAATGAACATTTGCAAACGTGTGGATTGTTCAGAATAGAGACATTAACGCAGGTCGGCAGTAGAAATTATTGGAGATGAAGAAATTAATTGTAATGGCGAATCTTATACACTCAGTGAACGAGCAGATGACACAAAGAGCGAATTTCATGAAAATTGGACTTTTTGCAAATATGAGGAATGAGAAATAACCGCTGATAGAGAAAATCCAGGAACTTGTTCAATTGATTGAACTTGACATTTCGCTGGGCACGGAGAGCCAGCTTTGCACAATTTGAAAGATGTGGAGAAATTGAAGTTGCATTGACTGCGGAGAGCAAGAATATGCTGAATATACCATACAGCGGATAACTGAGATTTTGACAGATACAGAGAACTACGTTTACTGCTAAAGCGAGAACTTGTGCAATTTCAGTTTGAGTTGAATGTGGAGTTATTAGAAATGTGGATATTGTTAGAAATAGAGAGATTCATGCAAAGAGATGATAGAATATAGTGCAGATAGAGAAAGTGATTGAAATTGAATATTTTGTTTATTCGGAGAAGGAGCAGATGCCACAAGCAGCCAATTTCTTTGAAATGGAAGATTTTACAGATGTTGGGAATGAGATAGATCTGCAGATTTAGAAAATTGCTCAATATACTCAAATGCGTGAAACTGAAAGATTGATAGATACTGAGAGCCAGGTTTGCTTAAATTGAATGATCTGAAGAAATTGAAGTTGCAGTGAACGTTGAGATGCTCCAAATATGTCTAATCTAACAAATTGCTGCAATGGAGAATTTGATAGATACAGAGAACAAGATTTGCTGATAAGGGGAGAAATGGAGAAATTGTACGTTCAGGTGAATGAGGACTAGCTGGAAATCAGGAGATTGTTCGAAACAGAGACTTTTATGCAGATAGGAAGTAGAATATAACAAAGGTAGCGAGGCTGATGGAAATGGTGAAACATGTTCATTCAAACAAGCAGCAGAAGCTACACGCAGCGAATTTCTTGAAAATAAACAGTTGCAAACATGTAGATTGTTCAGAATAGAGACATTAATGCATGGCGGCAGTAGAAATTATTGGAGATGAAGAAATTAATTGTAATGGCGAATCTTAGACACTCAGTGAACGAGCAGATGACACAAAGAGCGAATTTCGTGAAAATTGGACTTTCTGCAAATATGAGGAATGAGAAATAACCGCTGATAGAGAAAATCCAGGAACTTGATCAATTGATTCAACTTGACATTTCGCTTGGGCACGGAGAGCCAGCTTTGCACAGTTAGAAGGATATGGAGAAATTGAAGTTGCATTGACTGCGGAGAACTGAGATATGCTGAATATAACATACTGCGGATAACTGAAATTTTGACAGATACAGAGAACTATGTTTACTGCTAAAGTGAGAACTTGTGCAATTTCAGTTTGAGTTGAATGTGGAGTTTTTAGAAATGTGGATATTGTTAGAAATAGAGAGATTAGTGCAAAGAATTGGTAGAAAATAGTGCAGATAGCGAAACTGATTGAAATTGAAAATTTTGTTTATTCAGAGAAGGAGCAGATGCCACAAGTAGCCAATTTCTTTGAAATGGAAGGTTTTACAGACCTTGGGAATGAGATAGATCTGCAGATTGAGAAATTGACTCAATATACTCAAAAGCGTGAAACTGACAGTTTGATAGATACTGAGAGCCATGTTTGCTTTAATTGAATGATCTGAAGAAATTGAAGTTGCAGTCAACGTTGAGAAGCTGCAAATAGGTCTATTCTAACAAATTTCCGCAATGGAGAATTTGATAGATACAGAGAACAAGATTTGCAGATAAAGAGAGAGATGGAGAAATTGTACGTTCAGGTGAATGAGGACTAGCTGGAAATCAGGAGATTGTTCGAAACAGAGACATTTATGTAGATAGGAAGTTCAATATAACAAAGATAGCGAGGCTGATGGAAATCGTGTAACTTGTTCATTCAAACAAGCAGCAGAAGCTACACGCAGCACATTTCATGAAAATAAACATTTGCAAAGGTGTAGATTGTTAAGATTAGAGACATTAATGCATGTCGGCAGTAGAAATTATTGGAGATGAAGAAATTAATTGTAATGGCGAATCTTATACACTCAGTGAACGAGCAGATGACACAAAGAGCGAATTTCATGAAAATTGGACTTTTTGCAAATATGAGGAATGAGAAATAACCGCTGATAGAGAAAATCCAGGAACTTGTTCAATTGACTGAACTTGACATTTCGCTGGGCACGGAGAGCCAGCTTTGCACAATTTGAAAGATGTGGAGAAATTGAAGTTGCATTGACTGCGGAGAGCAAGAATATGCTGAATATACCATACAGCGGATAACTGAGATTTTGACAGATACAGAGAACTACGTTTACTGCTAAAGCGAGAACTTGTGCAATTTCAGTTTGAGTTGAATGTGGAGTTATTAGAAATGTGGATATTGTTAGAAATAGAGAGATTCATGCAAAGAGATGATAGAATATAGTGCAGATAGAGAAAGTGATTGAAATTGAATATTTTGTTTATTCGGAGAAGGAGCAGATGCCACAAGCAGCCAATTTCTTTGAAATGGAAGATTTTACAGATGTTGGGAATGAGATAGATCTGCAGATTTAGAAAATTGCTCAATATACTCAAATGCGTGAAACTGAAAGATTGATAGATACTGAGAGCCAGGTTTGCTTAAATTGAATGATCTGAAGAAATTGAAGTTGCAGTGAACGTTGAGATGCTCCAAATATGTCTAATCTAACAAATTGCTGCAATGGAGAATTTGATAGATACAGATAACAAGATTTGCTGATAAGGGGAGAAATGGAGAAATTGTACGTTCAGGTGAATGAGGACTAGCTGGAAATCAGGAGATTGTTCGAAACAGAGACTTTTATGCAGATAGGAAGTAGAATATAACAAAGGTAGCGAGGCTGATGGAAATGGTGAAACATGTTCATTCAAACAAGCAGCAGAAGCTACACGCAGCGAATTTCTTGAAAATAAACAGTTGCAAACATGTAGATTGTTCAGAATAGAGACATTAATGCATGGCGGCAGTAGAAATTATTGGAGATGAAGAAATTAATTGTAATGGCGAATCTTAGACACTCAGTGAACGAGCAGTTGACACAAAGAGCGAATTTCGTGAAAATAGGAGATTTTGCAAATATGGGGAATGAGAAATATCCGCTGATAGAGAAAATCCAGGAACTTGATCAATTGATTGAACTTGACATTTCGCTGGGCACGGAGAGCCAGCTTTGCACAGTTAGAAGGATATGGAGAAATTGAAGTTGCATTGACTGCGGAGAACTGAGATATGCTGAATATAACATACTGCGGATAACTGAAATTTTGACAGATACAGAGAACTATGTTTACTGCTAAAGTGAGAACTTGTGCAATTTCAGTTTGAGTTGAATGTGGAGTTTTTAGAAATGTGGATATTGTTAGAAATAGAGAGATTAGTGCAAAGAATTGGTAGAAAATAGTGCAGATAGCGAAACTGATTGAAATTGAAAATTTTGTTTATTCAGAGAAGGAGCAGATGCCACAAGTAGCCAATTTCTTTGAAATGGAAGGTTTTACAGACCTTGGGAATGAGATAGATCTGCAGATTGAGAAATTGACTCAATATACTCAAAAGCGTGAAACTGACAGTTTGATAGATACTGAGAGCCATGTTTGCTTTAATTGAATGATCTGAAGAAATTGAAGTTGCAGTCAACGTTGAGAAGCTGCAAATAGGTCTATTCTAACAAATTTCCGCAATGGAGAATTTGATAGATACAGAGAACAAGATTTGCAGATAAAGAGAGAGATGGAGAAATTGTACGTTCAGGTGAATGAGGACTAGCTGGAAATCAGGAGATTGTTCGAAACAGAGACATTTATGTAGATAGGAAGTTCAATATAACAAAGATAGCGAGGCTGATGGAAATCGTGTAACTTGTTCATTCAAACAAGCAGCAGAAGCTACACGCAGCACATTTCATGAAAATAAACATTTGCAAAGGTGTAGATTGTTAAGATTAGAGACATTAATGCATGTCGGCAGTAGAAATTATTGGAGATGAAGAAATTAATTGTAATGGCGAATCTTATACACTCAGTGAACGAGCAGATGACACAAAGAGCGAATTTCATGAAAATTGGACTTTTTGCAAATATGAGGAATGAGAAATAACCGCTGATAGAGAAAATCCAGGAACTTGTTCAATTGACTGAACTTGACATTTCGCTGGGCACGGAGAGCCAGCTTTGCACAATTTGAAAGATGTGGAGAAATTGAAGTTGCATTGACTGCGGAGAGCAAGAATATGCTGAATATACCATACAGCGGATAACTGAGATTTTGACAGATACAGAGAACTACGTTTACTGCTAAAGCGAGAACTTGTGCAATTTCAGTTTGAGTTGAATGTGGAGTTATTAGAAATGTGGATATTGTTAGAAATAGAGAGATTCATGCAAAGAGATGATAGAATATAGTGCAGATAGAGAAAGTGATTGAAATTGAATATTTTGTTTATTCGGAGAAGGAGCAGATGCCACAAGCAGCCAATTTCTTTGAAATGGAAGATTTTACAGATGTTGGGAATGAGATAGATCTGCAGATTTAGAAAATGGCTCAATATACTCAATTACGTGAAACTGAAAGATTGATAGATACTGAGAGCCAGGTTTGCTTAAATTGAATGATCTGAAGAAATTGAAGTTGCAGTGAACGTTGAGAAGCTCCAAATATGTCTAATCTAACAAATTGCTGCAATGGAGAATTTGATAGATACAGAGAACAAGATTTGCTGATAAGGGGAGAAATGGAGAAATTGTACGTTCAGGTGAATGAGGACTAGCTGGAAATCAGGAGATTGTTCGAAACAGAGACTTTTATGCAGATAGGAAGTAGAATATAACAAAGGTAGCGAGGCTGATGGAAATGGTGAAACATGTTCATTCAAACAAGCAGCAGAAGCTACACGCAGCGAATTTCTTGAAAATAAACAGTTGCAAACATGTAGATTGTTCAGAATAGAGACATTAATGCATGGCGGCAGTAGAAATTATTGGAGATGAAGAAATTAATTGTAATGGCGAATCTAATACAATCAGTGAACGAGCAGATGACACGAAGAGCGAATTTCGTGAAAATTGGACTTTTTGCATATATGAGGAATGAGAAATAACCGCTGATAGAGAAAATCCAGGAACTTGATCAATTGATTCAACTTGACATTTCGCTTGGGCACGGAGAGCCAGCTTTGCACAATTTCAAGGATATGGCGAAGTTGAAGTTGCATTGACTGCGGAGAGCGGAAATATGCTGAATATTCCATACAGCGGATAACTAAGAATTTGAAAGATACAGAGAACTACGTTTACTGCTAAAGTGAGAACTTGTTCAATTTCAGTTTGAGTTGAATGTGGAGTTATTAGAAATGAGGATATTGTTTGAAATAGAGAGATTAATGCAAAGAGATGGTAGAAAATAGTGCAGATAGAGAAACTGATTGAAATTGAAAAATTTGTTTATTCGGAGAAGGAGCAGATGCCACAAGCAGCCAATTTCTTTGAAATGGAAGATTTTACAGATGATGGGAATGAGATAGATCTGCATATTTAGAAAATGACTCAATATACTCAAATGTGTGAAACTGAAAGTGTGATAGATACTGAGAGCCAGGTTTGATTAAATTGAATGATCTGAAGAAATTGAAGTTGCAGTGAACGTTGAGAAGCTCCAAATATGTCTAATCTAACAAATTGCTGCAATGGAGAATTTGATAGATACAGAGAACAAGATTTGCTGATAAAGAGAGAAATGGAGATATTGAACGTTCAGGTGAATGAGGACTAGCTGGAAATCAGGAGGTTGTTCGAAACAGAGACTTTTATGTAGATAGGAAGTAGAATATAACAAAGATAGCGAGGCTGATGGAAATCGTGAAACTTGTTCATTCAAACAAGCAGCAGAAGCTACAAGCAGCGAATTTCATGAAAATGGACATTTGCAAACGTGTAAATCGTTCAGAAGAGAGACATTAATGCAGGTCGGCAGTAGAAATTATTGGAGATGAAGAAATTAATTGTAATGTCGAATCTAATACAGTCAGTGTACGAGCAGTTGACACAAAGAGCGAATTTCGTGAAAATAGGAGATTTTGCAAATATGGGGAATGAGAAATGTCCGCTGATAGAGAAAATCCAGGAACTTGATCAATTGATTGAACTTGACATTTCGCTGGGCACGGAGATCCAGCTTTGCACAGATAGAAGGATATGGAGAAATTGAAGCTACATTGACTGCGGAGAACGGAGATATGCTGAATATAACATACTGCGGATAACTGAAATTTTGACAGATACAGAGAACTACGTTTACTGCTAAAGTGAGAACTTGTGCAATTTCAGTTTGAGTTGAATGTGGAGTTTTTAGAAATGTGGATATTGTTAGAAATAGAGAGATTCATGCAAAGAGATGGTAGAAAATAGTGCAGATAGCGAAACTGATTGAAATTGAAAATTTTGTTTATTCGGAGAAGGAGCAGATGCCACAAGCAGCCAATTTCTTTGAAATGGATGGTTTTACAGACGTTGGGAATGAGATAGATCTGCAGATTGAGAAATTGACTCAATATAATCAAAAGCGGGAAACTGACAGTTTGATAGTAACTGAGAGCCATGTTTGCTTTAATTGAATGATCTGAAAAAATTGAAGTTGCAGTCAACGTTGAGAAGCTGCAAATAGGTCTATTCTAACAAATTTCCGCAATGGAGAATTTGATAGATACAGAGAACAAGATTTGCAGATAAAGAGAGAGATGGAGAAATTGTACGTTCAGGTGAATGAGGACTAGCTGGAAATCAGGAGATTGTTCGAAACAGAGACATTTATGTAGATAGGAAGTTCAATATAACAAAGATAGCGAGGCTGATGGAAATCGTGTAACTTGTTCATTCAAACAAGCAGCAGAAGCTACACGCAGCACATTTCATGAAAATAAACATTTGCAAAGGTGTAGATTGTTAAGATTAGAGACATTAATGCATGTCGGCAGTAGAAATTATTGGAGATGAAGAAATTAATTGTAATGGCGAATCTTATACACTCAGTGAACGAGCAGATGACACAAAGAGCGAATTTCATGAAAATTGGACTTTTTGCAAATATGAGGAATGAGAAATAACCGCTGATAGAGAAAATCCAGGAACTTGTTCAATTGACTGAACTTGACATTTCGCTGGGCACGGAGAGCCAGCTTTGCACAATTTGAAAGATGTGGAGAAATTGAAGTTGCATTGACTGCGGAGAGCAAGAATATGCTGAATATACCATACAGCGGATAACTGAGATTTTGACAGATACAGAGAACTACGTTTACTGCTAAAGCGAGAACTTGTGCAATTTCAGTTTGAGTTGAATGTGGAGTTATTAGAAATGTGGATATTGTTAGAAATAGAGAGATTCATGCAAAGAGATGATAGAATATAGTGCAGATAGAGAAAGTGATTGAAATTGAATATTTTGTTTATTCGGAGAAGGAGCAGATGCCACAAGCAGCCAATTTCTTTGAAATGGAAGATTTTACAGATGTTGGGAATGAGATAGATCTGCAGATTTAGAAAATGGCTCAATATACTCAATTACGTGAAACTGAAAGATTGATAGATACTGAGAGCCAGGTTTGCTTAAATTGAATGATCTGAAGAAATTGAAGTTGCAGTGAACGTTGAGAAGCTCCAAATATGTCTAATCTAACAAATTGCTGCAATGGAGAATTTGATAGATACAGAGAACAAGATTTGCTGATAAGGGGAGAAATGGAGAAATTGTACGTTCAGGTGAATGAGGACTAGCTGGAAATCAGGAGATTGTTCGAAACAGAGACTTTTATGCAGATAGGAAGTAGAATATAACAAAGGTAGCGAGGCTGATGGAAATGGTGAAACATGTTCATTCAAACAAGCAGCAGAAGCTACACGCAGCGAATTTCTTGAAAATAAACAGTTGCAAACATGTAGATTGTTCAGAATAGAGACATTAATGCATGGCGGCAGTAGAAATTATTGGAGATGAAGAAATTAATTGTAATGGCGAATCTAATACAATCAGTGAACGAGCAGATGACACGAAGAGCGAATTTCGTGAAAATTGGACTTT
Organism: Cetorhinus maximus; assembly: GCF_964194155.1. Taxonomy (NCBI): domain Eukaryota; kingdom Metazoa; phylum Chordata; class Chondrichthyes; order Lamniformes; family Cetorhinidae; genus Cetorhinus; species Cetorhinus maximus. Next base: position 52,460,157 of record NC_135888.1, on the reverse strand, counting down.
TTGCATATATGAGGAATGAGAAATAACCGCTGATAGAGAAAATCCAGGAACTTGATCAATTGATTCAACTTGACATTTCGCTTGGGCACGGAGAGCCAGCTTTGCACAATTTCAAGGATATGGCGAAGTTGAAGTTGCATTGACTGCGGAGAGCGGAAATATGCTGAATATTCCATACAGCGGATAACTAAGAATTTGAAAGATACAGAGAACTACGTTTACTGCTAAAGTGAGAACTTGTTCAATTTCAGTTTGAGTTGAATGTGGAGTTATTAGAAATGAGGATATTGTTTGAAATAGAGAGATTAATGCAAAGAGATGGTAGAAAATAGTGCAGATAGAGAAACTGATTGAAATTGAAAAATTTGTTTATTCGGAGAAGGAGCAGATGCCACAAGCAGCCAATTTCTTTGAAATGGAAGATTTTACAGATGATGGGAATGAGATAGATCTGCATATTTAGAAAATGACTCAATATACTCAAATGTGTGAAACTGAAAGTGTGATAGATACTGAGAGCCAGGTTTGATTAAATTGAATGATCTGAAGAAATTGAAGTTGCAGTGAACGTTGAGAAGCTCCAAATATGTCTAATCTAACAAATTGCTGCAATGGAGAATTTGATAGATACAGAGAACAAGATTTGCTGATAAAGAGAGAAATGGAGATATTGAACGTTCAGGTGAATGAGGACTAGCTGGAAATCAGGAGGTTGTTCGAAACAGAGACTTTTATGTAGATAGGAAGTAGAATATAACAAAGATAGCGAGGCTGATGGAAATCGTGAAACTTGTTCATTCAAACAAGCAGCAGAAGCTACAAGCAGCGAATTTCATGAAAATGGACATTTGCAAACGTGTAAATCGTTCAGAAGAGAGACATTAATGCAGGTCGGCAGTAGAAATTATTGGAGATGAAGAAATTAATTGTAATGTCGAATCTAATACAGTCAGTGTACGAGCAGTTGACACAAAGAGCGAATTTCGTGAAAATAGGAGATTTTGCAAATATGGGGAATGAGAAATGTCCGCTGATAGAGAAAATCCAGGAACTTGATCAATTGATTGAACTTGACATTTCGCTGGGCACGGAGATCCAGCTTTGCACAGATAGAAGGATATGGAGAAATTGAAGCTACATTGACTGCGGAGAACGGAGATATGCTGAATATAACATACTGCGGATAACTGAAATTTTGACAGATACAGAGAACTACGTTTACTGCTAAAGTGAGAACTTGTGCAATTTCAGTTTGAGTTGAATGTGGAGTTTTTAGAAATGTGGATATTGTTAGAAATAGAGAGATTCATGCAAAGAGATGGTAGAAAATAGTGCAGATAGCGAAACTGATTGAAATTGAAAATTTTGTTTATTCGGAGAAGGAGCAGATGCCACAAGCAGCCAATTTCTTTGAAATGGATGGTTTTACAGACGTTGGGAATGAGATAGATCTGCAGATTGAGAAATTGACTCAATATAATCAAAAGCGGGAAACTGACAGTTTGATAGTAACTGAGAGCCATGTTTGCTTTAATTGAATGATCTGAAAAAATTGAAGTTGCAGTGAACGTTGAGAAGCTGCAAATATGTCTAATCTAACAAATTGCCGCAATGGAGAATTTGATAGATACAGAGAACAAGATTTGCTGATAAAGAGAGAGATGGAGAAATTGTACGTTTCAGGTGAATGACAACTAGCTGGAAATCAGGAGATTGTTCGAAACAGAGACATTTATGTAGATAGGAAGTAGAATATAACAAAGATAGCGAGGCTGATGGAAATCGTGAAACTTGTTCATTCAAAGAAGCAGCAGAACCTTCAAGCAGCGAATTTCATAAAAATGAACATATGCAAACGTGTAGATTGTTCAGAATAGAGACATTAATGCAGGTAGGCAGTAGAAATTATTGGAGATGGAGAAATTTATTGAAATGGCGAATCTTGTACACTCAGTGAACGAGCAGATGACACAAAGAGCGAATTTCGTGAAAATAGGAGATTTTGCAAATATGGGGAATGAGAAATATCCGCTGATAGAGAAAATCCAGGACCTTGATCAATTGATTGAACTTGAGATTTTACGGGGCACGGAGAGCCAGCTTTGCACAATTTGAAAGATATGGAGAAATTGAAGTTGCATTGACTGCGGAGAGCGGAAATATGCTGAATATAACATACCGCGGATAACTGAGAATTTGACAGATACAGAGAACTACGTTTACTGCTAAAGCGGGAACTTGTGCAATTTCAGTTTGAGTTGAATGTGGAGTTATTAAAAATGTGGATATGGTTAGAAACAGAGAGATTAATGCAAAGAGATGGTAGAAAATAGTGCAGATAGAGAAACTGATTGAAATTGAAAATTTTGTACATTCGGAGAAGAAACAGATGCCACAAGCAGCCAATTTCTTTGAAATGGAAGGTTTTACAGACGTTGGGAATGAGATAGATCTGCAGATTGAGAACATGATTCAATATACTCAAATGCGTGAAACGGACAGTTTGATAGATACTGAGAGCCAAGTTGGCTTAAATTGAATGACCTGAAGACATTGAAGTTGCAGTAAAAGTTGAGAAGCTGCAAATATGTCTAATCTATCAAATTGCTGCAATGGAAATTTGATAGATACAGAGAACAAGATTTGCTGATAAAGGGAGAAATGGAGAAATTGTAAGTTCAGGTGAATGAGGACTAGCTGGAAATCAGGAGATTGTTCGAAACAGAGATATTTATGCAGATAGGAAGTAGAATATAACAAAGATAGCGAGGCTGATGGAAATGGTGAAACTTGTTCATTCATCAAGCAGCAGAAGCTACATGCAGCGAATTTCATGAATATAAACATTTGCAAACGTGTAGATTGTTCAGAATAGAGACATTAATGCAGGTCGGCAGTAGAAATTATTGGAGATGAAGAAATTAATTGAAATGGGGAATCTTATACAATCAGTGAACGAGCAGATGACACAAAGAGCGAATTTCTTGAAAATAGGAGACTTTTCAAATATGGGGAATGAGAAATATCCGCTGATAGAGAAAATCCAAGAACTTGATCAATTGATTGAACTTGATATTTTGCAGGGCATGCTGAGCCAGCTTTGCACAATTTGAAGGATATGGAGAAACTGAAGTTGCATTGACTGCGGAGAGCCGAAAGATATAACATACTGCGGAAAACTGAAAATTTGACAGATACAGAGAACTAAGTTTACTGCTAAAGCGAGAACTTGTGCAATTTTATTTTGAGTTGAATATGGAGTTATTAGAAATGTGGATATTGTTAGAAATAGAGAGATTAATGCAAAGAGATGGTAGAAAATAGTGCAGAGAGAGAAACTGATTAAAATTGTAAATTATATTTAATCGGAGAAGGAGCAGATGCCACATGAAGCCAATTTCTTTAAAATGGAAGGTTTTACAGTCGTTGGGAATCAGATAAATCTGCAGATTGAGAAAATGATTCAATATACGCAAATGCATGAAACTGACAGTTTGATAGATACTGAGAGCCATGTTTGCTTAAATTGAATGATCTGAAGAAATTGAAGTTGCAGTGAACGTTGAGAAGCTGCAAGTATGTCTAATCTATCAAATTTCTGCAATGGAGAACTTGATAGATACAGAGAACAAGATTTGCTGATAAAGAGAGAAATGGAGAAATTGTACGTTCAGGTGAATGAGGACTAGTTAGAAATCAGGAGATTGTTCGAAACAGACACTTTTATGTAGATAGGAAGTAGAATATAACAAAGACAGCGAGGCTGATGGAAATGGTGAAACTTGTTCATTCAAACAAGCAGCAGAAGCTAAAAGCAGCGAATTTCATGAAAATAAACATTTGCAAATGTATAGATTGTTCAGAATAGAGACATTAATAAATGTCGGCATTAGAAACTATTGGAGATGAAGAAATTAATTGAAATGGCGAATGTTATACTCTCAGTGAACGAGCAGATGACACAATGAGCGAATTTCGTGAAAATAGGAGATTTTGCAAATATGGGGAATGAGAAATATCCGCTGATAGAGAAAATCCAGGAACTAGATCAATTGATTGAACTTGACATTTCGCGGTGCACGGAGAGCCAGCTTTGCACAATTTTAAAGATATGGAGAAATTGAAGTTGCACGGACTGCAGAGAGCAGAAATATGCTGAATATAACATACTGCGCAAAACTGAGAATTTGACAGATACAGAGAACTACGTTTACTGCTAATGCGAGAACTTCTGCAATTTCAGTTTGAGTTGAATGTGGAGTTATTTGAAAAGTGGATATTGTTAGGAATAGAGAGATTAGTGCAAAGTGATGATAGAAAATAGTGCAGATAGAGAAACTGATTGAAATTGAAAATTTTGTTTATTCGGAGTAGGAGCAGATGCCACAAGCAGCCAAATTCTTTGAAATGCTAGGTTTTATAGACGTTGGGAATGACATAGATCTGCAGATTGAGAAAATGATTCAACATACTCAAATACCTGAAACTGACAGTTTGATAGATACTGAGACCATATTTGCTTAATTTGAATGATCTGAAGAAATTGAAGTTGCAGTGAACGTTGAGAAGCTGCAAATATGTCTAATCTAACAAATTGCTGCAAGGGAGAATTTGATAGATAAAAGAGAACAAGATTTGCTGATAAAGTGAGAAATGGAGAAATTGTACGTTCAGGTGAATGAGGACTAGCTGGAAATCAGGAGATTGTTCAAACAGAGACATTTATGTAGATAGGAAGTAGAATATATCAAAGATAGCGAAGCTGATGGAAATGCTGAAACTTGTTCATTCAAACAAGCAGCAGTAGCTACAAGCAGCGCATTTCATGAAAATGAACATTTGTAAACCTGTAGATTGAGCAGAATAGAGACATTAATGCAGGTCGGCAGTAGAAATTATTAGAGGTGGAGAAATTAATTGAAGTGGCGAATCTTATACACTCAGTGAACGAGCAGATGACACAAAGAGCGATTTTCCTGAAAATAGGATATTTTGCATATATGGGGAATGAGAAATATCCGCTGATAGTGAAAATCCAGGAACTTGATCAATTGATTGAACTTGACATTTCGCTTGGGCACGGAGAGCCAGCTTTGCACAATTTGAAAGATATGGGGAAATTGAAGTTGCATTGACTGCGGAGAGTGGATATATGCTGAATATACCGTACAGCGGATAACTCAAAATTTGACAGATACAGAGAACTACGTTTACTGCAAAAGCGAGAAATTGTGCAATTTCAGTTTGAGTTGAATGTGGAGTTATTAGAAATGTGGATATTGTTCGAAATGGAGAGATTAATGCAAAGAGATGATAGAATATAGTGCAGATAGAGAAACTGATTGAAATTGAAAATTTTGTATGTTCGGAGAAGGAGCAGATGCCACAAGCAGCCAATTTCTTTCAAATGGAAGATTTTACAGACGTTGTGAATGGGATAGATCTGCAGATTTAGAAAATGACTCAATATATTCAAATGCGTGAAACTGACAGTTTGGAAGATACTGAGAGCCATGTTTGCTTAAACTGAATGATCTGAAGAAATTGAAGTTGCAGTGAACGTTGACAAGCTGCAAATATGTCTAATCTAACAAATTACTGCAATGGAGAATTTGATAGATACAGAGAACAAGATTGGCTGAAAAAGAGAGAAATGGAGAAATTGTACGTTCAGGTGAATGAAGACTAACTGGAAATCAGGAGTTTGTTAGAAACAGAGACTTTTATGTAGATAGGAAGTAGAATATAACAAAGATAGCAAGGCTGATGGAAATCGTGAAACTTGTTCATTTAAACATTCAGCAGAAGCAACAAACAGCGAATTTCAGGAAAATGAACATTTGCAAACGTGTAGATTGTTCAGAATAGAGACATTAATGCAGGTCAGCAGTAGAAATTATTGGAGATGGAGAAATTAATTGAAATGGCAAATCTTGTACACTCAGTGAACGAGCAGATGACACCAAGAGCGAATTTCGTGAAAATAGGAGATTTTGTAAATATGTGGAATGAGAAATATCCGCTGATAGAGAAAATCCAGGAACTTGATCAATTGATTGAACTTGACATTTCGCGGGGCACGGAGATTCAGCTTTGCAGACTTTGAAAGATATGGAGAAATTGAAGTTGCATTGACTGCGGAGAGCGGAAATATGCTGAATATAACATACTGCGGATAACTGAGAATTTGACAGATACAGAGAACTACGTTTACTGCTAATGCGAGAACTTGTGCAATTACAGTTTGAGTTGAATGTGGAGTTATTCGAAATGTGGATATTGTTAGAAATAGAGAGATTAATGCAAAGAAATGGTAGAAAATAGTGCAGATAGAGAAACTGATTGAAATTGAAAATTGTGTTCATTTGGAGAAGGAGCAGATGCCACAAGCAGCCAATTTCTTTGAAATGGAACGTTTTACAGACGTTGGGAATGCGATAGATCTGCAGATTGAAAAATTACTCAATATACTCAAATGCATGAAACTGACAGTTTGATAGATACTGAGAGCCAGGGTTGCTTAAATTGAATGCTCTGAAGAAATAGAAGTTGCAGTGAACGTTGAGAAGCTGCACATATGTCTAATCTAACAATTTGCTGCAATGGAGAATTTGATAGATACAGAGAACAAGCTTTGCTGATAAAGAGAGAAATGGAGAAATTCTACGTTCAGGTGAATGAGCACTAGCTGGAAATCACAAGATTGTTTGAAACAGAAACATTTATGTAGATAGGAAGTAGAATATACCAAAGATAGCGAGGCTGATGGAAATGGTGCAACTTCTTCATTCAAACAGGCAGCAGAAGCTACAAGCAGCGAATTTCATGAAAATAAACATTTGCAAACGTGTAGATTGTTCAGAATTGAGACATTAATGCATGGCAGCAGTAGAAATTATTGGAGATGAAGAAATTAATTGTAATGGCGAATCTGATACACTCAGTGAACGAGCAGTTGACACAAAGAGCGAATTTCGTGAAAATAGGAGATTTTGCAAATATGGGGAATGAGAAATATCCGCTGATAGAGAAAATCCAGGAACTTGATCAATTGATTAAACTTCACATTTCGCTTGGGCACGGAGAGCCAGCTTTGCACAATTTGAAAGATATGGTGAAATTGAAGTTGCATTGACTGCGGAAAGCGGAAATATGCTGAATATAACATACTGCGGATAACTGTGAATTTGACAGATACAGAGAACTACGTTTACTGCTAAGGCGAGAAATTGTGCACTTTCAGTTTGAGTTGAATGAGGAGTTATTAGAAATGAGGATATTGTTAGAAATAGAGAGATTAATGCAGAGAGATGGTAGAAAATCGTGCAGATAGAGAAACTGATTGAAATTGAAAATTTTGTACATTCGGAGAAGAAGCAGATGCCACAAGCAGCCAATTTCTTTGAAATGCAAGGTTTTACAGACGTTGGGAATGAGATAGATCTGCAGATTGAGAAAAAGACTCAATATACTCAAATGCGTGAAACTGACAGTTTGATAGATACTGAGAGCCATGTTCGCTTAAACTGAATGATCTGAACAAATTGAAGTTGCAGTGAACGTTGACAGGCTGCAAATATGTCTAATCTAACAAATTACTGCAAGGGAGAATTTGATAGATACAGAGAACAAGATTTGCTGAAAAAGAGAGAAATGGAGAAATTGTACGTTCAGGTGAATGAGGACTAGCTGGAAATCAGGAGTTTGTTCGAAACAGAGACATTAATGTAGATAGGAACTAGAATATAACAAAGATAGCGAGGCTGACAGAAATGGTGAAACTTCTTCATTCAAACAAGCAGCTTAGCTACAAGCAGCGAATTTCAAGAAAAAAAACATTTGCTAACGTGTAGTTTGTTCAGAATAGAGACATTAATGCAGGTCGGCAGTAGAAAGTATTGGAGATGAAGAAACTAATTGAAATGGCGAACCTTATACACTCAGTGAACGAGCAGATGACACAAAGAGCGAATTTCGTTAAAATAGGAGATTTTGCAAATATGGGGAAAGAGAAATATCCGCTGATAGGAATAATCCAGGAGCTTCATCAATTGATTGAACTTGACATTTCGTGGGGCACGGAGAGCCAGCTTTGCACAATTTGAAAGATATGGAGAAATTGAAGTTGCATTGACTGCGGAGAGCGCAAATATGCTGAATATAACATACTGCGGATAACTGAGAATATGACAGATACAGAGAACTACGTTTACTGCTAAAGCGAGAACTTGTGCAATTTCAGTTTGAGTTCAATGTGGAGTTATTAGAAATGTGGATATTGTTAGAAATAGAGAGATTAATGCAAAGAGATGGTAGAAAATAGTGCAGATAGAGAAAATGATTGAAATTGAAAATTTTGTTCATTCGGAGAAGGAGCAGATTCCACAAGCAGCCAATTTCTTTGAAATGGAAGGTTTTACAGACTTTGGGAATGAGATAGATCTGCAGATTGAGTAAATGACTCAATATACTCAAATGCGTGAAATGGACAGTTTGCTAGATACTGAGAGCCATGTTTGCTTAAATTGAATGATCTGAAGAAATTGAAGTTGCAGTGAACTTTGAGAAGCTGCAACTAAGTCTAATCTAACAATTTTCTGCAATGCTGAATTTGATAGATACAGAGAACAAGCTTTGCTGATAAAGAGAGAAATGGAGAAATTGTACGTTCAGGTGAATGAGGACTAGCTGGAAATCAGGAGATTGTTCGAAACAGAGACCCTTATGTAGATAAGAAGTGGAATATAACAAAGATAACGAGGCGGATGGAAATGTTGAAACTTGTTCATTCAAACAAGCAGCAGCATCTACAAGCAGCGAATTTCATGAAAATAAACATTTGCAAACGTGTAGTTTGTTCAGAATAGAGACATTAATGCAAGTCGGCAGTAAAAATTATTGGAGATGAAGAAATTAATTGAAATGGCGAATCTCATACACTCAGCAAACGAGCAGATGACACAAAGAGCGAACTTCGTTAAAATAGGAGACTTTGCAAATATGGGGAATGAGAAATATCCGCTGAGAGAGAAAATCCAGGAACTGGATCAATATTGGAACGTGACATTTCGCGGGGCACGGAGAGCCAGCTTTGCACGATTTGCAAGATATGGAGAAATTTAAGTTGCATTGACTGCGTAGAGCAGATGACACAAAGAACGAATTTGGTGAAAATAGGAGATTTTGTAAATATGGGGAATGAGAAATATCCGCTGAAAGAGAAAATCCAGGAACTTGATCAATATTGGAACGTGACATTTCACGGGGCACGGAGAGCCAGCTTTGCACAATTTGCAAGATATGGAGAAATTGAAGTTGCATTGACTGCGTAGAGCAGATGACACAAAGAACGAATTTGGTGAAAATAGGAGATTTTGTAAATATGGGGAATGAGAAATATCCGCTGATAGAGAAAATCCAGGAACTTGATCAATTGATTGAACTTGACATTTCGCGGGGAACGGAGAGCCAGCTTTGCACAATTTGAAAGATATGGAGAAATTGAAGTTGCATTGACTGCGGAGAGCGCAAATATGCTGAATATAACATACTGCGGATAACTGAGAATTTGACAGATACAGAGAACTACGTTTACTGCTAAAGCAAGAACTTGTGCAATTTCAGTTTGTGTTGAATGTGGAGTTAATAGAAATGTGGATATTGTTAGAAATAGAGACATTAATGCAAAGAGATGGTAGAAAACAGTGCAGTAAGAGAAATTGATTGAAATTGAAAATTTTGTTCATTCGGAGAAGGAGCAGATGCCACAAGCAGCCAATTTCTTTGAAACGGAAGGTTTTACAGACGTTGGGAAAGAGATAGACCTGAAGATTGAGGAAATGATTCAATATACTCAATGCGTGAAACTGACAGTTTGATAGATTCTGAGAGCCATGTTTGCTTTAATTGAATGATCTGATGAAATTGAAGTTGCAGTGAACGTTGGGAAGTTGCAAATATTTCAAATCTAACAAATTGCTGCAATGGAGAATTTGATAGATACAGAGAACAAGATTTGCTGATAAAGAGAAAAATGGAGAAATTGTACGTTTTGGTGAATGAGGACAACAGGTAATCAGGAGATTGTTCGAAACAGAGACGTTTATGTACATAGGAATTAGAATATAACAAAGATAGCGAGGCTGATGGAAATCGTGAAACTTGTTCATTCAAACAAGCAGTAGAAGCTGCAAATAGCGAATTTCATGAAAATGAACATTTGCAAACGTGTAGATTGTTCAGAATAGAGACATAATGCAGGTCGGCAGTAGAAATTACTGGAGATGTAGAAATTAATTGAAATGCGAATGTTGTACACTCAGCGCGCGAGCAGATGACACAAAGAGCGAATTTTGTGAAAATAGGAGATTTTGCAAATGTGGGGAATGAGAAATGTCCGCTGATGGAGAAAATCCAGGAACTTGATCAGTTGATTGAACTTGACATTTCGCGGGGCAAGGAGAGCCAGCTTTCCACAATTAGAAAGTGATGGAGTAGTTCAAGTTGCATTGACTGCGGAGAGCGCAAATATGCTGAATATAACATACTGCGGATAACTGAGAATTTGACAGATGCAGAGAACTACGTTTTCTGCTAAAGTGAGAACTTGTGTAATTTCAGTTTGAGTTGAATGTGGAGTTATAAGAAATGTGCATATTGTTAGATATAGAGAGATTAATGCAAAGAGATGGTAGAAAATATTGCAGATAGAGAAACTGATTGAAATTGAAAATTTTGTTCATTCGGAGAAGGAGCAGATGCGACAAGCAGCTAAGTTCTTTGAAATGGAAGGTTTTACAGACGTTGAGAATGAGATAGAGCTGCAGATTGAGAAAATATTTCCATATACTCAAATGCGTGAATCTGACAGTTTGATAGATACTGAGAGCCAGGTTTGCTTAAATTGAATGATCTGAAGAAATTGAAGTTGCAGTGAACGTTGAGAAGCTGCAAATATGTCTAATCTATCAAATTGCTGCAATGGAGAATTTGATAGATACAGAGAACACAAGACTTGCTGATAAAGAGCGAATTGGAGAAACTGTGCGTTCAGGTGAATGAGGACTAGCTGGAAATCTGGAGATTGTTCGAAACAGAGACATTTATGTAGATAGGAAGGAGAATATATCAAAGGTAGCGAGGCTGATGGAAATGGTCAAACTTCTTCACTTAAACAAGCAGCAGAAGCTACATGCAGCGAATTTCATGAAAATGAACATTTGCAAACGTGTAGTTTGTTCAGAATAGAGACATTAATGCAGTTCGGCAGTAGAAATTATTGGAGATGGAGAAATTAATTGAAATGGCGAATATTGTACACTCAATGAAGGAGCAAATGACACAAAGAGCGAATTTCGTAAAAATAGGAGATTTTGCAAATGTGGGGAATGAGAAATATGCGTTGATAGGGACAATCCATGAACTTGATCAATAGATTGAACTTGACATTTCGCGGGGCACGGAGAGCCAGTTTGCACAATTTGAAAGATATGGAGAAATTGAAGTTGCACTGACTGCGGAGAGCGGAAATATGAAGAATATAACATACTGCAGGTAACTGAGAATTTGACAGATACAGAGAACTACGTTTACTGCTAAAGCGAGAACTTGTGCAATTTCAGTTTGAGTTGAATGTGGAGTTATTAGAAATGTGGATATTGTTAGAAATAGAGAGATTAATGCAAAGAGATGGTGGAAAATAGTCAGATAGGGAAACTGATTGAAATTGAAAATTTTGTTCATTCGGAGAAGGAGCGGATGCCACAAGCAGCCAATTTCTTTGAAATGGAAGGTTTTACAGACGTTGGGAATGAGATAGAACTGCAGATTGAGAAAATGATTCAATATACACAAATGCGTGAAACTGACCGTTTGATAGATACTGAGAGCCATGTTTGCTTTAATTGAATGATCTGAAGAAATTGAAATTGCAGTGAACGTTGAGAATCTGAAAATATCTCTGATCTATCAAATTTCTGCAATGGAGAAGTTGATGGATACAGAGAACAAGATTTACTGATAATGAAAGAAATGGAGAAATTGTACGTTCAGGTGAATGAGGACTAGCTGGAAATCAGGAGATTATTCGAAACAGAGACAATTATGTAGATTGGAAGTAGAATATAACAAAGATAGCGAGGCTTATGGAAATGGTGAAACTTGTTCATTCAAACAAGCAGCAGCAGCTACAAGCAGCGAATTTCATGAAAATGAACATTAGCAAACGTGTAGATTGTTCAGAATAGAGACATTAATGCAGGTCGGCAGTAGAAAGTATTGGAGATGGAGAAATTAATTGAAATGGCGAATCTTGTACACTCAGTGAACCAGCAGATGACACAAAGAGCGAATTTCATGAAAATAGGAGATATTGCAAATATGGGGAAAGAGAAATATCCGCTGATAGAGAAAATCCAGGAATTTGATCAATTGATATAACTTGACATTTCGCTGGGCACGGAGAGCCAGCTTTGCACAATTTGAAAGATATGGAGAAATTGAAGTTGCATTGACTGCGGAGAGCGGAAATATGCTAAATATAACATACCGTGGATAACTGAGAATTTGACAGATACAGAGAACTACGTTTACTGCAAAAGCGAGAACTTGTGCAATTACACTTTGAGTTGAATGTGGAGTTATTAAAAATGTGGATATTGTTAGAAATAGAGAGATTAATGCAAAGATATGATAGAAAATAGTGCACATAGAGAAAATGATTCAAATTGAAAATTTTGCTTATTCGGAGAAGGAGCAGATGCCACAAGCAGCCGATTTCTTTGAAATAGAAAGTTTTACAGACCTTGGGAATGAGATAGATCTGCAGATTGAGAAAATGACTCAATATACTCAAATGCGTGAAACTGACAGTTTGATAGATACTGAGAGCCATGATTGCTTTAATTCAAAGATCTGAAGAAATTGAAGTTGCAGTGAACGTTGAGAAGCTGCAAATATGTCGAATCTAACAAATTGCTGCAATGGAGAATTTGATAGATACAGTGAACAAGATTTGCTGATAATGAGGGAAATGGAGAAATTGTACGTTCAGGTGAATGAGGACTAGATGGAAATCAGGAGATTGTTCGAAACAGAGACATTTATGTAGATAGGAAGTAGAATATATCAAAGGTAGCGAGGCTGATGGAAATGGTCAAACTTCTTCACTTAAACAAGCAGCAGAAGCTACAAGCAGCGAATTGCATGAAAAGGAACATTTGCAAACGTGTAGAATGTTCAGAATAGAGGCATTAATGCAGGTCGGCAGTAGAAATTATTGGAGATGGAGAAATTAATTGAAATGGTGAATCTTATACACTCAGCGAACGAGCAGATGACACAAAGAGCGAATTTCGTAAAAATAAGAGATTGTGCATATGTGGGGAATGAGAAAAATCCGCTGATACAGAAAATCCAGGAACTTGATCAATAGATTGAACTTGACAATTCGCGGTGCAAGGAGAGCCAGCTTTGCACAATTTGAAAGATATGGAGAAATTGAAGTTGCATTGACTGCGGAGAGCAGAAATATGCTGAATATAACATACTGTGGATAACTGAGAATTTGACAGATGCAGAGAACTACGTTTACTGCAAAAGCGAGAACTTGTGCAATTACACTTTGAGTTGAATGTGGAGTTATTAGAAACGTGGATATTGTTAGAAATAGAGAGATTAATGCAAAGAGATGGTAGAAAATAGTGCAGATAGAGAAACTGATTGAAATTGAAAATTTTGTTCATTCGGAGAAGGAGCAGAGGCCACAAGCAGCCAATTTCTTTGAAATGGAAGGTTTTACAGACATTGGGAATGAGATAAATATGCAGATTGAGAAAATGACTCAATATACTCAAATGCGTGAAACTGACAGTTTGATAGATACTGAGAGCCACGTTTGCTTCAATTGAATGATCTGAAGAAATTGAAGTTGCAGTGAACGTTGAGAAGCTGCAAATATGTCGAATCTAACAAATTGTTGCAATGGAGAATTTGATAGATACAGTGAACAAGATTTGCTGATAATGAGGGAAATGGAGAAATTGTACGTTCAGGTGAATGAGGACTAGGTGGAAATCAAGAGATTGTTCGAAACAGAGACATTTATGTAGATAGGAAGTAGAATATATCAAAGGTAGCGAGGCTGATGGAAATGGTCAAACTTCTTCACTTAAACAAGCAGCAGAAGCTACAAGCAGCGAATTGCATGAAAAGGAACATTTGCAAACGTGTAGAATGTTCAGAATAGAGGCATTAATGCAGGTCGGCAGTAGAAATTATTGGAGATGAAGAAATTACATGAAATCGCGAATCTTATACACTCAGTGAACGAGCAGATGACACCAAGAGCGAATTTCGTGAAAATAGGACATTTTGCAAATATGGGGAATGATAAATATCCGCTGATGGAGAAAATCGAGGAACTTGATCAATTGATTGAACTTGACATTTCGCGGGGCATGGAGAGCCAGCTTTGCACAATTTGAAAGGTATGGAGAAATTGAAGTTGCATTGACTGCGGAGAGCGCAAATATGCTGAATATAACATACTGTGGATAACTGAGAATTTGACAGATACAGAGAAGTACGTTTACTGTTAAAGCGAGAACTTGTGCAATTTCAGTTTGAGTTGAATGTGGAGGTATTAGAAATGTGGATATTGTTAGAAATAGAGAGATTAATGCAAAGAGATGGTAGAAAATAGTGCAGATAGAGAAACTGATTGAAATTGAAAATTTAGTTCATTCGGAGAAGGAGCTGATGCCACAAGCTGACAATTTCTTTGAAATGGAAGGTTTTACTGACGTTGGGAAAGAGATAGATCTGCAGATTGAGAAAATGACTCAATAGACTGAAATGCGCGAAACTGATATTTTGATAGGTACTGAGAGCCATGTTTGCTTAAATTGAATCATCTGAAGAAATTGAAGTTGCGGTGAACGTTGAGAAGCTGCAAATATGTCTAATCTAACAAATTGCTGCAACGGAGAATTTGATAGATACAGAGAACAAGCTTTGCTGGTAAAGAGAGAAATGGAGAAATTGTACATTCAGGGAAATGAGGACTTGCTGGAACTCAGGAGATATGTTCGAAACAGAGACATTTATGTAGATAGGAAGTAGAATATAACAAAGATAGCGAGGCTGATGGAAGTGGTGAAACTTGTTCATTCAAACAAGCAGCAGAAGCTACAAGCAGCGAATTTCATGAAAATAAACATTAGCAAACGTGTAGATTGTTCAGAACAGAGACATTAATGAAGGTCGGCAGTAGAAATTATTGTAGATGAAGAAATTAATTGAAATGGCAAATCTTACACACTCAGTGAACGAGCAGATGACACAAAGAGCGAATTTCGTGAAAATATGAGATTTTGCAAATATGGGTAATGAGAAATATCCGCTGATAGAGAAAATCCAGGAACTTGATCAATTGATTGAACTTGACATTTCGCGGGGCACGGAGAGCCAGCTTTGCACAATTTGAAAGATATGGAGAAATTGAAGTTGCATTGACTGCGGAGAGCGGAAATATGCTGAACATACTGCGGGTAACTGCTATAGTAAACTACGTTTACTGCTATAGCCAGAACTTGTGCAATTTCAGTTTGAGTTGAATGTGGAGTTATTATAAATGTGGATATTGTTAGAATTGGAGAGATTAATGCAAAGAGATGGTACAAAATAGTGCAGATAGAGAATCTGATTGAAATTGAAAATTTTGTTCAATCGGAAAAGGAGCAGATGCCACAAGCAGCCAATGTCTTTGAAATGGAAGGTTTTACAGGCATTGGGAATGAGATAAATATGCAGATTGAGAAAATGACTCAATATACTCAAATGCGTGAAACTGACAGTTTGATAGATACTGAGAGCCATGATTGCTTAAATTGAATGATCTGAAGAAATTGAAGTTGCAGTGAACGTTGAGAAGCGGCAAATATGTCTAATGTAGCAAATTGCTGCAATGGAGAATTTGATGGATACAGAGAACAAGATTTTGCTGATAAAGAGAGAAATGGAGAAATTGTACGTTCAGGTGAATGAGGACTAGCTGGAAATCAGGTGATTGTTCAAAACAGAGACAGTTATGTAGATAGGAAGTAGAATATAACAAAGATAGCGAGGCTGATGGAAATGGTGAAACTTGTTCATTCAAACAAGCAGCAGACGCTACATAAACGAATTTCATGAAAATGAACATTTGCAAACGCGTAGATTGTTCAGAATACAGACATTAATGCAGGTCGGCAGTAGAAATTATTGGAGATGGAGAAATTAATTGAAATGGCGAATCTTATTCACTCAGTGAACGAGCAAATGACACAAAGAGCGAATTTCGTGAAAATAGGAGATTTTGCAAATATGGGGATGAGAAATAACCGCTGATAGAGAAAATACAGGAACTTGATCAATTGATTGAACTTGACATTTCGCGGGGCACGGAGAGCCAGCTTTGCACAATTTGAATGATATGGAGAAATTGAAGTTGCATTGACTGTGGAGAGCGGAAATTTACTAAATATGACATACTACGGATGACTGAGAATTTCACAGATACAGAGAACTACGTTTACTGCTAAAGCGAGAACTTGTGCAATTTCATTTTGAGTTGAATGTGGAGTTATTAGAAAAGTAGATATTGTTAGAAATAGAGAGATTAATGCAAAGAGATGGTAGAAAACAGTGCAGATAGAGAAACTGATTGATATTGAAAATTTTGTTCAATCGGAGAAGGAGCAGCTGCTCAAGCAGCCAATTTCTTTGAAATGGAAAGTTTTACAAACGTTGGGAATGAGATAGATCTGCAGATTGAGAAAGTGATTCAACATACTCAAATGCGTGCAACTGACAGTTTGATAGATTCTGAGAGCCATGTTTGCTTAAATTGAATGATCTGAAGAAATTGAAGTTGCAGTGAACGTTGAGAAGCGGCAAATATGTCTAATCTAACGAATTGCTGCAATGGAGAGTTTGATAGGTACAGAGAACAAGATTTGCTGATAAAGAGAGAAATGGAGAAATTCTACGTTCAGGTGAATCAGGACCAGCTGGAAATCAGGAGACTGTTCGAAACAGAGACATTTATGTAGATAGGAAGTAGAATATAACAAAGAAAGCGAGGCTGATGGAAATCGTGAAACTTGTTCGTTCAACCAAGCAGCAGAAGCTTCATAAAGCGAATTTCATGAAAATGAACATTTGCAAAAGTGTAGATTGTTCAGAATAGTGACATTAATGCATGCCGGCAGTAGAAATTATTGGAGATGGAGAAATTAATTGAAAAGGCCAATCTTATTCACTCAGCGAACGAGCAGATTACGCAAAGAGCGTATTTTGAGAAAATAGGAGATTTTGCAAAATGGAGATGAGAAATACCCGCTGATAGAGAAAATCCAGGAACTTGTTCAATTAATTGAACTTGACATTTCGTGGGGCACGGAGAGCTAGCTTTGCACAATTTGAATGATATGTAGAAATTGAAGTTGCATTGACTGCGGAGAGCGGAATTATACTGAATATAACATACTGCGGATAACTGAGAATATGAAAGATACAGAGAATTACGTTTACTGATAAAGCAAGAACTTGTGGAATTTCTGTTTGAGTTGAATGTGGAGCTATTAGAAAAGTAGATATTGATAGCAATAGAGAGATTAATGCAAAGAGATGGTAGAAAATAGTGCAGATAGAGAAACTGATTGATAATGAAAATTTTGTTCACTCGGAGAAGGAGCAGATGCCACAAGCAGCCAATTTCTTTGAAATGGAAAGTTTTACAGACGTTGGGAATGAGATAGTTCTGCAGATTGAGAAAATGATTCAATATACTCAAAAGCGTTTAACTGACAGTTTGATAGATACTGAGATCCAGGTTTGCTTAAATTGAATGATCTGAGGAAATTTAAGTTGCAGTCAACGTTGAGTAGCTGCAAATATATCTAATCTAATAAATTGCTGCAATGGAGAATTTGATAGATACAGAGAACAATATTTGCTGATAAAGAGAGAAATGGAGAAATTGTACGTTCAGGTGAATGAGGACTAGCTGGAAATCAGGAGATTGTTCGAAACAGAGACATTTATGTAGATAGCAAGTAAAATATAACAAAGACAGCCAGGCTGATGGAAATGCTCAAACTTGTTCATTCAAACAAGCAGCTGAAGCTCCAAGCAGCGAATTTCATGAAAATCAACATTTGCAAACGTGTAGAATGTTCAGAATAGAGACATTAATGCAGGTCTGCAGTAGAAATTATTGGATATGGAGAAATTAATTGAAATGGCGAATCTTATTCACTCAGTGAACGAGCAGATGACACAAAGAGCGAATTTCGTGAAAATAGGAGATTTTGCAAACATGGAGCATGAGAAATATCTGCTGATAGAGAAAATCCAGGAACTTGATCAATTGATTGAACTTGACATTTCGCGGGGCACGGAGAGCCAGCTTTGCACAATTTGAAAGATATGGAGAAATTGAAGTTGCATTGACTGCGGAGAGCGCAAATATGCTGAATATAACATACTTCGGATAACTGACAATTTGACAGATACAGAGAACTACGTTTACTGCTAAAGCGACAACTTGTGCAATTTCTGTTTGAGTTGAATGTGGAGTTATTAGAAATGTGCATATTGTTAGAAGTAGAGAGATTAATACAAAGAGATGGTAGAAAATAGTGCAGTTGGAGAAACTGATTGAAATTGAAAATTTTTTCATTCGGAGAAGGAGCAGATGCTACAAGCAGCCTTTTTCTTTGAAATGGAAGGTTTTACAGACGTTGGGAATGAGAGAGATCTACAGATTGAGAAAATGACTCAATATACTCAAATGAGTGAAAGTGATAGTTTGATAGATACTGAGAGCCAGGTTTGCTTAAATTGAATGATCTGAAGAAATTGAAGTTGCAATGAACGTTGAGAAGCTGCAAAAATGTCTAATCTAACAAATTGCTGCAATTGTGAATTTGATAGATACAGAGAAAAAGATTTGCTGATAAAGAGAGAAATGGAGAAATTGTACGTTCAGGTGAATGAGGACTAGCTCGAAATCAGGAGATTGTTCGAAACAGAGACATTTATGCAGATAGGAAGTAGAATATAACAAAGATAGCGAGGCTGTTGGAAATGGTGAAACTTGTTCATTCAAACACGCACCAGAAGCTACAAGCAGCGCATTTCATGAAAATGAAAGTTTGCAAACGTGTAGATTGTTGAGAATACAGACATTAATGCAGGTCGGCAATAGAAATTATTGGAGATGGAGAAATTAATTGAAATGGCATATCTGGTACACTCAGTGAACGAGCAGATGACAAAACGAGCGAATTTCGTGAAAATAGGAGATTTTGCAAATATGGGGAATGAGAAATATCCGCTGATAGAGAAAATCCAGGAACTTGATCGATTGATTGAACTTGACATTTCGCGGGGCCTGGATAGCCAGCTTTGCACAATTTGAAAGATATGGAGAAATTGAATTGCCTTGACTGCGGAGAGCGCAAATATGCTGAATATAACATACTGCGGTTAACCAACAATATGTCAGATACAGAGAACTAGGTTTAGTGCTAAAGCGAGAACTTGTGCAATTTTTGTTTGAGTTGAATGTGGAGTTATTAGAAATGTGGATATTGTTAGAAATAGAGAGATTAATGCAAAGAGATGGTAGAAAATAGTGCAGATAGAGAAAATGATTGAAATTGAAAATTTTGTTCATTCGGAGAAGCAGCTGATGCCACAAGCAGCCAATTTCTTTGAAATGGAAGGTTTTACAGACGTTGGGAATGAGATAGATCTGCAGATTGAGAAAATGATTCAATATGCACAAATGATTGAAACTGACAGTTTGATAGATATTGAGAGCCATGTTTGCTTAAATTGAATGATCTGAAGAAATTGAAGTTGCAGTGAACGTTGAGAAGCTGCAAATATGTCTAATCTAACAAATTGCTGCAATGGAGAGTTTGATAGGTACAGAGAACAAGATTTGCTGATAAAGAGAGAAATGGAGAAATTCTACGTTCAGGTGAATCAGGACTAGCTGGAAATCAGGAGACTGTTCGAAACAGAGACATTTATGTAGATAGGAAGTAGAATATAACAAAGAAAGCGAGGCTGATGGAAATCGTGAAACTTGTTCGTTCAACCAAGCAGCAGAAGCTTCATAAAGCGAATTTCATGAAAATGAACATTTGCAAAAGTGTAGATTGTTCAGAATAGTGACATTAATGCAGGTCGGCAGTAGAAATTATTGGAGATGGAGAAATTAATTGAAATGGTGAATCTTATACACTCAGCGAACGAGCAGATGACACAAAGAGCGAATTTCGTAAAAATAAGAGATTTTGCATATATGGGGAATGAGAAAAATCCGCTGATAGAGAAAATCCAGGAACTTGATCAATAGATTGAACTTGACAATTCGCGGTGCAAGGAGAGCCAGCTTTGCACAATTTGAAAGATATGGAGAAATTGAAGTTGCATTGACTGCGGAGAGCAGAAATATGCTGAATATTACATACTGCGGATAACTGAGAATTTGACAGATACATAGAACTACATTTCCTGCTATAGCCAGAACTTGTGCAATTTCAGTTTGAGTTGAATGTGGAGTTATTATAAATGTGCATATTGTTAGAATTGGAGAGATTAATGCAAAGAGATGGTACAAAATAGTGCAGATAGAGAATCTGATTGAAATTGAAAATTTTGTTCAATCGGAAAAGGAGCAGATGCCACAAGCAGCCAATTTCTTTGAAATGGAAGGTTTTACAGGCATTGGGAATGAGATAAATATGCAGATTGAGAAAATGACTCAATATACTCAAATGCGTGTAACTGACAGTTTGATAGATACTGCGAGCCATGATTGCTTAAATTGAATGATCTGAAGAAATTGAAGTTGCAGTGAACGTTGAGAAGCGGCAAATATGTCTAATGCAGCAAATGGCTGCAATGGAGAATTTGTTAGATACAGAGAACATGATTTTGCTGATAAAGAACGAAATGGAGAAATTGTACGTTCAGGTGAATGAGGATTAGATGGAAATCAGGAGATTGTTCAAAACACAGACAGTTATGTAGATAGGAAGTAGAATATAACAAAGATAGCGAGGCTGATGGAAATGGTGAAACTTGTTCATTCAAACAAGCAGCAGACGCTACATAAACGAATTTCATGAAAATGAACATTTGCAAACGCGTAGATTGTTCAGAATACAGACATTAATGCAGGTCGGCAGTAGAAATTATTGGAGATGGAGAAATTAATTGAAATGGCGAATCTTATTCACTCAGTGAACGAGCAGATGACACAAAGAGCGAATTTCGTGAAAATAGGAGATTTTGCAAATATGGGGATGAGAAATAACCGCTGATAGAGAAAATACAGGAACTTGATCAATTGATTGAACTTATCATTTCGCGGGGCACGGAGAGCCAGCTTTGCCCAATTTGAATGATATGGAGAAATTGAAGTTGCATTGACTGTGGAGAGCGGAAATTTACTGAATATAACATACTACGGATAACTGAGAATTTCACAGATACAGAGAACTACGTTTACTGCTAAATCGAGAACTTGTGCAATTTCATTTTGAGTTGAATGTGGAGTTATTAGAAAAGTAGATATTGTTAGAAATAGAGAGATTAATGCAAAGAGATGGTAGAAAACAATGCAGATAGAGAAGCTGTTTGATATTGAAAATTTTGTTCAATCAGACAAGGAGCAGCTGCTCAAGCAGCCAATTTCTTTGAAATGGAAAGTTTTACAAACGTTGGGAATGAGATAGATCTGCAGATTGAGAAAGTGATTCAACATACTCAAATGCGTGCAACTGACAGTTTGATAGATTCTGAGAGCCATGTTTGCTTAAATTGAATGATCTGAAGAAATTGAAGTTGCAGTGAACGTTGAGAAGCGGCAAATATGTCTAATCTAACGAATTGTTGCAATGGAGAGTTTGATAGGTACAGAGAACAAGATTTGCTGATAAAGAGAGAAATGGAGAAATTCTACGTTCAGGTGAATCAGGACTAGCTGGAAACCAGGAGACTGTTCGAAACAGAGACATTTATGTAGATAGGAAGTAGAATATAACAAAGATAGCGAGGCTGATGGAAATGGTGAAACTTGTACGTTCAACCAAGCAGCAGAAGCTTCATAAAGCGAATTTCATGAAAATGAACATTTGCAAAAGTGTAGATTGTTCAGAATAGCGACATTAATGCATGCCAGCAGTAGAAATTATTGGAGATGGAGAAATTAATTGAAATGGCCAATCTTATTCACTCAGTGAACGAGCAGATTACGCAAAGAGCGTATTTTGAGAAAATAGGAGATTTTGCAAAATGGAGATGAGAAATACCCTCTGATAGAGAAAATCCAGGAACTTGTTCAATTAATTGAACTTGACATTTCGCGGGGCACGGAGAGCTAGCTTTGCACAATTTGAATGATATGTAGAAATTGAAGTTACATTGACTGCGGAGAGCGGAATTATACTGAATATAACATACTGCGGATAACTGAGAATTTGACAGAACAGAGAACTACGTTTACTGCTAAAGCGAGAACTTGTGCAAATTCTGTTTGAGTTGAATGTGGAGTTATTAGAAAAGTAGATATTGATAGAAATAGAGAGATTAATGCAAAGAGATGGTAGAAAATAGTGCAGATAGAGAACCTGATTGATAATGAACATTTTGTTCACTCGGAGAAGGAGCAGATGCCACAAGCAGCCAATTTCTTTGAAATGGAAAGTTTTACAGACGTTGGGAATGAGATAGTTCTGCAGATTGAGAAAATGATTCAATATACTGAAAAGCGTGAAACTGACAGTTTGATAGATACTGAGATCCAGGTTTGCTTAAATTGAATGATCTGAGGAAATTTAAGTTGCAGTGAACGTTGAGAAGCTGCAAATATGTCGAATCTAACAAATTGCTGCAATGGAGAATTTGATAGATACAGTGAACAAGATTTGCTGATAATGAGGGAAATGGAGAAATTGTACGTTCAGGTGAATGAGGACTAGGTGGAAATCAAGAGATTGTTCGAAACAGAGACATTTATGTAGATAGGAAGTAGAATATATCAAAGGTAGCGAGGCTGATGGAAATGGTCAAACTTCTTCACTTAAACAAGCAGCAGAAGCTACATGCAGCGAATTTCATGAAAATGAACATTTGCAAACGTGTAGTTTGTTCAGAATAGAGACATTAATGCAGTTCGGCAGTAGAAATTATTGGAGATGGAGAAATTAATTGAAATGGCGAATATTGTACACTCAGTGAAGGAGCAAATGACACAAAGAGCGAATTTCGTAAAAATAGGAGATTTTGCAAATGTGGGGAATGAGAAATATGCGTTGATAGGGACAATCCATGAACTTGATCAATAGATTGAACTTGACATTTCGCGGGGCACGGAGAGCCAGTTTGCACAATTTGAAAGATATGGAGAAATTGAAGTTGCACTGACTGCGGAGAGCGGAAATATGAAGAATATAACATACTGCAGGTAACTGAGAATTTGACAGATACAGAGAACTACGTTTACTGCTAAAGCGAGAACTTGTGCAATTTCAGTTTGAGTTGAATGTGGAGTTATTAGAAATGTGGATATTGTTAGAAATAGAGAGATTAATGCAAAGAGATGGTGGAAAATAGTCAGATAGGGAAACTGATTGAAATTGAAAATTTTGTTCATTCGGAGAAGGAGCGGATGCCACAAGCAGCCAATTTCTTTGAAATGGAAGGTTTTACAGACGTTGGGAATGAGATAGAACTGCAGATTGAGAAAATGATTCAATATACACAAATGCGTGAAACTGACCGTTTGATAGATACTGAGAGCCATGTTTGCTTTAATTGAATGATCTGAAGAAATTGAAATTGCAGTGAACGTTGAGAATCTGAAAATATCTCTGATCTATCAAATTTCTGCAATGGAGAAGTTGATGGATACAGAGAACAAGATTTACTGATAATGAAAGAAATGGAGAAATTGTACGTTCAGGTGAATGAGGACTAGCTGGAAATCAGGAGATTATTCGAAACAGAGACAATTATGTAGATTGGAAGTAGAATATAACAAAGATAGCGAGGCTTATGGAAATGGTGAAACTTGTTCATTCAAACAAGCAGCAGCAGCTACAAGCAGCGAATTTCATGAAAATGAACATTAGCAAACGTGTAGATTGTTCAGAATAGAGACATTAATGCAGGTCGGCAGTAGAAAGTATTGGAGATGGAGAAATTAATTGAAATGGCGAATCTTGTACACTCAGTGAACCAGCAGATGACACAAAGAGCGAATTTCATGAAAATAGGAGATATTGCAAATATGGGGAAAGAGAAATATCCGCTGATAGAGAAAATCCAGGAATTTGATCAATTGATATAACTTGACATTTCGCTGGGCACGGAGAGCCAGCTTTGCACAATTTGAAAGATATGGAGAAATTGAAGTTGCATTGACTGCGGAGAGCGGAAATATGCTAAATATAACATACCGTGGATAACTGAGAATTTGACAGATACAGAGAACTACGTTTACTGCAAAAGCGAGAACTTGTGCAATTACACTTTGAGTTGAATGTGGAGTTATTAAAAATGTGGATATTGTTAGAAATAGAGAGATTAATGCAAAGATATGATAGAAAATAGTGCACATAGAGAAAATGATTCAAATTGAAAATTTTGCTTATTCGGAGAAGGAGCAGATGCCACAAGCAGCCGATTTCTTTGAAATAGAAGGTTCTACAGACCTTGGGAATGAGATAGATCTGCAGATTGAGAAAATGACTCAATATACTCAAATGCGTGAAACTGACAGTTTGATAGATACTGAGAGCCATGATTGCTTTAATTCAAAGATCTGAAGAAATTGAAGTTGCAGTGAACGTTGAGAAGCTGCAAATATGTCGAATCTAACAAATTGCTGCAATGGAGAATTTGATAGATACAGTGAACAAGATTTGCTGATAATGAGGGAAATGGAGAAATTGTACGTTCAGGTGAATGAGGACTAGATGGAAATCAGGAGATTGTTCGAAACAGAGACATTTATGTAGATAGGAAGTAGAATATATCAAAGGTAGCGAGGCTGATGGAAATGGTCAAACTTCTTCACTTAAACAAGCAGCAGAAGCTACAAGCAGCGAATTGCATGAAAAGGAACATTTGCAAACGTGTAGAATGTTCAGAATAAAGGCATTAATGCAGGTCGGCAGTAGAAATTATTGGAGATGGAGAAATTAATTGAAATGGTGAATCTTATACACTCAGCGAACGAGCAGATGACACAAAGAGCGAATTTCGTAAAAATAAGAGATTGTGCATATGTGGGGAATGAGAAAAATCCGCTGATACAGAAAATCCAGGAACTTGATCAATAGATTGAACTTGACAATTCGCGGTGCAAGGAGAGCCAGCTTTGCACAATTTGAAAGATATGGAGAAATTGAAGTTGCATTGACTGCGGAGAGCAGAAATATGCTGAATATAACATACTGTGGATAACTGAGAATTTGACAGATGCAGAGAACTACGTTTACTGCAAAAGCGAGAACTTGTGCAATTACACTTTGAGTTGAATGTGGAGTTATTAGAAACGTGGATATTGTTAGAAATAGAGAGATTAATGCAAAGAGATGGTAGAAAATAGTGCAGATAGAGAAACTGATTGAAATTGAAAATTTTGTTCATTCGGAGAAGGAGCAGAGGCCACAAGCAGCCAATTTCTTTGAAATGGAAGGTTTTACAGACATTGGGAATGAGATAATTATGCAGATTGAGAAAATGACTCAATATACTCAAATGCGTGAAACTGACAGTTTGATAGATACTGAGAGCCACGTTTGCTTCAATTGAATGATCTGAAGAAATTGAAGTTGCAGTGAACGTTGAGAAGCTGCAAATATGTCGAATCTAACAAATTGCTGCAATGGAGAATTTGATAGATACAGTGAACAAGATTTGCTGATAATGAGGGAAATGGAGAAATTGTACGTTCAGGTGAATGAGGACTAGGTGGAAATCAAGAGATTGTTCGAAACAGAGACATTTATGTAGATAGGAAGTAGAATATATCAAAGGTAGCGAGGCTGATGGAAATGGTCAAACTTCTTCACTTAAACAAGCAGCAGAAGCTACAAGCAGCGAATTGCATGAAAAGGAACATTTGCAAACGTGTAGAATGTTCAGAATAGAGGCATTAATGCAGGTCGGCAGTAGAAATTATTGGAGATGAAGAAATTACATGAAATCGCGAATCTTATACACTCAGTGAACGAGCAGATGACACCAAGAGCGAATTTCGTGAAAATAGGACATTTTGCAAATATGGGGAATGATAAATATCCGCTGATGGAGAAAATCGAGGAACTTGATCAATTGATTGAACTTGACATTTCGCGGTGCAAGGAGAGCCAGCTTTGCACAATTTGAAAGATATGGAGAAATTGAAGTTGCATTGACTGCGGAGAGCAGAAATATGCTGAATATAACATACTGTGGATAACTGAGAATTTGACAGATGCAGAGAACTACGTTTACTGCAAAAGCGAGAGTTGTGCAATTTCAGTTTGAGTTGAATGTGGAGTTATTAGAAACGTGGATATTGTTAGAAATAGAGAGATTAATGCAAAGAGATGGTAGAAAATAGTGCAGATAGAGAAACTGATTGAAATTGAAAATTTTGTTCATTCGGAGAAGGAGCAGAGGCCACAAGCAGCCAATTTCTTTGAAATGGAAGGTTTTACAGACATTGGGAATGAGATAATTATGCAGATTGAGAAAATGACTCAATATACTCAAATGCGTGAAACTGACAGTTTGATAGATACTGAGAGCCACGTTTGCTTCAATTGAATGATCTGAAGAAATTGAAGTTGCAGTGAACGTTGAGAAGCTGCAAATATGTCGAATCTAACAAATTGCTGCAATGGAGAATTTGATAGATACAGTGAACAAGATTTGCTGATAATGAGGGAAATGGAGAAATTGTACGTTCAGGTGAATGAGGACTAGGTGGAAATCAAGAGATTGTTCGAAACAGAGACATTTATGTAGATAGGAAGTAGAATATATCAAAGGTAGCGAGGCTGATGGAAATGGTCAAACTTCTTCACTTAAACAAGCAGCAGAAGCTACAAGCAGCGAATTGCATGAAAAGGAACATTTGCAAACGTGTAGAATGTTCAGAATAGAGGCATTAATGCAGGTCGGCAGTAGAAATTATTGGAGATGAAGAAATTACATGAAATCGCGAATCTTATACACTCAGTGAACGAGCAGATGACACCAAGAGCGAATTTCGTGAAAATAGGACATTTTGCAAATATGGGGAATGATAAATATCCGCTGATGGAGAAAATCGAGGAACTTGATCAATTGATTGAACTTGACATTTCGCGGTGCAAGGAGAGCCAGCTTTGCACAATTTGAAAGATATGGAGAAATTGAAGTTGCATTGACTGCGGAGAGCAGAAATATGCTGAATATAACATACTGTGGATAACTGAGAATTTGACAGATGCAGAGAACTACGTTTACTGCAAAAGCGAGAGTTGTGCAATTTCAGTTTGAGTTGAATGTGGAGTTATTAGAAACGTGGATATTGTTAGAAATAGAGAGATTAATGCAAAGAGATGGTAGAAAATAGTGCAGATAGAGAAACTGATTGAAATTGAAAATTTTGTTCATTCGGAGAAGGAGCAGAGGCCACAAGCAGCCAATTTCTTTGAAATGGAAGGTTTTACAGACATTGGGAATGAGATAAATCTGCAGATTGAGAAAATGACTCAATATACTCAAATGCGTGAAACTGACAGTTTGATAGATACTGAGAGCCACGTTTGCTTCAATTGAATGATCTGAAGAAATTGAAGTTGCAGTGAACGTTGAGAAGCTGCAAATATGTCGAATCTAACAAATTGCTGCAATGGAGAATTTGATAGATACAGTGAACAAGATTTGCTGATAATGAGGGAAATGGAGAAATTGTACGTTCAGGTGAATGAGGACTAGGTGGAAATCAAGAGATTGTTCGAAACAGAGACATTTATGTAGATAGGAAGTAGAATATATCAAAGGTAGCGAGGCTGATGGAAATGGTCAAACTTCTTCACTTAAACAAGCAGCAGAAGCTACAAGCAGCGAATTGCATGAAAAGGAACATTTGCAAACGTGTAGAATGTTCAGAATAGAGGCATTAATGCAGGTCGGCAGTAGAAATTATTGGAGATGAAGAAATTACATGAAATCGCGAATCTTATACACTCAGTGAACGAGCAGATGACACCAAGAGCGAATTTCGTGAAAATAGGACATTTTGCAAATATGGGGAATGATAAATATCCGCTGATGGAGAAAATCGAGGAACTTGATCAATTGATTGAACTTGACATTTCGCGGGGCATGGAGAGCCAGCTTTGCACAGTTTGAAAGGTATGGAGAAATTGAAGTTGCATTGACTGCGGAGAGCGCAAATATGCTGAATATAACATATTGTGGATAACTGAGAATTTGACAGATACAGAGAAGTACGTTTACTGTTAAAGCGAGAACTTGTGCAATTTCAGTTTGAGTTGAATGTGGAGGTATTAGAAATGTGGATATTGTTAGAAATAGAGAGATTAATGCAAAGAGATGGTAGAAAATAGTGCAGATAGAGAAACTGATTGAAATTGAAAATTTAGTTCATTCGGAGAAGGAGCTGATGCCACAAGCTGACAATTTCTTTGAAATGGAAGGTTTTACTGACGTTGGGAAAGAGATAGATCTGCAGATTGAGAAAATGACTCAATAGACTGAAATGCGCGAAACTGATATTTTGATAGGTACTGAGAGCCATGTTTGCTTAAATTGAATCATCTGAAGAAATTGAAGTTGCGGTGAACGTTGAGAAGCTGCAAATATGTCTAATCTAACAAATTGCTGCAACGGAGAATTTGATAGATACAGAGAACAAGCTTTGCTGGTAAAGAGAGAAATGGAGAAATTGTACATTCAGGGAAATGAGGACTTGCTGGAACTCAGGAGATATGTTCGAAACAGAGACATTTATGTAGATAGGAAGTAGAATATAACAAAGATAGCGAGGCTGATGGAAGTGGTGAAACTTGTTCATTCAAACAAGCAGCAGAAGCTACAAGCAGCGAATTTCATGAAAATAAACATTAGCAAACGTGTAGATTGTTCAGAACAGAGACATTAATGAAGGTCGGCAGTAGAAATTATTGTAGATGAAGAAATTAATTGAAATGGCAAATCTTACACACTCAGTGAACGAGCAGATGACACAAAGAGCGAATTTCGTGAAAATATGAGATTTTGCAAATATGGGTAATGAGAAATATCCGCTGATAGAGAAAATCCAGGAACTTGATCAATTGATTGAACTTGACATTTCGCGGGGCACGGAGATCCATCTTTGCACAATTTGAAAGATATGGAGAAATTGAAGTTGCATTGACTGCGGAGAGCGGAAATATGCTGAACATACTGCGGGTAACTGAGAATTTGACGGATGCAGAGAACTACGTTTACTGCTATAGCCAGAACTTGTGCAATTTCAGTTTGAGTTGAATGTGGAGTTATTATAAATGTGGATATTGTTAGAATTGGAGAGATTAATGGAAAGAGATGGTACAAAATAGTGCAGATAGAGAATCTGATTGAAATTGAAAATTTTGTTCAATCGGAAAAGGAGCAGATGCCACAAGCAGCCAATGTCTTTGAAATGGAAGGTTTTACAGGCATTGGGAATGAGATAAATATGCAGATTGAGAAAATGACTCAATATACTCAAATGCGTGAAACTGACAGTTTGATAGATACTGAGAGCCATGATTGCTTAAATTGAATGATCTGAAGAAATTGAAGTTGCAGTGAACGTTGAGAAGCGGCAAATATGTCTAATGTAGCAAATTGCTGCAATGGAGAATTTGATGGATACAGAGAACAAGATTTTGCTGATAAAGAGAGAAATGGAGAAATTGTACGTTCAGGTGAATGAGGACTAGCTGGAAATCAGGTGATTGTTCAAAACAGAGACAGTTATGTAGATAGGAAGTAGAATATAACAAAGATAGCGAGGCTGATGGAAATGGTGAAACTTGTTCATTCAAACAAGCAGCAGACGCTACATAAACGAATTTCATGAAAATGAACATTTGCAAACGCGTAGATTGTTCAGAATACAGACATTAATGCAGGTCGGCAGTAGAAATTATTGGAGATGGAGAAATTAATTGAAATGGCGAATCTTATTCACTCAGTGAACGAGCAAATGACACAAAGAGCGAATTTCGTGAAAATAGGAGATTTTGCAAATATGGGGATGAGAAATAACCGCTGATAGAGAAAATACAGGAACTTGATCAATTGATTGAACTTGACATTTCGCGGGGCACGGAGAGCCAGCTTTGCACAATTTGAATGATATGGAGAAATTGAAGTTGCATTGACTGTGGAGAGCGGAAATTTACTAAATATGACATACTACGGATGACTGAGAATTTCACAGATACAGAGAACTACGTTTACTGCTAAAGCGAGAACTTGTGCAATTTCATTTTGAGTTGAATGTGGAGTTATTAGAAAAGTAGATATTGTTAGAAATAGAGAGATTAATGCAAAGAGATGGTAGAAAACAGTGCAGATAGAGAAACTGATTGATATTGAAAATTTTGTTCAATCGGAGAAGGAGCAGCTGCTCAAGCAGCCAATTTCTTTGAAATGGAAAGTTTTACAAACGTTGGGAATGAGATAGATCTGCAGATTGAGAAAGTGATTCAACATACTCAAATGCGTGCAACTGACAGTTTGATAGATTCTGAGAGCCATGTTTGCTTAAATTGAATGATCTGAAGAAATTGAAGTTGCAGTGAACGTTGAGAAGCGGCAAATATGTCTAATCTAACGAATTGCTGCAATGGAGAGTTTGATAGGTACAGAGAACAAGATTTGCTGATAAAGAGAGAAATGGAGAAATTCTACGTTCAGGTGAATCAGGACCAGCTGGAAATCAGGAGACTGTTCGAAACAGAGACATTTATGTAGATAGGAAGTAGAATATAACAAAGAAAGCGAGGCTGATGGAAATCGTGAAACTTGTTCGTTCAACCAAGCAGCAGAAGCTTCATAAAGCGAATTTCATGAAAATGAACATTTGCAAAAGTGTAGATTGTTCAGAATAGTGACATTAATGCATGCCGGCAGTAGAAATTATTGGAGATGGAGAAATTAATTGAAAAGGCCAATCTTATTCACTCAGCGAACGAGCAGATTACGCAAAGAGCGTATTTTGAGAAAATAGGAGATTTTGCAAAATGGAGATGAGAAATACCCGCTGATAGAGAAAATCCAGGAACTTGTTCAATTAATTGAACTTGACATTTCGTGGGGCACGGAGAGCTAGCTTTGCACAATTTGAATGATATGTAGAAATTGAAGTTGCATTGACTGCGGAGAGCGGAATTATACTGAATATAACATACTGCGGATAACTGAGAATATGAAAGATACAGAGAATTACGTTTACTGATAAAGCAAGAACTTGTGGAATTTCTGTTTGAGTTGAATGTGGAGCTATTAGAAAAGTAGATATTGATAGCAATAGAGAGATTAATGCAAAGAGATGGTAGAAAATAGTGCAGATAGAGAAACTGATTGATAATGAAAATTTTGTTCACTCGGAGAAGGAGCAGATGCCACAAGCAGCCAATTTCTTTGAAATGGAAAGTTTTACAGACGTTGGGAATGAGATAGTTCTGCAGATTGAGAAAATGATTCAATATACTCAAAAGCGTTTAACTGACAGTTTGATAGATACTGAGATCCAGGTTTGCTTAAATTGAATGATCTGAGGAAATTTAAGTTGCAGTCAACGTTGAGTAGCTGCAAATATATCTAATCTAATAAATTGCTGCAATGGAGAATTTGATAGATACAGAGAACAATATTTGCTGATAAAGAGAGAAATGGAGAAATTGTACGTTCAGGTGAATGAGGACTAGCTGGAAATCAGGAGATTGTTCGAAACAGAGACATTTATGTAGATAGCAAGTAAAATATAACAAAGACAGCCAGGCTGATGGAAATGCTCAAACTTGTTCATTCAAACAAGCAGCTGAAGCTCCAAGCAGCGAATTTCATGAAAATCAACATTTGCAAACGTGTAGAATGTTCAGAATAGAGACATTAATGCAGGTCTGCAGTAGAAATTATTGGATATGGAGAAATTAATTGAAATGGCGAATCTTATTCACTCAGTGAACGAGCAGATGACACAAAGAGCGAATTTCGTGAAAATAGGAGATTTTGCAAACATGGAGCATGAGAAATATCTGCTGATAGAGAAAATCCAGGAACTTGATCAATTGATTGAACTTGACATTTCGCGGGGCACGGAGAGCCAGCTTTGCACAATTTGAAAGATATGGAGAAATTGAAGTTGCATTGACTGCGGAGAGCGCAAATATGCTGAATATAACATACTTCGGATAACTGACAATTTGACAGATACAGAGAACTACGTTTACTGCTAAAGCGACAACTTGTGCAATTTCTGTTTGAGTTGAATGTGGAGTTATTAGAAATGTGCATATTGTTAGAAGTAGAGAGATTAATACAAAGAGATGGTAGAAAATAGTGCAGTTGGAGAAACTGATTGAAATTGAAAATTTTTTCATTCGGAGAAGGAGCAGATGCTACAAGCAGCCTTTTTCTTTGAAATGGAAGGTTTTACAGACGTTGGGAATGAGAGAGATCTACAGATTGAGAAAATGACTCAATATACTCAAATGAGTGAAAGTGATAGTTTGATAGATACTGAGAGCCAGGTTTGCTTAAATTGAATGATCTGAAGAAATTGAAGTTGCAATGAACGTTGAGAAGCTGCAAAAATGTCTAATCTAACAAATTGCTGCAATTGTGAATTTGATAGATACAGAGAAAAAGATTTGCTGATAAAGAGAGAAATGGAGAAATTGTACGTTCAGGTGAATGAGGACTAGCTCGAAATCAGGAGATTGTTCGAAACAGAGACATTTATGCAGATAGGAAGTAGAATATAACAAAGATAGCGAGGCTGTTGGAAATGGTGAAACTTGTTCATTCAAACACGCACCAGAAGCTACAAGCAGCGCATTTCATGAAAATGAAAGTTTGCAAACGTGTAGATTGTTGAGAATACAGACATTAATGCAGGTCGGCAATAGAAATTATTGGAGATGGAGAAATTAATTGAAATGGCATATCTGGTACACTCAGTGAACGAGCAGATGACAAAACGAGCGAATTTCGTGAAAATAGGAGATTTTGCAAATATGGGGAATGAGAAATATCCGCTGATAGAGAAAATCCAGGAACTTGATCGATTGATTGAACTTGACATTTCGCGGGGCCTGGATAGCCAGCTTTGCACAATTTGAAAGATATGGAGAAATTGAATTGCCTTGACTGCGGAGAGCGCAAATATGCTGAATATAACATACTGCGGTTAACCAACAATATGTCAGATACAGAGAACTAGGTTTAGTGCTAAAGCGAGAACTTGTGCAATTTTTGTTTGAGTTGAATGTGGAGTTATTAGAAATGTGGATATTGTTAGAAATAGAGAGATTAATGCAAAGAGATGGTAGAAAATAGTGCAGATAGAGAAAATGATTGAAATTGAAAATTTTGTTCATTCGGAGAAGCAGCTGATGCCACAAGCAGCCAATTTCTTTGAAATGGAAGGTTTTACAGACGTTGGGAATGAGATAGATCTGCAGATTGAGAAAATGATTCAATATGCACAAATGATTGAAACTGACAGTTTGATAGATATTGAGAGCCATGTTTGCTTAAATTGAATGATCTGAAGAAATTGAAGTTGCAGTGAACGTTGAGAAGCTGCAAATATGTCTAATCTAACAAATTGCTGCAATGGAGAGTTTGATAGGTACAGAGAACAAGATTTGCTGATAAAGAGAGAAATGGAGAAATTCTACGTTCAGGTGAATCAGGACTAGCTGGAAATCAGGAGACTGTTCGAAACAGAGACATTTATGTAGATAGGAAGTAGAATATAACAAAGAAAGCGAGGCTGATGGAAATCGTGAAACTTGTTCGTTCAACCAAGCAGCAGAAGCTTCATAAAGCGAATTTCATGAAAATGAACATTTGCAAAAGTGTAGATTGTTCAGAATAGTGACATTAATGCAGGTCGGCAGTAGAAATTATTGGAGATGGAGAAATTAATTGAAATGGTGAATCTTATACACTCAGCGAACGAGCAGATGACACAAAGAGCGAATTTCGTAAAAATAAGAGATTTTGCATATATGGGGAATGAGAAAAATCCGCTGATAGAGAAAATCCAGGAACTTGATCAATAGATTGAACTTGACAATTCGCGGTGCAAGGAGAGCCAGCTTTGCACAATTTGAAAGATATGGAGAAATTGAAGTTGCATTGACTGCGGAGAGCAGAAATATGCTGAATATTACATACTGCGGATAACTGAGAATTTGACAGATACATAGAACTACATTTCCTGCTATAGCCAGAACTTGTGCAATTTCAGTTTGAGTTGAATGTGGAGTTATTATAAATGTGCATATTGTTAGAATTGGAGAGATTAATGCAAAGAGATGGTACAAAATAGTGCAGATAGAGAATCTGATTGAAATTGAAAATTTTGTTCAATCGGAAAAGGAGCAGATGCCACAAGCAGCCAATTTCTTTGAAATGGAAGGTTTTACAGGCATTGGGAATGAGATAAATATGCAGATTGAGAAAATGACTCAATATACTCAAATGCGTGTAACTGACAGTTTGATAGATACTGCGAGCCATGATTGCTTAAATTGAATGATCTGAAGAAATTGAAGTTGCAGTGAACGTTGAGAAGCGGCAAATATGTCTAATGCAGCAAATGGCTGCAATGGAGAATTTGTTAGATACAGAGAACAAGATTTTGCTGATAAAGAACGAAATGGAGAAATTGTACGTTCAGGTGAATGAGGACTAGATGGAAATCAGGAGATTGTTCGAAACAGAGACATTTATGTAGATAGGAAGTAGAATATATCAAAGGTAGCGAGGCTGATGGAAATGGTCAAACTTCTTCACTTAAACAAGCAGCAGAAGCTACAAGCAGCGAATTGCATGAAAAGGAACATTTGCAAACGTGTAGAATGTTCAGAATAAAGGCATTAATGCAGGTCGGCAGTAGAAATTATTGGAGATGGAGAAATTAATTGAAATGGTGAATCTTATACACTCAGCGAACGAGCAGATGACACAAAGAGCGAATTTCGTAAAAATAAGAGATTGTGCATATGTGGGGAATGAGAAAAATCCGCTGATACAGAAAATCCAGGAACTTGATCAATAGATTGAACTTGACAATTCGCGGTGCAAGGAGAGCCAGCTTTGCACAATTTGAAAGATATGGAGAAATTGAAGTTGCATTGACTGCGGAGAGCAGAAATATGCTGAATATAACATACTGTGGATAACTGAGAATTTGACAGATGCAGAGAACTACGTTTACTGCAAAAGCGAGAACTTGTGCAATTACACTTTGAGTTGAATGTGGAGTTATTAGAAACGTGGATATTGTTAGAAATAGAGAGATTAATGCAAAGAGATGGTAGAAAATAGTGCAGATAGAGAAACTGATTGAAATTGAAAATTTTGTTCATTCGGAGAAGGAGCAGAGGCCACAAGCAGCCAATTTCTTTGAAATGGAAGGTTTTACAGACATTGGGAATGAGATAATTATGCAGATTGAGAAAATGACTCAATATACTCAAATGCGTGAAACT
The DNA here is from genome assembly GCF_964194155.1 of Cetorhinus maximus. Lineage (NCBI taxonomy): Eukaryota > Metazoa > Chordata > Chondrichthyes > Lamniformes > Cetorhinidae > Cetorhinus > Cetorhinus maximus. The sequence goes on along the minus strand of NC_135888.1, from coordinate 52,424,332 downwards.
GACAGTTTGATAGATACTGAGAGCCACGTTTGCTTCAATTGAATGATCTGAAGAAATTGAAGTTGCAGTGAACGTTGAGAAGCTGCAAATATGTCGAATCTAACAAATTGCTGCAATGGAGAATTTGATAGATACAGTGAACAAGATTTGCTGATAATGAGGGAAATGGAGAAATTGTACGTTCAGGTGAATGAGGACTAGGTGGAAATCAAGAGATTGTTCGAAACAGAGACATTTATGTAGATAGGAAGTAGAATATATCAAAGGTAGCGAGGCTGATGGAAATGGTCAAACTTCTTCACTTAAACAAGCAGCAGAAGCTACAAGCAGCGAATTGCATGAAAAGGAACATTTGCAAACGTGTAGAATGTTCAGAATAGAGGCATTAATGCAGGTCGGCAGTAGAAATTATTGGAGATGAAGAAATTACATGAAATCGCGAATCTTATACACTCAGTGAACGAGCAGATGACACCAAGAGCGAATTTCGTGAAAATAGGACATTTTGCAAATATGGGGAATGATAAATATCCGCTGATGGAGAAAATCGAGGAACTTGATCAATTGATTGAACTTGACATTTCGCGGTGCAAGGAGAGCCAGCTTTGCACAATTTGAAAGATATGGAGAAATTGAAGTTGCATTGACTGCGGAGAGCAGAAATATGCTGAATATAACATACTGTGGATAACTGAGAATTTGACAGATGCAGAGAACTACGTTTACTGCAAAAGCGAGAGTTGTGCAATTTCAGTTTGAGTTGAATGTGGAGTTATTAGAAACGTGGATATTGTTAGAAATAGAGAGATTAATGCAAAGAGATGGTAGAAAATAGTGCAGATAGAGAAACTGATTGAAATTGAAAATTTTGTTCATTCGGAGAAGGAGCAGAGGCCACAAGCAGCCAATTTCTTTGAAATGGAAGGTTTTACAGACATTGGGAATGAGATAAATCTGCAGATTGAGAAAATGACTCAATATACTCAAATGCGTGAAACTGACAGTTTGATAGATACTGAGAGCCACGTTTGCTTCAATTGAATGATCTGAAGAAATTGAAGTTGCAGTGAACGTTGAGAAGCTGCAAATATGTCGAATCTAACAAATTGTTGCAATGGAGAATTTGATAGATACAGTGAACAAGATTTGCTGATAATGAGGGAAATGGAGAAATTGTACGTTCAGGTGAATGAGGACTAGGTGGAAATCAAGAGATTGTTCGAAACAGAGACATTTATGTAGATAGGAAGTAGAATATATCAAAGGTAGCGAGGCTGATGGAAATGGTCAAACTTCTTCACTTAAACAAGCAGCAGAAGCTACAAGCAGCGAATTGCATGAAAAGGAACATTTGCAAACGTGTAGAATGTTCAGAATAGAGGCATTAATGCAGGTCGGCAGTAGAAATTATTGGAGATGAAGAAATTACATGAAATCGCGAATCTTATACACTCAGTGAACGAGCAGATGACACCAAGAGCGAATTTCGTGAAAATAGGACATTTTGCAAATATGGGGAATGATAAATATCCGCTGATGGAGAAAATCGAGGAACTTGATCAATTGATTGAACTTGACATTTCGCGGGGCATGGAGAGCCAGCTTTGCACAATTTGAAAGGTATGGAGAAATTGAAGTTGCATTGACTGCGGAGAGCGCAAATATGCTGAATATAACATACTGTGGATAACTGAGAATTTGACAGATACAGAGAAGTACGTTTACTGTTAAAGCGAGAACTTGTGCAATTTCAGTTTGAGTTGAATGTGGAGGTATTAGAAATGTGGATATTGTTAGAAATAGAGAGATTAATGCAAAGAGATGGTAGAAAATAGTGCAGATAGAGAAACTGATTGAAATTGAAAATTTAGTTCATTCGGAGAAGGAGCTGATGCCACAAGCTGACAATTTCTTTGAAATGGAAGGTTTTACTGACGTTGGGAAAGAGATAGATCTGCAGATTGAGAAAATGACTCAATAGACTGAAATGCGCGAAACTGATATTTTGATAGGTACTGAGAGCCATGTTTGCTTAAATTGAATCATCTGAAGAAATTGAAGTTGCGGTGAACGTTGAGAAGCTGCAAATATGTCTAATCTAACAAATTGCTGCAACGGAGAATTTGATAGATACAGAGAACAAGCTTTGCTGGTAAAGAGAGAAATGGAGAAATTGTACATTCAGGGAAATGAGGACTTGCTGGAACTCAGGAGATATGTTCGAAACAGAGACATTTATGTAGATAGGAAGTAGAATATAACAAAGATAGCGAGGCTGATGGAAGTGGTGAAACTTGTTCATTCAAACAAGCAGCAGAAGCTACAAGCAGCGAATTTCATGAAAATAAACATTAGCAAACGTGTAGATTGTTCAGAACAGAGACATTAATGAAGGTCGGCAGTAGAAATTATTGTAGATGAAGAAATTAATTGAAATGGCAAATCTTACACACTCAGTGAACGAGCAGATGACACAAAGAGCGAATTTCGTGAAAATATGAGATTTTGCAAATATGGGTAATGAGAAATATCCGCTGATAGAGAAAATCCAGGAACTTGATCAATTGATTGAACTTGACATTTCGCGGGGCACGGAGATCCATCTTTGCACAATTTGAAAGATATGGAGAAATTGAAGTTGCATTGACTGCGGAGAGCGGAAATATGCTGAACATACTGCGGGTAACTGCTATAGTAAACTACGTTTACTGCTATAGCCAGAACTTGTGCAATTTCAGTTTGAGTTGAATGTGGAGTTATTATAAATGTGGATATTGTTAGAATTGGAGAGATTAATGGAAAGAGATGGTACAAAATAGTGCAGATAGAGAATCTGATTGAAATTGAAAATTTTGTTCAATCGGAAAAGGAGCAGATGCCACAAGCAGCCAATGTCTTTGAAATGGAAGGTTTTACAGGCATTGGGAATGAGATAAATATGCAGATTGAGAAAATGACTCAATATACTCAAATGCGTGAAACTGACAGTTTGATAGATACTGAGAGCCATGATTGCTTAAATTGAATGATCTGAAGAAATTGAAGTTGCAGTGAACGTTGAGAAGCGGCAAATATGTCTAATGTAGCAAATTGCTGCAATGGAGAATTTGATGGATACAGAGAACAAGATTTTGCTGATAAAGAGAGAAATGGAGAAATTGTACGTTCAGGTGAATGAGGACTAGCTGGAAATCAGGTGATTGTTCAAAACAGAGACAGTTATGTAGATAGGAAGTAGAATATAACAAAGATAGCGAGGCTGATGGAAATGGTGAAACTTGTTCATTCAAACAAGCAGCAGACGCTACATAAACGAATTTCATGAAAATGAACATTTGCAAACGCGTAGATTGTTCAGAATACAGACATTAATGCAGGTCGGCAGTAGAAATTATTGGAGATGGAGAAATTAATTGAAATGGCGAATCTTATTCACTCAGTGAACGAGCAAATGACACAAAGAGCGAATTTCGTGAAAATAGGAGATTTTGCAAATATGGGGATGAGAAATAACCGCTGATAGAGAAAATACAGGAACTTGATCAATTGATTGAACTTGACATTTCGCGGGGCACGGAGAGCCAGCTTTGCACAATTTGAATGATATGGAGAAATTGAAGTTGCATTGACTGTGGAGAGCGGAAATTTACTAAATATGACATACTACGGATGACTGAGAATTTCACAGATACAGAGAACTACGTTTACTGCTAAAGCGAGAACTTGTGCAATTTCATTTTGAGTTGAATGTGGAGTTATTAGAAAAGTAGATATTGTTAGAAATAGAGAGATTAATGCAAAGAGATGGTAGAAAACAGTGCAGATAGAGAAACTGATTGATATTGAAAATTTTGTTCAATCGGAGAAGGAGCAGCTGCTCAAGCAGCCAATTTCTTTGAAATGGAAAGTTTTACAAACGTTGGGAATGAGATAGATCTGCAGATTGAGAAAGTGATTCAACATACTCAAATGCGTGCAACTGACAGTTTGATAGATTCTGAGAGCCATGTTTGCTTAAATTGAATGATCTGAAGAAATTGAAGTTGCAGTGAACGTTGAGAAGCGGCAAATATGTCTAATCTAACGAATTGCTGCAATGGAGAGTTTGATAGGTACAGAGAACAAGATTTGCTGATAAAGAGAGAAATGGAGAAATTCTACGTTCAGGTGAATCAGGACCAGCTGGAAATCAGGAGACTGTTCGAAACAGAGACATTTATGTAGATAGGAAGTAGAATATAACAAAGAAAGCGAGGCTGATGGAAATCGTGAAACTTGTTCGTTCAACCAAGCAGCAGAAGCTTCATAAAGCGAATTTCATGAAAATGAACATTTGCAAAAGTGTAGATTGTTCAGAATAGTGACATTAATGCATGCCGGCAGTAGAAATTATTGGAGATGGAGAAATTAATTGAAAAGGCCAATCTTATTCACTCAGCGAACGAGCAGATTACGCAAAGAGCGTATTTTGAGAAAATAGGAGATTTTGCAAAATGGAGATGAGAAATACCCGCTGATAGAGAAAATCCAGGAACTTGTTCAATTAATTGAACTTGACATTTCGTGGGGCACGGAGAGCTAGCTTTGCACAATTTGAATGATATGTAGAAATTGAAGTTGCATTGACTGCGGAGAGCGGAATTATACTGAATATAACATACTGCGGATAACTGAGAATATGAAAGATACAGAGAATTACGTTTACTGATAAAGCAAGAACTTGTGGAATTTCTGTTTGAGTTGAATGTGGAGCTATTAGAAAAGTAGATATTGATAGCAATAGAGAGATTAATGCAAAGAGATGGTAGAAAATAGTGCAGATAGAGAAACTGATTGATAATGAAAATTTTGTTCACTCGGAGAAGGAGCAGATGCCACAAGCAGCCAATTTCTTTGAAATGGAAAGTTTTACAGACGTTGGGAATGAGATAGTTCTGCAGATTGAGAAAATGATTCAATATACTCAAAAGCGTTTAACTGACAGTTTGATAGATACTGAGATCCAGGTTTGCTTAAATTGAATGATCTGAGGAAATTTAAGTTGCAGTCAACGTTGAGTAGCTGCAAATATATCTAATCTAATAAATTGCTGCAATGGAGAATTTGATAGATACAGAGAACAATATTTGCTGATAAAGAGAGAAATGGAGAAATTGTACGTTCAGGTGAATGAGGACTAGCTGGAAATCAGGAGATTGTTCGAAACAGAGACATTTATGTAGATAGCAAGTAAAATATAACAAAGACAGCCAGGCTGATGGAAATGCTCAAACTTGTTCATTCAAACAAGCAGCTGAAGCTCCAAGCAGCGAATTTCATGAAAATCAACATTTGCAAACGTGTAGAATGTTCAGAATAGAGACATTAATGCAGGTCTGCAGTAGAAATTATTGGATATGGAGAAATTAATTGAAATGGCGAATCTTATTCACTCAGTGAACGAGCAGATGACACAAAGAGCGAATTTCGTGAAAATAGGAGATTTTGCAAACATGGAGCATGAGAAATATCTGCTGATAGAGAAAATCCAGGAACTTGATCAATTGATTGAACTTGACATTTCGCGGGGCACGGAGAGCCAGCTTTGCACAATTTGAAAGATATGGAGAAATTGAAGTTGCATTGACTGCGGAGAGCGCAAATATGCTGAATATAACATACTTCGGATAACTGACAATTTGACAGATACAGAGAACTACGTTTACTGCTAAAGCGACAACTTGTGCAATTTCTGTTTGAGTTGAATGTGGAGTTATTAGAAATGTGCATATTGTTAGAAGTAGAGAGATTAATACAAAGAGATGGTAGAAAATAGTGCAGTTGGAGAAACTGATTGAAATTGAAAATTTTTTCATTCGGAGAAGGAGCAGATGCTACAAGCAGCCTTTTTCTTTGAAATGGAAGGTTTTACAGACGTTGGGAATGAGAGAGATCTACAGATTGAGAAAATGACTCAATATACTCAAATGAGTGAAAGTGATAGTTTGATAGATACTGAGAGCCAGGTTTGCTTAAATTGAATGATCTGAAGAAATTGAAGTTGCAATGAACGTTGAGAAGCTGCAAAAATGTCTAATCTAACAAATTGCTGGAATTGTGAATTTGATAGATACAGAGAAAAAGATTTGCTGATAAAGAGAGAAATGGAGAAATTGTACGTTCAGGTGAATGAGGACTAGCTCGAAATCAGGAGATTGTTCGAAACAGAGACATTTATGCAGATAGGAAGTAGAATATAACAAAGATAGCGAGGCTGTTGGAAATGGTGAAACTTGTTCATTCAAACACGCACCAGAAGCTACAAGCAGCGCATTTCATGAAAATGAAAGTTTGCAAACGTGTAGATTGTTGAGAATACAGACATTAATGCAGGTCGGCAATAGAAATTATTGGAGATGGAGAAATTAATTGAAATGGCATATCTGGTACACTCAGTGAACGAGCAGATGACAAAACGAGCGAATTTCGTGAAAATAGGAGATTTTGCAAATATGGGGAATGAGAAATATCCGCTGATAGAGAAAATCCAGGAACTTGATCGATTGATTGAACTTGACATTTCGCGGGGCCTGGATAGCCAGCTTTGCACAATTTGAAAGATATGGAGAAATTGAATTGCCTTGACTGCGGAGAGCGCAAATATGCTGAATATAACATACTGCGGTTAACCAACAATATGTCAGATACAGAGAACTAGGTTTAGTGCTAAAGCGAGAACTTGTGCAATTTTTGTTTGAGTTGAATGTGGAGTTATTAGAAATGTGGATATTGTTAGAAATAGAGAGATTAATGCAAAGAGATGGTAGAAAATAGTGCAGATAGAGAAAATGATTGAAATTGAAAATTTTGTTCATTCGGAGAAGCAGCTGATGCCACAAGCAGCCAATTTCTTTGAAATGGAAGGTTTTACAGACGTTGGGAATGAGATAGATCTGCAGATTGAGAAAATGATTCAATATGCACAAATGATTGAAACTGACAGTTTGATAGATATTGAGAGCCATGTTTGCTTAAATTGAATGATCTGAAGAAATTGAAGTTGCAGTGAACGTTGAGAAGCTGCAAATATGTCTAATCTAACAAATTGCTGCAATGGAGAGTTTGATAGGTACAGAGAACAAGATTTGCTGATAAAGAGAGAAATGGAGAAATTCTACGTTCAGGTGAATCAGGACTAGCTGGAAATCAGGAGACTGTTCGAAACAGAGACATTTATGTAGATAGGAAGTAGAATATAACAAAGAAAGCGAGGCTGATGGAAATCGTGAAACTTGTTCGTTCAACCAAGCAGCAGAAGCTTCATAAAGCGAATTTCATGAAAATGAACATTTGCAAAAGTGTAGATTGTTCAGAATAGTGACATTAATGCAGGTCGGCAGTAGAAATTATTGGAGATGGAGAAATTAATTGAAATGGTGAATCTTATACACTCAGCGAACGAGCAGATGACACAAAGAGCGAATTTCGTAAAAATAAGAGATTTTGCATATATGGGGAATGAGAAAAATCCGCTGATAGAGAAAATCCAGGAACTTGATCAATAGATTGAACTTGACAATTCGCGGTGCAAGGAGAGCCAGCTTTGCACAATTTGAAAGATATGGAGAAATTGAAGTTGCATTGACTGCGGAGAGCAGAAATATGCTGAATATTACATACTGCGGATAACTGAGAATTTGACAGATACATAGAACTACATTTCCTGCTATAGCCAGAACTTGTGCAATTTCAGTTTGAGTTGAATGTGGAGTTATTATAAATGTGCATATTGTTAGAATTGGAGAGATTAATGCAAAGAGATGGTACAAAATAGTGCAGATAGAGAATCTGATTGAAATTGAAAATTTTGTTCAATCGGAAAAGGAGCAGATGCCACAAGCAGCCAATTTCTTTGAAATGGAAGGTTTTACAGGCATTGGGAATGAGATAAATATGCAGATTGAGAAAATGACTCAATATACTCAAATGCGTGTAACTGACAGTTTGATAGATACTGCGAGCCATGATTGCTTAAATTGAATGATCTGAAGAAATTGAAGTTGCAGTGAACGTTGAGAAGCGGCAAATATGTCTAATGCAGCAAATGGCTGCAATGGAGAATTTGTTAGATACAGAGAACAAGATTTTGCTGATAAAGAACGAAATGGAGAAATTGTACGTTCAGGTGAATGAGGATTAGATGGAAATCAGGAGATTGTTCAAAACACAGACAGTTATGTAGATAGGAAGTAGAATATAACAAAGATAGCGAGGCTGATGGAAATGGTGAAACTTGTTCATTCAAACAAGCAGCAGACGCTACATAAACGAATTTCATGAAAATGAACATTTGCAAACGCGTAGATTGTTCAGAATACAGATATTAATGCAGGTCGGCAGTAGAAATTATTGGAGATGGAGAAATTAATTGAAATGGCGAATCTTATTCACTCAGTGAACGAGCAGATGGCACAAAGAGCGAATTTCGTGAAAATAGGAGATTTTGCAAATATGGGGAATGAGAAATATCCGCTGATAGAGAAAATCCAGGAACTTGATCGATTGATTGAAATTGACATTTCGCGGGGCCTGGAGAGCCAGCTTTGCACAATTTGAAAGATATGGAGAAATTGAAGTTGCCTTGACTGCGGAGAGCGCAAATATGCTGAATATAACATACTGCGGATAACTGTCAATATGACAGATACAGAGAACTACGTTTACTGCTAAAGCGAGAACATGTGCAATTTCTGTTTGAGTTGAATGTGGAGTTATTAGAAATGTGCATATTGTTAGAAGTAGAGAGATTAATACAAAGAGATGGTAGAAAATAGTGCAGTTGGAGAATCTGATTGAAATTGAAAATTTTGTTCAATCGGAAAAGGAGCAGATGCCACAAGCAGCCAATTTCTTTGAAATGGAAGGTTTTACAGGCATTGGGAATGAGATAAATATGCAGATTGAGAAAATGACTCAATATACTCAAATGCGTGTAACTGACAGTTTGATAGATACTGCGAGCCATGATTGCTTAAATTGAATGATCTGAAGAAATTGAAGTTGCAGTGAACGTTGAGAAGCGGCAAATATGTCTAATGCAGCAAATGGCTGCAATGGAGAATTTGTTAGATACAGAGAACAAGATTTTGCTGATAAAGAACGAAATGGAGAAATTGTACGTTCAGGTGAATGAGGATTAGATGGAAATCAGGAGATTGTTCAAAACACAGACAGTTATGTAGATAGGAAGTAGAATATAACAAAGATAGCGAGGCTGATGGAAATGGTGAAACTTGTTCATTCAAACAAGCAGCAGACGCTACATAAACGAATTTCATGAAAATGAACATTTGCAAACGCGTAGATTGTTCAGAATACAGACATTAATGCAGGTCGGCAGTAGAAATTATTGGAGATGGAGAAATTAATTTAAATGGCGAATCTTATTCACTCAGTGAACGAGCAGATGACACAAAGAGCGAATTTCGTGAAAATAGGAGATTTTGCAAATATGGGGAATGAGAAATATCCCCTGATAGAGAAAATCCAGGAACTTGATCGATTGATTGAAATTGACATTTCGCGGGGCCTGGAGAGCCAGCTTTGCACAATTTGAAAGATATGGAGAAATTGAAGTTGCCTTGACAGCGGAGAGCGCAAATATGCTGAATATAACATACTGCGGATAACTGACAATATGACAGATACAGAGAACTACGTTTACTGCTAAAGCGAGAACATGTGCAATTTCTGTTTGAGTTGAATGTGGAGTTATTAGAAATGTGGATATTGTTAGAAATAGAGAGATTAATGCAAAGAGATGGTAGAAAATATTGCAGATAAAAAACTGATTGAAATTGAAAATTTTGTTCATTCGGAGAAAGAGCAGGTTCCACAAGCAGCCAATTTCATTGAAATTAAAGGTTTTACAGACGTTGGGATTGAGATAGATCTGCAGATTGAGAAAATGATTCAATATACACAAATGCGTGAAACTGCCAGTTTGATAGGTACTGAGAGCCATGTTTGCTTAAATTGAATGATCTGAAGAAATTGAAGTTGCAGTGAACTTTGAGAAGCTGCAAATATGTCTAATCTAACAAATTGCTGCAATGGAGAATTTGTTAAATAAGGAGAACAAGATTTGCTGATAAATTGAGAAATGGTGAAATTGTACACTCAGGTGAATGAGGAATAGCTGGAAATCAGGAGATTGTTCGAAACAGAGACATTTATGTAGATAGGAAGTACAACATAACAAAGATAGCGAGGCTGATGGAAAAGGTGAAACTTGTTCATTCAAACAAGCAGCAGAAGCTACAAGCAGCGAATTTCATGAAAATGAAAGTTTGCAAACGTGTAGATTGTTCAGAATAGAGACATTAATGCAGGTCGGCAGTAGAAATTATTGGAGATGGTGAAATTAATTGAATTGGCGAATCTTATTCACTCAGTGAACGAGCAGATGACACAAAGAGCGAATTTCGTGAAAATAGGAGATTTTGCAAATATGGGGAATGAGAAATATCCGCTGATAGAGAAAAACCAGGAACTTGATCCATTGATTGAACTTGACATTTCGCGTGGCACGGAGAGCTAGCTTTGCACAATTTGAAACACATGGAGAAATTGAAGTTGCATTGACTGCGGAGAGTGGAAGTATGCTGAATATAACATACTGCGGATAACTGAGAATTTGACAGATACAGGGAACTACGATTACTGCTAAAGCGAGAACCTGTGCAATTTCAGCTTGAGTTGAATGTGGAACTATTAGAAATGTGGATATTGTTAGAAATAGAGAGATTAATGCAAAGAGATGGTAGAAAATAGTGCAGTTAGACTAACTGATTTTAATTGTAAATTTTGTTCTTTCGGAGAAGGAGCAGATGCCACAAGCAGCCAATTTATTTGAAATGGAAGATTTTGCAGACGTTGGGAATGAGATAGATCTACAGATTGAGAAAATGACTCAATATACTCAAATGCGTGAAACTAACAGTTTGATAGATATTGATATCAAGGTTTGCTTATATTGAATGATCTGAAGAAATTGAAGTTGCACTGAACGTTGAGAAGCTGCAAATATGTCTAATCTAACAAATTGCTGCGATGGAGAATTTGATAGATACAGAGTACAAGATTTGCTGATAAGGGGAGAAATTTAGAAATTGTACGTTCAGGTGAATGAGGACTAGCTGGAAATCAGGAGACTGTTCTAAAGAGAGACAATTATGTAGATAGGAAGTAGAATATAACAAAGATAGCGAGGCTGATGGAAATGGTGAAACTTGTTCATTCAAACAAGCAGCAGAAGCTACAAGCAGCGAATTTCATGAAAATGAAAGTTTGCAAACGTGTAGATTGTTCAGAATAGAGACATTAACGGAGGTCGGCAGTAGAAATTATTGGAGATGGAGAAATTAATTGAAATAGCGTATCTTATTCACTCAGTGAACGAGCAGATGACGCAAAGAGCGAATTTCGTGAAAATAGGAGATTTTGCAAATATGGGGAATGAGAAATATCCGCTGATAAATCAAATCCAGGAACTTGATCAATTGATTGAACTTGACATTTCGCGGGGCACGGAGAGCCAGCTCTTCACTATTTGAAAGATATGGAGAAATTGAAGTTGCAATGACTGCGGAGAGCTCAAATATGCTGAATATAACATACTGCGGTTAACCGACAATATGACAGATACAGAGAACTACGTTTACTGCTAAAGCTAGAACTTGTGCAATTTCTGTTTGAGTTGAATGTGGAGTTATTAGAAATGTGGATATTGTTAGAAATAGAGAGATTAATGCAAAGAAATGGTAGAAAATAGTGCAGATAGAGAAAATGATTGAAATTGAAAATTTTGTTCATTCGGAGAAGCAGCAGATGCCACAAGCAGCCAATTTCTTTGAAATGGAAGGTTTTACAGACGTGGGGAATGAGATAGATCTGCAGATTGAGAATAATGATTCAATATACACAAATGATCGAAACTGACAATTTGATAGATACTGAGATCCAGGTTTGCTTAAATTGAATGATCTGAGGAAATTGAAGTTGCAGTGAACGTTGAGAAGCTGCAAATATGTCTAATCTAACAAATTGCTGCGATGGAGAGTTTGACAGATACAGAGAACAAGATTTGCTGATTAAAGGAGACATGGAGAAATTGTACGTTCAGGTGAATGAGGACTAGCTGGAAATCAGGAGACTGTTCGAAACAGAGACATTTATGTAGATAAGAAGTAGAATATAACAAAGATAGCGAGGCTGATGGAAATGTTGAAACTTGTTCATTCAAACAAGCAGCAGAAGCTACAAGCAGCGAATTTAATGTAAATGAACATTTGCAAACGTGTAGATTGTTCAGAATTGAGACAGTATTGCAGGTCGGAAGTGGAAATTATTGGAGATGGAGAAATTAATTGAAATGGCGAATCTTATTCACTCAGTGAACGAGCAGTGACACAAAGAGCGAATTTCGTTAAAGTAGGAGATTTTGCAATTATGGGGAATGAGAAATATCTGCTCATAGAGCAAATCCATAAACTTGATCGATTGATTGAACTTGACATTTCGCGGGGCCTGGACAGACAGCTTTGCACAATTTGAAAGATATTGAGAAATTGTAGTTGCATTGGCTGCGGAGAGCAGAAATATGCTGACTATAACATACTGCAGATAACTGAGAATTTGACAGACGCAGAGAACTACGTTTACTGCTAATGCGACAACTTGTGCAATTTCAGTTTCAGTTGAATGTGGAGTTATTAGAAATGTGGATATTGTCAGAAATAGAGAGATTAATGCAAAGAGATGGTAGAATATAGTGCAGATAGAGAAACTGATTTAAATTGAAAATTTTGGTCTTTCGGAGAAGGAGCAGAGGCCACAAGCAGCCAATTTCTTTGAAATGGAAGGTTAAACAGACGTTGGGAATGACATAAATCTGCAGATTGAGAAAATGACTCAATATACTCAAATGCGTGAAACTGACATTTTGATAGATACTGAGATCCTGGTTTGCTTAAAATGAATGATCTGAGGAAATTGAAGTTGCAGTGAACGTTGAGAAGCTGCAAAAATGTCTAATCTAACAATTTGCTGCAATGCAGAAATTGATAGATACAGAGAACAAGATTTGCTGATAAAGAGAGAAATGGAGAAATTGTACGTTCAGGTGAATGAGGACTAGCTGGAAATCAGGAGATAATCGAAACAGAGTCATTTATGTAGATAGGAAGTAGAATATAACAAAGATAGCGAGGCTGATGGAAATGTTGAAACTTGTTCATTCAAACAATCAGCACAAGCTACAGGCAGCGAATTTCATGAAAATGAAAGTGTGCAAGCGTGTAGATTGTTCAGAATAGAGACATTAATGCAGGCCGGCTGTAGAAATTATTGGAGATGAAGAAATTAATTGAAATGGCAAATCTTATTCACTCCGTGAACGAGCAGATGACACATAGAGCGAATTTCGTGAAAATAGGAGTTTTTGCAAATATGGGGTATGAGGAATATCCGCTGATAGAGAAGATCCAAGAACTTGATCAATTGATTGAACTTGACAGTTCGGGGGGAACAGAGAGCCAGCTTTGCACAATTTGAAAGTCATGGAGAAATTGAAGTTGCATTGACTGCGGAGAGCGCAAATATGATGAATATTACATACTGCGGATAACTGAGAATTTGACAGATACAGAGAACTACGTTTACTGCTAAAGCGAGAACTTGTGCAATTTCTGTTTGAGTTGAATGTGGAGTTATTAGAAATGTGGATATTGTTAGAAATAGAGAGATTAATGCAAAGAGATGGTAGAAAACAGTGCAGATAGTGAAACTGATTGAAATTGAAACTTTTGTTCATTCGGAGAAGCAGCAGATCCCACAAGATGCCAATTTCTTTCAAATGGAAGGTTTTACAGATATTGGGAATGACATAAATCTGCAGCTTGAGAAAATGACTCAATATACTCAAATGCGTGAAACTGACAGTTTGATAGATACTGAGACCCAGGTTTGCTTAAATTGAATGATCTGAGGAAATTGAAGTTCCAGTGAACTTTGAGAAGCTGCAAATATGTTTAATCTAACAAATTGCTCCAATGGAGAATCTGTTAGATAAAGAGAACAAGATTTGCAGATAAAGAGAGAAATGGAGAAATTGTACGTTCAGGTGAATGAGGACTAGCTGGAAATCAGGAGATTGTTCGAAACAGAGACATTTATGTAGATAGCAAGTAGAATATAACAAAGATAGCGAGGCTGATGGAAAAGGTGAAACTTGTTCATTCAAACAAGCACCAGAAGCTACAAGCAGCGAATTTCATGAAATGGAAAGTTTGGAAACGTGTAGATTGTTCAGAATAGAGACATTAATGCAGGTCGGCAGTAGAAATTATTGGAGATGGAGAAATTAATTGAAATGGCGAATCTTATTAACTCAGTGAACGAGCAGATGACACAAAGAGCGAATTTCGTGAAAATAGGAGATTTTGCAAATATGGGGAATGAGAAATATCCCCTGATGGAGAAAATCCAGGAACTTGATCGATTGATTGACCTGGACATTTCGCGGGACACGGCGAGCCAGCTTTGCACAATTTGAAAGATATGGAGAAATTGAAGTTGCATTGACTGCGGAGAGCGAAAATACGCTAAATATAACATACTGCGGATAACTGAGAATTTGACAGATAGAGAGAACTACGTTTACTGCTAAAGCGAGAACTTCTGCAATTTCAATTTGAGTTGAATGTGGAATTATTAGAAATGTGGATATTGTTAGAAATAGAGAGATTAAGGCAAAGAGATGGTAGAAAATAGTGCAGATAGACTAACTGATTTAAATTGTAAATTTTGTTCTTTCGGAGAAGGAGCAGATGCCACAAGCAGCCAATTTATTTGAAATGGAAGGTTTTACAGACGTTGTGAATGAGATAGATCTGCAGATTGAGAAAATGACTCAATGTAGACAAATGCATGAAACTGACAGTTTGATAGATACTGAGAGCCAGGTTTGCTTAAATTGAATGATCTGAAGAAATTGAAGTTGCAGTGAACGTTGAGAAGCTGCAAATATGTCTAATCTAACAAATTGCTGCAATGGAGAATTTGATAGATACAGAGAACAAGATTTGCTGATAAAGAGAGAAATGGAGAAATTCTACGTTCAGGTGAATGAGGACTTGGTGGAAATCAGGAGATTGTTCGAAACAGAGACATTTATGTAGATAGGAAGTAGAATATAACAATGATAGCGAGGCTGATGGAAATACTGAAACTTGTTCATTCAAACAAGCAGCAGAAGCTACAAGCAGCGAATTTCGTATAAATGAACATTTGCAAACGTGTAGATTGTTCAGAATTGAGACAGTAATGCAGGTCGGCAGTAGAAATTATTGGAGATGGTGAAATTAATTGAAATGGCGAATCTTATTCACTCAGTGAACGAGCAGATGACACAAAGAGCGAATTTCGTGAAAATAGGAGATTTTGCAAATATGGGGAATGAGAAATAACCGCTGATAGAGATAAACCAGGAACTTGATCCATTGATTGAACTTGAAATTTCGCGTGGCACGGAGAGCTAGCTTTGCACAATTTGAAACACATGGAGAAATTGAAGTTGCATTGACTGCGGAGAGTGGAAGTATGCTGAATATAACATACTGCGGATAACTGAGAATTTGACAGATACAGGGAACTACGATTACTGCTAAAGCGAGAACCTGTGCAATTTCAGTTTGACTTGAATGTGGAGTTATTAGAAATGTGGATATTGTTAGAAATAGAGGGATAAGTGCAAAGAGATGGTAGAAAATAGTGCAGATAGAGAAACTGATTGAAATTGAAAATTTTGTTTATTCGGAGAAGGAGCAGATGCCGCAAGCAGCCAATTTCTTTGAAATGGAAGGTTTTACAGTCGTTGGGAATGAGATAGATCTGCAGATTGAGAAAATGTTTCAATATACACAAATGCGTGAAACTGAGAGTTTGATAGATACTGAAAGCAATGTTTGCTTAAGTTGAATGATCTGAGGAAATTGAAGTTCCAGTGAACTTTGAGAAGCTGCAAATATGTCTAATCTAACAAATTGCTGCAATGGAGAAATTGATAGATACAGAGAACAAAATTTGCTGATAAAGAGAGAAATGGAGAAATTGTACGTTCAGGTGAATGAGGACTAGCTGGAAATCAGGAGATTGTCGAAGCAGAGTCATTTATGTAGATAGGAAGTAGAATATAACAAAGATAGCGAGGCTGATGGAAATGTTGAAACTTGTTCATTCAAACAATCAGCACAAGCAACAGGCAGCGAATTTCAAGAAAATGAAAGTTTGCAAACGTGTAGATTGTTCAGAATAGAGACATTAATGCAGGTCGGCTGTAGAAATTATTGGAGATGGAGAAATTAATTGAAATGGCGAATCTTATTAACTCAGTGAACGAGCAGATGACACAAAGAGCGAAATTCGTTAAAATAGGAGATTTTGCAAATATGGGGAATGAGAAATATCCGCTGAGAGAGAAAATCGACGAACTTGATCAATTGATTGACCTTGACATTTCGCGGGACACGGCGAGCCAGCTTTGCACAATTTGAAAGATATGGAGAAATTGAAGTTGCATTGACTGCGGAGAGCGAAAATATGCTATATATAACATACTGCGGATTTTTCAAATATGGGGAATGAGAAATATCTGCTGGTTGGGGGAAATCTAGGATCTTGATCGATTGATTGAACTTGACATTTCGCAGGGCCTGGACA
The DNA here is from genome assembly GCF_964194155.1 of Cetorhinus maximus. Lineage (NCBI taxonomy): Eukaryota > Metazoa > Chordata > Chondrichthyes > Lamniformes > Cetorhinidae > Cetorhinus > Cetorhinus maximus. The sequence goes on along the minus strand of NC_135888.1, from coordinate 52,407,574 downwards.
GAAAGCTTTGCACAATTTGAAAGATATTGAGAAATTGTAGTTGCATTGGCTGCGGAGAGCGCAAATATGCTGAATATAACATACTGCGGATAACTGAGAATTTGACAGATACAGAGAACTACGTTTACTGCTAAAGCGAGAACTTCTGCAATTTCAGTTTGAGTTGAATGTGGAATTATTAGAAATGTGGATATTGTTAGAAATAGAGAGATTAAGGCAAAGAGATGGTAGAAAATAGTGCAGATAGACTAACTGCTTTAAATTGTAAATTTTGTTCTTTCGGAGAAGGAGCAGATGCCACAAGCAGCCAATTTATTTGAAATGGAAGATTTTGCAGACGTTGGGAATGAGATAGATCTACAGATTGAGAAAATGACTCAATATACTCAAATGCGTGAAACTAACAGTTTGATAGATATTGATATCAAGGTTTGCTTATATTGAATGATCTGAAGAAATTGAAGTTGCACTGAACGTTGAGAAGCTGCAAATATGTCTAATCTAACAAATTGCTGCGATGGAGAATTTGATAGATACAGAGTACAAGATTTGCTGATAAGGGGAGAAATGGAGAAATTGTACGTTCAGGTGAATGAGGACTTTCTGGAAATCAGGAGACTGTTCTAAAGAGAGACAATTATGTAGATAGGAAGTAGAATATAACAAAGATAGCGAGGCTGATGGAAATGATGAAACTTGTTCATTCAAACAAGCAGCAGAAGCTACAAGCAGCGAATTACATGAAAATGAAAGTTTGCAAACGTGTAGATTGTTCAGAATAGAGACATTAACGGAGGTCGGCAGTAGAAATTATTGGAGATGGAGAAATTAATTGAAATAGCGTATCTTATTCACTCAGTGAACGAGCAGATGACACAAAGAGCGAATTTCGTGAAAATAGGAGATTTTGCAAATATGGGGAATGAAAAATATCCGCTGATAAATCAAATCCAGGAACTTGATCAATTGATTGAACTTGACATTTCGCGGGGCACGGAGAGCCAGCTCTTCACTATTTGAAAGATATGGAGAAATTGGAGTTGCAATGACTGCGGAGAGCTCAAATATGCTGAATATAACATACTGCGGTTAACCGACAATATGACAGATACAGAGAACTACGTTTACTGCTAAAGCTAGAACTTGTGCAATTTCTGTTTGAGTTGAATGTGGAGTTATTAGAAATGTGGATATTGTTAGAAATAGATAGATTAATGCAAAGAGATGGTAGAAAATAGTGCAGATAGAGAATCTGATTGAAATTGAAAATTTTGTTCATTCGGAGAAGCAGCAGATGCCACAAGCAGCCAATTTCTTTGAAATGGCAGGTTTTACAGACGTGGGGAATGAGATAGATCTGCAGATTGAGAAAATGATTCAATATACACAAATGATCGAAACTGACAGTTTGATAGATACTGAGATCCAGGTTTGCTTAAATTGAATGATCTGAGGAAATTGAAGTTGCAGTGAACGTTGAGAAGCTGCAAATATGTCTAATCTAACAAATTGCTGCGATGGAGAGTTTGACAGATACAGAGAACAAGATTTGCTGATTAAAGGAGACATGGAGAAATTGTACGTTCAGGTGAATGAGGACTAGCTGGAAATCAGGAGACTGTTCGAAACAGAGACATTTATGTAGATAAGAAGTAGAATATAACAAAGATAGCGAGGCTGATGGAAATGTTGAAACTTGTTCATTCAAACAAGCAGCAGAAGCTACAAGCAGCGAATTTAATGTAAATGAACATTTGCAAACGTGTAGATTGTTCAGAATTGAGACAGTATTGCAGGTCGGAAGTGGAAATTATTGGAGATGGAGAAATTAATTGAAATGGCGAATCTTATTCACTCAGTGAACGAGCAGATGACACAAAGAGCGAATTTCGTTAAAGTAGGAGATTTTGCAAATATGGGGAATGAGAAATATCTGCTCATAGAGCAAATCCATAAACTTGATCGATTGATTGAACTTGACATTTCGCGGGGCCTGGACAGACAGCTTTGCACAATTTGAAAGATATTGAGAAATTGTAGTTGCATTGGCTGCGGAGAGCAGAAATATGCTGAATATAACATACTGCAGATAACTGAGAATTTGACAGACGCAGAGAACTACGTTTACTGCTAATGCGACTTGTGCAATTTCAGTTTCAGTTGAATGTGGAGTTATTAGAAATGTGGATATTGTTAGAAATAGAGAGATTAATGCAAAGAGATGGTAGAATATAGTGCAGATAGAGAAACTGATTTAAATTGAAAATTTTGGTCTTTCGGAGAAGGAGCAGAGGCCACAAGCAGCCAATTTCTTTGAAATGGAAGGTTAAACAGACGTTGGGAATGACATAAATCTGCAGATTGAGAAAATGACTCAATATACTCAAATGCGTGAAACTGACATTTTGATAGATACTGAGATCCTGGTTTGCTTAAAATGAATGATCTGAGGAAATTGAAGTTGCAGTGAACGTTCAGAAGCTGCAAATATGTCTAATCTAACAAATTGCTGCAATGGAGAAATTGATAGATACAGAGAACAAGATTTGCTGATAAAGAGAGAAATGGAGAAATTGTACGTTCAGGTGAATGAGGACTAGCTGGAAATCAGGGGATTGTCGAAACAGAGTCATTTATGTAAATAGGAAGTAGAAAGATAGCGAGGCTGATGGAAATGTTGAAACTTGTTCATTCAAACAAGCAGCAGAAGACACAAGCAGTTAATTTCATGAAAATGAAAGTTTGCAAAGGTGTCGATTGTTCAGAATAGAGACATTAATGCAGGTCGGCAGTGGAAATTATTCGAGATGGAGAAATTAATTGAAATGGCGAATCTAATTTACTCAGTGAACGAGCAGATGACACAAAGAGCGAATTTCGTTAAAGTAGTAGATTTTGCAAATATGGGGAATGAGAAATATCTGCTGATAGAGGAAATCCAGGATCTTGATCGATTGATTGAACTTGACATTTCGCGGGGCCTGGACAGACAGCCTTGCACAATTTGAAAGATATTCAGAATTTGTAGTTGCATTGGCTGCGGAGAGCGGAAATATGCTGAATATAACATACTGCGGATAACTGTGAATTTGACAGAGACAGAGAACTACGTTTTCTGCTAAAGCGAGAACTTGTGCAATTTCAGTTTGAGTTGAAGGTGGAGTTATTAGAAATGTGGATATTGTTAGAAATAGAGAGATTCATGCAAAGAGATGGTAGAAAATAGTGCAGATCGACTAACTGATTTAAATTGTAAATTTTGTTCATTCGGAGAAGGAGCAGATGCCACAAGCAGCCAATTTATTTGAAATGGAAGATTTTACAGACGTTGGGAATGAGATAGATCTACAGATTGAGAAAATGACTCAATATATTCAAATGCGTGAAACTGACAGTTTGATTGATATTGAGATCCAGGTTTCCTTAAATTGAATGATCTGAAGAAATTGAAGTTGCAGTGAACGTTGAGAAGCTGCAAATATGTCTAATCTAACAAATTGCTGCAATGGAGAATTTGATAGATACAGAGTACAAGATTTGCTGATACGGGGAGAAATGGAGAAATTGTACGTTCAGGTGAATGAGGACTAGCTGGAAATCAGGAGATTGTTCAAAATAGAGACAATTATGTAGATAGGAAGTAGAATATAACAAAGATAGCGAGGTTGATGGAAATGGTGAAACTTGTTCATTCAAAGAAGCAGCAGAAGCTAAAAGCAGCGAATTTCATGAAAATGAAAGTTTGCAAACGTGTAGATTGTTCAGAATAGAGACATTAACGGAGGTCGGCAGTAGAAATTATTGGAGATGGAGAAATTAATTGAAATGGCGAATCTTATTCACTCAGTGAACGAGCAGATGACACAAAGAGCGAATTTCGTTAAAGTAGGAGATTTTGCAAATATGGGGAATGAGATATATCTGCTCATAGAGCAAATCCATAAACTTGATCGATTGATTGAACTTGACATTTCGCGGGGCCTGGACAGACAGCTTTGCACAATTTGAAAGATATTGAGAAATTGTAGTTGCATTGGCTGCGGAGAGCAGAAATATGCTGACTATAACATACTGCAGATAACTGAGAATTTGACAGACGCAGAGAACTACGTTTACTGCTAATGCGACAACTTGTGCAATTTCAGTTTCAGTTGAATGTGGAGTTATTAGAAATGTGGATATTGTTAGAAATAGAGAGATTAATGCAATGAGATGGTAGAATATAGTGCAGATAGAGAAACTGATTTAAATTGAAAATTTTGGTCTTTCGGAGAAGGAGCAGAGGCCACAAGCAGCCAATTTCTTTGAAATGGAAGGTTAAACAGACGGTGGGAATGACATAAATCTGCAGATTGAGAAAATGACTCAATATACTCAAATGCGTGAAACTGACATTTTGATAGATACTGAGATCCTAGTTTGCTTAAAATGAATGACCTGAGGAAATTGAAGTTGCAGTGAACGTTGAGAAGCTGCAAATATGTCTAATCTAACAAATTGCTGCAATGGAGAAATTGATAGATAAAGAGAACAAGATTTGCTGATAAAGAGAGAAATGGAGAAATTGTACGTTCAGGTGAATGAGGACTAGCTGGAAATCAGGAGATTGTCGAAACAGAGTCATTTATGTAGATAGGAAGTAGAATATAACAAAGATAGCGAGGCTGATGGAAATGTTGAAACTTGTTCATTCAAACAAGCAGCAGAAGACACAAGCAGTTAATTTCATGAAAATGAAAGTTTGCAAAGGTGTAGATTGTTCAGAATAGAGACATTAATGCAGGTCGGCAGTGGAAATTATTGGAGATGGAGAAATTAATTGAAATGGCGAATCTAATTCACTCAGTGAACGAGCAGATGACACACAGAGCGAATTTCGTTGAAGTAGGAGATTTTGCAAATATGGGGAATGAGAAATATCTGCTGATAGAGGAAATCCAGGATCTTGATCGATTGATTGACTTGACATTTCGCGGAGCCTGTACAGACAGCCTTGCACAATTTGAAAGATATTGAGAATTTGTAGTTGCATTGGCTGCGGCGAGCGGAAATATGCTGAATATAACATACTGCGGATAACTGTGAATTTGACAGAGACAGAGAACTACGTTTACTGCTAAAGCGAGAACTTGTGCAATTTCAGTTTGAGTTGAAGGTGGAGTTATTAGAAATGTGGATATTGTTAGAAATAGAGAGATTCATGCAAAGAGATGGTAGAAAATAGTGCAGATCGACTAACTGATTTAAATTGTAAATTTTGTTCATTCGGAGAAGGAGCAGATGCCACAAGCAGCCAATTTATTTGAAATGGAAGATTTTGCAGACGTTGGGAATGAGATAGATCTACAGATTGAGAAAATGACTCAATATACTCAAATGCGTGAAACTAACAGTTTGATAGATATTGATATCAAGGTTTGCTTATATTGAATGATCTGAAGAAATTGAAGTTGCACTGAACGTTGAGAAGCTGCAAATATGTCTAATCTAACAAATTGCTGCGATGGAGAATTTGATAGATACAGAGTACAAGATTTGCTGATAAGGGGAGAAATTTAGAAATTGTACGTTCAGGTGAATGAGGACTAGCTGGAAATCAGGAGACTGTTCTAAAGAGAGACAATTATGTAGATAGGAAGTAGAATATAACAAAGATAGCGAGGCTGATGGAAATGGTGAAACTTGTTCATTCAAACAAGCAGCAGAAGCTACAAGCAGCGAATTTCATGAAAATGAAAGTTTGCAAACGTGTAGATTGTTCAGAATAGAGACATTAACGGAGGTCGGCAGTAGAAATTATTGGAGATGGAGAAATTAATTGAAATAGCGTATCTTATTCACTCAGTGAACGAGCAGATGACGCAAAGAGCGAATTTCGTGAAAATAGGAGATTTTGCAAATATGGGGAATGAGAAATATCCGCTGATAAATCAAATCCAGGAACTTGATCAATTGATTGAACTTGACATTTCGCGGGGCACGGAGAGCCAGCTCTTCACTATTTGAAAGATATGGAGAAATTGAAGTTGCAATGACTGCGGAGAGCTCAAATATGCTGAATATAACATACTGCGGTTAACCGACAATATGACAGATACAGAGAACTACGTTTACTGCTAAAGCTAGAACTTGTGCAATTTCTGTTTGAGTTGAATGTGGAGTTATTAGAAATGTGGATATTGTTAGAAATAGAGAGATTAATGCAAAGAAATGGTAGAAAATAGTGCAGATAGAGAAAATGATTGAAATTGAAAATTTTGTTCATTCGGAGAAGCAGCAGATGCCACAAGCAGCCAATTTCTTTGAAATGGAAGGTTTTACAGACGTGGGGAATGAGATAGATCTGCAGATTGAGAATAATGATTCAATATACACAAATGATCGAAACTGACAATTTGATAGATACTGAGATCCAGGTTTGCTTAAATTGAATGATCTGAGGAAATTGAAGTTGCAGTGAACGTTGAGAAGCTGCAAATATGTCTAATCTAACAAATTGCTCCAATGGAGAGTTTGACAGATACAGAGAACAAGATTTGCTGATTAAAAGAGACATGGAGAAATTGTACGTTCAGGTGAATGAGGACTAGCTGGAAATCAGGAGATTGTTCGAAACAGAGACATTTATGTAGATAGGAAGTAGAATATAACAAAGAAAGCGAGGCTGATGGAAATGTTGAAACTTGTTCATTCAAACAAGCAGCAGAAGCTACAAGCAGCGAATTTCATGTAAATGAACATTTGCAAACGTGTAGATTGTTCAGAATTGAGATAGTATTGCAGGTCGGCAGTGGAAAATATTGGAGATGGAGAAATTAATTGAAATGGCGAATCTTATTCACTCAGTGAACGAGCAGTGACACAAAGAGCGAATTTCGTTAAAGTAGGAGATATTGCAATTATGGGGAATGAGAAATATCTGCTCATAGAGCAAATCCATAAACTTGATCGATTGATTGAACTTGACATTTCGCGGGGCCTGGACAGACAGCTTTGCACAATTTGAAAGATATTGAGAAATTGTAGTTGCATTGGCTGCGGAGAGCAGAAATATGCTGACTATAACATACTGCAGATAACTGAGAATTTGACAGACGCAGAGAACTACGTTTACTGCTAATGCGACAACTTGTGCAATTTCAGTTTCAGTTGAATGTGGAGTTATTAGAAATGTGGATATTGTCAGAAATAGAGAGATTAATGCAAAGAGATGGTAGAATATAGTGCAGATAGAGAAACTGATTTAAATTGAAAATTTTGGTCTTTCGGAGAAGGAGCAGAGGCCACAAGCAGCCAATTTCTTTGAAATGGAAGGTTAAACAGACGTTGGGAATGACATAAATCTGCAGATTGAGAAAATGACTCAATATACTCAAATGCGTGAAACTGACATTTTGATAGATACTGAGATCCTGGTTTGCTTAAAATGAATGATCTGAGGAAATTGAAGTTGCAGTGAACGTTGAGAAGCTGCAAAAATGTCTAATCTAACAATTTGCTGCAATGCAGAAATTGATAGATACAGAGAACAAGATTTGCTGATAAAGAGAGAAATGGAGAAATTGTACGTTCAGGTGAATGAGGACTAGCTGGAAATCAGGAGATAATCGAAACAGAGTCATTTATGTAGATAGGAAGTAGAATATAACAAAGATAGCGAGGCTGATGGAAATGTTGAAACTTGTTCATTCAAACAATCAGCACAAGCTACAGGCAGCGAATTTCATGAAAATGAAAGTGTGCAAGCGTGTAGATTGTTCAGAATAGAGACATTAATGCAGGCCGGCTGTAGAAATTATTGGAGATGAAGAAATTAATTGAAATGGCAAATCTTATTCACTCCGTGAACGAGCAGATGACACATAGAGCGAATTTCGTGAAAATAGGAGTTTTTGCAAATATGGGGTATGAGGAATATCCGCTGATAGAGAAGATCCAAGAACTTGATCAATTGATTGAACTTGACAGTTCGGGGGGAACAGAGAGCCAGCTTTGCACAATTTGAAAGTCATGGAGAAATTGAAGATGGATTGACTGCGGAGAGCGCAAATATGATGAATATTACATACTGCGGATAACTGAGAATTTGACAGATACAGAGAACTACGTTTACTGCTAAAGCGAGAACTTGTGCAATTTCTGTTTGAGTTGAATGTGGAGTTATTAGAAATGTGGATATTGTTAGAAATAGAGAGATTAATGCAAAGAGATGGTAGAAAACAGTGCAGATAGTGAAACTGATTGAAATTGAAACTTTTGTTCATTCGGAGAAGCAGCAGATCCCACAAGATGCCAATTTCTTTCAAATGGAAGGTTTTACAGATATTGGGAATGACATAAATCTGCAGCTTGAGAAAATGACTCAATATACTCAAATGCGTGAAACTGACAGTTTGATAGATACTGAGACCCAGGTTTGCTTAAATTGAATGATCTGAGGAAATTGAAGTTCCAGTGAACTTTGAGAAGCTGCAAATATGTTTAATCTAACAAATTGCTCCAATGGAGAATCTGTTAGATAAAGAGAACAAGATTTGCAGATAAAGAGAGAAATGGAGAAATTGTACGTTCAGGTGAATGAGGACTAGCTGGAAATCAGGAGATTGTTCGAAACAGAGACATTTATGTAGATAGCAAGTAGAATATAACAAAGATAGCGAGGCTGATGGAAAAGGTGAAACTTGTTCATTCAAACAAGCACCAGAAGCTACAAGCAGCGAATTTCATGAAATGGAAAGTTTGGAAACGTGTAGATTGTTCAGAATAGAGACATTAATGCAGGTCGGCAGTAGAAATTATTGGAGATGGAGAAATTAATTGAAATGGCGAATCTTATTAACTCAGTGAACGAGCAGATGACACAAAGAGCGAATTTCGTGAAAATAGGAGATTTTGCAAATATGGGGAATGAGAAATATCCCCTGATGGAGAAAATCCAGGAACTTGATCGATTGATTGACCTGGACATTTCGCGGGACACGGCGAGCCAGCTTTGCACAATTTGAAAGATATGGAGAAATTGAAGTTGCATTGACTGCGGAGAGCGAAAATACGCTAAATATAACATACTGCGGATAACTGAGAATTTGACAGATAGAGAGAACTACGTTTACTGCTAAAGCGAGAACTTCTGCAATTTCAATTTGAGTTGAATGTGGAATTATTAGAAATGTGGATATTGTTAGAAATAGAGAGATTAAGGCAAAGAGATGGTAGAAAATAGTGCAGATAGACTAACTGATTTAAATTGTAAATTTTGTTCTTTCGGAGAAGGAGCAGATGCCACAAGCAGCCAATTTATTTGAAATGGAAGGTTTTACAGACGTTGGGAATGAAATAGATCTGCAGATTGAGAAAATGACTCAATGTAGACAAATGCATGAAACTGACAGTTTGATAGATACTGAGAGCCAGGTTTGCTTAAATTGAATGATCTGAAGAAATTGAAGTTGCAGTGAACGTTGAGAAGCTGCAAATATGTCTAATCTAACAAATTGCTGCAATGGAGAATTTGATAGATACAGAGAACAAGATTTGCTGATAAAGAGAGAAATGGAGAAATTCTACGTTCAGGTGAATGAGGACTTGGTGGAAATCAGGAGATTGTTCGAAACAGAGACATTTATGTAGATAGGAAGTAGAATATAACAATGATAGCGAGGCTGATGGAAATACTGAAACTTGTTCATTCAAACAAGCAGCAGAAGCTACAAGCAGCGAATTTCGTATAAATGAACATTTGCAAACGTGTAGATTGTTCAGAATTGAGACAGTAATGCAGGTCGGCAGTAGAAATTATTGGAGATGGTGAAATTAATTGAAATGGCGAATCTTATTCACTCAGTGAACGAGCAGATGACACAAAGAGCGAATTTCGTGAAAATAGGAGATTTTGCAAATATGGGGAATGAGAAATAACCGCTGATAGAGATAAACCAGGAACTTGATCCATTGATTGAACTTGAAATTTCGCGTGGCACGGAGAGCTAGCTTTGCACAATTTGAAACACATGGAGAAATTGAAGTTGCATTGACTGCGGAGAGTGGAAGTATGCTGAATATAACATACTGCGGATAACTGAGAATTTGACAGATACAGGGAACTACGATTACTGCTAAAGCGAGAACCTGTGCAATTTCAGTTTGACTTGAATGTGGAGTTATTAGAAATGTGGATATTGTTAGAAATAGAGGGATAAGTGCAAAGAGATGGTAGAAAATAGTGCAGATAGAGAAACTGATTGAAATTGAAAATTTTGTTTATTCGGAGAAGGAGCAGATGCCGCAAGCAGCCAATTTCTTTGAAATGGAAGGTTTTACAGTCGTTGGGAATGAGATAGATCTGCAGATTGAGAAAATGTTTCAATATACACAAATGCGTGAAACTGAGAGTTTGATAGATACTGAAAGCAATGTTTGCTTAAGTTGAATGATCTGAGGAAATTGAAGTTCCAGTGAACTTTGAGAAGCTGCAAATATGTCTAATCTAACAAATTGCTGCAATGGAGAAATTGATAGATACAGAGAACAAAATTTGCTGATAAAGAGAGAAATGGAGAAATTGTACGTTCAGGTGAATGAGGACTAGCTGGAAATCAGGAGATTGTCGAAGCAGAGTCATTTATGTAGATAGGAAGTAGAATATAACAAAGATAGCGAGGCTGATGGAAATGTTGAAACTTGTTCATTCAAACAATCAGCACAAGCAACAGGCAGCGAATTTCAAGAAAATGAAAGTTTGCAAACGTGTAGATTGTTCAGAATAGAGACATTAATGCAGGTCGGCTGTAGAAATTATTGGAGATGGAGAAATTAATTGAAATGGCGAATCTTATTAACTCAGTGAACGAGCAGATGACACAAAGAGCGAAATTCGTTAAAATAGGAGATTTTGCAAATATGGGGAATGAGAAATATCCGCTGAGAGAGAAAATCGACGAACTTGATCAATTGATTGACCTTGACATTTCGCGGGACACGGCGAGCCAGCTTTGCACAATTTGAAAGATATGGAGAAATTGAAGTTGCATTGACTGCGGAGAGCGAAAATATGCTATATATAACATACTGCGGATTTTTCAAATATGGGGAATGAGAAATATCTGCTGGTTGGGGGAAATCCAGGATCTTGATCGATTGATTGAACTTGACATTTCGCAGGGCCTGGACAGAAAGCTTTGCACAATTTGAAAGATATTGAGAAATTGTAGTTGCATTGGCTGCGGAGAGCGCAAATATGCTGAATATAACATACTGCGGATAACTGAGAATTTGACAGATACAGAGAACTACGTTTACTGCTAAAGCGAGAACTTCTGCAATTTCAGTTTGAGTTGAATGTGGAATTATTAGAAATGTGGATATTGTTAGAAATAGAGAGATTAAGGCAAAGAGATGGTAGAAAATAGTGCAGATAGACTAACTGCTTTAAATTGTAAATTTTGTTCTTTCGGAGAAGGAGCAGATGCCACAAGCAGCCAATTTATTTGAAATGGAAGATTTTGCAGACGTTGGGAATGAGATAGATCTACAGATTGAGAAAATGACTCAATATACTCAAATGCGTGAAACTAACAGTTTGATAGATATTGATATCAAGGTTTGCTTATATTGAATGATCTGAAGAAATTGAAGTTGCACTGAACGTTGAGAAGCTGCAAATATGTCTAATCTAACAAATTGCTGCGATGGAGAATTTGATAGATACAGAGTACAAGATTTGCTGATAAGGGGAGAAATGGAGAAATTGTACGTTCAGGTGAATGAGGACTTTCTGGAAATCAGGAGACTGTTCTAAAGAGAGACAATTATGTAGATAGGAAGTAGAATATAACAAAGATAGCGAGGCTGATGGAAATGATGAAACTTGTTCATTCAAACAAGCAGCAGAAGCTACAAGCAGCGAATTACATGAAAATGAAAGTTTGCAAACGTGTAGATTGTTCAGAATAGAGACATTAACGGAGGTCGGCAGTAGAAATTATTGGAGATGGAGAAATTAATTGAAATAGCGTATCTTATTCACTCAGTGAACGAGCAGATGACACAAAGAGCGAATTTCGTGAAAATAGGAGATTTTGCAAATATGGGGAATGAAAAATATCCGCTGATAAATCAAATCCAGGAACTTGATCAATTGATTGAACTTGACATTTCGCGGGGCACGGAGAGCCAGCTCTTCACTATTTGAAAGATATGGAGAAATTGGAGTTGCAATGACTGCGGAGAGCTCAAATATGCTGAATATAACATACTGCGGTTAACCGACAATATGACAGATACAGAGAACTACGTTTACTGCTAAAGCTAGAACTTGTGCAATTTCTGTTTGAGTTGAATGTGGAGTTATTAGAAATGTGGATATTGTTAGAAATAGATAGATTAATGCAAAGAGATGGTAGAAAATAGTGCAGATAGAGAATCTGATTGAAATTGAAAATTTTGTTCATTCGGAGAAGCAGCAGATGCCACAAGCAGCCAATTTCTTTGAAATGGCAGGTTTTACAGACGTGGGGAATGAGATAGATCTGCAGATTGAGAAAATGATTCAATATACACAAATGATCGAAACTGACAGTTTGATAGATACTGAGATCCAGGTTTGCTTAAATTGAATGATCTGAGGAAATTGAAGTTGCAGTGAACGTTGAGAAGCTGCAAATATGTCTAATCTAACAAATTGCTGCGATGGAGAGTTTGACAGATACAGAGAACAAGATTTGCTGATTAAAGGAGACATGGAGAAATTGTACGTTCAGGTGAATGAGGACTAGCTGGAAATCAGGAGACTGTTCGAAACAGAGACATTTATGTAGATAAGAAGTAGAATATAACAAAGATAGCGAGGCTGATGGAAATGTTGAAACTTGTTCATTCAAACAAGCAGCAGAAGCTACAAGCAGCGAATTTAATGTAAATGAACATTTGCAAACGTGTAGATTGTTCAGAATTGAGACAGTATTGCAGGTCGGAAGTGGAAATTATTGGAGATGGAGAAATTAATTGAAATGGCGAATCTTATTCACTCAGTGAACGAGCAGATGACACAAAGAGCGAATTTCGTTAAAGTAGGAGATTTTGCAAATATGGGGAATGAGAAATATCTGCTCATAGAGCAAATCCATAAACTTGATCGATTGATTGAACTTGACATTTCGCGGGGCCTGGACAGACAGCTTTGCACAATTTGAAAGATATTGAGAAATTGTAGTTGCATTGGCTGCGGAGAGCAGAAATATGCTGAATATAACATACTGCAGATAACTGAGAATTTGACAGACGCAGAGAACTACGTTTACTGCTAATGCGACTTGTGCAATTTCAGTTTCAGTTGAATGTGGAGTTATTAGAAATGTGGATATTGTTAGAAATAGAGAGATTAATGCAAAGAGATGGTAGAATATAGTGCAGATAGAGAAACTGATTTAAATTGAAAATTTTGGTCTTTCGGAGAAGGAGCAGAGGCCACAAGCAGCCAATTTCTTTGAAATGGAAGGTTAAACAGACGTTGGGAATGACATAAATCTGCAGATTGAGAAAATGACTCAATATACTCAAATGCGTGAAACTGACATTTTGATAGATACTGAGATCCTGGTTTGCTTAAAATGAATGATCTGAGGAAATTGAAGTTGCAGTGAACGTTGAGAAGCTGCAAATATGTCTAATCTAACAAATTGCTGCAATGGAGAAATTGATAGATACAGAGAACAAGATTTGCTGATAAAGAGAGAAATGGAGAAATTGTACGTTCAGGTGAATGAGGACTAGCTGGAAATCAGGGGATTGTCGAAACAGAGTCATTTATGTAAATAGGAAGTAGAAAGATAGCGAGGCTGATGGAAATGTTGAAACTTGTTCATTCAAACAAGCAGCAGAAGACACAAGCAGTTAATTTCATGAAAATGAAAGTTTGCAAAGGTGTCGATTGTTCAGAATAGAGACATTAATGCAGGTCGGCAGTGGAAATTATTGGAGATGGAGAAATTAATTGAAATGGCGAATCTAATTTACTCAGTGAACGAGCAGATGACACAAAGAGCGAATTTCGTTAAAGTAGTAGATTTTGCAAATATGGGGAATGAGAAATATCTGCTGATAGAGGAAATCCAGGATCTTGATCGATTGATTGAACTTGACATTTCGCGGGGCCTGGACAGACAGCCTTGCACAATTTGAAAGATATTCAGAATTTGTAGTTGCATTGGCTGCGGAGAGCGGAAATATGCTGAATATAACATACTGCGGATAACTGTGAATTTGACAGAGACAGAGAACTACGTTTTCTGCTAAAGCGAGAACTTGTGCAATTTCAGTTTGAGTTGAAGGTGGAGTTATTAGAAATGTGGATATTGTTAGAAATAGAGAGATTCATGCAAAGAGATGGTAGAAAATAGTGCAGATCGACTAACTGATTTAAATTGTAAATTTTGTTCATTCGGAGAAGGAGCAGATGCCACAAGCAGCCAATTTATTTGAAATGGAAGATTTTACAGACGTTGGGAATGAGATAGATCTACAGATTGAGAAAATGACTCAATATATTCAAATGCGTGAAACTGACAGTTTGATTGATATTGAGATCCAGGTTTCCTTAAATTGAATGATCTGAAGAAATTGAAGTTGCAGTGAACGTTGAGAAGCTGCAAATATGTCTAATCTAACAAATTGCTGCAATGGAGAATTTGATAGATACAGAGTACAAGATTTGCTGATACGGGGAGAAATGGAGAAATTGTACGTTCAGGTGAATGAGGACTAGCTGGAAATCAGGAGATTGTTCAAAATAGAGACAATTATGTAGATAGGAAGTAGAATATAACAAAGATAGCGAGGTTGATGGAAATGGTGAAACTTGTTCATTCAAAGAAGCAGCAGAAGCTAAAAGCAGCGAATTTCATGAAAATGAAAGTTTGCAAACGTGTAGATTGTTCAGAATAGAGACATTAACGGAGGTCGGCAGTAGAAATTATTGGAGATGGAGAAATTAATTGAAATGGCGAATCTTATTCACTCAGTGAACGAGCAGATGACACAAAGAGCGAATTTCGTTAAAGTAGGAGATTTTGCAAATATGGGGAATGAGATATATCTGCTCATAGAGCAAATCCATAAACTTGATCGATTGATTGAACTTGACATTTCGCGGTGCCTGGACAGACAGCTTTGCACAATTTGAAAGATATTGAGAAATTGTAGTTGCATTGGCTGCGGAGAGCAGAAATATGCTGACTATAACATACTGCAGATAACTGAGAATTTGACAGACGCAGAGAACTACGTTTACTGCTAATGCGACAACTTGTGCAATTTCAGTTTCAGTTGAATGTGGAGTTATTAGAAATGTGGATATTGTTAGAAATAGAGAGATTAATGCAATGAGATGGTAGAATATAGTGCAGATAGAGAAACTGATTTAAATTGAAAATTTTGGTCTTTCGGAGAAGGAGCAGAGGCCACAAGCAGCCAATTTCTTTGAAATGGAAGGTTAAACAGACGGTGGGAATGACATAAATCTGCAGATTGAGAAAATGACTCAATATACTCAAATGCGTGAAACTGACATTTTGATAGATACTGAGATCCTAGTTTGCTTAAAATGAATGACCTGAGGAAATTGAAGTTGCAGTGAACGTTGAGAAGCTGCAAATATGTCTAATCTAACAAATTGCTGCAATGGAGAAATTGATAGATAAAGAGAACAAGATTTGCTGATAAAGAGAGAAATGGAGAAATTGTACGTTCAGGTGAATGAGGACTAGCTGGAAATCAGGAGATTGTCGAAACAGAGTCATTTATGTAGATAGGAAGTAGAATATAACAAAGATAGCGAGGCTGATGGAAATGTTGAAACTTGTTCATTCAAACAAGCAGCAGAAGACACAAGCAGTTAATTTCATGAAAATGAAAGTTTGCAAAGGTGTAGATTGTTCAGAATAGAGACATTAATGCAGGTCGGCAGTGGAAATTATTGGAGATGGAGAAATTAATTGAAATGGCGAATCTAATTCACTCAGTGAACGAGCAGATGACACACAGAGCGAATTTCGTTGAAGTAGGAGATTTTGCAAATATGGGGAATGAGAAATATCTGCTGATAGAGGAAATCCAGGATCTTGATCGATTGATTGACTTGACATTTCGCGGAGCCTGTACAGACAGCCTTGCACAATTTGAAAGATATTGAGAATTTGTAGTTGCATTGGCTGCGGCGAGCGGAAATATGCTGAATATAACATACTGCGGATAACTGTGAATTTGACAGAGACAGAGAACTACGTTTACTGCTAAAGCGAGAACTTGTGCAATTTCAGTTTGAGTTGAAGGTGGAGTTATTAGAAATGTGGATATTGTTAGAAATAGAGAGATTCATGCAAAGAGATGGTAGAAAATAGTGCAGATCGACTAACTGATTTAAATTGTAAATTTTGTTCATTCGGAGAAGGAGCAGATGCCACAAGCAGCCAATTTATTTGAAATGGAAGATTTTACAGACGTTGGGAATGAGATAGATCTACAGATTGAGAAAATGACTCAATATATTCAAATGCGTGAAACTGACAGTTTGATAGATATTGAGATCCAGGTTTGCTTAAATTGAATGATCTGAAGAAATTGAAGTTGCAGTGAACGTTGAGAAGCTGCAAATATGTCTAATCTAACAAATTGCTGCGATGGAGAATTTGATAGATACAGAGTACAAGATTTGCTGATAAGGGGAGAAATGGAGAAATTGTACGTTCAGGTGAATGAGGACTTTCTGGAAATCAGGAGACTGTTCTAAAGAGAGACAATTATGTAGATAGGAAGTAGAATATAACAAAGATAGCGAGGCTGATGGAAATGGTGAAACTTGTTCATTCAAACAAGCAGCAGAAGCTACAAGCAGCGAATTTCATGAATATGAAAGTTTGCAAACGTGTAGATTGTTCAGAATAGAGACATTAACGGAGGTCGGCAGTAGAAATTATTGGAGATGGAGAAATTAATTGAAATAGCGTATCTTATTCACTCAGTGAACGAGCAGATGACACAAAGAGCGAATTTCGTGAAAATAGGAGATTTTGCAAATATGGGGAATGAGAAATATCCGCTGATAAATCAAATCCAGGAACTTGATCAATTGATTGAACTTGACATTTCGCGGGGCACGGAGAGCCAGCTCTTCACTATTTGAAAGATATGGAGAAATTGGAGTTGCAATGACTGCGGAGAGCTCAAATATGCTGAATATAACATACTGCGTTTAACCGACAATATGACAGATACAGAGAACTACGTTTACTGCTAAAGCTAGAACTTGTGCAATTTCTGTTTGAGTTGAATGTGGAGTTATTAGAAATGTGGATATTGTTAGAAATAGATAGATTAATGCAAAGAGATGGTAGAACTAGTGCAGATAGAGAAAATGATTGAAATTGAAAATTTTGTTCATTCGGAGAAGCAGCAGATGCCACAAGCAGCCAATTTCTTTGAAATGGCAGGTTTTACAGACGTGGGGAATGAGATAGATCTGCAGATTGAGAAAATGATTCAATATACACAAATGATCGAAACTGACAGTTTGATAGATACTGAGATCCAGGTTTGCTTAAATTGAATGATCTGAGGAAATTGAAGTTGCAGTGAACGTTGAGAAGCTGCAAATATGTCTAATCTAACAAATTGCTGCGATGGAGAGTTTGACAGATACAGAAAACAAGATTTGCTGCTTAAAAGAGACATGGAGAAATTGTACGTTCAGGTGAATGAGGACTAGCTGGAAATCAGGAGATTGTTCGAAACAGAGACATTTATGTAGATAAGAAGTAGAATATAACAAAGATAGCGAGGCTGATGGAAATGTTGAAACTTGTTCATTCAAACAAGCAGCAGAAGCTACAAGCAGCGAATTTAATGTAAATGAACATTTGCAAACGTGTAGATTGTTCAGAATTGAGACAGGATTGCAGGTCGGAAGTGGAAATTATTGGAGATGGAGAAATTAATTGAAATGGCGAATCTTATTCACTCAGTGAACGAGCAGATGACACAAAGAGCGAATTTCGTTAAAGTAGGAGATTTTGCAAATATGGGGAATGAGAAATATCTGCTCATAGAGCAAATCCATAAACTTGATCGATTGATTGAACTTGACATTTCGCGGGGCCTGGACAGACAGCTTTGCACAATTTGAAAGATATTGAGAAATTGTAGTTGCATTGGCTGCGGAGAGCAGAAATATGCTGAATATAACATACTGCAGATAACTGAGAATTTGACAGACGCAGAGAACTACGTTTACTGCTAATGCGACTTGTGCAATTTCAGTTTCAGTTGAATGTGGAGTTATTAGAAATGTGGATATTGTTAGAAATAGAGAGATTAATGCAAAGAGATGGTAGAATATAGTGCAGATAGAGAAACTGATTTAAATTGAAAATTTTGGTCTTTCGGAGAAGGAGCAGAGGCCACAAGCAGCCAATTTCTTTGAAATGGAAGGTTAAACAGACGTTGGGAATGACATACATCTGCAGATTGAGAAAATGACTCAATATACTCAAATGCGTGAAACTGACATTTTGATAGATACTGAGATCCTGGTTTGCTTAAAATGAATGATCTGAGGAAATTGAAGTTGCAGTGAACGTTGAGAAGCTGCAAAAATGTCTAATCTAACAATTTGCTGCAATGCAGAAATTGATAGATACAGAGAACAAGATTTGCTGATAAAGAGAGAAATGGAGAAATTGTACGTTCAGGTGAATGAGGACTAGCTGGAAATCAGGGGATTGTCGAAACAGAGTCATTTATGTAAATAGGAAGTAGAATATAACAAAGATAGCGAGGCTGATCGAAATGTTGAAACTTGTTCATTCAAACAAGCAGCAGAAGACACAAGCATTTAATTTCATGAAAATGAAAGTTTGCAAAGGTGTCGATTGTTCAGAATAGAGACATTAATGCAGGTCGGCAGTGGAAATTATTGGAGATGGAGAAATTAATTGAAATGGCGAATCTAATTCACTCAGTGAACGAGCAGATGACACACAGAGCGAATTTCGTTAAAGTAGGAGATTTTGCAAATATGGGGAATGAGAAATATCTGCTGATAGAGGAAATCCAGGATCTTGATCGATTGATTGACTTGACATTTCGCGGAGCCTGTACAGACAGCCTTGCACAATTTGAAAGATATTGAGAATTTGTAGTTGCATTGGCTGCGGCGAGCGGAAATATGCTGAATATAACATACTGCGGATAACTGTGAATTTGACAGAGACAGAGAACTACGTTTACTGCTAAAGCGAGAACTTGTGCAATTTCAGTTTGAGTTGAAGGTGGAGTTATTAGAAATGTGGATATTGTTAGAAATAGAGAGAATCATGGAAAGAGATGGTAGAAAATAGTGCAGATCGACTAACTGATTTAAATTGTAAATTTTGTTCATTCGGAGAAGGAGCAGATGCCACAAGCAGCCAATTTATTTGAAATGGAAGATTTTACAGACGTTGGGAATGAGATAGATCTACAGATTGAGAAAATGACTCAATATATTCAAATGCGTGAAACTGACAGTTTGATAGATATTGAGATCCAGGTTTGCTTAAATTGAATGATCTGAAGAAATTGAAGTTGCAGTGAACGTTGAGAAGCTGCAAATATGTCTAATCTAACAAATTGCTGCGATGGAGAATTTGATAGATACAGAGTACAAGATTTGCTGATACGGGGAGAAATGGAGAAATTGTACGTTCAGGTGAATGAGGACTAGCTGGAAATCAGGAGATTGTTCAAAATAGAGACAATTATGTAGATAGGAAGTAGAATATAACAAAGATAGCGAGGTTGATGGAAATGGTGAAACTTGTTCATTCAAAGAAGCAGCAGAAGCTAAAAGCAGCGAATTTCATGAAAATGAAAGTTTGCAAACGTGTAGATTGTTCAGAATAGAGACATTAACGGAGGTCGGCAGTAGAAATTATTGGAGATGGAGAAATTAATTGAAATGGCGAATCTTATTCACTCAGTGAACGAGCAGATGACACAAAGAGCGAATTTCGTTAAAGTAGGAGATTTTGCAAATATGGGGAATGAGATATATCTGCTCATAGAGCAAATCCATAAACTTGATCGATTGATTGAACTTGACATTTCGCGGTGCCTGGACAGACAGCTTTGCACAATTTGAAAGATATTGAGAAATTGTAGTTGCATTGGCTGCGGAGAGCAGAAATATGCTGACTATAACATACTGCAGATAACTGAGAATTTGACAGACGCAGAGAACTACGTTTACTGCTAATGCGACAACTTGTGCAATTTCAGTTTCAGTTGAATGTGGAGTTATTAGAAATGTGGATATTGTTAGAAATAGAGAGATTAATGCAATGAGATGGTAGAATATAGTGCAGATAGAGAAACTGATTTAAATTGAAAATTTTGGTCTTTCGGAGAAGGAGCAGAGGCCACAAGCAGCCAATTTCTTTGAAATGGAAGGTTAAACAGACGGTGGGAATGACATAAATCTGCAGATTGAGAAAATGACTCAATATACTCAAATGCGTGAAACTGACATTTTGATAGATACTGAGATCCTAGTTTGCTTAAAATGAATGACCTGAGGAAATTGAAGTTGCAGTGAACGTTGAGAAGCTGCAAATATGTCTAATCTAACAAATTGCTGCAATGGAGAAATTGAAAGATACAGAGAACAAGATTTGCTGATAAAGAGAGAAATGGAGAAATTGTACGTTCAGGTGAATGAGGACTAGCTGGAAATCAGGAGATTGTCGAAACAGAGTCATTTATGTAGATAGGAAGTAGAATATAACAAAGATAGCGAGGCTGATGGAAATGTTGAAACTTGTTCATTCAAACAAGCAGCAGAAGACACAAGCAGTTAATTTCATGAAAATGAAAGTTTGCAAAGGTGTAGATTGTTCAGAATAGAGACATTAATGCAGGTCGGCAGTGGAAATTATTGGAGATGGAGAAATTAATTGAAATGGCGAATCTAATTCACTCAGTGAACGAGCAGATGACACACAGAGCGAATTTCGTTAAAGTAGGAGATTTTGCAAATATGGGGAATGAGAAATATCTGCTGATAGAGGAAATCCAGGATCTTGATCGATTGATTGACTTGACATTTCGCGGAGCCTGTACAGACAGCCTTGCACAATTTGAAAGATATTGAGAATTTGTAGTTGCATTGGCTGCGGCGAGCGGAAATATGCTGAATATAACATACTGCGGATAACTGTGAATTTGACAGAGACAGAGAACTACGTTTACTGCTAAAGCGAGAACTTGTGCAATTTCAGTTTGAGTTGAAGGTGGAGTTATTAGAAATGTGGATATTGTTAGAAATAGAGAGAATCATGGAAAGAGATGGTAGAAAATAGTGCAGATCGACTAACTGATTTAAATTGTAAATTTTGTTCATTCGGAGAAGGAGCAGATGCCACAAGCAGCCAATTTATTTGAAATGGAAGATTTTACAGACGTTGGGAATGAGATAGATCTACAGATTGAGAAAATGACTCAATATATTCAAATGCGTGAAACTGACAGTTTGATAGATATTGAGATCCAGGTTTGCTTAAATTGAATGATCTGAAGAAATTGAAGTTGCAGTGAACGTTGAGAAGCTGCAAATATGTCTAATCTAACAAATTGCTGCGATGGAGAATTTGATAGATACAGAGTACAAGATTTGCTGATAAGGGGAGAAATGGAGAAATTGTACGTTCAGGTGAATGAGGACTTTCTGGAAATCAGGAGACTGTTCTAAAGAGAGACAATTATGTAGATAGGAAGTAGAATATAACAAAGATAGCGAGGCTGATGGAAATGGTGAAACTTGTTCATTCAAACAAGCAGCAGAAGCTACAAGCAGCGAATTTCATGAAAATGAAAGTTTGCAAACGTGTAGATTGTTCAGAATAGAGACATTAACGGAGGTCGGCAGTAGAAATTATTGGAGATGGAGAAATTAATTGAAATAGCGTATCTTATTCACTCAGTGAACGAGCAGATGACACAAAGAGCGAATTTCGTGAAAATAGGAGATTTTGCAAATATGGGGAATGAGAAATATCCGCTGATAAATCAAATCCAGGAACTTGATCAATTGATTGAACTTGACATTTCGCGGGGCACGGAGAGCCAGCTCTTCACTATTTGAAAGATATGGAGAAATTGGAGTTGCAATGACTGCGGAGAGCTCAAATATGCTGAATATAACATACTGCGGTTAACCGACAATATGACAGATACAGAGAACTACGTTTACTGCTAAAGCTAGAACTTGTGCAATTTCTGTTTGAGTTGAATGTGGAGTTATTAGAAATGTGGATATTGTTAGAAATAGATAGATTAATGCAAAGAGATGGTAGAAAATAGTGCAGATAGAGAAAATGATTGAAATTGAAAATTTTGTTCATTCGGAGAAGCAGCAGATGCCACAAGCAGCCAATTTCTTTGAAATGGCAGGTTTTACAGACGTGGGGAATGAGATAGATCTGCAGATTGAGAAAATGATTCAATATACACAAATGATCGAAACTGACAGTTTGATAGATACTGAGATCCAGGTTTGCTTAAATTGAATGATCTGAGGAAATTGAAGTTGCAGTGAACGTTGAGAAGCTGCAAATATGTCTAATCTAACAAATTGCTGCGATGGAGAGTTTGACAGATACAGAAAACAAGATTTGCTGCTTAAAAGAGACATGGAGAAATTGTACGTTCAGGTGAATGAGGACTAGCTGGAAATCAGGAGATTGTTCGAAACAGAGACATTTATGTAGATAAGAAGTAGAATATAACAAAGATAGCGAGGCTGATGGAAATGTTGAAACTTGTTCATTCAAACAAGCAGCAGAAGCTACAAGCAGCGAATTTAATGTAAATGAACATTTGCAAACGTGTAGATTGTTCAGAATTGAGACAGTATTGCAGGTCGGAAGTGGAAATTATTGGAGATGGAGAAATTAATTGAAATGGCGAATCTTATTCACTCAGTGAACGAGCAGATGACACAAAGAGCGAATTTCGTTAAAGTAGGAGATTTTGCAAATATGGGGAATGAGAAATATCTGCTCATAGAGCAAATCCATAAACTTGATCGATTGATTGAACTTGACATTTCGCGGGGCCTGGACAGACAGCTTTGCACAATTTGAAAGATATTGAGAAATTGTAGTTGCATTGGCTGCGGAGAGCAGAAATATGCTGAATATAACATACTGCAGATAACTGAGAATTTGACAGACGCAGAGAACTACGTTTACTGCTAATGCGACTTGTGCAATTTCAGTTTCAGTTGAATGTGGAGTTATTAGAAATGTGGATATTGTTAGAAATAGAGAGATTAATGCAAAGAGATGGTAGAATATAGTGCAGATAGAGAAACTGATTTAAATTGAAAATTTTGGTCTTTCGGAGAAGGAGCAGAGGCCACAAGCAGCCAATTTCTTTGAAATGGAAGGTTAAACAGACGTTGGGAATGACATAAATCTGCAGATTGAGAAAATGACTCAATATACTCAAATGCGTGAAACTGACATTTTGATAGATACTGAGATCCTGGTTTGCTTAAAATGAATGATCTGAGGAAATTGAAGTTGCAGTGAACGTTGAGAAGCTGCAAATATGTCTAATCTAACAAATTGCTGCAATGGAGAAATTGATAGATACAGAGAACAAGATTTGCTGATAAAGAGAGAAATGGAGAAATTGTACGTTCAGGTGAATGAGGACTAGCTGGAAATCAGGGGATTGTCGAAACAGAGTCATTTATGTAAATAGGAAGTAGAATATAACAAAGATAGCGAGGCTGATGGAAATGTTGAAACTTGTTCATTCAAACAAGCAGCAGAAGACACAAGCAGTTAATTTCATGAAAATGAAAGTTTGCAAAGGTGTCGATTGTTCAGAATAGAGACATTAATGCAGGTCGGCAGTGGAAATTATTCGAGATGGAGAAATTAATTGAAATGGCGAATCTAATTTACTCAGTGAACGAGCAGATGACACAAAGAGCGAATTTCGTTAAAGTAGTAGATTTTGCAAATATGGGGAATGAGAAATATCTGCTGATAGAGGAAATCCAGGATCTTGATCGATTGATTGAACTTGACATTTCGCGGGGCCTGGACAGACAGCCTTGCACAATTTGAAAGATATTCAGAATTTGTAGTTGCATTGGCTGCGGAGAGCGGAAATATGCTGAATATAACATACTGCGGATAACTGTGAATTTGACAGAGACAGAGAACTACGTTTTCTGCTAAAGCGAGAACTTGTGCAATTTCAGTTTGAGTTGAAGGTGGAGTTATTAGAAATGTGGATATTGTTAGAAATAGAGAGATGAATGCAAAGAGATGGTAGAACATGGTGCTGATAGAGAAACTGATTGAAATTGAAAATTCTTGTTCATTCGGAGAAAGTGCAGATTCCACAAATAGCCAATTTATTTGAAATGGAAGATTTTACAGACGTTGGGAATGAGATAGATCTACAGATTGTGAAAATTACTCAATATATTCAAATGCGTGAAACTGACAGTTTGATAGATATTGAGATCCAGGTTTGCTTAAATTGAATGATCTGAAGAAATTGAAGTTGCAGTGAACGTTGAGAAGCTGCAAATATGTCTAATCTAACAAATTGCTGCAATGGAGAATTTGATAGATACAGAGTACAAGATTTGCTGATACGGGGAGAAATGGAGAAATTGTACGTTCAGGTGAATGAGGACCAGCTGGAAATCAGGAGATTGTTCAAAATAGAGACAATTATGTAGATAGGAAGTAGAATATAACAAAGATAGCGAGGCTGATGGAAATGGTGAAACTTGTTCATTCAAACAAGCAGCAGAAGCTACAAGCAGCGAATTTCATGAAAATAAACGTTTGCAAACGTGTAGATTGTTCAGAATTGAGACAGTATTGCAGGTCGGCAGTGGAAATTATTGGAGATGGAGAAATTAATTGAAATGGCGAATCTTATTCACTCAGTGAACGAGCAGATGACACAAAGAGCGAATTTCGTTAAAGTAGGAGATTTTGCAAATATGGGGAATGAGATATATCTGCTCATAGAGCAAATCCATAAACTTGATCGATTGATTGAACTTGACATTTCGCGGTGCCTGGACAGACAGCTTTGCACAATTTGAAAGATATTGAGAAATTGTAGTTGCATTGGCTGCGGAGAGCAGAAATATGCTGACTATAACATACTGCAGATAACTGAGAATTTGACAGACGCAGAGAACTACGTTTACTGCTAATGCGACAACTTGTGCAATTTCAGTTTCAGTTGAATGTGGAGTTATTAGAAATGTGGATATTGTTAGAAATAGAGAGATTAATGCAATGAGATGGTAGAATATAGTGCAGATAGAGAAACTGATTTAAATTGAAAATTTTGGTCTTTCGGAGAAGGAGCAGAGGCCACAAGCAGCCAATTTCTTTGAAATGGAAGGTTAAACAGACGGTGGGAATGACATAAATCTGCAGATTGAGAAAATGACTCAATATACTCAAATGCGTGAAACTGACATTTTGATAGATACTGAGATCCTAGTTTGCTTAAAATGAATGACCTGAGGAAATTGAAGTTGCAGTGAACGTTGAGAATCTGCAAATATGTCTAATCTAACAAATTGCTGCAATGGAGAAATTGAAAGATACAGAGAACAAGATTTGCTGATAAAGAGAGAAATGGAGAAATTGTACGTTCAGGTGAATGAGGACTAGCTGGAAATCAGGAGATTGTCGAAACAGAGTCATTTATGTAGATAGGAAGTAGAATATAACAAAGATAGCGAGGCTGATGGAAATGTTGAAACTTGTTCATTCAAACAAGCAGCAGAAGACACAAGCAGTTAATTTCATGAAAATGAAAGTTTGCAAAGGTGTAGATTGTTCAGAATGAGACATTAATGCAGGTCGGCAGTGGAAATTATTGGAGATGGAGAAATTAATTGAAATGGCGAATCTAATTCACTCAGTGAACGAGCAGATGACACACAGAGCGAATTTCGTTAAAGTAGGAGATTTTGCAAATATGGGGAATGAGAAATATCTGCTGATAGAGGAAATCCAGGATCTTGATCGATTGATTGACTTGACATTTCGCGGAGCCTGTACAGACAGCCTTGCACAATTTGAAAGATATTGAGAATTTGTAGTTGCATTGGCTGCGGAGAGCGGAAATATGCTGAATATAACATACTGCGGATAACTGTGAATTTGACAGAGACAGAGAACTACGTTTACTGCTAAAGCGAGAACTTGTGCAATTTCAGTTTGAGTTGAAGGTGGAGTTATTAGAAATGTGGATATTGTTAGAAATAGAGAGATTCATGCAAAGAGATGGTAGAAAATAGTGCAGATCGACTAACTGATTTAAATTGTAAATTTTGTTCATTCGGAGAAGGAGCAGATGCCACAAGCAGCCAATTTATTTGAAATGGAAGATTTTACAGACGTTGGGAATGAGATAGATCTACAGATTGAGAAAATGACTCAATATATTCAAATGCGTGAAACTGACAGTTTGATAGATATTGAGATCCAGGTTTGCTTAAATTGAATGATCTGAAGAAATTGAAGTTGCAGTGAACGTTGAGAAGCTGCAAATATGTCTAATCTAACAAATTGCTGCGATGGAGAATTTGATAGATACAGAGTACAAGATTTGCTGATAAGGGGAGAAATGGAGAAATTGTACGTTCAGGTGAATGAGGACTTTCTGGAAATCAGGAGACTGTTCTAAAGAGAGACAATTATGTAGATAGGAAGTAGAATATAACAAAGATAGCGAGGTTGATGGAAATGGTGAAACTTGTTCATTCAAACAAGCAGCAGAAGCTACAAGCAGCGAATTTCATGAAAATGAAAGTTGGCAAACGTATAGATTGTTCAGAATAGAGACATTAACGGAGGTCGGCAGTAGAAATTATTGGAGATGGAGAAATTAATTGAAATAGCGTATCTTATTCACTCAGTGAACGAGCAGACGACACAAAGAGCGAATTTCGTGAAAATAGGAGATTTTGCAAATATGGGGAATGAGAAATATCCGCTGATAAATCAAATCCAGGAACTTGATCAATTGATTGAACTTGACATTTCGCGGGGCACGGAGAGCCAGCTCTTCACTATTTGAAAGATATGGAGAAATTGGAGTTGCAATGACTGCGGAGAGCTCAAATATGCTGAATATAACATACTGCGGTTAACCGACAATATGACAGATACAGAGAACTTCGTTTACTGCTAAAGCTAGAACTTGTGCAATTTCTGTTTGAGTTGAATGTGGAGTTATTAGAAATGTGGATCTTGTTAGAAATAGATAGATTAATGCAAAGAGATGGTAGAAAATAGTGCAGATAGAGAAAATGATTGAAATTGAAAATTTTGTTCATTCGGAGAAGCAGCAGATGCCACAAGCAGCCAATTTCTTTGAAATGGCAGGTTTTACAGACGTGGGGAATGAGATAGATCTGCAGATTGAGAAAATGATTCAATATACACAAATGATCGAAAGTGACAGTTTGATAGATACTGAGATCCAGGTTTGCTTAAATTGAATGATCTGAGGAAATTGAAGTTGCAGTGAACGTTGAGAAGCTGCAAATATGTCTAATCTAACAAATTGCTGCGATGGAGAGTTTGACAGATACAGAAAACAAGATTTGCTGCTTAAAAGAGACATGGAGAAATTGTACGTTCAGGTGAATGAGGACTAGCTGGAAATCAGGAGATTGTTCGAAACAGAGACATTTATGTAGATAAGAAGTAGAATATAACAAAGATAGCGAGGCTGATGGAAATGTTGAAACTTGTTCATTCAAACAAGCAGCAGAAGCTACAAGCAGCGAATTTAATGTAAATGAACATTTGCAAACGTGTAGATTGTTCAGAATTGAGACAGTATTGCAGGTCGGAAGTGGAAATTATTGGAGATGGAGAAATTAATTGAAATGGCGAATCTTATTCACTCAGTGAACGAGCAGATGACACAAAGAGCGAATTTCGTTAAAGTAGGAGATTTTGCAAATATGGGGAATGAGAAATATCTGCTCATAGAGCAAATCCATAAACTTGATCGATTGATTGAACTTGACATTTCGCGGGGCCTGGACAGACAGCTTTGCACAATTTGAAAGATATTGAGAAATTGTAGTTGCATTGGCTGCGGAGAGCAGAAATATGCTGAATATAACATACTGCAGATAACTGAGAATTTGACAGACGCAGAGAACTACGTTTACTGCTAATGCGACTTGTGCAATTTCAGTTTCAGTTGAATGTGGAGTTATTAGAAATGTGGATATTGTTAGAAATAGAGAGATTAATGCAAAGAGATGGTAGAATATAGTGCAGATAGAGAAACTGATTTAAATTGAAAATTTTGGTCTTTCGGAGAAGGAGCAGAGGCCACAAGCAGCCAATTTCTTTGAAATGGAAGGTTAAACAGACGTTGGGAATGACATAAATCTGCAGATTGAGAAAATGACTCAATATACTCAAATGCGTGAAACTGACATTTTGATAGATACTGAGATCCTGGTTTGCTTAAAATGAATGATCTGAGGAAATTGAAGTTGCAGTGAACGTTGAGAAGCTGCAAATATGTCTAATCTAACAAATTGCTGCAATGGAGAAATTGATAGATACAGAGAACAAGATTTGCTGATAAAGAGAGAAATGGAGAAATTGTACGTTCAGGTGAATGAGGACTAGCTGGAAATCAGGGGATTGTCGAAACAGAGTCATTTATGTAAATAGGAAGTAGAATATAACAAAGATAGCGAGGCTGATGGAAATGTTGAAACTTGTTCATTCAAACAAGCAGCAGAAGACACAAGCAGTTAATTTCATGAAAATGAAAGTTTGCAAAGGTGTCGATTGTTCAGAATAGAGACATTAATGCAGGTCGGCAGTGGAAATTATTCGAGATGGAGAAATTAATTGAAATGGCGAATCTAATTTACTCAGTGAACGAGCAGATGACACAAAGAGCGAATTTCGTTAAAGTAGTAGATTTTGCAAATATGGGGAATGAGAAATATCTGCTGATAGAGGAAATCCAGGATCTTGATCGATTGATTGAACTTGACATTTCGCGGGGCCTGGACAGACAGCCTTGCACAATTTGAAAGATATTCAGAATTTGTAGTTGCATTGGCTGCGGAGAGCGGAAATATGCTGAATATAACATACTGCGGATAACTGTGAATTTGACAGAGACAGAGAACTACGTTTTCTGCTAAAGCGAGAACTTGTGCAATTTCAGTTTGAGTTGAAGGTGGAGTTATTAGAAATGTGGATATTGTTAGAAATAGAGAGATTCATGCAAAGAGATGGTAGAAAATAGTGCAGATCGACTAACTGATTTAAATTGTAAATTTTGTTCATTCGGAGAAGGAGCAGATGCCACAAGCAGCCAATTTATTTGAAATGGAAGATTTTACAGACGTTGGGAATGAGATAGATCTACAGATTGAGAAAATGACTCAATATATTCAAATGCGTGAAACTGACAGTTTGATTGATATTGAGATCCAGGTTTCCTTAAATTGAATGATCTGAAGAAATTGAAGTTGCAGTGAACGTTGAGAAGCTGCAAATATGTCTAATCTAACAAATTGCTGCAATGGAGAATTTGATAGATACAGAGTACAAGATTTGCTGATACGGGGAGAAATGGAGAAATTGTACGTTCAGGTGAATGAGGACTAGCTGGAAATCAGGAGATTGTTCAAAATAGAGACAATTATGTAGATAGGAAGTAGAATATAACAAAGATAGCGAGGTTGATGGAAATGGTGAAACTTGTTCATTCAAAGTGGCAGCAGAAGCTAAAAGCAGCGAATTTCATGAAAATGAAAGTTTGCAAACGTGTAGATTGTTCAGAATAGAGACATTAACGGAGGTCGGCAGTAGAAATTATTGGAGATGAAGAAATTAATTGAAATGTCGAATCTTGTACACTCAGTGAACGAGCAGATGACGCAAAGAGCGAATTTCGAGAAAATAGGAGATTTTGCAAATATGGGGAATGAGAAATGTCCGCTGGTAGAGAAAATGCAGGAACTTGATCAATTGATTGACCTTGACATTTCGCGGGACACGGCGAGCCAGCTTTGCACAATTAGAAAGATATGGAGAAATTGAAGTTGTATTGACTGCGGAGAGCGGAAATATGCTGAATATAACATCCTGTGGATAACTGAGAATTTGACAGATACAGAGAACTACGTTTACTGCTAAAGCGAGAACTTGTGCAATTTCAGTTTGAGTTGAATGTGGAGTTATTAGAAATGTGGATATTGTTAGAAATAGAGAGATGAATGCAAAGAGATGGTAGAACATGGTGCTGATAGAGAAACTGATTGAAATTGAAAATTTTTGTTCATTCGGAGAAAGTGCAGATTCCACAAATAGCCAATTTATTTGAAATGGAAGATTTTACAGACGTTGGGAATGAGATAGATCTACAGATTGAGAAAATGACTCAATATATTCAAATGCGTGAAACTGACAGTTTGATAGATATTGAGATCCAGGTTTGCTTAAATTGAATGATCTGAAGAAATTGAAGTTGCAGTGAACGTTGAGAAGCTGCAAATATGTCTAATCTAACAAATTGCTGCAATGGAGAATTTGATAGATACAGAGTACAAGATTTGCTGATACGGGGAGAAATGGAGAAATTGTACGTTCAGGTGAATGAGGACCAGCTGGAAATCAGGAGATTGTTCAAAATAGAGACAATTATGTAGATAGGAAGTAGAATATAACAAAGATAGCGAGGCTGATGGAAATGGTGAAACTTGTTCATTCAAACAAGCAGCAGAAGCTACAAGCAGCGAATTTCATGAAAATGAACGTTTGCAAACGTGTAGATTGTTCAGAATTGAGACAGTATTGCAGGTCGGCAGTGGAAATTATTGGAGATGGAGAAATTAATTGAAATGGCGAATCTTATTCCCTCAGTGAACGAGCAGATGACACAAAGAGCGAATTTCGTTAAAGTAGGAGATTTTGCAAATATGGGGAATGAGATATATCTGCTCATAGAGCAAATCCATAAACTTGATCGATTGATTGAACTTGACATTTCGCGGTGCCTGGACAGACAGCTTTGCACAATTTGAAAGATATTGAGAAATTGTAGTTGCATTGGCTGCGGAGAGCAGAAATATGCTGACTATAACATACTGCAGATAACTGAGAATTTGACAGACGCAGAGAACTACGTTTACTGCTAATGCGACAACTTGTGCAATTTCAGTTTCAGTTGAATGTGGAGTTATTAGAAATGTGGATATTGTTAGAAATAGAGAGATTAATGCAATGAGATGGTAGAATATAGTGCAGATAGAGAAACTGATTTAAATTGAAAATTTTGGTCTTTCGGAGAAGGAGCAGAGGCCACAAGCAGCCAATTTCTTTGAAATGGAAGGTTAAACAGACGGTGGGAATGACATAAATCTGCAGATTGAGAAAATGACTCAATATACTCAAATGCGTGAAACTGACATTTTGATAGATACTGAGATCCTAGTTTGCTTAAAATGAATGACCTGAGGAAATTGAAGTTGCAGTGAACGTTGAGAAGCTGCAAATATGTCTAATCTAACAAATTGCTGCAATGGAGAAATTGAAAGATACAGAGAACAAGATTTGCTGATAAAGAGAGAAATGGAGAAATTGTACGTTCAGGTGAATGAGGACTAGCTGGAAATCAGGAGATTGTCGAAACAGAGTCATTTATGTAGATAGGAAGTAGAATATAACAAAGATAGCGAGGCTGATGGAAATGTTGAAACTTGTTCATTCAAACAAGCAGCAGAAGACACAAGCAGTTAATTTCATGAAAATGAAAGTTTGCAAAGGTGTAGATTGTTCAGAATAGAGACATTAATACAGGTCGGCAGTGGAAATTAGTCGAGATGGAGAAATTAATTGAAATGGCGAATCTAATTTACTCAGTGAACGAGCAGATGACACACAGAGCGAATTTCGTTAAAGTAGGAGATTTTGCAAATATGGGGAATGAGAAATATCTGCTGATAGAGGAAATCCAGGATCTTGATCGATTGATTGAACTTGACATTTCGCGGGGCCTGTACAGACAGCCTTGCACAATTTGAAAGATATTGAGAATTTGTAGTTGCATTGGCTGCGGCGAGCGGAAATATGCTGAATATAACATACTGCGGATAACTGTGAATTTGACAGAGACAGAGAACTACGTTTACTGCTAAAGCGAGAACTTGTGCAATTTCAGTTTGAGTTGAAGGTGGAGTTATTAGAAATGTGGATATTGTTAGAAATAGAGAGATTCATGCAAAGAGATGGTAGAAAATAGTGCAGATCGACTAACTGATTTAAATTGTAAATTTTGTTCATTCGGAGAAGGAGCAGATGCCACAAGCAGCCAATTTATTTGAAATGGAAGATTTTACAGACGTTGGGAATGAGATAGATCTACAGATTGAGAAAATGACTCAATATATTCAAATGCGTGAAACTGACAGTTTGATAGATATTGAGATCCAGGTTTGCTTAAATTGAATGATCTGAAGAAATTGAAGTTGCAGTGAACGTTGAGAAGCTGCAAATATGTCTAATCTAACAAATTGCTGCAATGGAGAATTTGATAGATACAGAGTACAAGATTTGCTGATACGGGGACAAATGGAGAAATTGTACGTTCAGGTGATTGAGGACTAGCTGGAAATAAGGAGATTGTTCAAAATAGAGACAATTATGAAGATAGGAAGTAGAATATAACAAAGATAGCGAGGCTGATGGCAATGGTGAAACTTGTTCATTCAAACAAGCAGCAGAAGCTAAAAGCAGCGAATTTCATGAAAATGAAAGTTTGCAAACGTGTAGATTGTTCAGAATAGAGACATTAATGCAGGTCGGCAGTAGATATTATTCGAGATGGAGAAATTAATTGAAATGGCGAATCTTACTCACTCAGTGAACGAGCAGATGACGCAAAGAGCGAATTTCGTTAAAATAGGAGATTTTGCAAATATGGGGAATGAGAAATATCCCCTGATAGAGAAAATCCAGGAACTTGATCGATTGATTGAACTTGACATTTCGCGGTGCCTGGATAGCCAGCTTTGCACAATTTGAAAGATACGGAGAAATTGAAGTTGCATTGGCTGTGCAGAGCGGAAATATGCTGAATATAACATACTGCGGATAACTGAAAATATGACAGATACAGAGAACTACGTTTACTGCTAAAGCGAGAACTTGTGCAATTTCTGTTTGAGTTGAATGTGGAGTTATTAGAAATGTGGATATTGTTAGAAATAGAGAGATTAATGCAAAGAGATGGTACAAAATAGTGCAGATAGAGAAACTGATTGAAATTGAAAATTTTGTTCATTCGGAGAAGCAGCAGATGCCACAAGCAGCCAACTTCTTTCAAATGGAAGGTTTTACAGATGTTGGGAATGACATAAATCGGCAGATTGAGAAAATGATTCAATATACACAAATCATCGAAACTGACAGTTTGATAGATACTGTGAGCCATGTTTTCTTAAATTGAATGATAACAAAAATTGAAGTTGCAGTGAACTTTGAGAAGCTGCAAATATGTCTAATCTAACAAATTGCTGCAATGGAGAAATTGAAAGATACAGAGAACAAGATTTGCTGATAAAGAGAGAAATGGAGAAATTGTACGTTCAGGTGAATGAGGACTAGCTGGAAATCAGGAGATTGTCGAAACAGAGTCATTTATGTAGATAGGAAGTAGAATATAACAAAGATAGCGAGGCTGATGGAAATGTTGAAACTTGTTCATTCAAACAAGCAGCAGAAGACACAAGCAGTTAATTTCATGAAAATGAAAGTTTGCAAAGGTGTAGATTGTTCAGAATAGAGACATTAATACAGGTCGGCAGTGGAAATTAGTCGAGATGGAGAAATTAATTGAAATGGCGAATCTAATTTACTCAGTGAACGAGCAGATGACACACAGAGCGAATTTCGTTAAAGTAGGAGATTTTGCAAATATGGGGAATGAGAAATATCTGCTGATAGAGGAAATCCAGGATCTTGATCGATTGATTGAACTTGACATTTCGCGGGGCCTGTACAGACAGCCTTGCACAATTTGAAAGATATTGAGAATTTGTAGTTGCATTGGCTGCGGCGAGCGGAAATATGCTGAATATAACATACTGCGGATAACTGTGAATTTGACAGAGACAGAGAACTACGTTTACTGCTAAAGCGAGAACTTGTGCAATTTCAGTTTGAGTTGAAGGTGGAGTTATTAGAAATGTGGATATTGTTAGAAATAGAGAGATTCATGCAAAGAGATGGTAGAAAATAGTGCAGATCGACTAACTGATTTAAATTGTAAATTTTGTTCATTCGGAGAAGGAGCAGATGCCACAAGCAGCCAATTTATTTGAAATGGAAGATTTTACAGACGTTGGGAATGAGATAGATCTACAGATTGAGAAAATGACTCAATATATTCAAATGCGTGAAACTGACAGTTTGATAGATATTGAGATCCAGGTTTGCTTAAATTGAATGATCTGAAGAAATTGAAGTTGCAGTGAACGTTGAGAAGCTGCAAATATGTCTAATCTAACAAATTGCTGCAATGGAGAATTTGATAGATACAGAGTACAAGATTTGCTGATACGGGGAGAAATGGAGAAATTGTACGTTCAGGTGATTGAGGACTAGCTGGAAATAAGGAGATTGTTCAAAATAGAGACAATTATGAAGATAGGAAGTAGAATATAACAAAGATAGCGAGGCTGATGGCAATGGTGAAACTTGTTCATTCAAACAAGCAGCAGAAGCTACAAGCAGCGAATTTCATGAAAATGAAAGTTTGCAAACGTGTAGATTGTTCAGAATAGAGACATTAATGCAGGTCGGCAGTAGAAATTATTCGAGATGGAGAAATTAATTGAAATGGCGAATCTTACTCACTCAGTGAACGAGCAGATGACGCAAAGAGCGAATTTCGTTAAAATAGGAGATTTTGCAAATATGGGGAATGAGAAATATCCCCTGATAGAGAAAATCCAGGAACTTGATCGATTGATTGAACTTGACATTTCGCGGTGCCTGGATAGCCAGCTTTGCACAATTTGAAAGATACGGAGAAATTGAAGTTGCATTGGCTGTGCAGAGCGGAAATATGCTGAATATAACATACTGCGGATAACTGACAATATGACAGATACAGAGAACTACGTTTACTGCTAAAGCGAGAACTTGTGCAATTTCTGTTTGAGTTGAATGTGGAGTTATTAGAAATGTGGATATTGTTAGAAATAGAGAGATTAATGCAAAGAGATGGTACAAAATAGTGCAGATAGAGAAACTGATTGAAATTGAAAATTTTGTTCATTCGGAGAAGCAGCAGATGCCACAAGCAGCCAACTTCTTTCAAATGGAAGGTTTTACAGATGTTGGGAATGACATAAATCGGCAGATTGAGAAAATGATTCAATATACACAAATCATCGAAACTGACAGTTTGATAGATACTGTGAGCCATGTTTTCTTTAATTGAATGATAACAAAAATTGAAGTTGCAGTGAACTTTGAGAAGCTGCAAATATATCTAATCTAACAATTTGCTGCATTGGAGAATTTGTTAGATAAAGAGAACAAGATTTGCTGATAAAGAGAGAAATGGAGAAATTGTACGTTCAGGTGAATGAGGACTAGCTGGAAATCAGGAGATTGTTCGAAACAGAGACATTTATGTAGATAGGAAGTAGAATATAACAAAGATAGCGAGGCTGACGGAAATGGTGAAACTTGTTCATTCAAACAAGCAGCAGAAGCTACAAGGAGCGAATTTCATGAAAATGAAAGTTTGGAGACGTGTAGATTGTTCAGAATAGAGACATTAATGCAGGTCGGCAGTAGAAATTATTGGAGATGGTGAAATTAATTGAAATGGCGAATCTTATTCACTCAGTGAACGAGCAGATGACACAAAGAGCGAATTTCGTGAAAATAGGAGATTTTGCAAATATGGGGAATGAGAAATATCCGCTGATAGAGAAAAACCAGGAACTTGATCCATTGATTGAACTTGACATTTCGCGTGGCACAGAGAGCTAGCTTTGCACAAATTGAAACACATGGAGAAATTGAAGTTGCATTGACTGTGGAGAGTGGAAGTATGCTGAATATAACATACTGCGGATAACTGAGAATTTGACAGATACAGGGAACTACGATTACTGCTAAAGCGAGAACCTGTGCAATTTCAGTTTGAGTTGAATGTGGAGTTATTAGAAATGTGGATCTTGTTAGAAATAGATAGATTAATGCAAAGAGATGGTAGAAAATAGTGCAGATAGAGAAAATGATTGAAAATGAAAATTTTGTTCATTCGGAGAAGCAGCAGATGCCACAAGCAGCCAATTTCTTTGAAATGGAAGGTTTTACAGACGTGGGGAATGAGATAGATCTGCAGATTGAGAAAATGATTCAATATACACAAATGATCGAAACTGACAGTTTGATAGATACTGAGATCCAGGTTTGCTTAAATTGAATGATCTGAGGAAATTGAAGTTGCAGTGAACGTTGAGAAGCTGCAAATATGTCTAATCTAACAAATTGCTGCAATGGAGAGTTTGACAGATACAGAGAACAAGATTTGCTGATAAAGAGAGAAATGGAGAAATTGTACGTTCAGGTGAACGAGGACTAGGTGGAAATCAGGAGATTGTTCGAAACAGAGACATTTATGTAGATAGGAAGTAGAATATAACAAAGATAGCGAGGCTGATGGAAATGTTGAAACTTGTTCATTCAAACAAGCAGCAGAAGCTACAAGCAGCGAATTTCATGTAAATGAACGTTTGCAGACGTGTAGATTGTTCAGAATTGAGATAGTATTGCAGGTCGGAAGTGGAAATTATTGGAGATGGAGAAATTAATTGAAATGGCGAATCTTATTCACTCAGTGAACGAGCAGATGACACAAAGAGCGAATTTCGTTAAAGTAGGAGATTTTGCAAATATGGGGAATGAGAAATATCTGCTCATAGAGCAAATCCATAAACTTGATCGATTGATTGAACTTGACATTTCGCGGGGCCTGGACAGCCAGCTTTGCACAATTTGAAAGATATTGAGAAATTGTAGTTGCATTGGCTGCGGAGAGCAGAAATATGCTGAATATAACATACTGCAGGATAACTGAGAATTTGACAGACGCAGAGAACTACGTTTACTGCTAATGCGACAACTTGTGCAATTTCAGGTTGAGTTGAATGTGGGGTTATTAGAAATGTGGATATTGTTAGAAATAGAGAGATTAATGCAATGAGATGGTAGAATATAGTGCAGATAGAGAAACTGATTTAAATTGAAAATTTTGGTCTTTCGGAGAAGGAGCAGAGGCCACAAGCAGCCAATTTCTTTGAAATGGAAGGTTAAACAGACGTTGGGAATGACATAAATCTGCAGATTGAGAAAATGACTCAATATACTCAAATGCGTGAAACTGACATTTTGATAGATACTGAGATCCTGGTTTGTTTAAAATGAATCATCTGAGGAAATTCAAGTTGCAGTGAAGGTTGAGAAGCTGCAAATATGTCTAATCTAAAAAATTGCTGCAATGGAGAATTTGATAGATACAGAGAACAAGATTTGCTGATACGGGGAGAAATGAAGAAATTGTACGTTCAGGTGAATGAGGACTAGCTGGAAATCAGGAGACTGTTCAAAATAGAGACAATTATGTAGATAGGAAGTAGAATATAACAAAGATAGCGAGGCTGATGGAAATGGTGAAACTTGTTCATTCAAACAAGCAGCAGAAGCTAAAAGCAGCGAATTTCATGAAAATGAAAGTTTGCAAACGTGTAGATTGTTCAGAATAGAGACATTAACGGAGGTCGGCAGTAGAAATTATTGGAGATGAAGAAATTAATTGAAATGGCGAATCTTGTACACTCAGTGAACGAGCAGATGACGCAAAAAGCGAATTTCGTGAAAATAGGAGATTTTGCAAATATGGGGAATGAGAAATATCCGCTGATAAATCAAATCCAGGAACTTGATCAATTGATTGAACTTGACATTTCGCGGGGCACGGAGAGCCAGCTCTTCACTATTTGAAAGATATGGAGAAATTGAAGTTGCAATGACTGCGGAGAGCTCAAATATGCTGATATAACATACTGCGGTTAACCGACAGTATGACAGATACAGAGAACTACGTTTACTGCTAAAGCTAGAACTTGTGCAATTTCTGTTTGAGTTGAATGTGGAGTTATTAGAAATGTGGATATTGTTAGAAATAGAGAGATTAATGCAAAGAGATGGTAGAAAATAGTGCAGATAGAGATAATGATTGAAATTGAAAATTTTGTTCATTCGGAGAAGCAGCAGATGCCACAAGCAGCCAATTTCTTTGAAATGGAAGGTTTTACAGACGTTGGGAATGAGATAGATCTGCAGATTGAGAAAATGATTCAATATACACAAATGATCGAAGCTGACAGTTTGATAGATACTGAGATCCAGGTTTGCTTAAATTGAATGATCTGAGCAAATTGAAGTTGCAGTGAACGTTGAGAAGCTGCAAATATGTCTAATCTAACAAATTGCTCCAATGGAGAGTTTGACAGATACAGAGAACAAGATTTGCTGATAAAGAGAGACATGGAGAAATTGTACGTTCAGGTGGATGAGGACTAGCTGGAAATCAGGAGATTGTTCGAAACAGAGACATTTATGTAGATAGGAAGTAGAATATAACAAAGATAGCGAGGTTGATGGAAATGTTGAAACTTGTTCATTCAAACAAGCAGCAGAAGCTACAAGCAGCGAATTTCATGTAAATGAACATTTGCAAACGTGTAGATTGTTCAGAATTGAGACAGTATTTGCAGGTCG
The DNA here is from genome assembly GCF_964194155.1 of Cetorhinus maximus. NCBI lineage: Eukaryota > Metazoa > Chordata > Chondrichthyes > Lamniformes > Cetorhinidae > Cetorhinus > Cetorhinus maximus. The sequence goes on along the minus strand of NC_135888.1, from coordinate 52,368,638 downwards.
GCAGTGGAAATTATTGGAGATGGAGAAATTAATTGAAATGGCGAATCTTATTCACTCAGTGAACGAGCAGATGACACAAAGCGCGAATTTCGTTAAAGTAGGAGATTTTGCAAATATGGAGAATGAGAAATATCTGCTCATAGAGCAAATCCATAAACTTGATCGATTGATTGAACTTGACATTTCGCGGGGCCTGGACAGACAGCTTTGCACAATTTGAAACATATTGAGAAATTGTAGTTGCATTGGCTGCGCAGAGCGGCATTCTGCTGAATATAACATACTGCGGATAACTGACAATATGACAGATACAGAGAACTACGTTTACTGCTAAAGCGAGAACTTGTGCAATTTCAGTTTAAGTTGAATGTGGAGTTATTAGAAATGTGGATATTGTTAGAAATAGAGAGATTCATGCAAAGAGATGGTAGAAATAGTGCAGATCGACTAACTGATTTAAATTGTAAATTTTGTTCATTCGGAGAAGGAGCAGATGCCACAAGCAGCCAATTTCTTTGAAATGGAAGATTTTACAGACGTTGGGAATGAGATAGAGCTACAGATTGAGAAAATGGTTCAATATACACAAATGCGTGAAACAGACAGTTTGATAGATACTGAGATCCATGTTTGCTTAAATTGAATGATCTGAAGAAATTGAAGTTGCAGTGAACTCTGAGAAGCTGCAAATATGTCTAATCTAACCAATTACTGCAATGTAGAATTTGTTAGATAAAGAGAACGAGATTTGCTGATAAACAGAGAAATGGAGAAATTGTACGTTCAGGTGAATGAGGACTAGCTGGAAATCAGGAGATTGTTCGAAACAGAGTCATTTATGTAGATAGGAAGTAGAATATAACAACGATAGCGAGGCTGATGCAAATGGTGAAACTTGTTCATTCAAACAAGCAGCAGAAGCTACAAGCAGCGAATTTCATGAATAAGAACTTTTGCAAACGTGTAGATTGTTCAGAATAGAGACATTAATGCAGGTCGGCAGTAGAAATTATTGGAGAGGGAGAAATTAATTGAAATGGCGAATTTATTCACTCAGTGAACGAGCAGATGACACAAAGAGTGAATTCGTGAAAATAGGAGATTTTGCAAATAAGGGAAATGAGAAATATCCGCTGGTAGAGAAAATCCAGGAACTTGATGAATTGATTGAACTTGACATTTCGCGGGGCAGAGAGAGCCAGCTTTGCACAATTTGAAAGACATGGAGAAATTGACGTTGCATTGACTGCGGAGACTGGAAATATGCTGAATATAACATGCTGCGGATAACTGAGAATTTGACAGATACAGAGAAGTACCTTTACTGCTAAAGCGAGAACTTGTGCAATTTCAGTTTGAGTTAAATCTGGAGTTATTAGAAATGTGGATATTGTTAGAAATAGAGGGATTAATGCAAGAGATGGTACAAAATATTGCAGATAGACTAACTGATTGAAATTGAACATTTTGTTCATTCGGAGAAGGAGCAGATGCCACAAGCAGACAATTTCTTTCAAATGGAAGGTTTTAGAGACGTGGGGAATGAGATAGATCTGAAGATTGAGGAAATGATTCAATATACTCAAATGCGTGAACCTGACAGTTTGATAGATTCTGAGAGCCATGTTTGCTTAAATTGAATGATCTGAAGAAATTGAAGTTGCAGTCAAGGTTGAGAAGCTTCACATATGTCTAATCTAACAAATTGCTGCAACGGAGAATTCGATAGATACAAAGAACAAGATTTGCTGATAAGGAGAGAAATGGAGAAATTGTACGTTCAAGTGAATCAGGACTAGCTGGAAGTCAGGATATTGTCCGAAACAGAGACATTTATGTAGATAGGAAGTAGAATATATCAATGATAGCGAGGCTGATGGAATTGGTGAAACTTGTTCATTCAAACAAGCAGCAAGAAGCTACAAGCAGCGAATTTCATTAAAATGAACATTAGCAAACGTGTAGATTGTTCAGAATAGAGACATTAATGCAGGTCGGCAGTAGAAATTATTGGAGATGCATAAATTAGTTGAACTGGCGAATCTTGTACCCTCAGTGAACGAGCAGATGACACAAAGAGCGAATTTCGTGAAAATAGGACATTTTGCAAATATGAGAAATGTGAAATATCCGCTGATAGAGAAAATCCAGGAACTTGATCAATTGATTGAACTTGACATTTCGCGGGGCACGGAGAGCCATTTTTGCACAATTTGAAAGTCATGGAGAAATTGAAGTTGCATTGACTGCGGAGAGCGGAAATATGCTCAATATAACGTACTGTGGATAACTGAGAATTTGACAGAGACAGAGAACTACGTTTACTGCTAAAGCGAGAACTTGTGCAATTTCAGTTTCATTTGAATGTGGAGTTATTAGATATGAGGATATTGTTAGAAATAGAGGGATAAGTGCAAAGAGATAATAGAAAATAGTGCAGATAGACTAACTGATTGAAATTGAACATTTTGTTCATTCGGAGAAGGAGCAGAAGCCACAAGCAGCCAATTTCTTTGGAATGGAAGGTTTTACAGACGTGGGGAATGAGATAGAAGAGAAGATTGAGGAAATGATTTATTATACTCAAATGCGTGAAACTGACAGCTTGATAGATTCTGAGAGCCATGTTTGCTTAAATTGAATGATCTGAAGAAATTGAAGTTGCAGTGAACGTTGAGAAGCTGCAAATATGTCTAATCTAACCATTTGCTGCAATGGACAATTTGATAGATACAGAGAACAAGATATGCTGCTAAAGTGAGAAGTGGAGAAATTGTACGTTCAGATGAAGGAGGACTGGCTGGAAATCAGGAGATTGTTCAAAACAGAGACATTTATACAGATAGGAAGTAGAATATAACAAAGATAGCGAGGCTGATGGAAATGGTGCAACTTGTTCATTCAAACAAGCAGCAGAAGCTACAAGCAGCGAATTTCATGAACATGAACGTTTGCAAACGTGTAGATTGCTCAGAATAGAGACATTAATGCAGGTCGGCAGTAGAAATTATTGGAGATGGAGAAATTAGTTGAACTGGCGAATCCTGCACACTCAGTGAACGAGCAGATGACACAAAGAGCGAATTTCGTCAAAATAGGACATTTTGCAAATATGGGGAATGTGAAATATCCGATGATAGAGAAAATCCAGGAACTTGATCAATTGATTGAACTTGACATTTCGCGGAGTGTGGTGAGCCAGTTTTGCACAATTTGAAAGATATGGAGAAATTGAAGTTGCATTGACTGCGGAGAGCGGAAATATGCTGAATATAACATACTGCGGATAACTGAGAATTTGACAGTGACAGAGAAGTACCTTTACTGCTAAAGCGAGAACTTGTGCAATTTCAGTTTGAGTTGAATGTGGAGTTATTAGAAATGTGGATATTGTTAGAAATAGAGGGATTAATGCAAGAGATGGTACAAAATAGTGCAGATAGACTAACTGTTTGAAATTGAACATTTTGTTCATTCGGAGAAGGAACAGATGCCACAAGCAGACAATTTCTTTCAAATGGAAGGTTTTACAGACGTGGGGAATGAGATAGATCTGAAGATTGAGGAAATGATTCAATATACTCAAATGCGTGAACCTGACAGTTTGATAGATTCTGAAAGCCATGTTTGCTTAAATTGAATCATCTGAAGAAATTGAAGTTGCAGTCAAGGTTGAGAAGCTGCACATATGTCTAATCTAACAAATTGCTGCAACGGAGAATTTGATAGATACAGAGAACAAGATTTGCTGATAAGGAGAGAAATGGAGAAATTGTACGTTCAAGTGAAGCAGGACTAGCTGGAAGTCAGGATATTGTCCGAAATAGAGACATTTATGTTGATAGGAAGTAGAATATAACAATGATAGCGAGGCTGATGGAAATGGTGAAACTTGTTCAATCAAACAAGCAGCAGAAGCTACAAGCAGCGAATTTCATGAAAATGATCATTTGCAAACGTGTAGATTGTTCAGAATAGAGACATTAATGCAGGTCGGCAGTAGAAATTATTGGAGATGCATAAATTAGTTGAACTGGCGAATCTTGTACCCTCAGTGAACGAGCAGATGACACAAGGAGCGAATTTCGTGAAAATAGGACATTTTGCAAATATGGGGAATGTGAAATATCCGCTGATAGAGAAAATCCAGGAACTTGATCAATTGATTGAACTTGACATTTCGCGGGGCATGGAGAGCCAGTTTTGCACAATTTGAAAGATATGGAGAAATTGAAGTTGCATTGACTGCGGAGAGCGGAAATATGCTGAATATAACATACTGCGGATAACTGAGAATTTGACAGAGACAGAGAACTACGTTTACTGCTAAAGCGAGAACTTGTGCAATTTCAGTTTGAGTTGAATGTGGAGTTATTAGAAATGTGGATATTGTTAGAAATAGAGGGATAAGTGCAAAGAGATAATAGAAAATAGTGCAGATAGACTAACTGATTGAAATTGAACATTTTGTTCATTCGGAGAAGGAGCAGAAGCCACAAGCAGCCAATTTCTTTGGAATGGAAGGTTTTACAGACGTGGGGAATGAGATAGAAGAGAAGATTGAGGAAATGATTTAATATACTCAAATGCGTGAAACTGACAGCTTGATAGATTCTGAGAGCCATGTTTGCTTAAATTGAATGATCTGAAGAAATTGAGGTTGCAGTGAACGTTGAGAAGATGCAAATATGTCTAATCAAACAAATTGCTGCATTGGTGAATTTGTTGGATACAGAGAAGAAGATTTGCTGATAAAGAGAGAAATGGAGAAATTGTACGTTCAGTGAATGAGGACTAGATGGAAATCAGGAAATTGTTCGAAACAGAGACATTTATGTAGATAGGAAGTAGATATATAACAAAGATATCGAGACTGATGGAAATGGTGAAACTTGTTCATTCAAACAAGCAGCAGAAGCTACAAGCAGCGAATTTCATGAAAATGAACGTTTGCAAACGTGTAGATTGCTCACAATAGAGTCATTAATGCAGGTCGGCAGTAGTAATTATTGGAGAAGGAGAAATTAGTTGAAATGACGAATCTTGTACACTCAGTGAACGAGCAGATGACACAAAGAGAGAATTTCGTGAAAATAGGACATTTTGCAAATATGGGGTATGAGAAATTTCCGCTGATAGAGAAAATCCAAGAACTTGATCAATTGATTGAACCTGACATTTCGCGGGGCACGGAGAGCCAGCTTTGCACAATTTGAAAGATATGGAGAAATTGAAGTTGCATTGACAGCGGAGAGCGGAAATATGCTGAATATAACATACTGTGGATAACTGAAAATTTGACAAATACAGAGAACTACGTTTACTGCTAAAGCGAGAACTTGTGAAATTTCAGTTTGAGTTGAATGGGGTGTTATCAGAAATGTGGATATTGTTTGAAATAGAGGGATAAGTGCAAAGAGATGGTAGAAAATAGTGCAGATAGACTAACTGAGTGAAATTGAACATTTTGTTCATTCGGAGAAGGAGCAGATGCCACAAGCAGACAATTTCTTTGGAATGGAAGGTTTTACAGACGTGGGGAATGAGATAGATCGGAAGATTGAGGAAGTGATTCAATATACTCAAATGCGTGAAGCTGACAGTTTGATAGATTCTGAAAGCCATGTTTGCTTAAATTGAATCATCTGAAGAAATTGAAGTTGCAGTCAAGGTTGAGAAGCTGCACATATGTCTAATCTAACAAATTGCTGCATTGGAGAATTTGATAGATACAGAGAACAAGATTTGCTGAAAAGGAGAGAAATGGAGAAATTGTACGTTCAAGTGAAGCAGGACTAGCTGGAAGTCAGGAGATTGTCCGAAATAGAGACATTTATGTTGATAGGAAGTAGAATATAACAAAGATAGCGAGGCTGATGGAAATGGTGAAACTTGTTCATTCAAACAAGCAGCAGAAGCTAAAAGCAGCGAACTTCATGAAAATGAACATTTGCAAACGTGTAGATTTTTCAGAATACTGACATTAATGCAGGTCGGCAGTAGAAATGATTGCAGATGGAGAAATTGATTGAAATGGCGCATCTTATTCACTCAGTGAACGAGCAGATGACACAAAGATCGAAATTCGTGAAAATAGGAAATTTTGCAAATATGGGAAATGAGAAATATCCGCTGATAGAGAAAATCCAGGAACTTGATCAATTCATTGAACTTGACATTTCGCAGTGCACGGAGAGCCAGCTTTGTACAGTTGAAAGATATGTAGAAATTGAAGTTGCATGGACTGCGGAGAGCGGAAATATGCTGAATATAACATACTGCGGATAACTGAGAACATGACAGATACAGAGAACGACGTTTACTGCTAAAGCGAGAACTTGTGCAATTTCAGTTTGATTTGAATGTGGAGTTATTAGAAATGTGGATATTGTTAGAAATAGAGAGATTAATGCAAAGAGATGGTAGAAAATGATGCAGATAGAGAAACTGTTTGAAATTGAAAATTTTGTTCATTCGGTGAAGGAGCAGATACCACAAGCAGCCAATTTCTTTCAAATGAAAGGTTTTACAGACGTTGGGAATGAGATAGATCTGCCGAATTAGATAATGATTCAATATACTCAATGCGCGAAACTGACAGTTTGATAGATACTGAGAGCCATGTTTGCTTAAATTGAATGATCTGAAGAAATTAAAGTTGCAGTGAAAGATGAGAAGCTGCAAATTGGTACAATCTAACAAATTGCTGCAATGGAGTATTTCATATATAGAGAGATGAAGATTTGCTGATAAAGAGAGAAACGGAGAAATTGTACGTTCAGGTGAATGAGGACTAGCTGCAAATCAGGAGATTGTTCGAAACAGAGACATTTATGTAGATAGGAAGTAGAATATAACAAAGTAAGCGATGCTGATGGAATTGGTGAAACTTGTTCTTTCAAAGAAGCAGCAGAAGCTACAAGCAGCGAATTTCATGAAAATGAACATTTGCAAAGGTGTAGATTGTTCAGAATAGAGACATTAATGCAGGTCGGCAGTACAAATTATTGGAGATGGAGAAATTAATTGAAATGGCGAATCTTGTACACTCAGGGAACGAGCCGATGACACAAAGAGCGAATTTCGAAAAAATAGTAGATTTTGCAAATATGGGGAATGAGAAATATCCCCTGATAGAGAAAATCCAGGAACTTGATCGATTGATTGAACTTGACATTTCGCGGGGCACGTAGAGCCAGCTTTGCACAATTTGAAAGTCATGGAGAACTTGAAGTTGCATTGACTGCGGAGAGCGGAAATATGCTGAGTATAACATACTGCGGATAACTGATAATTTGACAAATACAGAGAACTACGTTTTACTGCTAAAGCGAGAACTTGTGAAATTTCACTTTGAGTTGAATGGGGAGTTATCAGAAATATGGATATTGTTTGAAATAGAGGGATTAATGCAAGAGATGGTAAAAAATAGTGCAGATAGACTAACTGAATAAAATTGAAAATTTTCTTCATTCGGAGAAGGAGTAGATGCCACAAGCAGCCTATTTCATTGGAATGGAAGGTTGTACAGTCGCGGGGAATGAGATAGAAGAGAAGATTGAGGAAATGATTTAATATACTCAAATGCGTGAAACTGACAGCTTGATAGATACTGAGAGCCATGTTAGCCTAAATTGAATGATCTGAAGAAATTCAAGTTGCAGTGAACGTTGAGAAGCTGCAAATATGTCTAATCAAACAAATTGCTGCATTGGAGAATTTGATAGATACAGAGAAGAAGATTTGCTGATAAAGAGAGAAATGGAGAAATTGTACGTTCAAGTGAAGCAGGACTAGCTGGAAGTCAGTAGATTGTCCGAAATAGAGACATTTATGTTGATAGGAAGTAGAATATAACAATGATAGCGAGGCTGATGTAAATGGTGAAACTTGTTCATTCAAACAAGCAGCTGAAGCTACAAGCAGCGAATTTCATGAAAATGATCATTTGCAAACGTGTAGATTGGTCAGAATAGAGACATTAATGCAGGTCGGCAGTAGAAATTATTGAAGATGGAGAAATTAATTGAAATGGCGAATTTATTCACTCAGTGAACGAGCAGATGACACAAAGAGCGAATTTCGTGAAAATAGGAGATTTTGCAAATATGGGGAATGAGAAATATCCGCTGATAGAGAAAATCCAGGAACTTGATCAATTGATTGAACTTGACATTTCGCGGGGCACGGAGAGCCAGCTTTGCACAATTTGAAAGTCATGGAGAAATTGAAGTTGCATTGACTGCGGAGAGCGGAAATATGCTCAATATAACGTTCTGTGGATAACTGAGAATTTGACAAATACAGAGAACTACGTTTACTGCTAAAGCGAGAACTTGTGAAATTTCAGTTTGAGTTGAATGGGGTGTTATCAGAAATGTGGATATTGTTTGAAATAGAGGGATAAGTGCAAAGAGATGGTAGAAAATAGTGCAGATAGATAAACTGATTGAAATTGAAAATTTTGTTCATTCGGTGAAGGAGCAGATGCCACAAACAGCCAATTTCTTTGAAATGGAAGGTTTTACAGACGAGGGGAATGAGATAGATCTGCAAATTGAGAAAATGATTCAATATGCTCAAATGCGTGAAACTGACAATTTGATAGATACTGAGAGACATGTTTGCTTAAATTGAATGATCTGGAGAAATTCAAGTTGCAGTGAACGTCGAGAAGCTGCAAATATGTCTAATCCAACAAATTGCTGCAACGGAGAATTTGATAGATACAGAGAACAAGATTTCCTGATAAAGAGAGAAATGGAGAAATTGTACGTTCAGGTGAATGAGGATTAGCTGGGAATCAGGAGATTGTTCGAAACAGAGACATTTATGTAGATAGGAAAAAGAATATAACAAACATAGCGAAGCTGATGGAAATGGTGGAACTTGTTCATTCAAACAAGCAGCAGAAGCTACAAGCAGCGAATTTCATGAAAATGAGCATTTGCAAACGTGTAGATTGTTCAGAATAGAGACAGTAATGCAGGTCGGCAGTAGAAATTATTGGAGATGGAGAAATTAGTTGAACTAGCGAATCTTGTACCCTCAGTGAACGAACAGATGACACAAAGAGCGAATTTCGTGAAAATAGGACATTTTGCAAATATAGGGAATGTGAAATATCTGATGATAGAGAAAATCCAGGAACTTGATCAATTCATTGAACTTGACATTTCGCGGTGCGTGGAGAGCCAGTTTTGCACAATTTGAAAGATATGGAGAAATTGAAGTTGCATTGACTGCGGAGAGCGGAAATATGCTGAATATAACATACTGCGGATAACTGAGAATTTGACAGAGACAGAGAACTACGTTTACTGCAAAAGCGAGAACTTGTGCAATTTCAGTTTGAGTTGAAGGTGGAGTTATTAGAAATGTGGATATTGTTAGAAATAGAGGGATTAATGCAAGAGATGGTAAAAAATAGTGCAGATAGACTAACTGAATAAAATTGAAAATTTTGTTCATTCGGAGAAGGAGTAGATGCCACAAGCAGCCTATTTCATTGGAATGGAAGGTTGTACAGTCGTGGGGAATGAGATAGAAGAGAAGATTGAGGAAATGATTTAATATACACAAATGAGTGAAACTGACAGCTTGATAGATTCTGAGAGCCATGTTTGCTTAAATTGAATGATCTGAAGAAATTGAAGTTGCAGTGAACGTTGAGAAGATGTAAATATGTCTAATCAAACATATTGCTGCATTGGAGAATTTGATGGATACAGAGAAGAAGAATTGCTGATAAAGAGAGAAATGGAGAAATTGTGCGTTCAGGTGAATGAGGACTAGCTGGAAATGAGGAAATTATTCGAAACAGAGACATTTATGTTGATAGGAAGTAGAATATATCAAAGATAGCGAGGCTGATGGAAATGGTGAAACTTGTTCATTCAAAGAAGCAGCAGAAGCTACAAGCTGCGAATTTCATGAAAATGAACATTTGCAAACGTGTAGATTGTTCAGAATAGTGACATTAATGCAGGTCGGCAGTAGAAATGATTGCAGATGGAGAAATGAATTGAAATGGCGAATCTTATTCACTCAGTGAACGAGCAGATGCCACAAAGAGCGAAATTCGTGAAAATAGAAGATTCTGCAAATATGGGGAATGAGAAATATCCGCTGATAGAGAAAATCCAGGAACTTGATCAATTGATTGAACTTGACATTTCGCGGGGCACGGAGAGCCAGCTTTGCACAATTTGAAAGTCATGGACAAATTGAAGTTGCATTGACTGCGGAGAACGGAAATATGCTCAATATAACGTTCTGTGGATAACTGAGAATTTGACAGATACAGAGAACTACGTTTACTGCTAAAGCGAGAACTTGTGCAATTTCAGTTTGAGTTGAATGGGGTGTTATCGGAAATGTGGATATTGTTTGAAATAGAGGGATAAGTGCAAAGAGATGGTAGAAAATAGTGCAGATAGATAAACTGATTGAAATTGAAAATTTTGTTCATTCGGTGAAGGAGCAGATGCCACAAACAGCCAATTTCTTTGAAATGGAAGGTTTTACAGACGTGGGGAATGAGATAGATCTGCAAATTGAGAAAATGATTCAATATGCTCAAATGCGTGAAACTGACAATTTGATAGATACTGAGAGACATGTTTGCTTAAATTGAATGATCTGGAGAAATTCAAGTTGCAGTGAACGTCGAGAAGCTGCAAATATGTCTAATCCAACAAATTGCTGCAACGGAGAATTTGATAGATACAGAGAACAAGATTTCCTGATAAAGAGAGAAATGGAGAAATTGTACGTTCAGGTGAATGAGGATTAGCTGGGAATCAGGAGATTGTTCGAAACAGAGACATTTATGTAGATAGGAAAAAGAATATAACAAACATAGCGAAGCTGATGGAAATGGTGGAACTTGTTCATTCAAACAAGCAGCAGAAGCTACAAGCAGCGAATTTCATGAAAATGAGCATTTGCAAACGTGTAGATTGTTCAGAATAGAGACAGTAATGCAGGTCGGCAGTAGAAATTATTGGAGATGGAGAAATTAGTTGAACTAGCGAATCTTGTACCCTCAGTGAACGAACAGATGACACAAAGAGCGAATTTCGTGAAAATAGGACATTTTGCAAATATAGGGAATGTGAAATATCTGATGATAGAGAAAATCCAGGAACTTGATCAATTGATTGAACTTGACATTTCGCGGTGCGTGGAGAGCCAGTTTTGCACAATTTGAAAGATATGGAGAAATTGAAGTTGCATTGACTGCGGAGAGCGGAAATATGCTGAATATAACATACTGCGGATAACTGAGAATTTGACAGAGACAGAGAACTACGTTTACTGCAAAAGCGAGAACTTGTGCAATTTCAGTTTGAGTTGAATGTGGAGTTATTAGAAATGTGGATATTGTTAGAAATAGAGGGATTAATGCAAGAGATGGTATAAAATAGTGCAGATAGACTAACTGATTGAAATTGAACATTTTGTTCATTCGGAGAAGGAGCAGATGCCACAGGCAGACAATTTCTTTGAAACGGTAGGTTTTAGAGACGTGGGGAATGAGATAGATCTGAAGATTGAGGAAATGATTCAATATGCTCAAATGCGTGAAGCTGACAGTTTGATAGATTCTCAGAGCCATGTTTGGTTAAATTGAATCATCTGAAGAAATTGAAGTTGCAGTGAAGGTTGAGAAGCTGCAAATATGTCAAATCTAACAAATTGCTGCAATGGAGAATTTGATAGATACAGAGAACAAGTTTTGCTGATAAAGAGAGAAATGGAGAAATTGAAGTTGCATTGTCTGCGGAGAGCGGAAATATGCTCAATATAACGTACTGTGGATAACTGAGAATTTGACAGATACAGAGAACTACGTTTACTGCTAAAGCGAGAACTTGTGCAATTTCAGTTTGAGTTGAATATGGAGTTATTAAAAATGTGGATATTGTTAGAAATAGAGGGATTAATGCAAAGAGATGGTAGAAAAAAGTGCAGATAGAGCAACTGATTGAAATTGAAAATTTTGTTCATTCGGAGAAGGAGCAGATGCCACAAGCAGCCAATTTCCTTGAAATGGAAAGTTTTACAGACGTGGGGAATGAGATAGATCTGCAGATTGAGAAAATGATTCAATATGCTCAAATGCGTGAAACTGACAGTTTGATAGATACTGAGAGACATGTTTGCTTAAATTGAATGATCTGAAGAAATTCAAGTTGCAGTGAACGTTGAGAAGCTGCAAATATGTCTAATCAAACAAATTGCTGCATTGGAGAATTTGATAGATACAGAGAAGAAGATTTGCTGATAAAGAGAGAAATGGAGAAATTGTACGTTCAAGTGAAGCAGGACTAGCTGGAAGTCAGTAGATTGTCCGAAATAGAGACATTTATGTAGATAGGAAGTAGAATATAACAATGATAGCGAGGCTGATGTAAATGGTGAAACTTGTTCATTCAAACAAGCAGCAGAAGCTACAAGCAGCGAATTTCATGAAAATGATCACTTGCAAACATGTAGATTGTTCAGAATAGAGACATTAATGCAGGTCGGCAGTAGAAATTATTGAAGATGGAGAAATTAATTGAAATGGCGAATTTATTCACTCAGTGAACGAGCAGATGACACAAAGAGCGAATTTCGTGAAAATAGGACATTTTGCAAATATGGGGAATGTGAAATATCCGCTGATAGAGAAAATCCAGGAACTTGATCAATTGATTGAACTTGACATTTCGCGGGGCATGGAGAGTCAGTTTTGCACAATTTGAAAGATATGGAGAAATTGAAGTTGCATTGACTGCGGAGAGCGGAAATATGCTGAATATAACATACTGCGGATAACTGAGAATTTGACAGAGACAGACAACTACGTTTACGGCTAAAGCGAGAACTTGTGCAATTTCAGTTTGAGTTGAATGTGGAGTTATTAGAAATGTGGATATTGTTAGAAATAGAGGGATTAATGCAAGAGATGGTATAAAATAGTGCAGATAGACTAACTGATTGAAATTGAAAATTTTGTTCATTCGGAGTAGGAGCAGATGCCACAAGCAGCCAATTTCTTTGAAACGGAAGATTTTAGAGACATGGGGAATGAGATAGATCTGAAGATTGAGGAAATGATTCAATATGCTCAAATGCGTGAAGCTGACAGTTTGATAGATACTCAGAGTCATGTTTGCTTAATTTGAATGATCTGAAGAAATTAAAGTTGCAGTGAAAGATGAGAAGCTGCAAATTGGTACAATCTAACAAATTGCTGCAATGGAGAATTTCATAGATAGAGAGAAGAAGATTTGCTGATAAAGAGAGAAACGGAGAAATTGTACGTTCAGGTGAATGAGGACTAGCTGCAAATCAGGAGATTGTTCGAAACAGAGACATTTATGTAGATAGGAAGTAGAATATAACAAAGTAAGCGATGCTGATGGAATTGGTGAAACTTGTTCTTTCAAAGAAGCAGCAGAAGCTACAAGCAGCGAATTTCATGAAAATGAACATTTGCAAACGTTTAGATTGTTCAGAATAGAGACATTAATGCAGGTCGGCAGTACAAATTATTGGAGATGGAGAAATTAATTGAAATGGCGAATCTTGTACACTCAGGGAACGAGCCGATGACACAAGGAGCGAATTTCGTGAAAATAGGACATTTTGCAAATATGAGAAATGTGAAATATCCGCTGATAGAGAAAATCCAGGAACTTGATCAATTGATTGAACTTGACATTTCGCGGGGCACGGAGAGCCAGCTTTGCACAATTTGAAAGTCATGGAGAAATTGAAGTTGCATTGACTGCGGAGAGCGGAAATATGCTCAATATAACGTACTGTGGATAACTGAGAATTTGACAGAGACAGAGAACTACGTTTACTGCTAAAGCGAGAACTTGTGCAATTTCAGTTTGAGTTGAATGTGGAGTTATTAGAAATGTGGATATTGTTAGAAATAGAGGGATAAGTGCAAAGAGATAATAATAAATAGTGCAGATAGACTAACTGATTGAAATTGAACATTTTGTTCATTCGGAGAAGGAGCAGAAGCCACAAGCAGCCAATTTCTTTGGAATGGAAGGTTTTACAGACGTGGGGAATGAGATAGAAGAGAAGATTGAGGAAATGATTTAATATACTCAAATGCGTGAAACTGACAGCTTGATAGATTCTGAGAGCCATGTTTGCTTAAATTGAATGATCTGAAGAAATTGAGGTTGCAGTGAACGTTGAGAAGCTGCACATATGTCTAATCTAACAAATTGCTGCATTGGAGAATTTGTTGGATACAGAGAAGAAGATTTGCTGATAAAGAGAGAAATGGAGAAATTGTACGTTCAGTGAATGAGGACTAGATGGAAATCAGGAAATTGTTCGAAACAGAGACATTTATGTAGATAGGAAGTAGATATATAACAAAGATAGCGAGACTGATGGAAATGGTGGAACTTGTTCATTCAAACAAGCAGCAGAAGCTACAAGCAGCGAATTTCATGAAAATGAACGTTTGCAAACGTGTAGATTGTTCAGAATAGAGACATTAATGCAGGTCGGCAGTAGTAATTATTGGAGAAGGAGAAATTAGTTGAACTGGCGAATTTATTCATTCAGTGAACGAGCAGATGACACAAAGAGCGAATTTCGTGAAAATAGGACATTTTGCAAATATGGGGAATGTGAAATATCCGCTGATAGAGAAAATCCAGGAACTTGATCAATTGATTGAACTTGACATTTCGCGGGGCATGGAGAGCCAGTTTTGCACAATTTGAAAGATATGGAGAAATTGAAGTTGCATTGACTGCGGAGAGCGGAAATATGCTGAATATAACATACTGCGGATAACTGAGAATTTGACAGAGACAGAGAACTACGTTTACTGCTAAAGCGAGAACTTGTGCAATTTCAGTTTGAGTTGAATGTGGAGTTATTAGAAATGTGGATATTGTTAGAAATAGAGGGATAAGTGCAAAGAGATAATAGAAAATAGTGCAGATAGACTAACTGATTGAAATTGAACATTTTGTTCATTCGGAGAAGGAGCAGAAGCCACAAGCAGCCAATTTCTTTGGAATGGAAGGTTTTACAGACGTGGGGAATGAGATAGAAGAGAAGATTGAGGAAATGATTTAATATACTCAAATGCGTGAAACTGACAGCTTGATAGATTCTGAGAGCCATGTTTGCTTAAATTGAATGATCTGAAGAAATTGAGGTTGCAGTGAACGTTGAGAAGATGCAAATATGTCTAATCAAACAAATTGCTGCATTGGTGAATTTGTTGGATACAGAGAAGAAGATTTGCTGATAAAGAGAGAAATGGAGAAATTGTACGTTCAGTGAATGAGGACTAGATGGAAATCAGGAAATTGTTCGAAACAGAGACATTTATGTAGATAGGAAGTAGATATATAACAAAGATAGCGAGACTGATGGAAATGGTGAAACTTGTTCATTCAAACAAGCAGCAGAAGCTACAAGCAGCGAATTTCATGAAAATGAACGTTTGCAAACGTGTAGATTGCTCACAATAGAGTCATTAATGCAGGTCGGCAGTAGTAATTATTGGAGAAGGAGAAATTAGTTGAAATGACGAATCTTGTACACTCAGTGAACGAGCAGATGACACAAAGAGAGAATTTCGTTAAAATAGGAGATTTTGCAAATATGGGGTATGAGAAATTTCCGCTGATAGAGAAAATCCAAGAACTTGATCAATTGATTGAACCTGACATTTCGCGGGGCACGGAGAGCCAGCTTTGCACAATTTGAAAGATATGGAGAAATTGAAGTTGCATTGACAGCGGAGAGCGGAAATATGCTGAATATAACATACTGTGGATAACTGAAAATTTGACAAATACAGAGAACTACGTTTACTGCTAAAGCGAGAACTTGTGAAATTTCAGTTTGAGTTGAATGGGGTGTTATCAGAAATGTGGATATTGTTTGAAATAGAGGGATAAGTGCAAAGAGATGGTAGAAAATAGTGCAGATAGACTAACTGAGTGAAATTGAACATTTTGTTCATTCGGAGAAGGAGCAGATGCCACAAGCAGACAATTTCTTTGGAATGGAAGGTTTTACAGACGTGGGGAATGAGATAGATCGGAAGATTGAGGAAGTGATTCAATATACTCAAATGCGTGAAGCTGACAGTTTGATAGATTCTGAAAGCCATGTTTGCTTAAATTGAATCATCTGAAGAAATTGAAGTTGCAGTCAAGGTTGAGAAGCTGCACATATGTCTAATCTAACAAATTGCTGCAACGGAGAATTTGATAGATACAGAGAACAAGATTTGCTGAAAAGGAGAGAAATGGAGAAATTGTACGTTCAAGTGAAGCAGGACTAGCTGGAAGTCAGGAGATTGTCCGAAATAGAGACATTTATGTTGATAGGAAGTCGAAAATAACAAAGATAGCGAGGCTGATGGAAATGGTGAAACTTTTTCATTCAAACAAGCAGCAGAAGCTACAAGCAGCGAATTTCATGAAAATGAACGTTTGCAAACGTGTAGATTGTTCAGAATAGAGACATTAATGCAGGTCGGCAGTAGAAATTATTGAAGATGGAGAAATTAGTTGAAATGGCGAATTTATTCATTCAGTGAACGAGCAGATGACACAAAGAGCGAATTTCGTGAAAATAGGACATTTTGCAAATATGGGGAATGTGAAATATCCGCTGATAGAGAAAATCCAGGAACTTGATCAATTGATTGAACTTGACATTTCGCGGGGCATGGAGAGCCAGTTTTGCACAATTTGAAAGATATGGAGAAATTGAAGTTGCATTGACTGCGGAGAGCGGAAATATGCTGAATATAACATACTGCGGATAACTGAGAATTTGACAGAGACAGAGAACTACGTTTACTGCTAAAGCGAGAACTTGTGCAATTTCAGTTTGAGTTGAATGTGGAGTTATTAGAAATGTGGATATTGTTAGAAATAGAGGGATAAGTGCAAAGAGATAATAGAAAATAGTGCAGATAGACTAACTGATTGAAATTGAACATTTTGTTCATTCGGAGAAGGAGCAGAAGCCACAAGCAGCCAATTTCTTTGGAATGGAAGGTTTACAGACGTGGGGAATGAGATAGAAGAGAAGATTGAGGAAATGATTTAATATACTCAAATGCGTGAAACTGACAGCTTGATAGATACTGAGAGCCATGTTTGCTTAAATTGAATGATCTGAAGAAATTGAGGTTGCAGTGAACGTTGAGAAGATGCAAATATGTCTAATCAAACAAATTGCTGCATTGGTGAATTTGTTGGATACAGAGAAGAAGATTTGCTGATAAAGAGAGAAATGGAGAAATTGTACGTTCAGTGAATGAGGACTAGATGGAAATCAGGAAATTGTTCGAAACAGAGACATTTATGTAGATAGGAAGTAGATATATAACAAAGATATCGAGACTGATGGAAATGGTGAAACTTGTTCATTCAAACAAGCAGCAGAAGCTACAAGCAGCGAATTTCATGAAAATGAACGTTTGCAAACGTGTAGATTGCTCACAATAGAGTCATTAATGCAGGTCGGCAGTAGTAATTATTGGAGAAGGAGAAATTAGTTGAAATGACGAATCTTGTACACTCAGTGAACGAGCAGATGACACAAAGAGAGAATTTCGTTAAAATAGGAGATTTTGCAAATATGGGTATGAGAAATTTCCGCTGTTAGAGAAAATCCAAGAACTTGATCAATTGATTGAACCTGACATTTCGCGGGGCACGGAGAGCCAGCTTTGCACAATTTGAAAGATATGGAGAAATTGAAGTTGCATTGACAGCGGAGAGCGGAAATATGCTGAATATAACATACTGTGGATAACTGAAAATTTGACAAATACAGAGAACTACGTTTACTGCTAAAGCGAGAACTTGTGAAATTTCAGTTTGAGTTGAATGGGGTGTTATCAGAAATGTGGATATTGTTTGAAATAGAGGGATAAGTGCAAAGAGATGGTAGAAAATAGTGCAGATAGACTAACTGAGTGAAATTGAACATTTTGTTCATTCGGAGAAGGAGCAGATGCCACAAGCAGACAATTTCTTTGGAATGGAAGGTTTTACAGACGTGGGGAATGAGATAGATCGGAAGATTGAGGAAGTGATTCAATATACTCAAATGCGTGAAGCTGACAGTTTGATAGATTCTGAAAGCCATGTTTGCTTAAATTGAATCATCTGAAGAAATTGAAGTTGCAGTCAAGGTTGAGAAGCTGCACATATGTCTAATCTAACAAATTGCTGCAACGGAGAATTTGATAGATACAGAGAACATGATTTGCTGAAAAGGAGAGAAATGGAGAAATTGTACGTTCAAGTGAAGCAGGACTAGCTGGAAGTCAGGAGATTGTCCGAAATAGAGACATTTATGTTGATAGGAAGTAGAATATAACAAAGATAGCGAGGCTGATGGAAATGGTGAAACTTTTTCATTCAAACAAGCAGCAGAAGCTACAAGCAGCGAATTTCATGAAAATGAACGTTTGCAAACGTGTAGATTGTTCAGAATAGAGACATTAATGCAGGTCGGCAGTAGAAATTATTGAAGATGGAGAAATTAATTGAAATGGCGAATTTATTCACTCAGTGAACGAGCAGATGACACAAAGAGCGAATTTCGTGAAAATAGGACATTTTGCAAATATGGGGAATGTGAAATATCCGCTGATAGAGAAAATCCAGGAACTTGATCAATTGATTGAACTTGACATTTCGCGGGGCATGGAGAGCCAGTTTTGCACAATTTGAAAGATATGGAGAAATTGAAGTTGCATTGACTGCGGAGAGCGGAAATATGCTGAATATAACATACTGCGGATAACTGAGAATTTGACAGAGACAGAGAACTACGTTTACTGCTAAAGCGAGAACTTGTGCAATTTCAGTTTGAGTTGAATGTGGAGTTATTAGAAATGTGGATATTGTTAGAAATAGAGGGATTAATGCAAGAGATGGTATAAAATAGTGCAGATAGACTAACTGATTGAAATTGAAAATATTGTTCATTCGGAGAAGGAGCAGATGCCACAAGCAGCCAATTTCTTTGAAACGGAAGATTTTAGAGACATGGTGAATGTGATAGATCTGAAGATTGAGGAAATGATTCAATATGCTCAAATGCGTGAAGCTGACAGTTTGATAGATTCTCAGAGCCATGTTTGGTTAAATTGAATGATCTGAAGAAATTGAAGTTGCAGTGAACGTTGAGAAGCTGCAAATATGTCTAATCTAACACATTGCTGCAATGGAGAATTTGATAGATACAGAACACAAGATTTGCTGATAAAGAGAGAAATGGAGAAATTGTACGTTCAGGTGATTGAGGACTAGCTGGGAATCAGGAGATTGTTCGAAACAGAGACATTTATGTAGATAGGAAGGAGAATATAACAATGATAGCGACGCTGATGGAAATGGTGAAACTTGTTCATTCAAACAAGCAGCAGAAGCTAAAAGCAGCGAATTTCATGAAAATGAACATTTGCAAACGTGTAGATTTTTCAGAATACTGACATTAATGCAGGTCGGCAGTAGAAATGATTGCAGTTGGAGAAATTGATTGAAATGGCGCATCTTATTCACTCAGTGAACGAGCAGATGACACAAAGAGCGAAATTCGTGAAAATAGGACATTTTGCAAATATGGGAAATGAGAAATATCCGCTGATAGAGAAAATCCAGGAACTTGATCAATTCATTGAACTTGACATTTCGCAGTGCACGGAGAGCCAGCTTTGTACATTTGAAAGATATGTAGAAATTGAAGTTGCATGGACTGCGGAGAGCAGAAATATGCTGAATATAACATACTGCGGATAACTGAGAACATGACAGATACAGAGAACGACGTTTACTGCTAAAGCGAGAACTTGTGCAATTTCAGTTTGAGTTGAATGTGGAGTTATTAGAAATGTGGATATTGTTAGAAATAGAGAGATTAATGCAAAGAGATGGTAGAAAATGATGCAGATAGAGAAACTGTTTGAAATTGAAAATTTTGTTCATTCGGTGAAGGAGCAGATGCCACAAGCAGCCAATTTCTTTCAAATGAAAGGTTTTACAGACGTTGGGAATGAGATAGATCTGCCGAATGAGATAATGATTCAATATACTCAATGCGCGAAACTGACAGTTTGATAGATACTGAGAGCCATGTTTGCTTCAATTGAATGATCTGAAGAAATTAAAGTTGCAGTGAAAGATGAGAAGCTGCAAATTGGTACAATCTAACAAATTGCTGCAATGGAGTATTTCATATATAGAGAGATGAAGATTTGCTGATAAAGAGAGAAACGGAGAAATTGTACGTTCAGGTGAATGAGGACTAGCTGCAAATCAGGAGATTGTTCGAAACAGAGACATTTATGTAGATAGGAAGTAGAATATAATAAAGTGAGCGATGCTGATGGAATTGGTGAAACTTGTTCTTTCAAAGAAGCAGCAGAAGCTACAAGCAGCGAATTTCATGAAAATGAACATTTGCAAAGGTGTAGATTGTTCAGAATAGAGACATTAATGCAGGTCGGCAGTACAAATTATTGGAGATGGAGAAATTAATTGAAATGGCGAATCTTGTACACTCAGGGAACGAGCCGATGACACAAAGAGCGAATTTCGATAAAATAGTAGATTTTGCAAATATGGGGAATGAGAAATATCCCCTGATAGAGAAAATCCAGGAACTTGATCGATTGATTGAACTTGACATTTCGCGGGGCACGTAGAGCCAGCTTTGCACAATTTGAAAGTCATGGAGAACTTGAAGTTGCATTGACTGCGGAGAGCGGAAATATGCTGAGTATAACATACTGCGGATAACTGATAATTTGACAAATACAGAGAACTACGTTTTACTGCTAAAGCGAGAACTTGTGAAATTTCACTTTGAGTTGAATGGGGAGTTATCAGAAATGTGGATATTGTTTGAAATAGAGGGATTAATGCAAGAGATGGTAAAAAATAGTGCAGATAGACTAACTGAATAAAATTGAAAATTTTCTTCATTCGGAGAAGGAGTAGATGCCACAAGCAGCCTATTTCATTGGAATGGAAGGTTGTACAGTCGCGGGGAATGAGATAGAAGAGAAGATTGAGGAAATGATTTAATATACTCAAATGCGTGAAACTGACAGCTTGATAGATACTGAGAGCCATGTTTGCCTAAATTGAATGATCTGAAGAAATTCAAGTTGCAGTGAACGTTGAGAAGCTGCAAATATGTCTAATCAAACAAATTGCTGCATTGGAGAATTTGATAGATACAGAGAAGAAGATTTGCTGATAAAGAGAGAAATGGAGAAATTGTACGTTCAAGTGAAGCAGGACTAGCTGGAAGTCAGTAGATTGTCCGAAATAGAGACATTTATGTTGATAGGAAGTAGAATATAACAATGATAGCGAGGCTGATGTAAATGGTGAAACTTGTTCATTCAAACAAGCAGCAGAAGCTACAAGCAGCGAATTTCATGAAAATGATCATTTGCAAACGTGTAGATTGTTCAGAATAGAGACATTAATGCAGGTCGGCAGTAGAAATTATTGAAGATGGAGAAATTAATTGAAATGGCGAATTTATTCACTCAGTGAACGAGCAGATGACACAAAGAGCGAATTTCGTGAAAATAGGAGATTTTGCAAATATGGGGAATGAGAAATATCCGCTGATAGAGAAAATCCAGGAACTTGATCAATTGATTGAACTTGACATTTCGCGGGGCACGGAGAGCCAGCTTTGCACAATTTGAAAGTCATGGAGAAATTGAAGTTGCATTGACTGCGGAGAGCGGAAATATGCTCAATATAACGTTCTGTGGATAACTGAGAATTTGACAAATACAGAGAACTACGTTTACTGCTAAAGCGAGAACTTGTGAAATTTCAGTTTGAGTTGAATGGGGTGTTATCAGAAATGTGGATATTGTTTGAAATAGAGGGATAAGTGCAAAGAGATGGTAGAAAATAGTGCAGATAGATAAACTGATTGAAATTGAAAATTTTGTTCATTCGGTGAAGGAGCAGATGCCACAAACAGCCAATTTCTTTGAAATGGAAGGTTTTACAGACGAGGGGAATGAGATAGATCTGCAAATTGAGAAAATGATTCAATATGCTCAAATGCGTGAAACTGACAATTTGATAGATACTGAGAGACATGTTTGCTTAAATTGAATGATCTGGAGAAATTCAAGTTGCAGTGAACGTCGAGAAGCTGCAAATATGTCTAATCCAACAAATTGCTGCAACGGAGAATTTGATAGATACAGAGAACAAGATTTCCTGATAAAGAGAGAAATGGAGAAATTGTACGTTCAGGTGAATGAGGATTAGCTGGGAATCAGGAGATTGTTCGAAACAGAGACATTTATGTAGATAGGAAAAAGAATATAACAAACATAGCGAAGCTGA
Source organism: Cetorhinus maximus (assembly GCF_964194155.1). Taxonomy (NCBI): domain Eukaryota; kingdom Metazoa; phylum Chordata; class Chondrichthyes; order Lamniformes; family Cetorhinidae; genus Cetorhinus; species Cetorhinus maximus. The sequence continues at coordinate 52,346,235 of NC_135888.1, read as the reverse complement.
TGGAAATGGTGGAACTTGTTCATTCAAACAAGCAGCAGAAGCTACAAGCAGCGAATTTCATGAAAATGAGCATTTGCAAACGTGTAGATTGTTCAGAATAGAGACAGTAATGCAGGTCGGCAGTAGAAATTATTGGAGATGGAGAAATTAGTTGAACTAGCGAATCTTGTACCCTCAGTGAACGAACAGATGACACAAAGAGCGAATTTCGTGAAAATAGGACATTTTGCAAATATAGGGAATGTGAAATATCTGATGATAGAGAAAATCCAGGAACTTGATCAATTGATTGAACTTGACATTTCGCGGTGCGTGGAGAGCCAGTTTTGCACAATTTGAAAGATATGGAGAAATTGAAGTTGCATTGACTGCGGAGAGCGGAAATATGCTGAATATAACATACTGCGGATAACTGAGAATTTGACAGAGACAGAGAACTACGTTTACTGCAAAAGCGAGAACTTGTGCAATTTCAGTTTGAGTTGAATGTGGAGTTATTAGAAATGTGGATATTGTTAGAAATAGAGGGATTAATGCAAGAGATGGTATAAAATAGTGCAGATAGACTAACTGATTGAAATTGAACATTTTGTTCATTCGGAGAAGGAGCAGATGCCACAAGCAGACAATTTCTTTGAAACGGTAGGTTTTAGAGACGTGGGGAATGAGATAGATCTGAAGATTGAGGAAATGATTCAATATGCTCAAATGCGTGAAGCTGACAGTTTGATAGATTCTCAGAGCCATGTTTGGTTAAATTGAATCATCTGAAGAAATTGAAGTTGCAGTGAAGGTTGAGAAGCTGCAAATATGTCAAATCTAACAAATTGCTGCAATGGAGAATTTGATAGATACAGAGAACAAGTTTTGCTGATAAAGAGAGAAATGGAGAAATTGAAGTTGCATTGTCTGCGGAGAGCGGAAATATGCTCAATATAACGTACTGTGGATAACTGAGAATTTGACAGATACAGAGAACTACGTTTACTGCTAAAGCGAGAACTTGTGCAATTTCAGTTTGAGTTGAATATGGAGTTATTAAAAATGTGGATATTGTTAGAAATAGAGGGATTAATGCAAAGAGATGGTAGAAAAAAGTGCAGATAGAGCAACTGATTGAAATTGAAAATTTTGTTCATTCGGAGAAGGAGCAGATGCCACAAGCAGACAATTTCCTTGAAATGGAAAGTTTTACAGACGTGGGGAATGAGATAGATCTGCAGATTGAGAAAATGATTCAATATGCTCAAATGCGTGAAACTGACAGTTTGATAGATACTGAGAGACATGTTTGCTTAAATTGAATGATCTGAAGAAATTCAAGTTGCAGTGAACGTTGAGAAGCTGCAAATATGTCTAATCAAACAAATTGCTGCATTGGAGAATTTGATAGATACAGAGAAGAAGATTTGCTGATAAAGAGAGAAATGGAGAAATTGTACGTTCAAGTGAAGCAGGACTAGCTGGAAGTCAGGAGATTGTCCGAAATAGAGACATTTATGTAGATAGGAAGTAGAATATAACAATGATAGCGAGGCTGATGGAAATGGTGAAACTTGTTCATTCAAACAAGCAGCAGAAGCTACAAGCAGCGAATTTCATGAAAATGATCATTTGCAAACGTGTAGATTGTTCAGAATAGAGACATTAATGCAGGTCGGCAGTAGAAATTATTGAAGATGGAGAAATTAATTGAAATGGCGAATTTATTCACTCAGTGAACGAGCAGATGACACAAAGAGCGAATTTCGTGAAAATAGGACATTTTGCAAATATGGGGAATGTGAAATATCCGCTGATAGAGAAAATCCAGGAACTTGATCAATTGATTGAACTTGACATTTCGCGGGGCATGGAGAGTCAGTTTTGCACAATTTGAAAGATATGGAGAAATTGAAGTTGCATTGACTGCGGAGAGCGGAAATATGCTGAATATAACATACTGCGGATAACTGAGAATTTGACAGAGACAGACAACTACGTTTACTGCAAAAGCGAGAACTTGTGCAATTTCAGTTTGAGTTGAATGTGGAGTTATTAGAAATGTGGATATTGTTAGAAATAGAGAGATTAATGCAAAGAGATGGTAGAAAATGATGCAGATAGAGAAACTGTTTGAAATTGAAAATTTTGTTCATTCGGTGAAGGAGCAGATACCGCAAGCAGCCAATTTCTTTCAAATGAAAGGTTTTACTGACGTTGGGAATGAGATAGATCTGCCGAATGAGATAATGATTCAATATACTCAATGCGTGAAACTGACAGTTTGATAGATACTGAGAGCCATGTTTGCTTAAATTGAATGATCTGAAGAAATTAAAGTTGCAGTGAAAGATGAGAAGCTGCAAATTGGTACAATCTAACAAATTGCTGCAATGGAGTATTTCATATATAGAGAGAAGAAGATTTGCTGATAAAGACAGAAACGGAGAAATTGTACGTTCAGGTGAATGAGGACTAGCTGCAAATCAGGAGATTGTTCGAAACAGAGACATTTATGTAGATAGGAAGTAGAATATAACAAAGTAAGCGATGCTGATGGAATTGGTGAAACTTGTTCTTTCAAAGAAGCAGCAGAAGCTACAAGCAGCGAATTTCATGAAAATGAACATTTGCAAAGGTGTAGATTGTTCAGAATAGAGACATTAATGCAGGTCGGCAGTACAAATTATTGGAGATGGAGAAATTAATTGAAATGGCGAATCTTGTACACTCAGGGAACGAGCCGATGACACAAAGAGCGAATTTCGAAAAAATAGTAGATTTTGCAAATATGGGGAATGAGAAATATCCCCTGATAGAGAAAATCCAGGAACTTGATCGATTGATTGAACTTGACATTTCGCGGGGCACGTAGAGCCAGCTTTGCACAATTTGAAAGTCATGGAGAACTTGAAGTTGCATTGACTGCGGAGAGCGGAAATATTCTGAGTATAACATACTGCGGATAACTGATAATTTGACAAATACAGAGAACTACGTTTTACTGCTAAAGCGAGAACATGTGAAATTTCACTTTGAGTTGAATGGGGAGTTATCAGAAATGTGGATATTGTTTGAAATAGAGGGATTAATGCAAGAGATGGTAAAAAATAGTGCAGATAGACTAACTGAATAAAATTGAAAATTTTCTTCATTCGGAGAAGGAGTAGATGCCACAAGCAGCCTATTTCATTGGAATGGAAGGTTGTACAGTCGTGGGGAATGAGATAGAAGAGAAGATTGAGGAAATGATTTAATATACTCAAATGCGTGAAACTGACAGCTTGATAGATTCTGAGAGCCATGTTTGCTTAAATTGAATGATCTGAAGAAATTGAAGTTGCAGTGAACGTTGAGAAGCTGCAAATATGTCTAATTTAACAAATTGCTGCATTGGAGAATATGATAGATACCGAGATGAAGATTGGCTGATAAAGAGAGAAATGGAGAAATTGTACGTTCAGGTGAATGAGGACTAGCTGGAAATCAGGAGATTGTTCGAAACAGAGACATTTATTTAGATAGGAAGTAGAATATAACAAAGATAGCGTGGCTGATGGAAATGGTGAAACTTGTTCATTCAAACAAGCAGCAGAAGCTACAAGCAGCGAATTTCATGAAAATGAACGTTTGCAAACGTGTAGATTGCTCACAATAGAGACATTAATGCAGGTCGGCAGTAGTAATTATTGGAGAAGGAGAAATTAGTTGAAATGGCGAATCTTGTACACTCAGTGAACGAGCAGATGACACAAAGAGCGAATTTCGTGAAAATAGGACATTTTGCAAATATGGGGAATGTGAAATATCCGCTGATAGAGAAAATCCAGGAACTTCATCAATTGATTGAACTTGACATTTCGCGGTGCGTGGAGAGTCAGTTTTGCACAATTTGAAAGATATGGAGAAATTGATGTTGCATTGACTGCGGAGAGCGGAAATATGCTGAATATAACATACTGCGGATAACTGAGAATTTGACAGAGACAGAGAACTACTTTTACTGCTAAAGCGAAAACTTTTGCAATTCAGCTTGAGTTGAATGTGGAGTTATTAGAAATGTGGATATTGTTAGAAATAGAGGGATTAATGCAAGAGATGGTATAAAATAGTGCAGCTAGTCTAACTGATTGAAATTGAAAATTTTGTTCATTCGGAGAAGGAGCAGATGCCACAAGCAACCAATTTCTTTGGAATGGAAGGTTTTAGAGACGTGGGGAATGAGGTAGATCTGCAGATTGAGAAAATGATTCAATATACTCAAATGCGTGCAACTGCCAATTTGATAGATTCTGAGAGCCATGTTTGCTTAAATTGAAACATCTGAAGAAATTGAGGTTGCAGTGAACGTTGAGAAGCTGCAAATATGTCTAATTTAACAAATTGCTGGAATGGAGAATATGATAGATACCGAGATGAAGATTGGCTGATAAAGAGAGAAATGGAGAAATTGTACGTTCAGGTGAATGAGGACTAGCTGGAAATCAGGAGATTGTTCGAAACAGAGACATTTATTTAGATAGGAAGTAGAATATATCAAAGATAGCGAGGCTGATGGAAATGGTGTAACTTGTTCATTCAAAGAAGCAGCAGAAGCTACAAGCTGCGAATTTCATGAAAATGAACATTTGCAAACGTGTAGATTGTTCAGAATAGTGACATTAATGCAGGTCGGCAGTAGAAATGATTGCAGATGGAGAAACTAATTGAAATGGCGAAACTTATTCACTCAGTGAACGAGCAGATGCCACAAAGAGCGAAATTCGTGAAAATAGAAGATTCGGCAAATATGGGGAATGAGAAATATCCGCTGATAGAGAAAATTCCGGAACTTGATCAATTGATTGAACTTGACATTTCGCGGGGCACGGACAGCCAGCTTTGCACAATTTGAAAGTCATGGACAAATTGAAGTTGCATTGACTGCGGAGAACGGAAATATGTTCAATATAACGTTCTGTGGATAACTGAGAATTTGACAGATACAGAGAACTACGTTTACTGCTAAAGCGAGAACTTGTGCAATTTCAGTTTGAGTTGAATGGGGTGTTATCGGAAATGTGGATATTGTTTGAAATAGAGGGATAAGTGCAAAGAGATGGTAGAAAATAGTGCAGATAGATAAACTGATTGAAATTGAAAATTTTGTTCATTCGGTGAAGGAGCAGATGCCACAAACAGCCTATTTCTTTGAAATGGAAGGTTTTACAGACGTGGGGAATGAGATAGATCTGCAAATTGAGAAAATGATTCAATATGCTCAAATGCGTGAAACTGACAATTTGATAGATACTGAGAGACATGTTTGCTTAAATTGAATGATCTGGAGAAATTCAAGTTACAGTGAACGTCGAGAAGCTGCAAATATGTCTAATCCAACAAATTGCTGCAACGGAGAATTTGATAGATACAGAGAACAAGATTTCCTGATAAAGAGAGAAATGGAGAAATTGTACGTTCAGGTGAATGAGGATTAGCTGGGAATCAGGAGATTGTTCGAAACAGAGACATTTATGTAGATAGGAAAAAGAATATAACAAACATAGCGAAGCTGATGGAAATGGTGGAACTTGTTCATTCAAACAAGCAGCAGAAGCTACAAGCAGCGAATTTCATGAAAATGAGCATTTGCAAACGTGTAGATTGTTCAGAATAGAGACAGTAATGCAGGTCGGCAGTAGAAATTATTGGAGATGGAGAAATTAGTTGAACTAGCGAATCTTGTACCCTCAGTGAACGAACAGATGACACAAAGAGCGAATTTCGTGAAAATAGGACATTTTGCAAATATAGGGAATGTGAAATATCTGATGATAGAGAAAATCCAGGAACTTGATCAATTGATTGAACTTGACATTTCGCGGGGCGTGGAGAGCCAGTTTTGCACAATTTGAAAGATATGGAGAAATTGAAGTTGCATTGACTGTGGAGAGCGGAAATATGCTGAATATAACATACTGCGGATAACTGAGAATTTGACAGAGACAGAGAACTACGTTTACTGCAAAAGCGAGAACTTGTGCAATTTCAGTTTGAGTTGAATGTGGAGTTATTAGAAATGTAGATATTGTTAGAAAAAGAGGGATTAATGCAAGAGATGGTATAAAATAGTGCAGATAGACTAACTGATTGATATTGAACATTTTGTTCATTCGGAGAAGGAGCAGATGCCACAAGCAGACAATTTCTTTGAAACGGTAGGTTTTAGAGACGTGGGGAATGAGATAGATCTGAAGATTGAGGAAATGATTCAATATGCTCAAATGCGTGTGAAGCTGACAGTTTGATAGATTCTCAGAGCCATGTTTGGTTAAATTGAATCATCTGAAGAAATTGAAGTTGCAGTGAAGGTTGAGAAGCTGCAAATATGTCAAATCTAACAAATTGCTGCAATGGAGAATTTGATAGATACAGAGAACAAGTTTTGCTGATAAAGAGAGAAATGGAGAAATTGAAGTTGCATTGTCTGCGGAGAGCGGAAATATGCTCAATATAACGTACTGTGGATAACTGAGAATTTGACAGATACAGAGAACTACGTTTACTGCTAAAGCGAGAACTTGTGCAATTTCAGTTTGAGTTGAATATGGAGTTATTAAAAATGTGGATATTGTTAGAAATAGAGGGATTAATGCAAAGAGATGGTGGAAAAAAGTGCAGATAGAGCAACTGATTGAAATTGAAAATTTTGTTCATTCGGAGAAGGCCACAAGCAGCCAATATCCTTGAAATGGAAAGTTTTACAGACGTGGGGAATGAGATAGATCTGCAGATTGAGAAAATGATTCAATATGCTCCAATGCGTGAAACTGACAGTTTGATAGATACTGAGAGACATGTTTGCTTAAATTGAATGATCTGAAGAAATTCAAGTTGCAGTGAACGTTGAGAAGCTGCAAATATGTCTAATCAAACAAATTGCTGCATTGGAGAATTTGATAGATACAGAGAAGAAGATTTGCTGATAAAGAGAGAAATGGAGAAATTGTACGTTCAAGTGAAGCAGGACTAGCTGGAAGTCAGTAGATTGTCCGAAATAGAGACATTTATGTTGATAGGAAGTGGAATATAACAATGATAGCGAGGCTGATGTAAATGGTGAAACTTGTTCATTCAAACAAGCAGCAGAAGCTACAAGCAGCGAATTTCATGAAAATGATCATTTGCAAACGTGTAGATTGTTCAGAATAGAGACATTAATGCAGGTCGGCAGTAGAAATTATTGAAGATGGAGAAATTAATTGAAATGGCGAATTTATTCACTCAGTGAACGAGCAGATGACACAAAGAGCGAATTTCGTGAAAATAGGACATTTTGCAAATATGGGGAATGTGAAATATCCCCTGATAGAGAAAATCCAGGAACTTGATCAATTGATTGAACTTGACATTTCGCGGGGCATGGAGAGTCAGTTTTGCACAATTTGAAAGATATGGAGAAATTGAAGTTGCATTGACTGCGGAGAGCGGAAATATGCTGAATATAACATACTGCGGATAACTGAGAATTTGACAGAGACAGAGACCTACGTTTACGGCTAAAGCGAGAACTTGTGCAATTTCAGTTTGAGTTGAATGTGGAGTTATTAGAAATGTGGATATTGTTAGAAATAGAGGGATTAATGCAAGAGATGGTATAAAATAGTGCAGAAAGACTAACTGATTGAAATTGAAAATTTTGTTCATTCGGAGTAGGAGCAGATGCCACAAGCAGCCAATTTCTTTGAAACGGAAGATTTTAGAGACATGGGGAATGTGATAGATCTGAAGATTGAGGAAATGATTCAATATGCTCAAATGCGTGAAGCTGACAGTTTGATAGATACTCAGAGTCATGTTTGCTTAAATTGAATGATCTGAAGAAATTAAAGTTGCAGTGAAAGATGAGAAGCTGCAAATTGGTACAATCGAACAAATTGCTGCAATGGAGAATTTCATAGATAGAGAGAAGATTTGCTGATAAAGAGAGAAACGGAGAAATTGTACCTTCAGGTGAATGAGGACTAGCTGCAAATCAGGAGATTGTTCGAAACAGAGACATTTATGTAGATAGGAAGTAGAATATAACAAAGTAAGCGATGCTGATGGAATTGGTGAAACTTGTTCTTTCAAAGAAGCAGCAGAAGCTATAAGCAGCGAATTTCATGAAAATGAACATTTGCAAACGTTTAGATTGTTCAGAATAGAGACATTAATGCAGGTCGGCAGTAGAAATTATTGGAGATGGAGAAATTAATTGAAATGGCGAATCTTGTACACTTAGGGAACGAGCCGATGACACAAAGAGCGAATTTCGAAAAAAAGAGTAGATTTTGCAAATATGGGGAATGAGAAATATCCCCTGATAGAGAAAATCCAGGAACTTGATCTATTGATTGAACTTGACATTTCGCGGGGCACGTAGAGCCAGCTTTGCACAATTTGAAAGTCATGGAGAACTTGAAGTTGCATTGACTGCGGAGAGCGGAAATATGCTGATTATAACATACTGCGGATAACTGATAATTTGACAAATACAGAGAACTACGTTTTACTGCTAAAGCGAGAACTTGTGAAATTTCACTTTGAGTTGAATGGGGAGTTATCAGAAATGTGGATATTGTTTGAAATAGAGGGATTAATGCAAGAGATGGTAAATAATAGTGCAGATAGACTAACTGAATAAAATTGAAAATTTTGTTCATTCGGAGAAGGAGTAGATGCCACAAGCAGCCTATTTCATTGGAATGGAAGGTTGTACAGTCGTGGGGAATGAGATAGAAGAGAAGATTGAGGAAATGATTTAATATACTCAAATGCGTGAAACTGACAGCTTGATAGATTCTGAGAGCCATGTTAGCTTAAATTGAATGATCTGAAGAAATTGAGGTTGCAGTGAACGTTGAGAAGATGCAAATATGTCTAATCAAACAAATTGCTGCATTGGAGAATTTGATGGATACAGAGAAGAAGATTTGCTGATAAAGAGAGAAATGGAGAAATTGTACGTTCAGGTGAATGAGGACTAGCTGGAAATCAGGAAATTGTTCGAAACAGAGACATTTATGTAAATAGGAAGTAGAATATATCAAAGATAGCGAGGCTGATGGAAATGGTGAAACTTGTTCATTCAAAGAAGCAGCAGAAGCTACAAGCAGCGAATTTCATGAAAATGAACATTTGCAAACGTGTAGATTGGTCAGAATAGTGACATTAATGCAGGTCGGCAGTAGAAATGATTGCAGATGGAGAAATTAATTGAAATGGCGAATCTTATTCACTCAGTGAACGAGCAGATGCCACAAAGAGCGAAATTCGTGAAAATAGGAGATTTTGCAAATATGGGGAATGAGAAATATCCGCTGATAGAGAAAATCCAGGAACTTGATCAATTGATTGAACTTGACATTTCGCGGGGCACGGAGAGCCAGCTTTGCACAATTTGAATGTCATGGACAAATTGAAGTTGCATTGACTGCGGAGAGCGGAAATATGCTCAATAGAACGTTCTGTGGATAACTGAGAATTTGACAAATACAGAGAACTACGTTTACTGCTAAAGCGAGAACTTGTGAAATTTCAGTTTGAGTTGAATGGGGTGTTATCAGAAATGTGGATATTGTTTGAAATAGAGGGATAAGTGCAAAGAGATGGTAGAAAATAGTGCAGATAGATAAACTGATTGAAATTGAAAATTTTGTTCATTCGGTGAAGGAGCAGATGCCACAAACAGCCTATTTCTTTGAAATGGAAGGTTTTACAGACGTGGGGAATGAGATAGATCTGCAAATTGAGAAAATGATTCAATATGCTCAAATGCGTGAAACTGACAATTTGATAGATACTGAGAGACATGTTTGCTTAAATTGAATGATCTGGAGAAATTCAAGTTGCAGTGAACGTCGAGAAGCTGCAAATATGTCTAATCCAACAAATTGCTGCAACGGAGAATTTGATAGATACAGAGAACAAGATTTCCTGATAAAGAGAGAAATGGAGAAATTGTACGTTCAGGTGAATGAGGATTAGCTGGGAATCAGGAGATTGTTCGAAACAGAGACATTTATGTAGATAGGAAAAAGAATATAACAAACATAGCGAAGCTGATGGAAATGGTGGAACTTGTTCATTCAAACAAGCAGCAGAAGCTACAAGCAGCGAATTTCATGAAAATGAGCATTTGCAAACGTGTAGATTGTTCAGAATAGAGACAGTAATGCAGGTCGGCAGTAGAAATTATTGGAGATGGAGAAATTAGTTGAACTAGCGAATCTTGTACCCTCAGTGAACGAACAGATGACACAAAGAGCGAATTTCGTGAAAATAGGACATTTTGCAAATATAGGGAATGTGAAATATCTGATGATAGAGAAAATCCAGGAACTTGATCAATTGATTGAACTTGACATTTCGCGGGGCGTGGAGAGCCAGTTTTGCACAATTTGAAAGATATGGAGAAATTGAAGTTGCATTGACTGCGGAGAGCGGCAATATGCTGAATATAACATACTGCGGATAACTGAGAATTTGACAGAGACAGAGAGCTACGTTTACTGCAAAAGCGAGAACTTGTGCAATTTCAGTTTGAGTTGAATGTGGAGTTATTAGAAATGTAGATATTGTTAGAAATAGAGGGATTAATGCAAGAGATGGTATAAAATAGTGCAGATAGACTAACTGATTGAAATTGAACATTTTGTTCATTCGGAGAAGGAGCAGATGCCACAAGCAGACAATTTCTTTGAAACGGTAGGTTTTAGAGACGTGGGGAATGAGATAGATCTGAAGATTGAGGAAATGATTCAATATGCTCAAATGCGTGAAGCTGACAGTTTGATAGATTCTCAGAGCCATGTTTGGTTAAATTGAATCATCTGAAGAAATTGAAGTTGCAGTGAAGGTTGAGAAGCTGCAAATATGTCAAATCTAACAAATTGCTGCAATGGAGAATTTGATAGATACAGAGAACAAGTTTTGCTGATAAAGAGAGAAATGGAGAAATTGAAGTTGCATTGTCTGCGGAGAGCGGAAATATGCTCAATATAACGTACTGTGGATAACTGAGAATTTGACAGATACAGAGAACTACGTTTACTGCTAAAGCGAGAACTTGTGCAATTTCAGTTTGAGTTGAATATGGAGTTATTAAAAATGTGGATATTGTTAGAAATAGAGGGATTAATGCAAAGAGATGGTAGAAAAAAGTGCAGATAGAGCAACTGATTGAAATTGAAAATTTTGTTCATTCGGAGAAGGAGCAGATGCCACAAGCAGCCAATTTCCTTGAAATGGAAAGTTTTACAGACGTGGGGAATGAGATAGATCTGCAGATTGAGAAAATGATTCAATATGCTCAAATGCGTGAAACTGACAGTTTGATAGGTACTGAGAGACATGTTTGCTTAAATTGAATGATCTGAAGAAATTCAAGTTGCAGTGAACGTTGAGAAGCTGCAAATATGTCTAATCAAACAAATTGCTGCAATGGAGAATTTGATAGATACAGAGAAGAAGATTTGCTGATAAAGAGAGAAATGGAGAAATTGTACGTTCAAGTGAAGCAGGACTAGCTGGAAGTCAGGAGATTGTCCGAAATAGAGACATTTATGTTGATAGGAAGTGGAATATAACAATGATAGCGAGGCTGATGTAAATGGTGAAACTTGTTCATTCAAACAAGCAGCAGAAGCTACAAGCAGCGAATTTCATGAAAATGATCATTTGCAAACGTGTAGATTGTTCAGAATAGAGACATTAATGCAGGTCGGCAGTAGAAATTATTGAAGATGGAGAAATTAATTGAAATGGCGAATTTATTCACTCAGTGAACGAGCAGATGACACAAAGAGCGAATTTCGTGAAAATAGGACATTTTGCAAATATGGGGAATGTGAAATATCCGCTGATAGAGAAAATCCAGGAACTTGATCAATTGATTGAACTTGACATTTCGCGGGGCATGGAGAGTCAGTTTTGCACAATTTGAAAGATATGGAGAAATTGAAGTTGCATTGACTGCGGAGAGCGGAAATATGCTGAATATAACATACTGCGGATAACTGAGAATTTGACAGAGACAGAGACCTACGTTTACGGCTAAAGCGAGAACTTGTGCACTTTCAGTTTGAGTTGAATGTGGAGTTATTAGAAATGTGGATATTGTTAGAAATAGAGGGATTAATGCAAGAGATGGTATAAAATAGTGCAGAAAGACTAACTGATTGAAATTGAAAATTTTGTTCATTCGGAGTAGGAGCAGATGCCACAAGCAGCCAATTTCTTTGAAACGGAAGATTTTAGAGATTGGGGAATGTGATAGATCTGAAGATTGAGGAAATGATTCAATATGCTCAAATGCGTGAAGCTGACAGTTTGATAGATACTCAGAGTCATGTTTGCTTAAATTGAATGATCTGAAGAAATTAAAGTTGCAGTGAAAGATGAGAAGCTGCAAATTGGTACAATCGAACAAATTGCTGCAATGGAGAATTTCACAGATAGAGAGAAGAAGATTTGCTGATAAAGAGAGAAACGGAGAAATTATACGTTCAGGTGAATGAGGACTAGCTGCAAATCAGGAGATTGTTCGAAACAGAGACATTTATGTAGATAGGAAGTAGAATATAACAAAGTAAGCGAGGCTGATGGAATTGGTGAAACTTGTTCTTTCAAAGAAGCAGCAGAAGCTACAAGCAGCGAATTTCATGAAAATGAACATTTGCAAACGTTTAGATTGTTCAGAATAGAGACATTAATGCAGGTCGGCAGTACAAATTATTGGAGATGGAGAAATTAATTGAAATGGCGAATCTTGTACACTCAGGGAACGAGCCGATGACACAAAGAGCGAATTTCGAAAAAAAGAGTAGATTTTGCAAATATGGGGAATGAGAAATATCCCCTGATAGAGAAAATCCAGGAACTTGATCTATTGATTGAACTTGACATTTCGCGGGGCACGTAGAGCCAGCTTTGCACAATTTGAAAGTCATGGAGAACTTGAAGTTGCATTGACTGCGGAGAGCGGAAATATGCTGATTATAACATACTGCGGATAACTGATAATTTGACAAATACAGAGAACTACGTTTTACTGCTAAAGCGAGAACTTGTGAAATTTCACTTTGAGTTGAATGGGGAGTTATCAGAAATGTGGATAGTGTTTGAAATAGAGGGATTAATGCAAGAGATGGTAAAAAATAGTGCAGATAGACTAACTGAATAAAATTGAAAATTTTGTTCATTCGGAGAAGGAGTAGATGCCACAAGCAGCCTATTTCATTGGAATGGAAGGTTGTACAGTCGTGGGGAATGAGATAGAAGAGAAGATTGAGGAAATGATTTAATATACTCAAATGCGTGAAACTGACAGCTTGATAGATTCTGAGAGCCATGTTAGCTTAAATTGAATGATCTGAAGAAATTGAGGTTGCAGTGAACGTTGAGAAGATGCAAATATGTCTAATCAAACAAATTGCTGCATTGGAGAATTTGATGGATACAGAGAAGAAGATTTGCTGATAAAGAGAGAAATGGAGAAATTGTACGTTCAGGTGAATGAGGACTAGCTGGAAATCAGGAAATTGTTCGAAACAGAGACATTTATGTAGATAGGAAGTAGAATATAACAAAGATAGCGAGGCTGATGGAAATGGTGAAACTTGTTCATTCAAAGAAGCAGCAGAAGCTACAAGCAGCGAATTTCATGAAAATGAACATTTGCAAACGTGTAGATTGGTCAGAATAGTGACATTAATGCAGGTCGGCAGTAGAAATGATTGCAGATGGAGAAATTAATTGAAATGGCGAATCTTATTCACTCAGTGAACGAGCAGATGCCACAAAGAGCGAAATTCGTGAAAATAGGAGATTTTGCAAATATGGGGAATGAGAAATATCCGCTGATAGAGAAAATCCAGGAACTTGATCAATTGATTGAACTTGACATTTCGCGGGGCACGGAGAGCCAGCTTTGCACAATTTGAAAGTCATGGAGAAATTGAAGTTGCATTGACTGCGGAGAGCGGAAATATGCTCAATATAACGTACTGTGGATAACTGAGAATTTGACAAATACAGAGAACTACGTTTACTGCTAAAGCGAGAACTTGTGAAATTTCAGTTTGAGTTGAATGGGGTGTTATCAGAAATGTGGATATTGTTTGAAATAGAGGGATAAGTGCAAAGAGATGGTAGAAAATAGTGCAGATAGATAAACTGATTGAAATTGAAAATTTTGTTCATTCGGTGAAGGAGCAGATGCCACAAACAGCCAATTTCTTTGAAATGGAAGGTTTTACAGACGTGGGGAATGAGATAGATCTGCAAATTGAGAAAATGATTCAATATGCTCAAATGCGTGAAACTGACAATTTGATAGATACTGAGAGACATGTTTGCTTAAATTGAATGATCTGGAGAAATTCAAGTTGCAGTGAACGTCGAGAAGCTGCAAATATGTCTAATCCAACAAATTGCTGCAACGGAGAATTTGATAGATACAGAGAACAAGATTTCCTGATAAAGAGAGAAATGGAGAAATTGTACGTTCAGGTGAATGAGGATTAGCTGGGAATCAGGAGATTGTTCGAAACAGAGACATTTATGTAGATAGGAAAAAGAATATAACAAACATAGCGAAGCTGATGGAAATGGTGGAACTTGTTCATTCAAACAAGCAGCAGAAGCTACAAGCAGCGAATTTCATGAAAATGAGCATTTGCAAACGTGTAGATTGTTCAGAATAGAGACAGTAATGCAGGTCGGCAGTAGAAATTATTGGAGATGGAGAAATTAGTTGAACTAGCGAATCTTGTACCCTCAGTGAACGAACAGATGACACAAAGAGCGAATTTCGTGAAAATAGGACATTTTGCAAATATAGGGAATGTGAAATATCTGATGATAGAGAAAATCCAGGAACTTGATCAATTGATTGAACTTGACATTTCGCGGGGCGTGGAGAGCCAGTTTTGCACAATTTGAAAGATATGGAGAAATTGAAGTTGCATTGACTGCGGAGAGCGGCAATATGCTGAATATAACATACTGCGGATAACTGAGAATTTGACAGAGACAGAGAACTACGTTTACTGCAAAAGCGAGAACTTGTGCAATTTCAGTTTGAGTTGAATGTGGAGTTATTAGAAATGTAGATATTGTTAGAAATAGAGGGATTAATGCAAGAGATGGTATAAAATAGTGCAGATAGACTAACTGATTGAAATTGAACATTTTGTTCATTCGGAGAAGGAACAGATGCCACAAGCAGACAATTTCTTTGAAACGGTAGGTTTTAGAGACGTGGGGAATGAGATAGATCTGAAGATTGAGGAAATGATTCAATATGCTCAAATGCGTGAAGCTGACAGTTTGATAGATTCTCAGAGCCATGTTTGGTTAAATTGAATCATCTGAAGAAATTGAAGTTGCAGTGAAGGTTGAGAAGCTGCAAATATGTCAAATCTAACAAATTGCTGCAATGGAGAATTTGATAGATACAGAGAACAAGTTTTGCTGATAAAGAGAGAAATGGAGAAATTGAAGTTGCATTGTCTGCGGAGAGCGGAAATATGCTCAATATAACGTACTGTGGATAACTGAGAATTTGACAGATACAGAGAACTACGTTTACTGCTAAAGCGAGAACTTGTGCAATTTCAGTTTGAGTTGAATATGGAGTTATTAAAAATGTGGATATTGTTAGAAATAGAGGGATTAATGCAAAGTGATGGCAGAAAAAATTGCAGATAGAGCAACTGATTGAAATTGAAAATTTTGTTCATTCGGAGAAAGAGCAGATGCCACAAGCAGCCAATTTCCTTGAAATGGAAAGTTTTACAGACGTGGGGAATGAGATAGATCTGCAGATTGAGGAAATGATTCAATATGCTCTCATGCGTGAAACTGACAGTTTGATGGATACTGAGAGACATGTTTGCTTAAATTGAATGATCTGAAGAAATTGAAGTTGCAGTAAACGTTGAGAAGCTGCAAATATGTCTAATCCAACAAATTGCTGCAATGGAGAATTTGGTAGGTACAGAGAACAAGATTTGCTGATAAGGAGAGAAATGGAGAAATTGTACGTTTAGGTGAATCTGGACTAGCTGGGAATCAGGAGATTGTTCGAAACAGAGACATTTATGTAGATAGGAAGTAGAATATAACAATGATAGCGAAGCTGATGGAATTGGTGAAACTTGTTCATTCAAACAAGCAGCAGAAGCTAAAAGCAGCGAATTTCATGAAAAAGAACATTTGCAAACGTGTAGATTGTTCAGAATAGTGACATTAATGCAGGTCGGCAGTAGAAATGATCGCAGATGGAGAAATTAATTGAAATGGCGAACCTTATTCACTCAGTGAACGAGCAGATGACACAAAGAGCGAAATTCGTGAAAATAGGAGATTTTGCAAATATGGGGAATGAGAAATATCCGCTGATAGAGAAAATCCAGGAACTTGATCAATTGATTGAACTTGACATTTCGCGGGGCGTGGAGAGCCAGTTTTGCACAATTTGAAAGATGTGGAGAAATTGAAGTTTCATTGACTGCGGAGAGCGGAAATATGCTGAATATAACATACTGCGGATAACTGAGAATTTGACAGAGACAGAGAACTACGTTTACTGCTAAAGCGAGAACTTGTGCAATTTCAGTTTGAGTTGAATGTGGAGTTATTAGAAATGTGGATATTGTTAGAAATAGAGGGATTAATGCAATAGACGGTATAAGATAGTGCAGCTAGACTAACTGATTGAAATTGAAAATTTTGTTCATTCGGAGTAGGAGCAGATGCCACAAGCAGCCAATTTCTTTGGAGTGGAAGGTTTTATAGACGTGGGGAATAAGATAGATCTGAATATTGAGGAAATGATTCAATACACTCAAATGCGTGAAGCTGACGGTTTGATAGATTCTGAGAGCCGTGTTTGCTTTAATTGAATCATCTGAAGAAATTGAAGTTGCAGTCAAGGTTGAGAAGCTGCACATACGTCTAATCTAACAAATTGCTGCAACGGAGAATTTGATAGATACAGAGAACAAGATTTGCTGATAAGGAGAGAAATGGAGAAATTGTACGTTCAAGTGAATCAGGACTAGCTGGAAGTCAGGAGATTGTCCAAAAGAGAGACATTTATGTAGATAGGAAGTAGAATAAAACAATGATAGCGAGGCTGATGGAAATGGTGAAAATGTTCATTAAAACAAGCAGCAGAAGATACAAGCAGCGAATTTCATGAAAATGAACATTTGCAAACGTGTAGATTGCTCACAATAGAGACATTAATGCAGGACGGCAGTAGAAATTATTGGAGATGGAGAAATTCGTTGAAATTGCGAATCTTGTATACTCAGTGAACGAGCAGATGACACAAAGAGTGAATTTCGTGAAAATAGGACATTTCGCAAATATGGGGAATGAGAAATTTCCGCTGATAGAGAAAATCCAGGAAGTTGATCAATTGTTTGAACTTGACATTTCGATGGGGCGTGGAGAGTTAGCTTTGCACAATTTGAATGTCATGGAGAAAGTGAAGTTGCATTGATTGCGGAGAGCGGAAATATGCTCAATATAACGTACTGTGGATAACTGAAAATTTGACAGACACAGAGAACTACGTTCACTGCTAAAGCGAGAACTTGTGAAATTTCAGTTTGAGTTGAATGTGGAGTTATCAGAAATGTGGATATTGTTTGAAATAGAGGGATTAATGCAAGAGATGGTATAAAATAGTGCAGATAGAATAACTAATTGAAATTGAACATTTTGTTCATTCGGAGAAGGAGCAGATGGCACAAGCAGCCAATTTCTTTGGAATGGAAGGTTTTACAGACGTGGGAAATGAAGATTGAGGAAATGATTCAATATACTCAAATGTGTGAAACTGACAGTTTGATAGATTCTGAGAGCCACGTTTGCTTAAATTGAATCATCTGAAGAAATTGAAGTTGCAGTGAACGTTGAGAAGCTGCAAATATGTCTAATCTAACAAGTTGCTGTAATGGAAAATTTGATAGATACAGAGAACAAGATTTGCTGATAAAGAGAGAAATGGAGAAATTATACGTTCAGGTGAATGACGATTAGCTGGGAATCAGGGGATTGCTCGAAACAGAGACATTTATGTAGATAGGAAAAAGAATATAACAAACATAGCGAAGCTGATGGAAATGGTGAAACTTGTTCATTCCAACAAGCAGCAGAAGCTACAAGCAGCGAATTTCATGAAAATAAATATTTGCAAAAGTGTAGATTGTTCAGAACAGAGACATTAATGCAAGTCGGCAGATGACACAAAGAGCGAATTCTGTGAAAATAGGAGATTTTGCAAATATGGGGTATGAGAAATTTCCGCTGATAGAGAAAATCCAGGAACTTGATCAATTGATTGAACCTGACATTTCGCGGGGCACGGAGAGCCAGCTTTGCACAATTTGAAAGTCATGGAGAAATTGAAGTTGCATTGACAGCGGAGAGCGGAAATATGCTGAATATAACATACTGCGGATAACTGATAATTTGACAAATACAGAGAACTACGTTTACTTCTAAAGCGAGAACTTGTGAAATTTCACTTTGAGTTGAATGGGGAGTTATCAGAAATGTGGATATTGTTTGAAATAGAGGGATTAATGCAAGAGATGGTAAAAAATAGTGCAGATAGACTAACTTAATGAAATTGAAAATTTTGTTCATTCGGAGAGCGAGTAGATGCCACAAGCAGCCTATGTCTTTGGAATGGAAGGTTGTACAGTCGTGGGGAATGAGATAGATCTGAAGATTGAGGAAATGATTCTATATACTCAAATGCGTGAAACTGAAAGTTTGACAGATTCTGAGAGCCATGTTTGATTAAATTGAATCATCTGAAGAAATTGAAGTTGCAGTCAACGTTGAGAAGCTGCACATATGTCAAATCTAACAAATTGCTGCAACGGAGAATTTGATAGATACAGAGAACAAGATTTGCTGACAAGGAGAGAAATGGAGAAATTGTACGTTCAAGTGAATGAGGACTAGCTGGAAGTCAGGAAATTGTCCGAAACAGAGACATTTATGTAGATAGGAAGTAGAATATAACAATGATAGCGAGGCTGATGGAAATGGTGAAACTTGTTCAGTCAAACATGCAGCAGAAGCTACAATCAGCGAATTTCATGAAAATGAACATTTGCAAACGTGTAGATTGTTCAGAATAGAGCCATTATTGCAGGTCGGCAGTAGAAATTATTGGAGCTGGAGAAATTAATTGAAGTGGCGAATCTTATTCACTCAGTGAACGAGCAGATGACACAAAGAGCGAAATTCGTGAAAATAGGAGATTTTGCAAATATGGGGAATGAGAAATATCCGCTGATAGAGAAAATCCAGGAAATTGATCAATTGACTGAACTTGACATATCGCAGGGCACGGAGAGCTAGCTTTGCACAATTTGAAAGTCATGGAGAAATTGAAGTTGCATTGACTACGGAGAGCGGAAATATGCTCAATATAACGTACTGTGGATAACT
This sequence comes from Cetorhinus maximus, assembly GCF_964194155.1. Taxonomy (NCBI): domain Eukaryota; kingdom Metazoa; phylum Chordata; class Chondrichthyes; order Lamniformes; family Cetorhinidae; genus Cetorhinus; species Cetorhinus maximus. Next base: position 52,326,753 of record NC_135888.1, on the reverse strand, counting down.
GAGAATTTGACAGATACAGAGAACTACGTTTACTGCTAAAGCGAGAACTTGTGCAATTTCAGTTTGAGTTGAATGTGGAGTTATTAGAAATGTGGATATTGTTAGAAATAGAGGGATTAATGCAAAGAGATGTTTGAAAAAATTGCAGATAGAGTAACTGATTGAAAATGCTAATTTTCTTCATTCGGAGAAGGAGCAGATGCCACAAGCAGCCAATTTCTTGGAAATGTAAAGTTTTGCAGACGTGGGGAATGAAATAGATCTGCAAATTGAGAAAATGATTCAATATGCTCACATGCGTGAAACTGACAGTTTGATAGCTACTGAGAGACATGTTTGCTTAAATTGAATGATCTGAAGAAATTGAAGTTGCAGTGAACGTTGAGAAGCTGCAAATATGTCTAATCCAACAAATTGTTGCTATGGAGAATTTGATAGATACAGAGAACAAGATTTGCTGATAATAATCTCCAATTTTTTGAACTGCCGACCTGCATTAATGTCTCTATTCTGTACAATCTACACATTTGCAAATGTTCATTTTCATGAAATTCGCTGCTTGTAGCTTCTGCTGCTTCTTTGAAAGAACAAGTTTCACCATTTCCATCAGCCTCGCTGTCTTTATTTTATTCTACTTCCTATATGCATAAATGTCTCTGTTTCGCACAATCTCCTGATTTCCAAATAGTCCTTATTCACCTGATCGTACAATTTCTCCATTTCTCTCTTTATCAGCAAATCTTCTTGTCTGTATCTATCAAATTCTCCATTGCGGTAATTTGATAGATTGGACATATTTGCATCTTCTCAACGTTCACTTCAACTTCAATTTCTTCAGGTCATTCAATTTAAGCAAACTTGGCTCTCAGCATCTATCAAACTTTCAGTTTCACGCATTTGAGTATATTCAATGATTTTCTCAATCTGCAGATCTATCTCATTCCCAACGTGTGTAAAACCTTCCATTTGAAAGAAATTGGCTGCTTGTGGCATCTGGTCCTTCTCCGAATGAACTAAATTTTCAATTTCAATCAGTTTCTCTATCTTCAATATTTCCTATCATCTCATTGCATTATTCACCCTATTTCTAACAATATCCACATTTCTAATAACTCCACATTCAGCTCAAACTGAAATTGCACAAGTTCTTGCTGTAGCAGTTATGGTAGTTCTCTGTCTCTGTCAAATTCTCAGTTATCCGCAGTATGTTATATTCAGCAAATTTCCGCTCTCCGCAGTCAATGCAACTTCAAGTTCTCCTTGACTTTCAAATTGTGCAAAGCTGGCTCTACGTGCCCCGCGAAATGTCAAGTTCAATCAATTGATCAAGTTCCTGGATTTTCCCTATCAGCGGATATTTCTCATTCCCCATATTTGCAAAATCTACTATTTACTCGAAAATCGCTCTTTGTGTCATCGGCTCGTTCCCTGAGTGTACAAGATTCGCGATTTCAATTTATTTCTCCATCTCCAGTAATTTGTACTGCCGACCTGCATTAATGTCTCTATTCTGAACAATCTACACGTTTGCAAATGTTCATTATCATGAAATTCGCTGCTTGGACCTTCTGTTACTCCTTTGAAAGAACAAGTTTCACCAATTCCATCAGCCTCGCTATCTTTGTTATATTCTACTTCCTATCTACATAAATGTCTCTGTTTCGAACAATCTCCTGCTTTGCAGCTAGTCCTCATTCACCTGAACGTACAATTTCTCCGTTTCTCTCTTTATCAGCAAATCATCTTCTCTCTATCTATGAAATTCTCCATTGCAGCAATTTGTTAGATTGGACGAATTTGCAGCATCTCAACATTCACTGCAACTTTAATTTCTTCAGATCATTCAATTTAAGCAAACATGGATCTCAGTATCTATCAAACTGTCAGTTTCACGCATTGAGTATATTGAATCATTATCTCAATCGGCAGATCTATCTCATTCCCAACGTACAAAACCTTCCATTTCAAAGAAATTGGCTGCTTGTGGTATCTGCTCCTTCTCCGAATGCACAAAATTTTCAATTTCAATCAGTTTTTCTATCTGCACCATTTAGTACCATCTCTTTGCATTAATCTCTCTATTTCTAACAATATCCACATTTCTAATAACTCCACAATCAACTCAAACTGAAATTGCACAAGTTCTCACTTTAGCAGTAAACGTAGTTCTCTGTATCTGTCAAGTTCTCAGTTATCCGCAGTATGTTATATGCAGCATATTTCCGCTCTCCGCAGTCAATGCAACTTCAATTTCTCCATGACTTTCAAATTGTGCAAAGCTGGCTGTACGTGCCCCGCGAAATGTCAAGTTCAATCAATTGATCAAGTTCCTGGATTTTCCATATCAGCGGATATTTCTCATTCCCCATATTTGCAAAATCTACTATTTTCTCGAAATTCGCTCTTTGTGTCATCGGCTCGTTCCCTGAGTGTACAAGATTCGCCATTTCAATTAATTTCTCCATCTCCAATAATTTCTACTGCCGACCTGCATTAATGTCTCTATTCTGAACAATCTACACGTTTGCAAATGTTCATTTTCATGAAATTCGCTGCTTGTAGCTTCTGCTGCTTGTTTGTATGAACAAGTTTAACCATTTCCATCAGCCTCGCTGTCTTTATTTTATTCTACTTCCTATATACATAAATGTCTCTGTTTCGCACAATCTCCTGATTTCCAGCTAGTCCTTATTCACCTGATCGTACAATTTCTCCATTTCTCTCTTTATCAGCAAATCTTCTTCTCTGTATCTATCAAATTCTCCATTGCCGTAATTTGATAGATTAGACATATTTGCATCTTCTCAACGTTCACTTCAACTTCAATTTCTTCAGGTCATTCAATTTAAGCAAACTTGGCTCTCAGCAGCTATCATACTTTCAGTTTCACGCATTTGAGTATATTGAATCATTTTCTCAATCTGCAGATCTATCTCATTCCCAACGTGTGTAAAACCTTTCTTTTGAAAGAAATTGGCTGCTTGTGGCATCTGCTCCTTCTCCGAATGAACTAAATTTTCAATTTCAATCAGTTTCTCTATCTGCACTATTTCCTTTCGTCTCTTTGCATTAATCTCTCTATTTCTAACAATATCCACATATTCTAATAACTCCACAATCAAACTGAAATTGCACAAGTTCTCGCTTTAGCACTAAACGTAGTTCTCTGTATCTTTCAAGTTCACAGGTATCCGCAGTATGTTATCTTCAGCATATTCCCGCTCTCCGCAGTCAATGCAACTTCAATTTCTCCATATCTTTCAAATTGTACAAAGCTAGCTCTACGTGCCCCGTGAAATGTCAAGTTGAATCAATTGATCAAGTTTCTGTATTTTCTCTATCAGCGGATATTTGTCATTCCTCATATTTGCAAAATCTACTATTTTCTCGAAATTCGCTCTTTGTGTCATTGGCTCGTTCCCTGAGTGAATAAGATTCGCCATTTCAATTAATTTCTCCATCTCCAATAATTTGTACTGCCAATCTGCATTAATGTCTCTATTCTGAACAATCTACACGTTTGCAAATGTTCATTTTCATGAAATTCGCTGCTTTTAGCTTCTGCTGCTTGTTTGTATGAACAAGTTTCACCATTTCCATCAGCCTCGCTGTCTTTATTTTATTCTACTTCCCATATACATAAATGTCTCTGTTTCGCACAATCCCCTGATTACCAGCAAGTCCTCATTCACCTGATCGTACAATTTCTCCATTTCTCTCTTTATCAGCAAATCTTCTTCTCTGTTACTATCAAATTCTCCATTGCAGTAATTTGATAGATTAGACATATTTGCATCTTCTCAACGTTCACTTCAACTTCAATGTCTTCAGATCATTCAATTTAAGCAAAATGCCTCTCACTATCAATCAAACTGTCAGTTTCACGCATTTGAGTATATTGAATCATTATCTCAATCGGCAGATCTCTCTCATTCCCAACGTGTGTAAAACCTTCCATTTCAAAGACATTGGATGTTTGTGGTATCTGCTCCTTGTCCGAATGAACAAAATTTTCAATTTCAATCAGATTCTTTATCTGCACTATTTCCAATCATCTCTTTGCATTAATCTCTCTATTTCTAACAATATCCACATTTCTAATAACTACACATTCAACTCAAACTGATATTGAACAAGTTCTCGCTGTAGCAGTAAAGGTAGTTCTCTGTATCTGTCAAATTCTCAGTTATCCGCAGTATGTTACACTCAGCATATTTCCGCTCTCTGCAGTCAATGCAACTTCACTATCTCCATATCTTTCAAATTGTGCAAAGCTGGCTCTCCGTGCCCCGCGAAATGTTAAGTTGAATCAATTGATCAAGTTCCTGGATTTTCTCTATCAGCGGATATTTCTCATTCCCCATATTTGCAAAATCTCCTATTTTGACGAAATTCGCTCTTTGTGTCATCTGCCTGTTCACTGAGTGTTCAAGTTTCGCCGTTTCAATTAATTTCTCCATCTCCAATTTTTTGTACTGCCGACCTGCATTAATGTCTCTATTCTGAACAATCTACACATTTGCAATTGTTCATTTTCACGAAATTCGCTGCTTGTAGCTTCTGCTGCTTGTTTGAATGAACAAGTTTCACCATTTCCATCAGCCTCGCTGTCTTTATTTTATTCTACTTCCTATATACATAAATGTCTCTGTTTCGCACAATCTCCTGATTTCCAGCTAGTCCTCATTCACCTGATCGTACAATTTCTCCATTTCTATCCTTATCAGCAAATCTTCTTCTCTGTATCAATCAAATTCTCCATTGCAGTAATTTGATAGATTAGACATATTTGCATCTTCTCAACGTGCACTTCAACTTCAATTTCTTCAGGTTATTCAATTTAAGCAAACTTGGCTCTCAGCATCTATCAAACTTTCAGTTTCACGCATTTGAGTATAGTGAATCATTTTCTCAATCTGCAGATCTATCTCATTCCCAACGTGTGTAAAACCTTCCATTTGAAAGAAATTGGCTGTTTGTGGCATCTGCTCCTTCTCCGAATGAACAAAATTTTCAATTTCAATCAGTTTCTCTATCTGCACTATTATGCACCTTCTCTTTGCATTAATCACTCTATTTCTAACAATATCCACATGTCTAATAACTCCACATTCAACTCAAACTGAAATTGCACAAGTTCTCGCAGTAGCAGTAAAGGTAGTTCTCTGTATCTGTCACATTCTCAGTATGTTATATTCAGCATATTTCCGCTCTCCGCAGTGAATGCAACTTCACTTTCTCCATATCTTTCAAATTGTGCAAAGCTGGCTCTCCGTGCTCCGCGAAATGTCAAGTTCAATCAATCCATCAAGTTCCTGGATTTTCTCTATCAGGGGATATTTCTCATTCCCCATATTTGCAAAATCTACTATTTTCACGAAATTCGCTCTTTGTGTCATCGGCTCGTTCACTGAGTGTACAAGATTCGCCATTTCAATTAATTTCTCCATCTCCAATAATTTGTACTGTCAATCTGCATTAATGTCTCTATTCTGAACAATCTACACGTTTGCAAATGCTCATTTTCTTGAAATTCGCTGCTTGTAGCTTCTGCTGCTTGTTTGAATGTACAAGTTTAACCATTTCCATCAGCCTCGCTTCCTTTGTTATATTCTCCTTCCTATCTACATAAGAGTCTCTGTTTCGAACAATCTCCTGATTTCCCGTAAGTCCTCATTCGCCTGAACGTAAAATGTCTCCATTTCTCTCTTTATCAGCAAATCTTGTTCTCTCTATCCATCAAATTCTCCATTGCAGGAATTTGTTTGAATGCAAATATTTGCAGCTTCTCAACGTTCACTGCAACTTTAACTTCTTCAGATCATTCAATTTATGCAAACCTGGCTCTCAGTATCTATCAAACTGTCAGCTTCACGCATTTGAGTATATTGAATCAATTTCTGAAAGTGCAGATCTATCTCATTCCCAACGTCTGTAAAACCTTCCATTTGAAAGAAATTGGCTGCTTGTGGCATCTGGTCTTTCTCCGAATGAACAAAATGTTCAATTTCAATCATTTTCTCTATCTGCACTATTTTCCACCTTCTCTTTGCATTAATCACTCTATTTCTAACAATATCCACATTTCTAATAACTCCACATTCAACTCAAACTGAAATTGCACAAGTTCTCGCTGTAGCAGTAAAACTACTTCTCTGTATCTGTCAAATTCTCAGTTATCCGCAGTATGTTATATTCAGCATATTTCCGCTCTCCGCAGTGAACGCAACTTCACTTTCTCCATATCTTTCAAATTGTGCAAAGCTGGCTCTCCGTGCTCCGCGAAATGTCAAGTTCAATCAATCCATCAAGTTCCTGGATTTTCTCTATCAGGGGATATTTCTCATTCCCCATATTTGCAAAATCTACTATTTTCACGAAATTCGCTCTTTGTGTCATCGGCTCGTTCACTGAGTGTACAAGATTCGCCATTTCAATTAATTTCTCCATCTCCAATAATTTGTACTGTCAATCTGCATTAATGTCTCTATTCTGAACAATCTACACGTTTGCAAATGCTCATTTTCTTGAAATTCGCTGCTTGTAGCTTCTGCTGCTTGTTTGAATGTACAAGTTTAACCATTTCCATCAGCCTCGCTTCCTTTGTTATATTCTCCTTCCTATCTATATAAGAGTCTCTGTTTCGAACAATCTCCTGATTTCCCGTAAGTCCTCATTCGCCTGAACGTAAAATGTCTCCATTTCTCTCTTTATCAGCAAATCTTGTTCTCTCTATCCATCAAATTCTCCATTGCAGGAATTTGTTTGATTGCAAATATTTGCAGCTTCTCAACGTTCACTGCAACTTCAACTTCTTCAGATCATTCAATTTATGCAAACCTGGCTCTCAGTATCTATCAAACTGTCAGCTTCACGCATTTGAGTATATTGAATCAATTTCTGAATGTGCAGATCTATCTCATTCCCAACGTCTGTATAACCTTCCATTTCAAAGAAATTGGATGCTTGTGGCATCTGGTCTTTCTCCGAATGAATAAAATGTTCAATTTCAATCATTTTCTCTATCTGCACTATTTTCCACCTTCTCTTTGCATTAATCACTCTATTTCTAACAATATCCACATTTCTAATAACTCCACATTCAACTCAAACTGAAATTGCACAAGTTCTCGCTGTAGCAGTAAACGTAGTTCTCTGTATCTGTCAAATTCTCAGTTATCCGCAGTATGTTATATTCAGCATATTTCCGCTCTCCACAGTCAATGCAACTTGAATTTCTCCATATCTTTCAAAATGTACAAAGTTGGCTCTACGTGCCCCGCGAAATGTCAAGTTGAATCAATTGATCAAGCTCCTGGATTTTCTCTATCAGCGCTCATTCCCCATATTTGCAAAATCTACTATTTTCACGATATTCGTTCTTTGGTCATCGTTTCGTTCACTGAGTGTACAAGATTCGCCATTGCAATTAATTTCTCCATCTCCAATAATTTGTACTGCCGACCTGCATTAATGTCTCTATTCTGAACAATCTACACGTTTGCAAATGTTCATTTTCATGAAATTCACTGCTTGTAGCTTCTGCTGCTTCTTTGAAAGAACAAGTTTCACCAATTCCATCAGCCTCGCTATCTTTATTATATTCTACATCCTATCTACATAAATGTCTCTGATTCGAACAATCTCCTGATTTGCAGCTAGTCCTCATTCACCTGATCGTACAATTTCTCCATTTCTCTCTTTATCAGCAAATCTTCTTCTCTGTATCTATCAAATTCTCCATTGCAGTAATTTGTTAGATTAGACATATTTGCATCTTCTCAACGTTCACTTCAACTTCAATTTCTTCAGGTCATTCAATTTAAGCAAACGTGGCTCTCAGCATCTATCAAACTTTCAGTTTCACGCATTTGAGTATATTGAATCATTTTCTCAATCTGCAGATCTATCTCATTCCCAACGTGAGTAAAACCTTACATTTGAAAGAAATTGGCTGCTTGTGGCATCTGGTCCTTCTCCGAATGAACTAAATTTTCAATTTCAATCAGTTTCTCTATCTGCTCTATTTCCAATCATCACTTTGCATTAATCTCTCTATTTCTAACAATATCCACATTTCTAATAACTACACATTCAACTCAAACTGAAATTGCACAAGTTCTCGTTATAGCAGTAAAGGTACTTCTCTGTATCTGTCAAATTCTCAGTTATCCGCAGTATGTTATATTCAGCATATTTCCGCTCTCCGCAGTGAATGCAACTTCACTTTCTCCATATCTTTCAAATTGTGCAAAGCTGGCTCTCCGTGCTCCGCGAAATGTTATTTTGAATCAATTCATCAAGTTCCTGAATTTTCTCTATGAGCGGATATTTCTCATTCCCCATATTTGCAAAATCTCCTATTTTCACGGAATTCACTCTTTGTGTCATCTGCCTGTTCACTGAGTGTACAAGTTTCGCCATTTCAATTAATTTCTCCATCTCCAATAATTTGTACTGCCGACCTGCATTAATGTCTCTATTCTGAACAATCTACACATTTGCAAATGTTCATTTTCACGAAATTCGCTGCTTGCAGCTTCTGCTGTTCTTTGTATGAACAAGTTTCACCATTTCCATCAGCCTCGCTGTTTTTAATTTATTCTACTTCCTATATACATAAATGTCTCTGTTTCGCACAATCTCCTGATTTCCAGCTAGTCCTTAATCACCTGATCGTACAATTTCTCCATTTCTCTCTTTATCAGCAAATCTTTTTCACTGTATGTATACTATTCTCCATTGCAGTAATTTGATAGATTAGACATATTTGCATCTTCTCAACGTTCACTTCAACTTCAATTTCTTCAGGTCATTCAATTTAAGCAAATTTGGCTCTCAGCATCGATCAAACTTTCAGTTTCACGCATTTGAGTATATTGAATCATTTTATCAATCCGCAGATCTATCTCATACCCAACGTGTGTAAAACCTTCCATTTGAAAGAAATTGGCTGCGTGTGGCATCTGGTCCTTCTCCGAATGAACTAAATTTTCAATTTCAATCAGTTTCTCTATCTGCACTATTTTCTACCATCTCTTTGTATTAATCTCTCTGTTTCTAACAATATCCACATTTCTAATAGCTCCACATTCAACTCAAACTGAAATTGCACAAGTTCTCTCTGTAGCAGTAAACGTAGTTCACTGTATCTGTCAAATTCTCAGTTATCAGCAGTATGTGATATTCAGCATATTTCCGCTCTCCGCAGTCAATGCAACTTCAATTTCTGCATATCTTTCAAATTGTGCAAAGCTGGCTCTCCGTGCCCCGCGAAATGTCAAGTTCAATCAATTGATCAAGTTCCTGGATTTTCCATATCAGCGGATATTTCTCATCCCCCTTTTTGCAAAATCTCCTATTTTAGCGAAATTCGCACTTTGTGTCATCTGCTCGTTCACTGAGTGTACAAGATTCGCCATTTCAATTAATTTCTCCATCTCCAATAATTTGTACAGCCGACCAGCATTAATGTCTCTATTCTGAACCATCTACACGTTTGCAAATGTTCATTTTCATGAAAATCGCTGCTTGTAGCTTCTGCTGCTTCTTTGAAAGAACAAGTTTCACCAATTCCATCAGCCTCGCTATCTTTGTTATATTCTACTTCCTATCTACATAAATGTCTTTGTTTCGAACAATCTCCTGCTTTGCAGCTAGTCCTCAATCACCTGAACGTACAATTTCTCCGTTTCTCTCATCAGCAAATCTTGTTCTCTGTATCTATGAAATTCTCCATTGCAGCAATTTGTTAGATTAGACCTATTTGCTTCTTCTCAACGTTCACTGCAACTTTAATTTCTTCAGATCATTCAATTAAAGCAAACATGGCTCTCAGTATCTATCAAACTGTCAGTTTCACGCATTGGAGTATATTGAATCATTTTCTCAATCGGCAGACTATCTCATTCCCAACGTCTGTAAAACCTTCCATTTCAAAGAAATTGGCTGCTTGTGGCATCTGCTATTCTCCGAATGAACAAAAATTTCAATTTCAATCAGTTTCTCTATCTGCACTATTTTCAACCATCTCTTTGCATTAATCTCTCTATTTCTAACAATATCCACATTTCTAATAACTCCACATTCAACTCGAACTGAAATTGCACATGTTCTCGCTCTAGCAGTAAACGTAGTTCTCTGTATCTGTCAAACACTCAGTGATCCCCAGTATGTGATATTCAGCATATTTCCGCTCTCCGCAGTCAATGCAACTTCAATTTCTGCATATCTTTCAAATTGTGCAAAGCTGGCTCTCCGTGCCCCGCGAAATGTCAAGTTCAATCAATTGATCAAGTTGCTGGATTTTCTCTATCAGCGGATATTTCTCATTCCCCATATTTGCAAAATCTCCTATTTTCACGAAAAACGCTCTTTGTGTCATCGGCTCGTTCACTGAGTGTACATGATTAGCCATTTCAATTAATTTCTCCTTCTCCAATAATTTGTACTGCCGACCTGCATTAATGTCTCTATTCTGAACAATCTGCACGTTTGGAAATGTTCTTTTTCATGAAATTCGCTGCTTGTAGATTCTGCTGCTTCTTTAAAAGAACAAGTTTCACCAATTCCACCAGCCTCGCTATCTTTGTTATATTCTACTTCCTATCTGCATAAATGTCTCTGTTTCGAACACTCTCCGACTTGCAGCTAGTCCTCATTCACCTGAACGTACAATTTCTCCGTTCCTCTCTTTATCAGCAAATCTTGTTCTCTGTATCTATGAAATTGTGCATTGCAGCAATTTGTTAGATTAGACATATTTGCTGCTTCTCAACGTTCACTGCAACTTTAATTTCTTCAGATCATTCAATTTAAGCAAACATGGCTTTCAGTGTCTATCAAACTGTCAGTTTCACGCATTAGAGTATATTGAATCATTATCTCAATCGGCAGATCTATCTCATTCCCAACGTCTGTAAAACCTTCCATTTGAAAGAAATTGGCTGCTTGTGGCATCTGCTATTCTCCGAATGAACAATAATTTCAATTTCAATCAGTTTCTCTATCTGCACTATTTTCTACCATCTCTTTGCATTAATCTCTCTATTTCTAACAATATCCACATTTCTAATAACTCCACATTCAACTCAAACTGAAATTGCACATGTTCTCGCTGTAGCAGTAAACGTAGTTCTCTGTATCTGTCAAATTCTCAGTTATCCACGTTATGTTATATTCAGCATATCTCGGCACTCCTCAGTCAATGCAACTTCGGTTTCTCCATATCATTGAAATTGTGCAAAGCTGGCGCTCCGTGCCACGCGAAATGTAAAGTTCAATCAATTGATCAAGTTCCTGGATTTTCTCTACCAGCGGATATTTCTCATTCCCCATATTTGCAAAATCTCCTATTTTCAGGAAGTTCGCTCTTTGTGTCATCTGCCTGTCCACTGAGTGTACAAGGTTCGCCATTTCAATTAATTTCTCCATCTCCAATAATTTGTACTGCCGACCTGCATTAATGTCTCTATTCTGAACAATCTACACGTTTGCCAATGTTCATTTTCATGAAATTCGCTGCTTGTAGCTTCTGCTGCTTGTTTCAATGAACAAGTTACACCATTTCCATCAGCCTCGCCATCTTTATTATATTCTACTTCCTATCTACATATATGTCTCTGTTTCGCACAATCTCCTGATTTGCAGCTAGTCCTTATTCACCTGATCGTACAATTTCTCCATTTTCTCTTTACCAGCAAATCTTGTTCTCTGTATCTATCAAATTCTCCATTGCAGCAATTTGATCGATTAGACAATTTTGCAGGTTCTCAACGTTCACTGCAACTTTAATTTCTTCAGATCATTCAATTTATGCAAACCTGGCTCTCAGTATCTATCAAACTGTCAGGTTCACGCATTTGAGTATATTGAATGATTTTCTCAATCTGCAGATCTATCTCATTCCCAACGCCTGTAAAACCTTGCATTTCAAAGAAATTGGCTGCTTGTGGCATCTGCTTCTTCTCCGAATGAACAGAATTTTCAATTTCAATCAGTTTCTCTATCTGCACTAGTTTCGATCATGTCTTTGCATTAATCTCTCAATTTCTAACAATATCCACATTTCTAATAACTCCACATTCAACTCAAACTGAAATTGCATAAGTTCTCGCAGTAGCAGTAAACGTAGTTCTCTGTATCTGTCAAATTCTCATTTACCCGCAGTATGTTATGTTCAGCATACTTCCGCATTCCGCAGTCAATGCAACTTCAATTTCTGCATATCTTTCAAATTGTGCAAAGCTGGCTCTCTGTGCCCCGCGAAATGTCAAGTTCAATCAATTGATCAAGTTTCTGGATTTTCTCTATCAGCGAATATTTCTCATTCCCCATATTTGCAAAATCTCCTATTTTCACGAAATTCGATCTTGGTGTCATCTGCTCGTTCACTGAGTGTACAAGATTCGCCATTTCAATTAATTTCTCCATCCCCAAAAATTTCTACTGCCGACCTGCATTAATGTCTCTATTCTGAACAATCTACACGTTTGCAAATGTTCATTTTAATGAAATTCGCTGCTTGTACCTTCTGCTTCGTGTTTGAAATTACAAGTTTCAAGATTTCCATCAGCCTCGCTATCTTTGTTATATTCTACTTCCTATCTAGATAAATGTCTCTGTTTCGAACAATCTCCTGATTTCCAACTAGTCCTCATTCATCTGAACGTACAATTTCTCCATTTCTCTCTTTATCAGCAAATCTTGTTCTCTGTTTCAATCAAATTCTCCATTGCAGCAATTTGTTAGACTAGACCTATTTGCAGCTTCTCAACGTTGACTGCAACTTCAATTTCTTCAGTTCATTCAATTTAAGCAAACATGCCTCTCAGTATCTATCAAACTGTCAGCTTCACGCATTTGAGCATATTGAATCATTTTCTCAATCTGCAGATCAATCTCATTCCCAGCGTCTGTAAAACCTTCCATTTGAAAGAAATTTGCTGCTTGTGGCATCTGCTCCTTCTCCGAATGAACAAAATTTTCAATTTCAATCAGTTTCTCTACCTGCACTATTTTCTACCATCTCTTTGCATTAATCTCTCTATTTCTAACAATATCCACATTTCTAATAAGTCCACATTCAACTCAAACTGAAATTGCACAAGTTCTCGCTTTAGGAGTAAACGTAGTTCTCTGTATCAGTCAAATTCTCAGTTATCCGCAGTATTTATATTCAGCATATTTCGACTCTCTGCAATCAATGCAACTTCAATTTCTCCATATCTTTCAAATTGTGCAAAGCTGGCTGTACGTGCCCCGTGAAATGTCAAGTTCAATCAATTGATCAAGTTCCTGGATTTTCTCTATCAGCGGATATTTCTCATTCCCCATATTTGCAAAATCTCCTATTTTAACCAATTTCGCTCTTTGTGTCATCTGCTCGTTCACTGTGTGAAATAGATTCGCCATTTCAATTAATTTCTCCATCACCAATAATTTCTACTGCCGACCTGCATTAATGTCTCTATTCTGAACAATCTACACCTTTGCAAATGTGCATTTTCATGATGTTCGCTGCTTGTAGCTTCCACTGTCTGTTTGAATGAACAAGTTTCACCATTTCCATCAGCCTCGCTATCTTTATTATATTCTACTTCCTATCTACATAAATGTCTCTGTTTCGATGAATCTCCTGATTTCATCTAGTCCTAATTCACGTGAACGTACAATTTCTCCATTTCTCTCCTTTTCAGCACATCTTGTTCTCCGTATCTATCAAATTCTCCACTGCAGCAATTTGTTAGATTAGACATATTTGCAGCTTCTCAAAGTTCACTGCAACTTCAATTTCTTCATTCATTCATTTTAAGCAAACCTGGATCTCAGTATCTATCAAACTGTCAGTTTCACACATTTGAATATATTGAATCATTTTCTCAATCTGCAGATCTATCTCATTCCCAACGATTATAAAACCTTCCATTTCAAAGAAATTGGCTGCTTGTGGCATCTGCTGCTTCTCCAAATGAGCAATATTTTCAATTTCAATCAGTTTCTCTATCTGCATTATTTTCTACCATCTCTTTGCATTATTCTCTCTTTTTATAACAATATCCACATATCTAATAACTCCACATTCAACTCAAACTGAAATTGCACAATTACTCGCTTTAGCAGTAAACGTACTTTTCTGTATCTGTCAAATTCTCAGTTATCCGCAGTATGTTATATTCAGCATATTTCCGCTCTCCGCAGTCAATACAACTTCAATTTCTCCATATCTTTCAAATTGTGCTAAGCTGGCTCTCCATGCCCCGCGAAATGTCAAGTTCAATCAATTGATCAAGTTCCTGGATTTTCTCTATCAGCGGATATTTCTCGTTCCCCATATTTGCAAAATCTCCTATTTTCACGAAATTCGCTCTTTGTGTCATCTGCCTGTTCACTGAGTGTACAAGGTTCGCCATTTCAATTAATATCTCCATCTCCAATAATTCCTACGGCCTACCTGCATTAATGTCTCTATTCTGAATAATCTACCCGTTTACAAACGTTCATTTTCATGAAATTCGATGCTTGTAGCATCGGCTGCTTGTTTGAATGAACAAGTTTCACCATTTCCATCAGCCTCGCTATCTTTGTTATATTCTACTTCATATCTACATAGATGTCTCTGTTTCGAACAATCATCTGATTTCCAGCTAGTCCTCATTCACCTGAAAGTACAATTTCTCCATTTTTCTCTTTATCAGCAAATCTTGTTCTCTGTATCTATCAAATTCTCCATTGCAGCAATTTGTTGGATTTGACCTATTGGCAGCTTCTCAACGTTCACTGCAACTTCAATTTCTTCAGTTCATTCAATTTAAGCAAACATGCCTCTCAGTATCAATCAAACTGTCAGTTTCACGCATTTGAGTATATTGAATCATTTTCTCAATCTGCAGATCTATCTCATTCCCAACGTCTGTAAAACCTTCCATTTCAAAGAAATTGGATGCTTGTGGCATCTGCTCCGTATCCGAATGAACAGAATTTTCAATTTCAATCAGATTCTCTATCTGCACTATTTTCTACCATCCCTTTGCATTAATCTCTCTATTTCTAACAATATCCCCATTTCTAATAACTCCACATTCAACTCAAATTGAAATTGCACCAGTTTTCGCTTTAGCAGTAAACGTAGTTCTCTGTATCAGTCAAATTCTTTGTTATCCGCAGTATGTTATATTCAGCATATTTCCGCTCTCCACTGTCAATGCAACTTCAATTTCTCCATAGCTTTCAAATTGTGCAAAGCTGGCTGTACGTGTCCCGCCATATGTCAAGTTCAATCAATTGATCAAGTTCCTGGATTTTCTCTATCAGCGGATATTTCTCATTCCCCATATTTGCAAAATCTCCTATTTTCACGAAATTGGCGCTTTGTGTCATCTGCTCGTTCACTGAGTGTACACGTTTCCCCATTTCAATTAATTTCTCCATCTCCAATAATTTCTACTGCCGACCTGCATTAATGTCTCTATTCTGAACAATCTACACGTTTGCAAATGTTCATTTTAATGAAATTCGCTGCTTGTAGCTTCGGCTGCCTGTTTGAATGAACAAGTTTCTCCATTTATATCAGCCTCGCTTTCCTTGTTGTATTCTACATCCTATCCACATAAATGTCTCTGTTTCGAAAAATCTCCTGATATCCAGCTAATCCTCATTCACCTGAAGGTACAATTTCTCCATTTCTCTCTTTATCAGCAAATCTTGTTCTCTGTATCTATGAAATTCTCCGTTGCAGCAATTTGTTAGATTAGACATATTTGCAGCTTCTCAACGTTGACTGCAACTTCAATTTCTTCAGTTCATTCAATTTAAGCAAACATGCCTCTCAGTATCTATCAAACTGTCAGTTTCACGCATTTGAGTATATTGAATCATTTTCTCAATCTGCAGATCTATCTCATTCCCAACGTCTGTAAAACCTTCCATTTCAAAGAAATTGGATGCTTGTGGCATCTGCTCCATCTCCGAATGAACAAAATTTTCAATTTCATTCAGTTTCTCTATATGCACTATTTTCTACCATCTCTTTGCATTAATCTCTCTATTTCTAACAATATCCAAATTTCTAATAACTCCACATGCAACGCAAACTGAAATTGCACAAGTTCTCGCTTTAGCAGTAAACGTAGTTCTCTGTATCTGTCAAATTCTCAGTTATCCGCAGTATGTTATATACAGCATATTTCCGCTCTCCGCAGTCAAAGCATCTTCAATTTCTCCATATCTTTCAAATTGTACAAAGCTGGCTCTACGTGCCCCGCGAAATGTCAAGTTCAATCAATTGATCAAGTTGCTGGGTTTTCTCTATCAGCGGATATTTCTCAATCCCCATATTTGCAAAATCTCCTATTTTCACGAAATTCGCTCTTTGTCTCATCGGTTCGTTCACTGAGTGTGCAAGATTCGCCATTTCAAGTAATTTCTCCATCTCCAATAAATTGTAATGCTGACCTGCATTAATGTCTCTATTCTGAACAATCTACACGTTTGCAAATGTTCATTTTCATGAAATTCGCTGCTTGTAGCTTCGGCTGCCTGTTTGAATGAACAAGTTTCACCATTTCCATCAGCCTCGCTTTCTTTGTTGTATTCTACATCCTATCTACAAAGATGTCTCTGTTTCGAAAAATCTCCTTATTTCCAGCTAATCCTCATTCACCTGAAGGTACAATTTCTCCATTTCTCTCCTTTTCAGCACATCTTGTTCTCCGTATCTATCAAATTCTCCACTGCAGCAATTTGTTAGATTAGACATATTTGCAGCTTCTCAAAGTTCACTGCAACTTCAATTTCTTCAATCATCATTTTAAGCAAACATGCCTCTCAGTATCTATCAAACTGTCAGTTTCACACATTTGAATATATTGAATCATTTTCTCAATCTGCAGATCTATCTCATTCCCAGCGTCTGTAAAACCTTCCATTTCAAAGAAATTGGCTGCTTGTGGCATCTGCTGCTTCTCCAAATGAGCAATATTTTCAATTTCAATCAGTTTCTCTATCTGCATTATTTTCTACCATCTCTTTGCATTAATCTCTCTTTTTCTAACAATATCCACATTTCTAATAAGTCCACATTCAACTCAAACTGAAATTGCACAATTACTCGCTTTAGCAGTAAACGTACTTTTCTGTATCTGTCAAATTCTCAGTTATCCGCAGTATGTTATATTCAGCATATTTCCGCTCTCCGCAGTCAATACAACTTCAATTTCTCCATATCTTTCAAATTGTGCAAAGCTGGCTCTCCATGCCACGCGAAATGTCAAGTTCAATCAATTGATCAAGTTCCTGGATTTTCTCTATCAGCGGATATTTCTCGTTCCCCATATTTGCAAAATCACCTATTTTCACGAAATTCGCTCTTTGTGTCATCTGCCTGTTCACTGAGTGTACCAGGTTCGCCATTTCAATTAATATCTCCATCTCCAATAATTCCTACGGCCTACCTGCATTAATGTCTCTATTCTGAATAATCTACCCGTTTACAAATGTTCATTTTCATGAAATTCGATGCTTGTAGCATCGGCTGCTTGTTTGAATGAACAAGTTTCACCATTTCCATCTGCCTCGATATCTTTGTTATATTCTACTTCATATCTACATAGATGTCTCTGTTTCGAACAATCTTCTGATTTCCAGCTAGTCCTCATTCACCTGAAGGTACAATTTCTCAATTTTTCTCTTTATCAGCAAATCTTGTTCTCTGTATCTATCAAATTCTCCATTGCAGCAATTTGTTGGATTTGACCTATTGGCAGCTTCTCAACGTTCACTGCAACTTCAATTTCTTCAGAACATTCAATTTAAGCAAATCTGGCTTTCAGTATCAATCAAACTGTCAGTTTCACGCATTTGAGTATATTGAATCATTTTCTCAATCTGCAGATCTATCTCATTCCCAACGTCTGTAAAACCTTCCATTTCAAAGAAATTGGATGCCTGTGGCATCTGCTCCGTATCCGAATGAACAGAATTTTCAATTTCAATCAGATTCTCTATCTGCACTATTTTCTACCATCCCTTTGCATTAATCTCTCTATTTCTAACAATATCCCCATTTCTAATAACTCCACATTCAACTCAAATTGAAATTGCACCAGTTTTCGCTTTAGCAGTAAACGTAGTTCTCTGTATCAGACAAATTCTCAGTTATCCGCAGTATGTTATATTCAGCATATTTCCGCTCTCCACAGTCAATGCAACTTCAATTTCTCAATTTTTTTCAAATTGTGCAAAGCTGGCTCTCCCTGTCCCGTGAAATGTCAAGTTCAATCAATTGATCAAGTTCCTGGATTTTCTCTGTCAGCCGATATTTCTCAATCCCCATATTTGCAAAATCTCCTATTTTCATGAAATTCGCTCTTGGTGTCATCTGCTCGTTCACTGAGTGTACAAGATTCGCCATTTCAATTAATTTCTCCACCTCCAATAATTTCTACTGACGACCTGCATTAATGTCTCTGTTCTGAACAATCTCCCCATTTACAAATGTTAATTATCATGAAATTCGCTGCTTGTAGCTTCTGCTGCTTGTTTCAATGAACAAGTTTCAGTCTTTCCATCAGCCTCGCTATCATTGTTATATTCTACTTCCTATCTACATAAATGTCTCTGTTTCGAACAATCTCCTGATTTCCAGCTAGTCCTCATTCACCTGAACGTACAATTTCTCCATTTCTCTCTTTATCAGCAAATCTTGTTCTCTGTATCTATCATATTCTCCATTGCAGCAATTTGTTCGATTAGACATAGTTGCAGCTTCTCAACGTTCACTGCAACTTCAATTTCTTCAGATCATTCAATTTAAGCAAACATGGCTCTCAGTATCTATCAAACTGTCAGTTTCACGCTTTTGAGTATATTGAATCATTTCCTCTATCTGCAGATGCATATCATTCCCAAAGTCTATAAAACCTTCCATTTCAAAGAAATTGGATGCTTGTAGCATCAGCTCCTTCTCCGGATGAACAAAATTTTCAATTTCAATCAGATTCTGTATCTGCACTATTTTCTACCACCTCTTTATCTCTCTATTTCTAACATTTATCTCTCTATTTCTAAATCTCTCTATTTCTAACAATATCCAGTTTTCTAATAACTCCACATTCACCTCAAACTGAAATTGCACAAGTTCTCGCTTTAGCAGTAAACGCAGTTCTCTGTATCTGTCAAATTCTCAGTTCTCCGCAGTATGTTATAATCAGCATATTCCCAATCTCCGCAGTCAATGCAACTTCAATTTCTCCATACGTTTCAAATTGTGCAAAGCTGTCTCTCCGTGCCCCGCGAAATGTCAAATTCAATCTATTGATCAAGTTCCTGGATTTTCTCTGTCAGCGGATATTTCTCATTCCGCATATTTGCAAAATCTCCTATTTTCATGAAAGTCGCACTTTGTGTCATCTGCTCGTTGACATGAGTGAATAAGATTAGCCATTTGAATTCTTTTCTCCATCTCCAATAATTTCTACTGCCGACATTAATGTGTCTATTCTGAACAACCTGCGCGTTTACAAATGTTCATTTTCATGAAATTCGCTGCCTGTAGCTTCTGCTGTTTGTTGGAATGAACAAGTTTCACCATTTCCATCAGCATCGCTATCTTTGTTATATTCTACTTCCTACCTACATAAATGTCTCTGTTTCGAACAATCTCCTGATTGCCAGCTAGTCCTCATTCACCTGAACGTACAATTTCTCCATTTCTCTCTTTATCAGCATATCTTGTTCTCTGTATCTATTAAATTCTCCGTTGCAGCAATTTGTTAGATTTGACCTTTTGGCAGCTTCTCAACGTTCACTGCAACTTCAATTTCTTCAGATTATTCAATTTAAGCAAATCTGGCTCTCAGTATCTATCAAACTTATAGTTTCACGCATTTGAGTATATTGAATCATTTTCTCAATCTGCAGATCTATCTCATTCCCAACGTCTGTAAAAGCTTCCATTTCAAATGAATTGGATGCTTGTGGCATCTGCTCCTTCTCCGAATGAACAAAATTTACAATTTCAATCAGTTTCTATATCTGCACTATTTTCTACCATCCCTTTGCATTAATGTCTCTATTTCTAACAATATCCACATTTCTAATAACTCCACATTCAACTCAAACTGAAATTGCACAAGTTCTCGTTTTAGCAGTAAACGTAGTTCTCTGTATCAGTCAAATTCTCAGTTATCCGCAGTATGTTAAATTCAGCATATTTCCGCTCTCCGCAGTCATTGCAACTTCAATTTCTCCATATCTTTCAAATTGTGCAAAGCTGGCTCTCCGTGCCCCGCGAAATGTCAAGTTCAATCAATTGATCAAGTTCCTGGGTTTTCTCTATCAGCGGATATTTCTCATTCCCCATAGTTGCAAAATCTCCTATTTTGACGAAATTCGATCTTTCTGTCATCTGCTCGTTCACTGAGTGTACAAGATTCGCCATTTCAATAAATTTCTCCATCTCCAATAATTTGTACTGCCGACCTGCATTAATGTCTCTATTCTGAACAATCAACACGTTTGCAAATGTTAAATTTCATGAAATTCGCTGCTTGTAGCTTCCACTGCTTGTTTGACTGTACAAGTTTCACCATTTCCATCAGCCTCGCTATCTTTGATATATTCTACTTCCTATCTACATAAATGTCTCTGTTTCGAACAATCTCCTGATTTCCAGCTAGACCTCTTTCATCTGAACGTACAATTTCACCATTTCTCTCTTTATCAGCAAATCTTGTTCTCAGTATCTATGAAATTCGCCATTGCAGCAATTTGTTAGATTAGACATATTTGCAGCTTCTCAACGTTCACTGCAACTTCAATTTCTTCAGATCATTCAATTTAAGCAAACATGGCTCTCAGTATCTATCAAACTGTCAGTTTCACGCATTTGAGTATATTTTATCATTTTCTCAATCTGCAGATCTATCTCATTCCCAACGATTATAAAACCTTCCATTTCAAAGAAATTGGCTGCTTGTGGCATCTGCTGCTTCTCCAAATGAGCAATATTTTCAATTTCAATCAGTTTCTCTATCTGCATTATTTTCTACCATCTCTTTGCATTAATCTCTCTTTTTATAACAATATCCACATATCTAATAACTCCACATTCAACTCAAACTGAAATTGCACAATTACTCGCTTTAGCAGTAAACGTACTTTTCTGTATCTGTCAAATTCTCAGTTATCCGCAGTATGTTATATTCAGCATATTTCCGCTCTCCGCAGTCAATACAACTTCAATTTCTCCATATCTTTCAAATTGTGCAAAGCTGGCTCTCCATGCCACGCGAAATGTCAAGTTCAATCAAGTTCCTGGATTTTCTCTATCAGCGGATATTTCTCGTTCCCCATATTTGCAAAATCTCCTATTTTCACGAAATTCGCTCTTTGTGTCATCTGCCTGTTCACTGAGTGTACAAGGTTCGCCATTTCAATTAATATCTCCATCTCCAATAATTCCTACGGCCTACCTGCATTAATGTCTCTATTCTGAATAATCTACCCGTTTACAAATGTTCATTTTCATGAAATTCGTTGCTTGTAGCATCGGCTGCTTGTTTGAATGAACAAGTTTCACCATTTCCATCTGCCTCGATATCTTTGTTATATTCTACTTCATATCTACATAGATGTCTCTGTTTCGAACAATCTTCTGATTTCCAGCTAGTCCTCATTCACCTGAAGGTACAATTTCTCAATTTTTCTCTTTATCAGCAAATCTTGTTCTCTGTATCTATCAAATTCTCCATTGCAGCAATTTGTTGGATTTGACCTATTGGCAGCTTCTCAACGTTCACTGCAACTTCAATTTCTTCAGAACATTCAATTTAAGCAAATCTGGCTTTCAGTATCAATCAAACTGTCAGTTTCACGCATTTGAGTATATTGAATCATTTTCTCAATCTGCAGATCTATCTCATTCCCAACGTCTGTAAAACCTTCCATTTCAAAGAAATTGGATGCCTGTGGCATCTGCTCCGTATCCGAATGAACAGAATTTTCAATTTCAATCAGATTCTCTATCTGCACTATTTTCTACCATCCCTTTGCATTAATCTCTCTATTTCTAACAATATCCCCATTTCTAATAACTCCACATTCAACTCAAATTGAAATTGCACCAGTTTTCGCTTTAGCAGTAAACGTAGTTCTCTGTATCAGACAAATTCTCAGTTATCCGCAGTATGTTATATTCAGCATATTTCCGCTCTCCACAGTCAATGCAACTTCAATTTCTCCATAGCTTTCCAATTGTGCAAAGCTGGCTGTACGTGTCCCGCCATATGTCAAGTTCAATCAATTGATCAAGTTCCTGGATTTTCTCTATCAGCGGATATTTCTCATTCCCCATATTTGCAAAATCTCCTATTTTCACGAAATTGGCGCTTTGTGTCATCTGCTCGTTCACTGAGTGTACAAGTTTCCCCATTTCAATTAATTTCTCCATCTCCAATAATTTCTACTGCCGACCTGCATTAATGTCTCTATTCTGAACAATCTACACGTTTGCAAATGTTCATTTTAATGAAATTCGCTGCTTGTAGCTTCGGCTGCCTGTTTGAATGAACAAGTTTCACCATTTCCATAAGCCTAGCTTTCTTTGTCGTATTCTACATCCTATCTACATAAATGTCTCTGTTTCGAAAAATCTCCTGATATCCAGCTAATCCTCATTCACCTGAAGGTACAATTTCTCCATTTCTCTCTTTATCAGCAAATCTTGTTCTCTGTATCTGTGAAATTCTCCGTTGCAGCAATTTGTTAGATTAGACATATTTGCAGCTTCTCAACGTTGACTGCAACTTCAATTTCTTCAGTTCATTCAATTTAAGCAAACATGCCTCTCAGTATCAATCAAACTGTCAGTTTCACGCATTTGAGTATATTGAATCATTTTCTCAATCTGCTGATCTATCTCATTCCCAACGTCTGTAAAACCTTCCATTTCAAAGAAATTGGATGCTTGTGGCATCTGCTCCGTATCCGAATGAACAGAATTTTCAATTTCAATCAGATTCTCTATCTGCACTATTTTCTACCATCCCTTTGCATTAATCTCTCTATTTCTAACAATATCCCCATTTCTAATAACTCCACATTCAACTCAAATTGAAATTGCACCAGTTTTCGCTTTAGCAGTAAACGTAGTTCTCTGTATCAGACAAATTCTCAGTTATCCGCAGTATGTTATATTCAGCATATTTCCGCTCTCCACAGTCAATGCAACTTCAATTTCTCCATAGCTTTCAAATTGTGCAAAGCTGGCTGTACGTGTCCCGCCATATGTCAAGTTCAATCAATTGATCAAGTTCCTGGATTTTCTCTATCAGCGGATATTTCTCATTCCCCATATTTGCAAAATCTCCTATTTTCACGAAATTGGTGCTTTGTGTCATCTGCTCGTTCACTGAGTGTACAAGTTTCCCCATTTCAATTAATTTCTCCACCTCCAATAATTTCTACTGCCGACCTGCATTAATGTCTCTATTCTGAACAATCTACACGTTTGCAAATGTTCATTTTCATGAAATTCGCTGCTTGTAGCTTCTGCTGCTTCTTTGAATGAACAAGTTTCACCATTTCCATCAGCCTCGCTATCTTTGATATATTCTACTTCCTATCTACATAAATGTCTCTGTTTCGAAAAATCTCCTGATATCCAGCTAATCCTCATTCACCTGAAGGTACAATTTCTCCATTTCCCTCTTTATCAGCAAATCTTGTTCTCTGTATCTGTGAAATTCTCCGTTGCAGCAATTTGTTAGATTAGACATATTTGCAGCTTCTCAACGTTGACTGCAGCTTCAATTTCTTCAGTTCATTCAATTTAAGCAAACATGCCTCTCAGTATCAATCAAACTGTCAGTTTCACGCATTTGAGTATATTGAATCATTTTCTCAATCTGCTGATCTATCTCATTCCCAACGTCTGTAAAACCTTCCATTTCAAAGAAATTGGATGCTTGTGGCATCTGCTCCGTATCCGAATGAACAGAATTTTCAATTTCAATCAGATTCTCTATCTGCACTATTTTCTACCATCCCTTTGCATTAATCTCTCTATTTCTAACAATATCCCCATTTCTAATAACTCCACATTCAACTCAAATTGAAATTGCACCAGTTTTCGCTTTAGCAGTAAACGTAGTTCTCTGTATCAGACAAATTCTCAGTTATCCGCAGTATGTTATATTCAGCATATTTCCGCTCTCCACAGTCAATGCAACTTCAATTTCTCCATAGCTTTCCAATTGTGCAAAGCTGGCTGTACGTGTCCCGCCATATGTCAAGTTCAATCAATTGATCAAGTTCCTGGATTTTCTCTATCAGCGGATATTTCTCATTCCCCATATTTGCAAAATCTCCTATTTTCACGAAATTGGCGCTTTGTGTCATCTGCTCGTTCACTGAGTGTACAAGTTTCCCCATTTCAATTAATTTCTCCATCTCCAATAATTTCTACTGCCAACCTGCATTAATGTCTCTATTCTGAACAATCTACACGTTTGCAAATGTTCATTTTAATGAAATTCGCTGCTTGTAGCTTCGGCTGCCTGTTTGAATGAACAAGTTTCACCATTTCCATCAGCCTCGCTTTCTTTGTCGTATTCTACATCCTATCTACATAAATGTCTCTGTTTCGAAAAATCTCCTGATATCCAGCTAATCCTCATTCACCTGAAGGTACAATTTCTCCATTTCTCTCTTTATCAGCAAATCTTGTTCTCTGTATCTGTGAAATTCTCCGTTGCAGCAATTTGTTAGATTAGACATATTTGCAGCTTCTCAACGTTCACTGCAACTTCAATTTCTTCAGTTCATTCAATTTAAGCAAACATGGCTCTCAGTATCTATCAAACTGTCAGTTTCACGCATTTGAGTATATTTTATCATTTTCTCAATCTGCAGATCTATCTCATTCCCAACGATTATAAAACCTTCCATTTCAAAGAAATTGGCTGCTTGTGGCATCTGCTGCTTCTCCAAATGAGCAATATTTTCAATTTCAATCAGTTTCTCTATCTGCATTATTTTCTACCATCTCTTTGCATTAATCTCTCTTTTTATAACAATATCCACATATCTAATAACTCCACATTCAACTCAAACTGAAATTGCACAATTACTCGCTTTAGCAGTAAACGTACTTTTCTGTATCTGTCAAATTCTCAGTTATCCGCAGTATGTTATATTCAGCATATTTCCGCTCTCCGCAGTCAATACAACTTCAATTTCTCCATATCTTTCAAATTGTGCAAAGCTGGCTCTCCATGCCACGCGAAATGTCAAGTTCAATCAATTGATCAAGTTCCTGGATTTTCTCTATGAGCGGATATTTCTCGTTCCCCATATTTGCAAAATCTCCTATTTTCACGAAATTCGCTCTTTGTGTCATCTGCCTGTTCACTGAGTGTACAAGGTTCGCCATTTCAATTAATATCTGCATCTCCAATAATTCCTACGGCCTACCTGCATTAATGTCTCTATTCTGAATAATCTACCCGTTTACAAATGTTCATTTTCATGAAATTCGTTGCTTGTAGCATCGGCTGCTTGTTTGAATGAACAAGTTTCACCATTTCCATCTGCCTCGATATCTTTGTTATATTCTACTTCATATCTACATAGATGTCTCTGTTTCGAACAATCTTCTGATTTCCAGCTAGTCCTCATTCACCTGAAGGTACAATTTCTCAATTTTTCTCTTTATCAGCAAATCTTGTTCTCTGTATCTATCAAATTCTCCATTGCAGCAATTTGTTGGATTTGACCTATTGGCAGCTTCTCAACGTTCACTGCAACTTCAATTTCTTCAGAACATTCAATTTAAGCAAATCTGGCTTTCAGTATCAATCAAACTGTCAGTTTCACGCATTTGAGTATATTGAATCATTTTCTCAATCTGCAGATCTATCTCATTCCCAACGTCTGTAAAACCTTCCATTTCAAAGAAATTGGATGCCTGTGGCATCTGCTCCGTATCCGAATGAACAGAATTTTCAATTTCAATCAGATTCTCTATCTGCACTATTTTCTACCATCCCTTTGCATTAATCTCTCTATTTCTAACAATATCCCCATTTCTAATAACTCCACATTCAACTCAAATTGAAATTGCACCAGTTTTCGCTTTAGCAGTAAACGTAGTTCTCTGTATCAGACAAATTCTCAGTTATCCGCAGTATGTTATATTCAGCATATTTCCGCTCTCCACAGTCAATGCAACTTCAATTTCTCCATAGCTTTCAAATTGTGCAAAGCTGGCTGTACGTGTCCCGCCATATGTCAAGTTCAATCAATTGATCAAGTTCCTGGATTTTCTCTATCAGCGGATATTTCTCATTCCCCATATTTGCAAAATCTCCTATTTTCACGAAATTGGCGCTTTGTGTCATCTGCTCGTTCACTGAGTGTACAAGTTTCCCCATTTCAATTAATTTCTCCATCTCCAATAATTTCTACTTCCGACCTGCATTAATGTCTCTATTCTGAACAATCTACACGTTTGCAAATGTTCATTTTAATGAAATTCGCTGCTTGTAGCTTCGGCTGCCTGTTTGAATGAACAAGTTTCACCATTTCCATAAGCCTAGCTTTCTTTGTCGTATTCTACATCCTATCTACATAAATGTCTCTGTTTCGAAAAATCTCCTGATATCCAGCTAATCCTCATTCACCTGAAGGTACAATTTCTCCATTTCTCTCTTTATCAGCAAATCTTGTTCTCTGTATCTGTGAAATTCTCCGTTGCAGCAATTTGTTAGATTAGACATATTTGCAGCTTCTCAACGTTGACTGCAGCTTCAATTTCTTCAGTTCATTCAATTTAAGCAAACATGCCTCTCAGTATCAATCAAACTGTCAGTTTCACGCATTTGAGTATATTGAATCATTTTCTCAATCTGCTGATCTATCTCATTCCCAACGTCTGTAAAACCTTCCATTTCAAAGAAATTGGATGCTTGTGGCATCTGCTCCGTATCCGAATGAACAGAATTTTCAATTTCAATCAGATTCTCTATCTGCACTATTTTCTACCATCCCTTTGCATTAATCTCTCTATTTCTAACAATATCCCCATTTCTAATAACTCCACATTCAACTCAAATTGAAATTGCACCAGTTTTCGCTTTAGCAGTAAACGTAGTTCTCTGTATCAGACAAATTCTCAGTTATCCGCAGTATGTTATATTCAGCATATTTCCGCTCTCCACAGTCAATGCAACTTCAATTTCTCCATAGCTTTCAAATTGTGCAAAGCTGGCTGTACGTGTCCCGCCATATGTCAAGTTCAATCAATTGATCAAGTTCCTGGATTTTCTCTATCAGCGGATATTTCTCATTCCCCATATTTGCAAAATCTCCTATTTTCACGAAATTGGTGCTTTGTGTCATCTGCTCGTTCACTGAGTGTACAAGTTTCCCCATTTCAATTAATTTCTCCACCTCCAATAATTTCTACTGCCGACCTGCATTAATGTCTCTATTCTGAACAATCTACACGTTTGCAAATGTTCATTTTCATGAAATTCGCTGCTTGTAGCTTCTGCTGCTTCTTTGAATGAACAAGTTTCACCATTTCCATCAGCCTCGCTTTCTTTGTCGTATTCTACATCCTATCTACATAAATGTCTCTGTTTCGAAAAATCTCCTGATATCCAGCTAATCCTCATTCACCTGAAGGTACAATTTCTCCATTTCTCTCTTTATCAGCAAATCTTGTTCTCTGTATCTGTGAAATTCTCCGTTGCAGCAATTTGTTAGATTAGACATATTTGCAGCTTCTCAACGTTGACTGCAACTTCAATTTCTTCAGTTCATTCAATTTAAGCAAACATGCCTCTCAGTATCTATCAAACTGTCAGTTTCACGCATTTGAGTATATTGAATCATTTTCTCAATCTGCAGATCTATCTCATTCCCAACGTCTGTAAAACCTTCCATTTCAAATAAATTGAATGCTTGTGGCATCTGCTCCATCTCCGAATGAACAAAATTTTCAATTTCATTCAGTTTCTCTATATGCACTATTTTCTACCATCCCTTTGCATTAATCTCTCTATTTCTAACAATATCCAAATTTCTAATAACTCCACATGCAACGCAAACTGAAATTGCACAAGTTCTCGCTTTAGCAGTAAACGTAGTTCTCTGTATCTGTCAAATTCTCAGTTATCCGCAGTATGTTATATACAGCATATTTCCGCTCTCCGCAGTCAAAGCATCTTCAATTTCTCCATATCTTTCAAATTGTACAAAGCTGGCTCTACGTGCCCCGCGAAATGTCAAGTTCAATCAATTGATCAAGTTGCTGGGTTTTCTCTATCAGCGGATATTTCTCAATCCCCATATTTGCAAAATCTCCTATTTTAACCAATTTCGCTCTTTGTGTCATCTGCTCGTTCACTGTGTGAAATAGATTCGCCATTTCAATTAATTTCTCCATCACCAATAATTTCTACTGCCGACCTGCATTAATGTCTCTATTCTGAACAATCTACACCTTTGCAAATGTGCATTTTCATGATGTTCGCTGCTTGTAGCTTCCACTGTCTGTTTGAATG
Organism: Cetorhinus maximus; assembly: GCF_964194155.1. Taxonomy (NCBI): domain Eukaryota; kingdom Metazoa; phylum Chordata; class Chondrichthyes; order Lamniformes; family Cetorhinidae; genus Cetorhinus; species Cetorhinus maximus. Next base: position 52,298,188 of record NC_135888.1, on the reverse strand, counting down.
AACAAGTTTCACCATTTCCATCAGCCTCGCTATCTTTATTATATTCTACTTCCTATCTACATAAATGTCTCTGTTTCGATGAATCTCCTGATTTCATCTAGTCCTAATTCACGTGAACGTACAATTTCTCCATTTCTCTCCTTTTCAGCACATCTTGTTCTCCGTATCTATCAAATTCTCCACTGCAGCAATTTGTTAGATTAGACATATTTGCAGCTTCTCAAAGTTCACTGCAACTTCAATTTCTTCATTCATTCATTTTAAGAAAACCTGGATCTCAGTATCTATCAAACTGTCAGTTTCACACATTTGAATATATTGAATCATTTTCTCAATCTGCAGCTCTATCTCATTCCCAACGATTATAAAACCTTCCATTTCAAAGAAATTGGCTGCTTGTGGCATCTGCTGCTTCTCCAAATGAGCAATATTTTCAATTTCAATCAGTTTCTCTATCTGCATTATTTTCTACCATCTCTTTGCATTAATCTCTCTTTTTATAACAATATCCACATATCTAATAACTCCACATTCAACTCAAACTGAAATTGCACAATTACTCGCTTTAGCAGTAAACGTACTTTTCTGTATCTGTCAAATTCTCAGTTATCCGCAGTATGTTATATTCAGCATATTTCCGCTCTCCGCAGTCAATACAACTTCAATTTCTCCATATCTTTCAAATTGTGCTAAGCTGGCTCTCCATGCCCCGCGAAATGTCAAGTTCAATCAATTGATCAAGTTCCTGGATTTTCTCTATGAGCGGATATTTCTCGTTCCCAATATTTGCAAAATCTCCTATTTTCACGAAATTCGCTCTTTGTGTCATCTGCCTGTTCACTGAGTGTACAAGGTTCGCCATTTCAATTAATATCTCCATCTCCAATAATTCCTACGGCCTACCTGCATTAATGTCTCTATTCTGAATAATCTACCCGTTTACAAACGTTCATTTTCATGAAATTCGATGCTTGTAGCATCGGCTGCTTGTTTGAATGAACAAGTTTCACCATTTCCATCAGCCTCGCTATCTTTGTTATATTCTACTTCATATCTACATAGATGTCTCTGTTTCGAACAATCTTCTGATTTCCAGCTAGTCCTCATTCACCTGAAAGTACAATTTCTCCATTTTTCTCTTTATCAGCAAATCTTGTTCTCTGTATCTATCAAATTCTCCATTGCAGCAATTTGTTGGATTTGACCTATTGGCAGCTTCTCAACGTTCACTGCAACTTCAATTTCTTCAGTTCATTCAATTTAAGCAAACATGCCTCTCAGTATCAATCAAACTGTCAGTTTCACGCATTTGAGTATATTGAATCATTTTCTCAATCTGCAGATCTATCTCATTCCCAACGTCTGTAAAACCTTCCATTTCAAAGAAATTGGATGCTTGTGGCATCTGCTCCGTATCCGAATGAACAGAATTTTCAATTTCAATCAGATTCTCTATCTGCACTATTTTCTACCATCCCTTTGCATTAATCTCTCTATTTCTAACAATATCCCCATTTCTAATAACTCCACATTCAACTCAAATTGAAATTGCACCAGTTTTCGCTTTAGCAGTAAACGTAGTTCTCTGTATCAGTCAAATTCTCAGTTATCCGCAGTATGTTATATTCAGCATATTTCCGCTCTCCACAGTCAATGCAACTTCAATTTCTCCATAGCTTTCAAATTGTGCAAAGCTGGCTGTACGTGTCCCGCCATATGTCAAGTTCAATCAATTGATCAAGTTCCTGGATTTTCTCTATCAGCGGATATTTCTCATTCCCCATATTTGCAAAATCTCCTATTTTCACGAAATTGGCGCTTTGTGTCATCTGCTCGTTCACTGAGTGTACACGTTTCCCCATTTCAATTAATTTCTCCATCTCCAATAATTTCTACTGCCGACCTGCATTAATGTCTCTATTCTGAACAATCTACACGTTTGCAAATGTTCATTTTAATGAAATTCGCTGCTTGTAGCTTCGGCTGCCTGTTTGAATGAACAAGTTTCTCCATTTATATCAGCCTCGCTTTCCTTGTTGTATTCTACATCCTATCCACATAAATGTCTCTGTTTCGAAAAATCTCCTGATATCCAGCTAATCCTCATTCACCTGAAGGTACAATTTCTCCATTTCTCTCTTTATCAGCAAATCTTGTTCTCTGTATCTATGAAATTCTCCGTTGCAGCAATTTGTTAGATTAGACATATTTGCAGCTTCTCAACGTTGACTGCAACTTCAATTTCTTCAGTTCATTCAATTTAAGCAAACATGCCTCTCAGTATCTATCAAACTGTCAGTTTCACACATTTGAATATATTGAATCATTTTCTCAATCTGCAGATCTATCTCATTCCCAGCGTCTGTAAAACCTTCCATTTCAAAGAAATTGGCTGCTTGTGGCATCTGCTCCATCTCCGAATGAACAAAATTTTCAATTTCATTCAGTTTCTCTATATGCACTATTTTCTACCATCCCTTTGCATTAATCTCTCTATTTCTAACAATATCCACATTTCTAATAACTCCACATGCAACGCAAACTGAAATTGCACAAGTTCTCGCTTTAGCAGTAAACGTAGTTCTCTGTATCTGTCAAATTCTCAGTTATCCGCAGTATGTTATATACAGCATATTTCCGCTCTCCGCAGTCAAAGCATCTTCAATTTCTCCATATCTTTCAAATTGTACAAAGCTGGCTCTACGTGCCCCGCGAAATGTCAAGTTCAATCAATTGATCAAGTTGCTGGGTTTTCTCTATCAGCGGATATTTCTCAATCCCCATATTTGCAAAATCTCCTATTTTCACGAAATTCGCTCTTTGTCTCATCGGTTCGTTCACTGAGTGTGCAAGATTCGCCATTTCAAGTAATTTCTCCATCTCCAATAAATTGTAATGCTGACCTGCATTAATGTCTCTATTCTGAACAATCTACACGTTTGCAAATGTTCATTTTCATGAAATTCGCTGCTTGTAGCTTCGGCTGCCTGTTTGAATGAACAAGTTTCACCATTTCCATCAGCCTCGCTTTCTTTGTTGTATTCTACATCCTATCTACAAAGATGTCTCTGTTTCGAAAAATCTCCTTATTTCCAGCTAATCCTCATTCACCTGAAGGTACAATTTCTCCATTTCTCTCTTTATCAGCAAATCTTGTTCTCTGTATCTATGAAATTCTCCGTTGCAGCAATTTGTTAGATTAGACATGTTTGCAGCTTCTCAACGTTGACTGCAACTTCAATTTCTTCAGTTCATTCAATTTAAGCAAACATGCCTCTCAGTATCTATCAAACTGTCAGCTTCACGCATTTGAGCATATTGAATCATTTTCTCAATCTGCAGATCAATCTCATTCCCAGCGTCTGTAAAGCCTTCCATTTGAAAGAAATTTGCTGCTTGTGGCATCTGCTCCTTCTCCAAATGAACAAAATTTTCAATTTCAATCAGTTTCTCTACCTGCACTATTTTCTACCATCTCTTTGCATTAATCTCTCTATTTCTAACAATATCCACATTTCTAATAAGTCCACATTCAACTCAAACTGAAATTGCACAAGTTCTCGCTTTAGGAGTAAACGTAGTTCTCTGTATCAGTCAAATTCTCAGTTATCCGCAGTATTTATATTCAGCATATTTCGACTCTCTGCAATCAATGCAACTTCAATTTCTCCATATCTTTCAAATTGTGCAAAGCTGGCTCTACGTGCCCCGCGAAATGTCAAGTTCAATCAATTGATCAAGTTGCTGGGTTTTCTCTATCAGCGGATATTTCTCAATCCCCATATTTGCAAAATCTCCTATTTTCACGAAATTCGCTCTTTGTCTCATCTGCTCGTTCACTGTGTGAAATAGATTCGCCATTTCAATTAATTTCTCCATCACCAATAATTTCTACTGCCGACCTGCATTAATGTCTCTATTCTGAACAATCTACACCTTTGCAAATGTGCATTTTCATGATGTTCGCTGCTTGTAGCTTCCACTGTCTGTTTGAATGAACAAGTTTCACCATTTCCATCAGCCTCGCTATCTTTATTATATTCTACTTCCTATCTACATAAATGTCTCTGTTTCGATGAATCTCCTGATTTCATCTAGTCCTAATTCACGTGAACGTACAATTTCTCCATTTCTCTCCTTTTCAGCACATCTTGTTCTCCGTATCTATCAAATTCTCCACTGCAGCAATTTGTTAGATTTGACATATTTGCAGCTTCTCAAAGTTCACTGCAACTTCAATTTCTTCATTCATTCATTTTAAGCAAACCTGGATCTCAGTATCTATCAAACTGTCAGTTTCACACATTTGAATATATTGAATCATTTTCTCAATCTGCAGCTCTATCTCATTCCCAACGATTATAAAACCTTCCATTTCAAAGAAATTGGCTGCTTGTGGCATCTGCTGCTTCTCCAAATGAGCAATATTTTCAATTTCAATCAGTTTCTCTATCTGCATTATTTTCTACCATCTCTTTGCATTAATCTCTCTTTTTATAACAATATCCACATATCTAATAACTCCACATTCAACTCAAACTGAAATTGCACAATTACTCGCTTTAGCAGTAAACGTACTTTTCTGTATCTGTCAAATTCTCAGTTATCCGCAGTATGTTATATTCAGCATATTTCCGCTCTCCGCAGTCAATACAACTTCAATTTCTCCATATCTTTCAAATTGTGCTAAGCTGGCTCTCCATGCCCCGCGAAATGTCAAGTTCAATCAATTGATCAAGTTCCTGGATTTTCTCTATCAGCGGATATTTCTCGTTCCCCATATTTGCAAAATCTCCTATTTTCACGAAATTCGCTCTTTGTGTCATCTGCCTGTTCACTGAGTGTACAAGGTTCGCCATTTCAATTAATATCTCCATCTCCAATAATTCCTACGGCCTACCTGCATTAATGTCTCTATTCTGAATAATCTACCCGTTTACAAACGTTCATTTTCATGAAATTCGATGCTTGTAGCATCGGCTGCTTGTTTGAATGAACAAGTTTCACCATTTCCATCAGCCTCGCTATCTTTGTTATATTCTACTTCATATCTACATAGATGTCTCTGTTTCGAACAATCTTCTGATTTCCAGCTAGTCCTCATTCACCTGAAAGTACAATTTCTCCATTTTTCTCTTTATCAGCAAATCTTGTTCTCTGTATCTATCAAATTCTCCATTGCAGCAATTTGTTGGATTTGACCTATTGGCAGCTTCTCAACGTTCACTGCAACTTCAATTTCTTCAGTTCATTCAATTTAAGCAAACATGCCTCTCAGTATCAATCAAACTGTCAGTTTCACGCATTTGAGTATATTGAATCATTTTCTCAATCTGCAGATCTATCTCATTCCCAACGTCTGTAAAACCTTCCATTTCAAAGAAATTGGATGCTTGTGGCATCTGCTCCGTATCCGAATGAACAGAATTTTCAATTTCAATCAGATTCTCTATCTGCACTATTTTCTACCATCCCTTTGCATTAATCTCTCTATTTCTAACAATATCCCCATTTCTAATAACTCCACATTCAACTCAAATTGAAATTGCACCAGTTTTCGCTTTAGCAGTAAACGTAGTTCTCTGTATCAGTCAAATTCTCAGTTATCCGCAGTATGTTATATTCAGCATATTTCCGCTCTCCACAGTCAATGCAACTTCAATTTCTCCATAGCTTTCAAATTGTGCAAAGCTGGCTGTACGTGTCCCGCCATATGTCAAGTTCAATCAATTGATCAAGTTCCTGGATTTTCTCTATCAGCGGATATTTCTCATTCCCCATATTTGCAAAATCTCCTATTTTCACGAAATTGGCGCTTTGTGTCATCTGCTCGTTCACTGAGTGTACACGTTTCCCCATTTCAATTAATTTCTCCATCTCCAATAATTTCTACTGCCGACCTGCATTAATGTCTCTATTCTGAACAATCTACACGTTTGCAAATGTTCATTTTAATGAAATTCGCTGCTTGTAGCTTCGGCTGCCTGTTTGAATGAACAAGTTTCTCCATTTATATCAGCCTCGCTTTCCTTGTTGTATTCTACATCCTATCCACATAAATGTCTCTGTTTCGAAAAATCTCCTGATATCCAGCTAATCCTCATTCACCTGAAGGTACAATTTCTCCATTTCTCTCTTTATCAGCAAATCTTGTTCTCTGTATCTATGAAATTCTCCGTTGCAGCAATTTGTTAGATTAGACATATTTGCAGCTTCTCAACGTTGACTGCAACTTCAATTTCTTCAGTTCATTCAATTTAAGCAAACATGCCTCTCAGTATCTATCAAACTGTCAGTTTCACGCATTTGAGTATATTGAATCATTTTCTCAATCTGCAGATCTATCTCATTCCCAACGTCTGTAAAACCTTCCATTTCAAATAAATTGGATGCTTGTGGCATCTGCTCCATCTCCGAATGAACAAAATTTTCAATTTCATTCAGTTTCTCTATATGCACTATTTTCTACCATCCCTTTGCATTAATCTCTCTATTTCTAACAATATCCACATTTCTAATAACTCCACATGCAACGCAAACTGAAATTGCACAAGTTCTCGCTTTAGCAGTAAACGTAGTTCTCTGTATCTGTCAAATTCTCAGTTATCCGCAGTATGTTATATACAGCATATTTCCGCTCTCCGCAGTCAAAGCATCTTCAATTTGTCCATATCTTTCAAATTGTACAAAGCTGGCTCTACGTGCCCCGCGAAATGTCAAGTTCAATCAATTGATCAAGTTGCTGGGTTTTCTCTATCAGCGGATATTTCTCAATCCCCATATTTGCAAAATCTCCTATTTTCACGAAATTCGCTCTTTGTCTCATCGGTTCGTTCACTGAGTGTGCAAGATTCGCCATTTCAAGTAATTTCTCCATCTCCAATAAATTGTAATGCTGACCTGCATTAATGTCTCTATTCTGAACAATCTACACGTTTGCAAATGTTCATTTTCATGAAATTCGCTGCTTGTAGCTTCGGCTGCCTGTTTGAATGAACAAGTTTCACCATTTCCATCAGCCTCGCTTTCTTTGTTGTATTCTACATCCTATCTACAAAGATGTCTCTGTTTCGAAAAATCTCCTTATTTCCAGCTAATCCTCATTCACCTGAAGGTACAATTTCTCCATTTCTCTCCTTTTCAGCACATCTTGTTCTCCGTATCTATCAAATTCTCCACTGCAGCAATTTGTTAGATTAGACATATTTGCAGCTTCTCAAAGTTCACTGCAACTTCAATTTCTTCAATCATCATTTTAAGCAAACATGCCTCTCAGTATCTATCAAACTGTCAGTTTCACACATTTGAATATATTGAATCATTTTCTCAATCTGCAGATCTATCTCATTCCCAGCGTCTGTAAAACCTTCCATTTCAAAGAAATTGGCTGCTTGTGGCATCTGCTGCTTCTCCAAATGAGCAATATTTTCAATTTCAATCAGTTTCTCTATCTGCATTATTTTCTACCATCTCTTTGCATTAATCTCTCTTTTTCTAACAATATCCACATTTCTAATAAGTCCACATTCAACTCAAACTGAAATTGCACAATTACTCGCTTTAGCAGTAAACGTACTTTTCTGTATCTGTCAAATTCTCAGTTATCCGCAGTATGTTATATTCAGCATATTTCCGCTCTCCGCAGTCAATACAACTTCAATTTCTCCATATCTTTCAAATTGTGCAAAGCTGGCTCTCCATGCCACGCGAAATGTCAAGTTCAATCAATTGATCAAGTTCCTGGATTTTCTCTATCAGCGGATATTTCTCGTTCCCCATATTTGCAAAATCACCTATTTTCACGAAATTCGCTCTTTGTGTCATCTGCCTGTTCACTGAGTGTACCAGGTTCGCCATTTCAATTAATATCTCCATCTCCAATAATTCCTACGGCCTACCTGCATTAATGTCTCTATTCTGAATAATCTACCCGTTTACAAATGTTCATTTTCATGAAATTCGATGCTTGTAGCATCGGCTGCTTGTTTGAATGAACAAGTTTCACCATTTCCATCTGCCTCGATATCTTTGTTATATTCTACTTCATATCTACATAGATGTCTCTGTTTCGAACAATCTTCTGATTTCCAGCTAGTCCTCATTCACCTGAAGGTACAATTTCTCAATTTTTCTCTTTATCAGCAAATCTTGTTCTCTGTATCTATCAAATTCTCCATTGCAGCAATTTGTTGGATTTGACCTATTGGCAGCTTCTCAACGTTCACTGCAACTTCAATTTCTTCAGAACATTCAATTTAAGCAAATCTGGCTTTCAGTATCAATCAAACTGTCAGTTTCACGCATTTGAGTATATTGAATCATTTTCTCAATCTGCAGATCTATCTCATTCCCAACGTCTGTAAAACCTTCCATTTCAAAGAAATTGGATGCCTGTGGCATCTGCTCCGTATCCGAATGAACAGAATTTTCAATTTCAATCAGATTCTCTATCTGCACTATTTTCTACCATCCCTTTGCATTAATCTCTCTATTTCTAACAATATCCCCATTTCTAATAACTCCACATTCAACTCAAATTGAAATTGCACCAGTTTTCGCTTTAGCAGTAAACGTAGTTCTCTGTATCAGACAAATTCTCAGTTATCCGCAGTATGTTATATTCAGCATATTTCCGCTCTCCACAGTCAATGCAACTTCAATTTCTCCATAGCTTTCAAATTGTGCAAAGCTGGCTGTACGTGTCCCGCCATATGTCAAGTTCAATCAATTGATCAAGTTCCTGGATTTTCTCTATCAGCGGATATTTCTCATTCCCCATATTTGCAAAATCTCCTATTTTCACGAAATTGGCGCTTTGTGTCATCTGCTCGTTCACTGAGTGTACAAGTTTCCCCATTTCAATTAATTTCTCCATCTCCAATAATTTCTACTGCCGACCTGCATTAATGTCTCTATTCTGAACAATCTACACGTTTGCAAATGTTCATTTTAATGAAATTCGCTGCTTGTAGCTTCGGCTGCCTGTTTGAATGAACAAGTTTCACCATTTCCATAAGCCTAGCTTTCTTTGTCGTATTCTACATCCTATCTACATAAATGTCTCTGTTTCGAAAAATCTCCTGATATCCAGCTAATCCTCATTCACCTGAAGGTACAATTTCTCCATTTCTCTCTTTATCAGCAAATCTTGTTCTCTGTATCTGTGAAATTCTCCGTTGCAGCAATTTGTTAGATTAGACATATTTGCAGCTTCTCAACGTTGACTGCAGCTTCAATTTCTTCAGTTCATTCAATTTAAGCAAACATGCCTCTCAGTATCAATCAAACTGTCAGTTTCACGCATTTGTGTATATTGAATCATTTTCTCAATCTGCTGATCTATCTCATTCCCAACGTCTGTAAAACCTTCCATTTCAAAGAAATTGGATGCTTGTGGCATCTGCTCCGTATCCGAATGAACAGAATTTTCAATTTCAATCAGATTCTCTATCTGCACTATTTTCTACCATCCCTTTGCATTAATCTCTCTATTTCTAACAATATCCCCATTTCTAATAACTCCACATTCAACTCAAATTGAAATTGCACCAGTTTTCGCTTTAGCAGTAAACGTAGTTCTCTGTATCAGTCAAATTCTCAGTTATCCGCAGTATGTTATATTCAGCATATTTCCGCTCTCCACAGTCAATGCAACTTCAATTTCTCAATTTTTTTCAAATTGTGCAAAGCTGGCTCTCCCTGTCCCGTGAAATGTCAAGTTCAATCAATTGATCAAGTTCCTGGATTTTCTCTGTCAGCCGATATTTCTCAATCCCCATATTTGCAAAATCTCCTATTTTCATGAAATTCGCTCTTGGTGTCATCTGCTCGTTCACTGAGTGTACAAGATTCGCCATTTCAATTAATTTCTCCACCTCCAATAATTTCTACTGACGACCTGCATTAATGTCTCTGTTCTGAACAATCTCCCCATTTACAAATGTTAATTATCATGAAATTCGCTGCTTGTAGCTTCTGCTGCTTGTTTCAATGAACAAGTTTCAGTCTTTCCATCAGCCTCGCTATCATTGTTATATTCTACTTCCTATCTACATAAATGTCTCTGTTTCGAACAATCTCCTGATTTCCAGCTAGTCCTCATTCACCTGAACGTACAATTTCTCCATTTCTCTCTTTATCAGCAAATCTTGTTCTCTGTATCTATCATATTCTCCATTGCAGCAATTTGTTCGATTAGACATAGTTGCAGCTTCTCAACGTTCACTGCAACTTCAATTTCTTCAGATCATTCAATTTAAGCAAACATGGCTCTCAGTATCTATCAAACTGTCAGTTTCACGCTTTTGAGTATATTGAATCATTTCCTCTATCTGCAGATGCATATCATTCCCAAAGTCTATAAAACCTTCCATTTCAAAGAAATTGGATGCTTGTAGCATCAGCTCCTTCTCCGGATGAACAAAATTTTCAATTTCAATCAGATTCTGTATCTGCACTATTTTCTACCACCTCTTTATCTCTCTATTTCTAACATTTATCTCTCTATTTCTAAATCTCTCTATTTCTAACAATATCCAGTTTTCTAATAACTCCACATTCACCTCAAACTGAAATTGCACAAGTTCTCGCTTTAGCAGTAAACGCAGTTCTCTGTATCTGTCAAATTCTCAGTTCTCCGCAGTATGTTATAATCAGCATATTCCCAATCTCCGCAGTCAATGCAACTTCAATTTCTCCATACGTTTCAAATTGTGCAAAGCTGTCTCTCCGTGCCCCGCGAAATGTCAAATTCAATCTATTGATCAAGTTCCTGGATTTTCTCTGTCAGCGGATATTTCTCATTCCGCATATTTGCAAAATCTCCTATTTTCATGAAAGTCGCACTTTGTGTCATCTGCTCGTTGACATGAGTGAATAAGATTAGCCATTTGAATTCTTTTCTCCATCTCCAATAATTTCTACTGCCGACATTAATGTGTCTATTCTGAACAACCTGCGCGTTTACAAATGTTCATTTTCATGAAATTCGCTGCCTGTAGCTTCTGCTGTTTGTTGGAATGAACAAGTTTCACCATTTCCAACAGCATCGCTATCTTTGTTATATTCTACTTCCTACCTACATAAATGTCTCTGTTTCGAACAATCTCCTGATTGCCAGCTAGTCCTCATTCACCTGAACGTACAATTTCTCCATTTCTCTCTTTATCAGCATATCTTGTTCTCTGTATCTATTAAATTCTCCGTTGCAGCAATTTGTTAGATTTGACCTTTTGGCAGCTTCTCAACGTTCACTGCAACTTCAATTTCTTCAGATTATTCAATTTAAGCAAATCTGGCTCTCAGTATCTATCAAACTTTTAGTTTCACGCATTTGAGTATATTGAATCATTTTCTCAATCTGCAGATCTATCTCATTCCCAACGTCTGTAAAAGCTTCCATTTCAAATGAATTGGATGCTTGGGGCATCTGCTCCTTCTCCGAATGAACAAAATTTACAATTTCAATCAGTTTCTATATCTGCACTATTTTCTACCATCCCTTTGCATTAATCTCTCTATTTCTAACAATATCCACATTTCTAATAACTCCACATTCAACTCAAACTGAAATTGCACAAGTTCTCGTTTTAGCAGTAAACGTAGTTCTCTGTATCAGTCAAATTCTCAGTTATCCGCACTATGTTAAATTCAGCATATTTCCGCTCTCCGCAGTCATTGCAACTTCAATTTCTCCATATCTTTCAAATTGTGCAAAGCTGGCTCTCCGTGCCCCGCGAAATGTCAAGTTCAATCAATTGATCAAGTTCCTGGGTTTTCTCTATGAGCGGATATTTCTCGTTCCCCATATTTGCAAAATCTCCTATTTTCACGAAATTCGCTCTTTGTGTCATCTGCCTGTTCACTGAGTGTACAAGGTTCGCCATTTCAATTAATATCTCCATCTCCAATAATTCCTACGGCCTACCTGCATTAATGTCTCTATTCTGAATAATCTACCCGTTTACAAACGTTCATTTTCATGAAATTCGATGCTTGTAGCATCGGCTGCTTGTTTGACTGAACAAGTTTCACCATTTCCATCAGCCTCGCTATCTTTGTTATATTCTACTTCATATCTACATAGATGTCTCTGTTTCGAACAATCTTCTGATTTCCAGCTAGTCCTCATTCACCTGAAAGTACAATTTCTCCATTTTTCTCTTTATCAGCAAATCTTGTTCTCTGTATCTATCAAATTCTCCATTGCAGCAATTTGTTGGATTTGACCTATTGGCAGCTTCTCAACGTTCACTGCAACTTCAATTTCTTCAGTTCATTCAATTTAAGCAAACATGCCTCTCAGTATCAATCAAACTGTCAGTTTCACGCATTTGAGTATATTGAATCATTTTCTCAATCTGCAGATCTATCTCATTCCCAACGTCTGTAAAACCTTCCATTTCAAAGAAATTGGATGCTTGTGGCATCTGCTCCGTATCCGAATGAACAGAATTTTCAATTTCAATCAGATTCTCTATCTGCACTATTTTCTACCATCCCTTTGCATTAATCTCTCTATTTCTAACAATATCCCCATTTCTAATAACTCCACATTCAACTCAAATTGAAATTGCACCAGTTTTCGCTTTAGCAGTAAACGTAGTTCTCTGTATCAGTCAAATTCTCAGTTATCCGCAGTATGTTATATTCAGCATATTTCCGCTCTCCACAGTCAATGCAACTTCAATTTCTCCATAGCTTTCAAATTGTGCAAAGCTGGCTGTACGTGTCCCGCCATATGTCAAGTTCAATCAATTGATCAAGTTCCTGGATTTTCTCTATCAGCGGATATTTCTCATTCCCCATATTTGCAAAATCTCCTATTTTCACGAAATTGGCGCTTTGTGTCATCTGCTCGTTCACTGAGTGTACACGTTTCCCTATTTCAATTAATTTCTCCATCTCCAATAATTTCTACTGCCGACCTGCATTAATGTCTCTATTCTGAACAATCTACACGTTTGCAAATGTTCATTTTAATGAAATTCGCTGCTTGTAGCTTCGGCTGCCTGTTTGAATGAACAAGTTTCTCCATTTATATCAGCCTCGCTTTCCTTGTTGTATTCTACATCCTATCCACATAAATGTCTCTGTTTCGAAAAATCTCCTGATATCCAGCTAATCCTCATTCACCTGAAGGTACAATTTCTCCATTTCTCTCTTTATCAGCAAATCTTGTTCTCTGTATCTATGAAATTCTCCGTTGCAGCAATTTGTTAGATTAGACATATTTGCAGCTTCTCAACGTTGACTGCAACTTCAATTTCTTCAGTTCATTCAATTTAAGCAAACATGCCTCTCAGTATCTATCAAACTGTCAGTTTCACGCATTTGAGTATATTGAATCATTTTCTCAATCTGCAGATCTATCTCATTCCCAACGTCTGTAAAACCTTCCATTTCAAATAAATTGGATGCTTGTGGCATCTGCTCCATCTCCGAATGAACAAAATTTTCAATTTCATTCAGTTTCTCTATATGCACTATTTTCTACCATCCCTTTGCATTAATCTCTCTATTTCTAACAATATCCACATTTCTAATAACTCCACATGCAACGCAAACTGAAATTGCACAAGTTCTCGCTTTAGCAGTAAACGTAGTTCTCTGTATCTGTCAAATTCTCAGTTATCCGCAGTATGTTATATACAGCATATTTCCGCTCTCCGCAGTCAAAGCATCTTCAATTTCTCCATATCTTTCAAATTGTACAAAGCTGGCTCTACGTGCCCCGCGAAATGTCAAGTTCAATCAATTGATCAAGTTGCTGGGTTTTCTCTATCAGCGGATATTTCTCAATCCCCATATTTGCAAAATCTCCTATTTTCACGAAATTCGCTCTTTGTCTCATCGGTTCGTTCACTGAGTGTGCAAGATTCGCCATTTCAAGTAATTTCTCCATCTCCAATAAATTGTAATGCTGACCTGCATTAATGTCTCTATTCTGAACAATCTACACGTTTGCAAATGTTCATTTTCATGAAATTCGCTGCTTGTAGCTTCGGCTGCCTGTTTGAATGAACAAGTTTCACCATTTCCATCAGCCTCGCTTTCTTTGTTGTATTCTACATCCTATCTACAAAGATGTCTCTGTTTCGAAAAATCTCCTTATTTCCAGCTAATCCTCATTCACCTGAAGGTACAATTTCTCCATTTCTCTCCTTTTCAGCACATCTTGTTCTCCGTATCTATCAAATTCTCCACTGCAGCAATTTGTTAGATTAGACATATTTGCAGCTTCTCAAAGTTCACTGCAACTTCAATTTCTTCAATCATCATTTTAAGCAAACATGCCTCTCAGTATCTATCAAACTGTCAGTTTCACACATTTGAATATATTGAATCATTTTCTCAATCTGCAGATCTATCTCATTCCCAGCGTCTGTAAAACCTTCCATTTCAAAGAAATTGGCTGCTTGTGGCATCTGCTGCTTCTCCAAATGAGCAATATTTTCAATTTCAATCAGTTTCTCTATCTGCATTATTTTCTACCATCTCTTTGCATTAATCTCTCTTTTTCTAACAATATCCACATTTCTAATAAGTACACATTCAACTCAAACTGAAATTGCACAATTACTCGCTTTAGCAGTAAACGTACTTTTCTGTATCTGTCAAATTCTCAGTTATCCGCAGTATGTTATATTCAGCATATTTCCGCTCTCCGCAGTCAATACAACTTCAATTTCTCCATATCTTTCAAATTGTGCAAAGCTGGCTCTCCATGCCACGCGAAATGTCAAGTTCAATCAATTGATCAAGTTCCTGGATTTTCTCTATCAGCGGATATTTCTCGTTCCCCATATTTGCAAAATCACCTATTTTCACGAAATTCGCTCTTTGTGTCATCTGCCTGTTCACTGAGTGTACCAGGTTCGCCATTTCAATTAATATCTCCATCTCCAATAATTCCTACGGCCTACCTGCATTAATGTCTCTATTCTGAATAATCTACCCGTTTACAAATGTTCATTTTCATGAAATTCGATGCTTGTAGCATCGGCTGCTTGTTTGAATGAACAAGTTTCACCATTTCCATCTGCCTCGATATCTTTGTTATATTCTACTTCATATCTACATAGATGTCTCTGTTTCGAACAATCTTCTGATTTCCAGCTAGTCCTCATTCACCTGAAGGTACAATTTCTCAATTTTTCTCTTTATCAGCAAATCTTGTTCTCTGTATCTATCAAATTCTCCATTGCAGCAATTTGTTGGATTTGACCTATTGGCAGCTTCTCAACGTTCACTGCAACTTCAATTTCTTCAGAACATTCAATTTAAGCAAATCTGGCTTTCAGTATCAATCAAACTGTCAGTTTCACGCATTTGAGTATATTGAATCATTTTCTCAATCTGCAGATCTATCTCATTCCCAACGTCTGTAAAACCTTCCATTTCAAAGAAATTGGATGCCTGTGGCATCTGCTCCGTATCCGAATGAACAGAATTTTCAATTTCAATCAGATTCTCTATCTGCACTATTTTCTACCATCCCTTTGCATTAATCTCTCTATTTCTAACAATATCCCCATTTCTAATAACTCCACATTCAACTCAAATTGAAATTGCACCAGTTTTCGCTTTAGCAGTAAACGTAGTTCTCTGTATCAGACAAATTCTCAGTTATCCGCAGTATGTTATATTCAGCATATTTCCGCTCTCCACAGTCAATGCAACTTCAATTTCTCCATAGCTTTCAAATTGTGCAAAGCTGGCTGTACGTGTCCCGCCATATGTCAAGTTCAATCAATTGATCAAGTTCCTGGATTTTCTCTATCAGCGGATATTTCTCATTCCCCATATTTGCAAAATCTCCTATTTTCACGAAATTGGCGCTTTGTGTCATCTGCTCGTTCACTGAGTGTACAAGTTTCCCCATTTCAATTAATTTCTCCATCTCCAATAATTTCTACTGCCGACCTGCATTAATGTCTCTATTCTGAACAATCTACACGTTTGCAAATGTTCATTTTAATGAAATTCGCTGCTTGTAGCTTCGGCTGCCTGTTTGAATGAACAAGTTTCACCATTTCCATAAGCCTAGCTTTCTTTGTCGTATTCTACATCCTATCTACATAAATGTCTCTGTTTCGAAAAATCTCCTGATATCCAGCTAATCCTCATTCACCTGAAGGTACAATTTCTCCATTTCTCTCTTTATCAGCAAATCTTGTTCTCTGTATCTGTGAAATTCTCCGTTGCAGCAATTTGTTAGATTAGACATATTTGCAGCTTCTCAACGTTGACTGCAGCTTCAATTTCTTCAGTTCATTCAATTTAAGCAAACATGCCTCTCAGTATCAATCAAACTGTCAGTTTCACGCATTTGTGTATATTGAATCATTTTCTCAATCTGCTGATCTATCTCATTCCCAACGTCTGTAAAACCTTCCATTTCAAAGAAATTGGATGCTTGTGGCATCTGCTCCGTATCCGAATGAACAGAATTTTCAATTTCAATCAGATTCTCTATCTGCACTATTTTCTACCATCCCTTTGCATTAATCTCTCTATTTCTAACAATATCCCCATTTCTAATAACTCCACATTCAACTCAAATTGAAATTGCACCAGTTTTCGCTTTAGCAGTAAACGTAGTTCTCTGTATCAGACAAATTCTCAGTTATCCGCAGTATGTTATATTCAGCATATTTCCGCTCTCCACAGTCAATGCAACTTCAATTTCTCCATAGCTTTCAAATTGTGCAAAGCTGGCTGTACGTGTCCCGCCATATGTCAAGTTCAATCAATTGATCAAGTTCCTGGATTTTCTCTATCAGCGGATATTTCTCATTCCCCATATTTGCAAAATCTCCTATTTTCACGAAATTGGTGCTTTGTGTCATCTGCTCGTTCACTGAGTGTACAAGTTTCCCCATTTCAATTAATTTCTCCACCTCCAATAATTTCTACTGCCGACCTGCATTAATGTCTCTATTCTGAACAATCTACACGTTTGCAAATGTTCATTTTCATGAAATTCGCTGCTTGTAGCTTCTGCTGCTTCTTTGAATGAACAAGTTTCACCATTTCCATCAGCCTCGCTATCTTTGATATATTCTACTTCCTATCTACATAAATGTCTCTGTTTCGAAAAATCTCCTGATATCCAGCTAATCCTCATTCACCTGAAGGTACAATTTCTCCATTTCCCTCTTTATCAGCAAATCTTGTTCTCTGTATCTGTGAAATTCTCCGTTGCAGCAATTTGTTAGATTAGACATATTTGCAGCTTCTCAACGTTGACTGCAGCTTCAATTTCTTCAGTTCATTCAATTTAAGCAAACATGCCTCTCAGTATCAATCAAACTGTCAGTTTCACGCATTTGAGTATATTGAATCATTTTCTCAATCTGCTGATCTATCTCATTCCCAACGTCTGTAAAACCTTCCATTTCAAAGAAATTGGATGCTTGTGGCATCTGCTCCGTATCCGAATGAACAGAATTTTCAATTTCAATCAGATTCTCTATCTGCACTATTTTCTACCATCCCTTTGCATTAATCTCTCTATTTCTAACAATATCCCCATTTCTAATAACTCCACATTCAACTCAAATTGAAATTGCACCAGTTTTCGCTTTAGCAGTAAACGTAGTTCTCTGTATCAGACAAATTCTCAGTTATCCGCAGTATGTTATATTCAGCATATTTCCGCTCTCCACAGTCAATGCAACTTCAATTTCTCCATAGCTTTCCAATTGTGCAAAGCTGGCTGTACGTGTCCCGCCATATGTCAAGTTCAATCAATTGATCAAGTTCCTGGATTTTCTCTATCAGCGGATATTTCTCATTCCCCATATTTGCAAAATCTCCTATTTTCACGAAATTGGCGCTTTGTGTCATCTGCTCGTTCACTGAGTGTACAAGTTTCCCCATTTCAATTAATTTCTCCATCTCCAATAATTTCTACTGCCGACCTGCATTAATGTCTCTATTCTGAACAATCTACACGTTTGCAAATGTTCATTTTAATGAAATTCGCTGCTTGTAGCTTCGGCTGCCTGTTTGAATGAACAAGTTTCACCATTTCCATCAGCCTCGCTTTCTTTGTCGTATTCTACATCCTATCTACATAAATGTCTCTGTTTCGAAAAATCTCCTGATATCCAGCTAATCCTCATTCACCTGAAGGTACAATTTCTCCATTTCTCTCTTTATCAGCAAATCTTGTTCTCTGTATCTGTGAAATTCTCCGTTGCAGCAATTTGTTAGATTAGACATATTTGCAGCTTCTCAACGTTCACTGCAACTTCAATTTCTTCAGATCATTCAATTTAAGCAAACATGGCTCTCAGTATCTATCAAACTGTCAGTTTCACGCATTTGAGTATATTTTATCATTTTCTCAATCTGCAGATCTATCTCATTCCCAACGATTATAAAACCTTCCATTTCAAAGAAATTGGCTGCTTGTGGCATCTGCTGCTTCTCCAAATGAGCAATATTTTCAATTTCAATCAGTTTCTCTATCTGCATTATTTTCTACCATCTCTTTGCATTAATCTCTCTTTTTATAACAATATCCACATATCTAATAACTCCACATTCAACTCAAACTGAAATTGCACAATTACTCGCTTTAGCAGTAAACGTACTTTTCTGTATCTGTCAAATTCTCAGTTATCCGCAGTATGTTATATTCAGCATATTTCCGCTCTCCGCAGTCAATACAACTTCAATTTCTCCATATCTTTCAAATTGTGCAAAGCTGGCTCTCCATGCCACGCGAAATGTCAAGTTCAATCAATTGATCAAGTTCCTGGATTTTCTCTATCAGCGGATATTTCTCGTTCCCCATATTTGCAAAATCTCCTATTTTCACGAAATTCGCTCTTTGTGTCATCTGCCTGTTCACTGAGTGTACAAGGTTCGCCATTTCAATTAATATCTCCATCTCCAATAATTCCTACGGCCTACCTGCATTAATGTCTCTATTCTGAATAATCTACCCGTTTACAAATGTTCATTTTCATGAAATTCGATGCTTGTAGCATCGGCTGCTTGTTTGAATGAACAAGTTTCACCATTTCCATCTGCCTCGATATCTTTGTTATATTCTACTTCATATCTACATAGATGTCTCTGTTTCGAACAATCTTCTGATTTCCAGCTAGTCCTCATTCACCTGAAGGTACAATTTCTCAATTTTTCTCTTTATCAGCAAATCTTGTTCTCTGTATCTATCAAATTCTCCATTGCAGCAATTTGTTGGATTTGACCTATTGGCAGCTTCTCAACGTTCACTGCAACTTCAATTTCTTCAGAACATTCAATTTAAGCAAATCTGGCTTTCAGTATCAATCAAACTGTCAGTTTCACGCATTTGAGTATATTGAATCATTTTCTCAATCTGCAGATCTATCTCATTCCCAACGTCTGTAAAACCTTCCATTTCAAAGAAATTGGATGCCTGTGGCATCTGCTCCGTATCCGAATGAACAGAATTTTCAATTTCAATCAGATTCTCTATCTGCACTATTTTCTACCATCCCTTTGCATTAATCTCTCTATTTCTAACAATATCCCCATTTCTAATAACTCCACATTCAACTCAAATTGAAATTGCACCAGTTTTCGCTTTAGCAGTAAACGTAGTTCTCTGTATCAGACAAATTCTCAGTTATCCGCAGTATGTTATATTCAGCATATTTCCGCTCTCCACAGTCAATGCAACTTCAATTTCTCCATAGCTTTCCAATTGTGCAAAGCTGGCTGTACGTGTCCCGCCATATGTCAAGTTCAATCAATTGATCAAGTTCCTGGATTTTCTCTATCAGCGGATATTTCTCATTCCCCATATTTGCAAAATCTCCTATTTTCACGAAATTGGCGCTTTGTGTCATCTGCTCGTTCACTGAGTGTACAAGTTTCCCCATTTCAATTAATTTCTCCATCTCCAATAATTTCTACTGCCGACCTGCATTAATGTCTCTATTCTGAACAATCTACACGTTTGCAAATGTTCATTTTAATGAAATTCGCTGCTTGTAGCTTCGGCTGCCTGTTTGAATGAACAAGTTTCACCATTTCCATAAGCCTAGCTTTCTTTGTCGTATTCTACATCCTATCTACATAAATGTCTCTGTTTCGAAAAATCTCCTGATATCCAGCTAATCCTCATTCACCTGAAGGTACAATTTCTCCATTTCTCTCTTTATCAGCAAATCTTGTTCTCTGTATCTGTGAAATTCTCCGTTGCAGCAATTTGTTAGATTAGACATATTTGCAGCTTCTCAACGTTGACTGCAACTTCAATTTCTTCAGTTCATTCAATTTAAGCAAACATGCCTCTCAGTATCAATCAAACTGTCAGTTTCACGCATTTGAGTATATTGAATCATTTTCTCAATCTGCTGATCTATCTCATTCCCAACGTCTGTAAAACCTTCCATTTCAAAGAAATTGGATGCTTGTGGCATCTGCTCCGTATCCGAATGAACAGAATTTTCAATTTCAATCAGATTCTCTATCTGCACTATTTTCTACCATCCCTTTGCATTAATCTCTCTATTTCTAACAATATCCCCATTTCTAATAACTCCACATTCAACTCAAATTGAAATTGCACCAGTTTTCGCTTTAGCAGTAAACGTAGTTCTCTGTATCAGACAAATTCTCAGTTATCCGCAGTATGTTATATTCAGCATATTTCCGCTCTCCACAGTCAATGCAACTTCAATTTCTCCATAGCTTTCAAATTGTGCAAAGCTGGCTGTACGTGTCCCGCCATATGTCAAGTTCAATCAATTGATCAAGTTCCTGGATTTTCTCTATCAGCGGATATTTCTCATTCCCCATATTTGCAAAATCTCCTATTTTCACGAAATTGGTGCTTTGTGTCATCTGCTCGTTCACTGAGTGTACAAGTTTCCCCATTTCAATTAATTTCTCCACCTCCAATAATTTCTACTGCCGACCTGCATTAATGTCTCTATTCTGAACAATCTACACGTTTGCAAATGTTCATTTTCATGAAATTCGCTGCTTGTAGCTTCTGCTGCTTCTTTGAATGAACAAGTTTCACCATTTCCATCAGCCTCGCTATCTTTGATATATTCTACTTCCTATCTACATAAATGTCTCTGTTTCGAAAAATCTCCTGATATCCAGCTAATCCTCATTCACCTGAAGGTACAATTTCTCCATTTCCCTCTTTATCAGCAAATCTTGTTCTCTGTATCTGTGAAATTCTCCGTTGCAGCAATTTGTTAGATTAGACATATTTGCAGCTTCTCAACGTTGACTGCAGCTTCAATTTCTTCAGTTCATTCAATTTAAGCAAACATGCCTCTCAGTATCAATCAAACTGTCAGTTTCACGCATTTGAGTATATTGAATCATTTTCTCAATCTGCTGATCTATCTCATTCCCAACGTCTGTAAAACCTTCCATTTCAAAGAAATTGGATGCTTGTGGCATCTGCTCCGTATCCGAATGAACAGAATTTTCAATTTCAATCAGATTCTCTATCTGCACTATTTTCTACCATCCCTTTGCATTAATCTCTCTATTTCTAACAATATCCCCATTTCTAATAACTCCACATTCAACTCAAATTGAAATTGCACCAGTTTTCGCTTTAGCAGTAAACGTAGTTCTCTGCATCAGACAAATTCTCAGTTATCCGCAGTATGTTATATTCAGCATATTTCCGCTCTCCACAGTCAATGCAACTTCAATTTCTCCATAGCTTTCCAATTGTGCAAAGCTGGCTGTACGTGTCCCGCCATATGTCAAGTTCAATCAATTGATCAAGTTCCTGGATTTTCTCTATCAGCGGATATTTCTCATTCCCCATATTTGCAAAATCTCCTATTTTCACGAAATTGGCGCTTTGTGTCATCTGCTCGTTCACTGAGTGTACAAGTTTCCCCATTTCAATTAATTTCTCCATCTCCAATAATTTCTACTGCCGACCTGCATTAATGTCTCTATTCTGAACAATCTACACGTTTGCAAATGTTCATTTTAATGAAATTCGCTGCTTGTAGCTTCGGCTGCCTGTTTGAATGAACAAGTTTCACCATTTCCATCAGCCTCGCTTTCTTTGTCGTATTCTACATCCTATCTACATAAATGTCTCTGTTTCGAAAAATCTCCTGATATCCAGCTAATCCTCATTCACCTGAAGGTACAATTTCTCCATTTCTCTCTTTATCAGCAAATCTTGTTCTCTGTATCTGTGAAATTCTCCGTTGCAGCAATTTGTTAGATTAGACATATTTGCAGCTTCTCAACGTTGACTGCAACTTCAATTTCTTCAGTTCATTCAATTTAAGCAAACATGCCTCTCAGTATCTATCAAACTGTCAGTTTCACGCATTTGAGTATATTGAATCATTTTCTCAATCTGCAGATCTATCTCATTCCCAACGTCTGTAAAACCTTCCATTTCAAATAAATTGAATGCTTGTGGCATCTGCTCCATCTCCGAATGAACAAAATTTTCAATTTCATTCAGTTTCTCTATATGCACTATTTTCTACCATCCCTTTGCATTAATCTCTCTATTTCTAACAATATCCAAATTTCTAATAACTCCACATGCAACGCAAACTGAAATTGCACAAGTTCTCGCTTTAGCAGTAAACGTAGTTCTCTGTATCTGTCAAATTCTAATTTATCCGCAGTATGTTATATTCAGCATATTTCCGCTCGCCACTGTCAATGCAACTTCAATTTCTCAATTTTTTTCAAATTGTGCAAAGCTGGCTCTCCCTGCCCCGTGAAATGTCAAGTTCAATCAATTGATCAAGTTCCTGGATTTTCTCTGTCAGCCGATATTTCTCAATCCCCATATTTGCAAAATCTCCTATTTTCATGAAATTCGCTCTTGGTGTCATCTGCTCGTTCACTGAGTGTACAAGATTCGCCATTTCAATTAATTTCTCCACCTCCAATAATTTCTACTGACGACCTGCATTAATGTCTCTGTTCTGAACAATCTCCCCATTTACAAATGTTAATTATCATGAAATTCGCTGCTTGTAGCTTCTGCTGCTTGTTTCAATGAACAAGTTTCAGTCTTTCCATCAGCCTCGCTATCATTGTTATATTCTACTTCCTATCTACATAAATGTCTCTGTTTCGAACAATCTCCTGATTTCCAGCTAGTCCTCATTCACCTGAACGTACAATTTCTCCATTTCTCTCTTTATCAGCAAATCTTGTTCTCTGTATCTATCACATTCTCCATTGCAGCAATTTGTTCGATTAGACATAGTTGCAGCTTCTCAACGTTCACTGCAACTTCAATTTCTTCAGATCATTCAATTTAAGCAAACATGGCTCTCAGTATCTATCAAACTGTCAGTTTCACGCTTTTGAGTATATTGAATCATTTCCTCTATCTGCAGATCCATATCATTCCCAAAGTCTATAAAACCTTCCATTTCAAAGAAGTTGGATGCTTGTGGCATCTGCTCCTTCTCCGAATGAACAAAATTTTCAATTTCAATCAGTTTCTCTATCTGCACTATTTTCTACCACCTCTTTGCATTAATCTCTCTATTTCGAACAATATCCACATTTCTAATAACTCCACATTCACCTCAAACTGAAATTGCACAAGTTCTCGCTTTAGCAGTAAACGCAGTTCTCTGTATCTGTCAAATTCTCAGTTCTCCGCAGTATGTTATAATCAGCATATTCCCAATCTCCGCAGTCAATGCAACTTCAATTTCTCCATACGTTTCAAATTGTGCAAAGCTGGCTCTCCGTGCCCCGCGAAATGTCAAGTTCAATCTATTGATCAAGTTCCTGGATTTTCTCTATCAGCGGATATTTCTCATTCTGCATATTTGCAAAATCTCCTATTTTCATGAAAGTCGCACTTTGTGTCATCTGCTCGTTGACTGAGTGAATAAGATTAGCCAATTGAATTAATTTCTCCGTCTCCAATAATTTCTACTGCCGACATTAATGTGTCTATTCTGAACAACCTACACGTTTACAAATGTTCATTTTCATGAAATTCGCTGCCTGTAGCTTCTGCTGTTTGTTGGAATGAACAAGTTTCACCATTTCCATCAGCATCGCTATCTTTGTTATATTCTACTTCCTATCTACATAAATGTCTCTGTTTCGAACAATCTCCTGATTGCCAGATGGTCCTCATTCACCTGAACGTACAAATTCTCCATTTCTCTCTTTATCAGCAAATCTTGTTCTCTGTATCCGTGAAAATCTCCGTTGCAGCAATTTGTTAGATTTGACCTTTTGGCAGCTTCTCAACGTTCACTGCAACTTCAATTTCTTCAGATTATTCAATTTAAGCAAATCTGGCTCTCAGTATCTATCAAACTTTTAGTTTCACGCATTTGAGTATATTGAATCATTTTCTCAATCTGCAGATCTATCTCATTCCCAACGTCTGTAAAAGCTTCCATTTCAAATGAATTGGATGCTTGTGGCATCTGCTCCTTCTCCGAATGAACAAAATTGACAATTTCAATCAGTTTCTATATCTGCACTATTTTCTACCATCCCTTTGCATTAATCTCTCTATTTCTAACAATATCCACATTTCTAATAACTCCACATTCAACTCAAACTGAAATTGCACAAGTTCTCGTTTTAGCAGTAAACGTAGTTCTCTGTATCAGTCAAATTCTCAGTTATCCGCACTATGTTAAATTCAGCATATTTCCGCTCTCCGCAGTCATTGCAACTTCAATTTCTCCATATCTTTCAAATTGTGCAAAGCTGGCTCTCCGTGCCCCGCGAAATGTCAAGTTCAATCAATTGATCAAGTTCCTGGGTTTTCTCTATCAGGGGATATTTCTCATTCCCCATAGTTGCAAAATCTCCTATTTTGACGAAATTCGATCTTTCTGTCATCTGCTCGTTCACTGAGTGTACAAGATTCGCCATTTCAATAAATTTCTCCATCTCCAATAATTTGTACTGCCGACCTGCATTAATGTCTCTATTCTGAACAATCAACACGTTTGCAAATGTTAAATTTCATGAAATTCGCTGCTTGTAGCTTCCACTGCTTGTTTGACTGTACAAGTTTCACCATTTCCATGAGCCTCGCTATCTTTGATATATTCTACTTCCTATCTACATAAATGTCTCTGTTTCGAACAATCTCCTGATTTCCAGCTAGACCTCTTTCATCTGAACGTACAATTTCACCATTTCTCTCTTTATCAGCAAATCTTGTTCTCAGTATCTATGAAATTCGCCATTGCAGCAATTTGTTAGATTAGACATATTTGCAGCTTCTCAACGTTGACTGCAACTTCAATTTCTTCAGATCATTCAATTTAAGCAAACTTGGCTCTCAGTATCTATCAAACTGTCAGTTTCACGCATTTGAGTATATTTTATCATTTTCTCTATCTGCAGAACTATCTCATTCCCAACGTCTGTAAAACCTTCCATTTCAAAGAAATTGGATGCTTGTGGCATCTGCTCCCTCTCCGGATGAACCAAATTTTCAATTTCAATCAGTTTCTCTATCTGCACTATTTTCTACCATCTCTTTGCATTCATCTCTCAATTTCTAACAATATCCACATTTCTAATAACTCCACATTCAACTCAAACTGAAATTGCACAAGTTCTCGCTTTAGCAGTAAACGCAGTTCTCTGTATCTTTCAAATTCTCAGTTCTCCGCAGTATGTTATAAACAGCATATTTCCACTCTTCTCAGTCAATGCAACTTCAACTTCTCCATATCTTTCAAATTTTGCAAAGCTGGCTGTACGTGCCCCGTGAAATGTCAAGTTGAATCAATTGATCAAGTTCGTGGAAATTCTCTATCAGCGGGTATTTCTCATTCCCCATATTTGCAAAATCTCCTATTTTGACGAAATTCCTGCTTTGTGTCATCTGCTCGTTCACTGAGTGTTCAATATTCGCCATTTCAATTAGTTTCTCCATCTCCAATAATTTCTCTTGCCGACCTGCATTAATGCCTCTATTCTGAACAATCTACACGTTTGCAAATGTTCATTTTCATGAAATTCGCTGCTTGTAGCTTCGGCTGCCTGTTTGAATGAACAAGTTTCACC